>NC_139950.1:34775887-35270887 GCF_963454915.1 Gymnoscopelus microlampas | reverse complement strand
TTTCTTTGGCACTACAGAGCAGCGTCAGTATGGTAATGTGTTGTGCTGCCTGGATAGCTGTCAAAAAGCTCCCACCTTGGATGAGAGACCACGGTAATTCAACCGGGCTCCTGTCTTCTGTGTGTTCAGGTCTCCTCATTATTCCGCTTTGCAGGGTAATGGCGTCTTGCACTGTTTTATCTGTCAGCTCACAGCAAACTATAGTTTTTTAGCCCTGTATATTAGATGCTAGCATCAAAGGCGGCTGTCTTGACACAGGAGAGAGAGAGAGTGAGATAGAGAGAGGTGAGGAGAGAATGTTTCGTAAAAAAAAAAAGAAGGGAGAAAAAAAAGAAAAATGGAAACACTCCCGGTAGGCGAAAATTGAATCTCTTTACGTCTGGGGTGATGTGTGTATTGAGAATAGATTTGCCGGTTGGCGTCTACATGTTTGTTCTCAAGTAAACAGCGAAGCTTGTTTGGGTGTAACTGTCAGGTATGTGCGTGTGCCCCGTGTGAAAATGGGTTTGTTCGCAAAGTGGGACTTGGAAAAAAAACATCAACACACACTCACTGTAGCAGTCTGATCAATGGGGATTTAAGTTACCAGTGACAACTGCATAGCGGATGTCAAAAGGGATATAACCCTTGCATGCAACGGCAATGATAGCCGCATATTCTATCAGTGAGTTATGTCCCTTGTCTGTACTCCGCATCTCAACATCTCCGAAAAAGTTTTATATTTTTTTCATGTACCAAGTCCTGTGAGTATGTTTTTTAGTTTTAGGAGTTTTAGGAAAAGTGTTGTTCCAAAACTAAACTCTGGCACGATCTTTTTTCCCCTTCCACTTTCCATGCACTCACCTCTACCAGGTCATCTGGGACTTCTGGCCCCTTGGGTGGTGGCAGGTGTGCATGTGTGTGCATGTGTGTGCGCGCACGCGCGCGTGTGTGTGTGTGTGTGTGTGTGTGTTTGTGCTGAACTCCGATCTGTGTTTGTGAATAGATTTGAGTGTGTGTGTGTGTGTGTGTGTGTGTGTGTGTGTGTGTGTGTGTGCCTGCGCGTGCGCCTGTGTGTGTGTGTGTGTGTGTGTGTGAGTGTGTGCACGTGCGCATGCGTGGGGCAGAGTTCTTCAGAAGACGCGGGTAGAGCAAATTAAAACTCACCGCAGGAAATGAGCGCCCTTGGCACTCCTCTTCCCAAGCAGCTGCACACACCCCAACCATCATCTGCCATTTTGACACATCCACGGGGCGTAGCAGGCAGCGACAAGGGGGGAGTGAGGGGTGCCAACGCGACACCCACGGCTGCGAGCATCGCCGGGCCGCAGCCTCCAGCCAAACAGGTGTGTGACATCATGCCGCTGGTTGCTCTTCGGGGGCCCGGGGAGCAGGCAGGGGGACCGGAGCAGAGAGGGGGGAGGCGGAGGAAACAAAGGGAGGTTAGGTCTCTACCTGACAAGCTCATTGATAACGTTTGGGACACGAGCCCTGAAGTCGATGGCAAATTGCCTCTAATGTCTCCCGGAGATCACGGGCCAAAGTCAGGTGCTGGGCGCTAAATGGGCTCATTAGTTATGATTTTTTTTCCTTTCTTTCTTTCTTCTTTTTTTGGGGGGGGGGGACTTTGCAGGGAGTTTTACACACACGCACTATTGCAGAGACAGTTGAAGCCAGGGGGCTTTTGGAAACTTGGGATGTCATCATAACTCAAGACAGGGTTATAGTTGAGCCCAAGTGTTGAGACCTTTTCCACTTGGCTCTTGCAGCACATACAAATCAGACCACGTTTCAGTTTGGAATTCAAGTTGAATCTCTCCAAAACGAAGACTATATCAGACCATCTGGAGAATAGATGAGTTTAAACACACCGGATCTGAGACAAATTCCACACAGACACGCAAATCGTCCTCCCCGGAAAAATAAGAAAATAAAATAAAATTCGGAATTTCTCTCACATCAAAATTTTAACCTGCGCAAAACTTAAACAGAGAGACAACAAACGGAATCAAGCGTGTACCTATTTAGAATTCTCAGCGCGTCTCCCAGATACACCCCTCTTCACACTTCAGTCGAATCCCCCTGCGACAGATCCTGTAGCAGAGGAGAGGGAGGCTGTGAGTAGCCTGGGGGGTTCCTGAAGGCACCCGTCTGGGACCCGCTTCATAATCAGTGGACAGAGAGGAGAGTGGTGGTGCGGCTTCCCACAGCCACTCTCTCCCCCTGGCTGCCCCAACCCCGGTAAGCACCCCAGGGCTACCTGTTAAGGTGTTCCCCCTGGTCCACTCTCTCTTCCTGGGCAAAGAACCTCACATACAGTCAGCTGTCTCCACACCAGATTGAACGAGATCTGTCTACTGATCGGATGAAGGGGACTATTTCCAAATGCATGCATGCGTGTGTGTGTGTACTGTATGTGTAGGGGTGTGTATTTGTGTGTGTGTGTGTGTGTGTGTGTGTGTGTGTGTGTGTGTGTGTGTGTGTGTGTGTGTGTGTGTGTGTGTGTGTGTGTGCGCGCGTGTGCGCGCGCGCGCGTGCGTGTTGGTGTGGGTGTGTAGGTGTGTGTGTGGGTTGACACAAGTGCATGTATTCTGAAGGATGTGCTTGTACACATTTTGCTAACACGTGCGTGCACGTGTTTGTGTTAGTGTGCACAGATGTGTGTGTGTGTGTGTGGTGTGTGTTGTGCATGTGTGACTAAAAGTAAGTACATTGTTAGTTGTCAAGGAGACAATGCAAGAGGAATTACTCGTCCCCACATGGACCTAACTCTGTGCCAAGTAAGCCTGGACCATGTGAGTCTCTCTGTAGAGTTTTTTTGGCCCTTAAGAACAATAATGCTTGTTAATAATGTGAAATTAATCCAAGTAGTTCTATACAGCTTAGTCGTCTGATAAGAAAAACAAAAACAAATTCTGACAGCATAACTACAAATACATGCTGTTTTTTATTTTTTTTTATTATGAAATTAAATGAAACCGAAGGACAACTAGGCTGTGTTTTATCTGTCTTCTTTATTGTAGTTACTGTAGGTATATGTAACATTGGATGCGCTTCTCTGTATCAGGACTGGTATTCCCTCGACTATGCCTCCGGCTATATCTCCTCCTTTTCGCTGTTCTACAGCAGATCTCAACAGCAGCGCTTCTGCTCCTGCTGTTGTAGATGCTGCAAACACAGTGGTGATGGTAGTAGTAGTAGAAGTGGAGTGGTGGTGGTGGTGGTGGTGGTGGTGGTATGCTACGTAGTGAGCAACCAGGGAGAAAGTGTTGGGGCTACAGCCATGGTCTTTCTAATTCAGGCCCCTGCCAAGGGTAGCTGCTGAGAGACACGGTACATTTTAACAAACACGCTCACTGGCCACTTCCAAATCTTCCGTGTGCTCAGCCGTCCGGTGCCTCTCCAAAGCCCCTTTCAGATATCCGGAGGAGTGCTGGTCGGGTGGTGGTGGTGGGGGTGGGTGGGCGGGCGGCTAGGGAGTGTTGGGTGGTAGTGGTTGGGGGGCGGGAGGGGGGGTGGTTGGGGTGGGGGGTGTACAAGGCGAGGAGGAGAGTCGGGGCTGCGCTGTCTCTCCAGTTTGGTTTGGTCCGAGCACAGAGCCAGCTGGCCTCATTAGGACTTGATGGGAGGAAGGCTGGCATGAGACGTGCACATGCATGCACACATCAACAAATGTAGTGTGAAGCGTGGCCTGATGCCCGTGAAAGATCTGGACAAAAGTTTGCGCGCGCGCGCGTGTGCGTGTGTGTGTGTGTGTGTGTGTGTGTGTGTGTGTGTGTGTGGTGGCTTGCAGGCGGAGGAGGAGGCGTATGATGTATTGTACAGGGTGGAAAAAAAACAAAACTCAAAAAACAAAAACAAAACAAAACAAGATCATTAGTGTGTATTTTCTCTTTCAGATGCCGTCTCATACCTGGCTCAACCTGAGCTACCCTGTTGAGCCCAAGAGCTTGTATGAGGGGAGAGAGGAACCACGAAAGGGGGTGATCTGGGGATGGTGTAGTGGGGGTTTGGGGTGTCAGGGGCTGGGGCTGGCTGAAGTGGGGTGGGCATAAAGCGACGGGAGGATATGATTCATGGTAGGGTGGGTTCATCACGAGAGACGGCCGCTGACCTACAGTCTGAGGGCCGTTGGACCGGAACCAAGGCCTTGTTCCGACAGAGCGAGTGTAGCGTGAGGTGTGACGGATGGCGCCGGTCTGTTTGAGAGCCCCTGAGCAGGTGTGTGTCTCTCGCTCACATCTGCAGGCGAGCACAGTGAACCGAGACCAAATGGCAGACGCACGGGGCCCATCGGGTACCTGTGCACTGAGACACACTAATGATTATGGATGCGGGCCTATTAACGGTCACATCTGTAAGAGAGAACAACAACCAGTGCGCTGGGAGTGAGTCAGCACTTTTAACTCCCCCCCTGGAACATGGCAGACACGGCGGTGTCAGTGTTGGGAGAGGAAAAAACTTGAGTCAAAAAATGCTTGCTCGCTGCCTCTCCCCCAGTTCAGGCGTGCAGGTAGACCTCACCCAGACTCTGCTCTGATGGGGTGTATCGTTCCGTCTCGTGAAAAAGGCTTCAGAACTTTACTTGTTGGGAGCGGGGAAACAGCCATGTACTTGATGTGGATTGAGGAAGGGCTAGAAATCGGGCTGACATTCTAAGGGGTGACATTTCTTCTTAATTTTCTTTTGCTGGTACAGCTCGACACTAAATTATCTAATGAATTCATCAACTTAAAAACATCATTAAATATTAATTCTAAGAGTATAGGTAATAAATTAAATATTACTCATTGACTCATTATTTAAAAATGCATAATATGATTTGCATAGTTTTATCCTGATAGGAAATAATAATGGGTAGTTGTCTTGTAGCGTCTTTCATGACGGATGAAGCTTGCATCTTTTTGTTCCCTCATCATCATCCTCTCCTACTTGCTTCTCATTAAAGTTTTAGTGGAAGCTGTTTTAATTGTCAATCCTTTGACAGGTTGATAAAAGCAACTTGACAATTAAGTTCATTGGCTCAGCTATGCATATTAATTAGGTCTTATTTGGGTTTCTATTGTTATTGGAAGGAGCACTCAATGTGTAGCGAAATGTCAGCCATTAGCTCCACTCTTCTCAGAACTTAATGTAATTAAGCCTGCTATTGTATGACTACCAGACGAGGCTCCAGAGAGAGGAACTTTCAGTATTCATGGCATAAATGAGTAATGTCATCCCTGTGACACTGCAACAACGCTATTTCTCCAAAATCAGCAATTCAAATCTATATTATCCACAACAACTGCTGCCTAGACTTGTTTGGTTAATGGACAAATGAGCCTTGCCTTTGTCAACTTGTGTATGAATAGGCTACATGCATGTGTGCTGTAAGTGTTCATGTGGCGCTATGGATGGATGGATAGATAGATCGATTTTAAACTATATAAATATATATATATATATATATTTAAGTTGTAATTTATGTTACAATTTTTGCAAAAAGAAAATAATACCACAAAGTAATTTATGTTGTTGTTGTTAATTTTAACCTGAACTGCCAGAATTTAGCTAGTATAGCTAGTCAAGCTGTGTGTGTTTAGCAGCTAGCCGCTATAGACGGGGATCAATTTACGTTGCATTTGCACATTGTGCTGGGATGCGTTGTGAGCTTGTAGATCAGCTATTTTTGGCAAAGAGGTTTGGTGTAGAAGGGAAAAAAAAGAGCAAACCAAGTCCAGAGCCAAAAGTCAAGTTTACTAAGTATTGAGGCTTTGGGTGGTTAAATGTCTGAAAATACACTTTAACATGAATCCAACATATTAATAGAAAAGATAATGTGTAAACAAACAAATAAAAAACATAGATTTACACAGCACAGACCTGCAAAGCTATCTATGAAATCTATTAAAAGGTTTAATCTGCAACACAATTTTATACAATACGTAGTGAGGGTCCCTGTTTCATCTCTTTGGCCTGAAAAACGTTTAAGACCCAAACACGGTATCACACGATTTCCATTCCAGTCATAGTCACACAAGGTAATCTATGAAATGTTGCTGGGGACATGATGCCAGTGAAATTATCATATCCACTACCACAAATTTGTAGTCTATCCAATCAACCCAGTCAGCAGAATAAATTGTTGGCATTGTACGTTTCTGCAAACCACGGATACAATGGATATTGTTGATATTTTGTTCTTGTATAGGCTATGTGACTGTTTACAGTCTATGGGAATCATTAACTTTTCTGTGACATGCACACATATTTCTTGTATTTTGCAATATATGAACCCAACCCCAAAATGATTGGTTCTTGGTTCCTGACTTCCTGTGATAGGAACGGGATGCTGCGGTGAGGTTAATTCATGTTTAGGATGTCGCATAGTCTCTGCATAACGTTGCACGGTATAATTCACAAGAATTTTACAAGTTCATAGGTTCTATTTGAAGTGTCGCTGCCCTTAGTCCCTTGTTCCCTCCATTCCATAGATAGGCTCTTTGGTGGCTTGTGATTCAACAACATATCAGTGATGTGAATGAGAAGTTTCCAGCAGGTTTCCGAATGGTAGACCAACACCCGAGTTAAAGAGTAAGGGGAAGAAGATAAGAGCGTTTGCAGAAGTAACTGTGGTCTACATGAGACGCCTATTGTTTGGAATCAGTGGTGTGTGGAAGAGTTGTTTATGTAATCTTCATATTAAGCTGTTAAAGCAACGGCATGGTTAGTGTGGAATTAGCCTTGAAATGTACTGAGTGACTCTCATTAGGCCTGGTACAGCTCGTTGTCTGTAGCTGTTATACTGCCACGTTGGGCACCAGGCCGCTGGCCTGTCTGACTGGATGAAGACGTAGGCCTACTGTGGCGATCATTAACCCATTCAATCCGGGAACGCTTCCGTGTCATTTTAGATTTCTTTTGGCTATTCAAAAAGAGCAGATATTCAAGCTCATGGCGCGGCACCGAGTGTCGCACTATGAGCTTGTAGATCTGCTATTTTTGTGAAAATGTGTGAAAATGTGTGCAAATCTTTTAATATATATATATATATATATATATATATATATATATATATATATATATATATATATATATATATATATATATATATATATATATATATACACATACATTTTTAACTCAAATCTTTGCTTCTGGGGTGTCCCTGGAACAACATATTTTGAGATGGGGGGGTCTGTGGACAAATACATATAATTGTGGGTGGTCCTTGACATGAAAAGGTTTGAGAACCACTGATATATAGCAACAAAAAAAAAACTGTTAGAGATTTAGAAGACATTTGTAGAATCCCCAGAGGCAAGGATTTGAGTTACAAATGTTCGCTTTAAAAATATTAATATATTCAAAGATTTGCAAACATTTTCATTATTTTTCAAAAATAGCAGATCTACAAGCTCATAGGGTTGCAATGCAGTTTGTATATACTGTATGCTATTTTTGAATAGCCCAAAGAAATCTAGAATGACATAGATGCGTTCCCGGTCTAATTGGATTAAAGTTGGCAAATGTTCACTGTGGAGTCTTCTTTGCGTAGCTGTGGCATTCCTTCAGGGCAGGTTGCTGCTGAGTGATGTGAGATATTTATAACTCTGATCTGAAACTTCAGACAATTATTGAACAAAAGATGGTCTGACGCTGTTTATTCCCTTTGCACTTTTGCCGTGTTTGTTGCAGATAGAAAGAAGGACTTGACACAGAGAATGGCTGAGAGATGAGAAAGTAAGAGAGAGGGTCTATCTACAGCATCCCGGTGGTTCTCTAAGTGGGGTCCGGGAACCACCCGGGGGTCCTTGGGGGGTTCCAGGGGGTCCCCAGCTAAATTAGTTAATATACAGTAGCATACAAATCTGTTTATCCACTTCAATTCTATGTACATCAGCTGTTTAAAAAAAAGTTGAATATTTTTAAAACAACACAAATCTTGTATGGGGACAAAACCTTTTCATGTGGGGGTCCATGGTCAAATACATTAATTAAGGGGTCCGTGACATGAAAAAGTTTGAGAACCACTGGTTTATGGGGAGAGGAGGACATGGGTGGGACATATAGGGGTGCGGAGAGGCTGAGCAAGCTGGGAGACAGAGGAAGGAGGAATGAAGGAGCAACGGGAGGCGGGGGGGGTGGAGGGTTTATAGGGTGGGCTGGTGTTCCAGCAGATTATCCAGTCTACAGTACCGCGCTCAACTCTGTAGGCCCACACACTCACATCAAAGCCGGTACCCCCTGTCAGCCCGAGGCTCAGTCGGCCCCTGTCCACCCCCCATGTCACTCCATACATCCTCCTGTTCATGCTGAATAATTGACAGATCTGTTTTACATGCTCAGCATTTGCCAGGACATGGTAGTGTGACTCCAAACAGGGCATGACTCTGAGAGGTGCTCCGTGTTGGGTTGACTTCATTAGAATGTGGCCTACTAATGCTCTGCATGCACCCGGAGGTCCGTGGAGATATCGCCTGTTGAAAAAAGACAAGGCAGCCGGGGAAAGTGAAGGTGTATTTATTTTTTCGCTGTGCTTTTATTAACATTTGAATCCCCTATATAGATAGAAAAGTTGTTCTTTCCAAATACAAGTTGCTACGAATTTACATTGCAGAACCTTTTGGGTTTTTTTTAACAAAGAGGACATACAAATCCCTGCTAGGTTGCATTGAAAACATGTCCGTTCCACCTTAGAAGACACCCATGTACTATCTGGTGTGTACTTATCTGCGAAATCTGCTGAACTTCTTGGCCGTCACTCAACACCGCCAGAATGGCCGTGCATAGCAAAGGACAATGACCGCCATGGGTGCATGAAGGGGGCTGGAGTGTTTGTGCCAGGGCAATCTCTGAAGTCAAATAAGCCATTATCAGTCTGTCAAGCCAGGTCTCATTTGAAGTCTCTTAATAACAATTAGGCAGTTTGATGAAGTCCCTCAGAATGCCCTGGTAATATAGATTTTTACAGCTACTGCAGAGAACTTGGATAAAGAACTTAACCACTTAAACCCTAGTATACATAGTAGACCAGAATCCCCCAGGGCTCTATACTAGTCGCAATGTGCCGCGTTGTGAGCTTGTAGATCTGCAAAAAAACCACCAAATGTTCACCTGTTTTAGCAGAATATATTCTGTTATGATAAGCCCAGAATAGGGACGCATGCATTGGTTAAATGATAATACAAACATGGGCCGCTGTACCAGTTTAAGTGCACATCTTTTCTTTCTTTTTAAGTACAAGAAAAGGCTGGTGGAAAACTTTAAGTCGGTGTGCGGGGTTATGAAACCGTAACCAATCTTTTGCCTTCGCTACATGTTGGTAGTTGGGTTTGTGTGGATGTTCTTAGGGTTTTAAGACCAACTACTACAGTGTAACTAGCGTAGTCCTCCTAGTGAGGTTATAGGAAAGGCCTGACTGTTCAATTTGATACTTTACCTTGACCCCAGAAGTGTGTCGCTAGCACCCTGAGGGCTTGGGCTGGCCAAACCTTTCTCTGTGCCCCATGGGAATGATAATCTCAACGTGGGCGTTTACCGCGGACACCAGACACAACACCATTAGCCACAGATCCGCTGCTGCTCATTAGGACCCCCGATCGATATAGGCGGCCACAGAAATCGCCAGTGCTGCGGAACCAGCTATCACTCTTCAGAGTTATTACCGTAAACAGCACTGGCCGAGATTTAGGGCAGTGCCCCTGTTTCCTTTTGTCTGTTAGAAATAAGAGGGTTGGGAGGGCTAGCAGCGATTGACCAAAGTCACCCTTCTAAGGTGACATTATATCGTTTCATTTCATGTCCTAAAACTTTGCACAGTCTGGAGTTGTGGTTGTCCTGCAATAAAATTAGAACCTGTCAGGATGCATTCTGCCCTGCTCTTTTCACTGGGGTTTGACACGATCAGAGCAGCAAAACTATGACATAGAGGAGGTTCACTCATCTCTGAGAAGATATTTTATTTGTGTTGATGTCTCCCATATATCAAAAGAGTTTTCATAATGCTTAATAAATGACAACTTAAGTGCATTGGGGGAAAATATTAAGAAATGATGGGGCCAAAAAAGATCAGAATCTCAAAGCAAAGATGAAAGACCTGCTTTTTGTTTCAGAAAACAGGCCATTTTATATCAGTTAAAGAAGATATTTTAATTATTTCTCAATTCTTCCTCTTTGAATTGTGCGTTCTGGAGGCATTAAGTCACAGGAAATTGTAGATAAAAAGGGAAAAAAGAGCATAGTCTGTGGTTTTCTGGCAGAGAGGAGAATAATATTGAGGCAAAATTGTGAAAATAAGAAAAAGGGGAGGTGTATTGATTTTTGGAGCCAGGGAAAGAAAAGAGAGGGAATAAAGAAGTGCTCTTTGGCCGATGTGTCCAAATGATGTCTCTGGGGACGTTCTTAATGGTAGGGGGAGGGGTAGAGGGGGGTTAAGGGGGTGAGGTGGGGGTGACGGGGGCAGGTGCCTACCCTGACTAAGGCATGGAACTGCCCTTAGGCTAGGGCTAATGGTATTGGCTGAGCTTACTTTAAGCAGCTCTTTCCTAATGGCCAACTATGAGTGTGCCACAGGATAGACAGGTATTGATTGGTTCAAATGCTCTTGAGTTGACAAGAACTGAAAGTCCCTCAAGCATATACAATCTTGCAGCAAATTATGTCACACGGAAAGGTGATTAAAAACAGAAGCTCGGGGCAGACACACTCATTAAAAGTGTATATGATATTTCTCTCGCTGTCCTTGTGTCTTTCGCTCTTATCTCTGTTTATTTCACCAACATGCAGTAACTTCATCTCTCAGTAATTTGTAATGTTTTTAAGAAAGAAACCTCTATTCAAAATTCCTTCAGTAGTACCATTCTTTATTTTCAATACAGAGATTCATGGTATTGATGATTGAACGTCCATTGCATCAGTCAGAGTTGCATACTTGTGGACATATTGTATATCCTATCTATTTGAATAGAGTTAAGTTGCCCGTTATTTTCTTAACACAAATACAGGTGTGTTGTTTCTTTGAAAAGAGGTGCTGCATACAGGTATGGCGTACAAAGAACAATGCCATATTATTTGCTTTGTTGTCATGCCCCCCTTCCTCAATACACACATACAAAAAAAATGCTGCGTACAAGATTTTCTCTTATTCACAAGGGGCGCTTTCTAGACTGCTCGAGGCATCTGCTTTGATTGCATAATTCCCAGGAGATGAACAACACAAAACAAAAATACTGACTGAATTCAGACCTATAATATACCGAACAAATAACGTACCAGCTCCACTCTTCAAAACCATAGTTCTCTAAAGAAAAGGAATTGGAGAGTAAATTCAAAGTTGAAAGCTTAGCTCTTCCACAAAGTGTGGGGGTGGCGTTGAGACTGAAAGATGAAACAAACTTTATATCTGGCTGCAAATGTCTAGCATTACCAAAACAAATAGTCCATAGCAAGATGACTTAAGCACACTTTAACCTATAAGTGGGACGTATCAAATGTACCATAAACCATTTCTAAGACCTATATACTGTAGACCTTTCAGGAATGACTGGTGAGGAAATACTGTATTATGCAGAGCTGATACACAACAGGTCCCTCATGTCCTCTAGTGTTTTGCCCAGCGTAGCATGGCAGTTTCAAGCAAAGCAAACAGAGTTGAACAAATGAAAGTTAAATGAAAACGACGAGTCCCTTTTCCTCTGGAAAACAAAAGAAGAAAAAAAAGATTTTCTGCATCCAAACGATATGGTTGCACCCAAAGCTCGCGGATTTCTTCTCTTTCGATTAAATGCTCTTTCTCTGGCTGTTTGTGCTATACAGTGGAGTGCGCTACATCGCTACTTTCTTCTCTACAGGGGCCCCTGGGCTCCCCAAGCAATAGGAGTAAATTAGAGTGCACCTGTTCCAGCTCCAAGATAAGCCATCTCCAGAGGATTTCCTCTGAGTAAAATGAAGTGAGTGAAGAATAAACAGAATATCACAGCATTACTCCGCCAAGGTGAAGTTGCTGCTGCTCTGGGGACACGGTTCGTTTTGCACAACACCCAACAAAATATCCTCTATAAACCTCTGGATGTAAGACTGTAGGAATGGTCTCTGCTCACAGCGGAGAGAATAGCCGCTTTCCACCTCTGTGTAGCGTGCGCAAGGCGGCGAGTTGTGCCTCGCAACTGTATCTGTTTGCAACCTTGAGTTGAAATGCTTTAGCAGCCTTCTGTTATTTGTGGTTTGGGCATTGTGGTTTTGTTTCCAGCATGTTTTGACTCTGTGTCAACACATCTGCGGTAGTCGAACATCAAAACCACAAACCTCCCTTTTTTCCATTCTTGTGCTGCAGCCAAATATTTCTGAAAGTGCCTAATTAAGTCAACTAAGAAAATTGTCAGTACGACGTCTCTCCTTTCTTCTCAAAGGCCCGTAGCCACATGAGTTACCCCTAGCATGTCTCATAGAAGAAATAAAAGATATAACCCCAGTGTGAAGCCCAAAGACCACTGACCGGAGATGTCTAGTATGCAAAAATCACTCTGTTGGTTTACACATAAAAGGCATGGATAATTAGAGGAAAAATGTAATTCATCATACGCTTGATAATCAGTTTGATTTGGTCTCCTATCTGCACCAGAGCATTCAAATAACCCCCCTACTATTAGCACCCCACTCGCCCTCACACCAGTAGTCTGTTTTACCCTCTCTTTGTTCCCCGACAACACATTATCATTATTGTAGCTAATTGCACGGTTCGCCTTGAAGTTGTGCTGGATACTCGTGATCTTGGGGTTGAAACGTGGATCAGAGTCCGGTCTCCTCCGCAGCTTGGCTGGCACTGCTAATTGCCATTATGACAGGATAAGGCACGCGCCATGCGGCTGCCAGCCGGACAAGGCTGAAACAAGCACCGGGGGTGGTAGGGAGTGGGCCGGGTGGTGAGGGGATACCATCACAGGGGAGGTGGGATGTGGGAGGGTGCAGCTAAGGGTGGCAAAAACTAGGTGGGATGGGGTTGGGTGGGGTTGGGTTGCACTGGGGGACCAGATTGGGGAGGGAAAGGAATGTGGTGGGGGGGGGGGTAGAACCAGTGTTAGATGTAGGTCAGGAGGAGAGGAGCACCCCCGAAGATTACAGTCAGTTAGCGTGACCCCTCTCTGACAGGATCTGAGCCCCATGCTCCCATCAGAGCTGGACCCCGGCATTGTGGGAACCCGGTGGTTAGGAAGGCTAATCAAGCCCTGGCACAAAGTTTCAGCACCTCCAGCAGTCCAGAGACATCGCCCGGCCACGGGTCCAAAGGCTGGATCTTAGTTAACAAGACTGAATGTGAGTTTCTAAATGACTATTATTGAAAACAGCTCGAGGGATAATAGCGGGTATCTGGCATACAGACCTATTAGTCTTGGGCGATATCACAATCGTAGGCCACTATAATAATTGTCACTTAGCAATTGGCTTCACACTATTATCATTCTGAATGATAATATTGTGATATTGCCTGAGCCTAACAGACATAAACACACACATATTGAGGGGCTGCAACAATAGTTTTGACTCTTCTCACTCTGTAACAAAACTTTAGCACAAAAGCACACATTCCCAACCCAACACCCCAAAAAGACGTGTATTTTTCTTTGATGGCGGAAAGATGGAAACTCTAATTCAAAAAACTAAAACTAAAACAAATAAACAAACAAAGAATCTTGAATTCATAATTTGTGTTTTTGTAAGCTTCTACTTGTGGAATTGAACCAATTTAGTTTTGCAAAACAGAAGCCTATAGTGTAAGGGCTACATGTAGAATTTAGAATATTGTAATTAATCTTTTTTTCAATTACATTACATTACATTACAGTCATTTTGCAGACGCTTTTATCCAAAGCGACTTACAGTAAGTGCATTCAACATAGGTAGGCAAACTACTAATCACCAGAAGTCTTAAGTGCATTCTCTTCTAAAACAAGCAACTAAGAGCATACCTAGCGCTAAGGTAAAAGTGCAATATATCAGCTATCTACTTTCTTAAACAGACGAGACAAATAGGAAAATCAAATGAGCAAGAGCTAAAAACCAATAAGTGTATCAAATAAACTATCAATTAATATCAATTAATTATAGTAGTAATAATATTTATTGTCATTATACTGTCAATAATTTAAATTTGCCCAAGCTTAGGAACTATTGCCTTTCCTATTTGAATTTGCAAACCATTCTAATCGCCATGTTTATATATCTTAAAGAAGTGTAATGCGACGATGAGTCAATCTAACTCTGAAAATCGAAGGTTTGAGAGAACAGCAATAGTTCCTTAATTCAGATGGGAACGTTAGTTTTGCACCACAGTATCAACTTACAACTTCAAAATGAGTCACAGCTCCCCACTGGGCCTTGAGAAAAGGAAATGGAATCATGCACATAACTGGTGACAAAGCCGCCATCACCTCACAGAAGATCTTATTCCATCTGTGAGAACCTTCGATCTACCCTAGAAAAATAACAAATATCCTCCATAGCTGGTGTTCATTTTGTTCAAAAGTGAGGTTTCAAGACCAAACACAGGAAATGGTGTCATTAATGATATATATTATGAACTAGGGCTTCATAGAGTAGTCTCTGTACAAGTACATACTGAAGATGGGTAGGGGTTGATCTCTTTGCTAACAAAGGATCTCTAAAATATGAAGTGAAAAGCTACCCAAGATGAAGCTGGTAACGAAATACACGAGGAAGAGCCTATTTCCACAACACAAACAGATTTCCTGGCCTTTAGCAGTCTCTTACTGGGATACTTTGAGACATATCCATCAAAACACAGCTGTATTCATTCATATTTCATACCTCCTCCCTCTCCCAGTGCTTTAACACTGTTCTTTGATCAAAGCAGAGAAGTCGGATCACAACAGGAAGGTTCCCTGCCAGCCATGAAGAAGCAAGGCCAACTGACTACTGTACATGCTCCCGTATGTCTCGCTGTAACATCCAGTTGGAGGAAAAATTTAAAATAATAATCTTAATCTCTACAAATGCAAAACTTAGAACATTAGACAAATGTGTTGCTTTTGAATGTTCCACCTATGAAATAGTTTAGTGCGGAGTTCAGTATATTTCACGCCTTGCTTCCTTCCAAGACATGTAGCCTATGTACAGCGCCGCCTTGGAGAATACAAATTTGTACAAAAAGCTGTTGATGTAAACACAAATTCCACTGATACATAGGCATGCAGTGAAAATTAACAGTTTCCACCAAGTAAGAGATGATTGATTGCGGTCTTTGTTTGATTTAGAGGGATACAGTCATTGCAACTTTGGTGGTGGAATTGTTGGGAGACCAACAGGGGGTAGCAGATTCCAGTCGGGTAGCTCAAGAGTGTCACCATGTGGACATAAGAGGACACGGCAAGGGCTGTAACCTTTAATGGGAAGAATAATTTGACACACACATTTTTGCCTTGGAATTGAGCTGAACAAGTTATATACTGTGTGTGTGTGCGTGTGTGTGTGTGTGTGTGTGTGTGTGTGTGTGTGTGTGTGTGTGTGTGTGTGTGTGTGTGTGTGTGTGTGTGTGTGTGTGTGTGTGTGTGTGTGTGTGTGTGTGTGTGTGTGTGTGTTAAAGGAAAATAAAAATCTATAACACATTTTTTTTATATATATATATGATTTTTATTATCCTTTTTTTGGCCTGGTTTCCTCCCAAATTATTTATACTCTATATTATCCCTATACCAAAGTTTATGTACTGATTGTTTTACACTGACTGTTTCAAAGTAGCCTACTGTTTCATAGACACCTTCAACCCAGTATCTCCCATCTCCCTCTTCAACTCACCTCCACTATATTATTTCCAGGAGATAGTGTTTCCAAAAGCCCCCCCCCACCCCCCGTTCAGTAGAGCTCTGGAAAAAAAAACTGTTTGAAGACCTCCCTGACATTTAGACCGTCTCTGAAGATGACTTTGCCTTCCACCATAGCCTGCGGGAACATAGTAAGACCCACACTAAACTTCAATTGATATTCAGGCCCAGATTCCTCGAGGGAAAATTATCATTCTGTTCATAATAAGAGCCACAACAAGCACCTGGAAAATGACTTCATTATGCACTCTGCTTCAATAAAACTTTCCTATGACCCATCGGAAACGCACACGCAGTCTAATCGTGATGAAATGAAAACTATATTATGCATATGATAGAATACTCATTCGATGGTTAGCTCTGCTAGGATGCACATCGGCGAGGATGTGTTTGATTGGCAGGTGTGTTAATGCAACACTGTAGCCTTGGATGAGGGTGTGCTCTGAGACCCCTTTTTTTTCTCCTGAAGCCATTATCCAAATATGTTCTGTTTTTGAAACAAATGAATGGCAGAAAAATCAAAGTATCAAAAATGTATTGGCCTTCATAATGGAATTCCCTCAGAGCAAGGACATGTAACAATGGGCCATTCTCCCTTCCTGTCCTTTCCCTCTCTATATGCCAATGGACGTGACCTCCAAAAGCTTTAACAATGGGCCGACCAACAACACAAGCCCTTGGCTCCCTGCCACAGCCACTACGCGCAATAAGGTGGCTTTCATCTCTGTTGTTATATTTAAGGATGACATGCTAGCCTATCGGCCTCTACCATTGTCTTCACCGTGATTATTTTCTACCGTTGTTTAGCCCCAGTTGCGGCTCTTTGATGAAAAGGTCGCTGCTCAATTGGAAAACAGTCATTAAAATGCGGTGGGTACTATTCACCAGTGTGCATGGGGGAACAAACTCAACTGAGCTGGTTAATCAAAAGTTAATTATATAATTTTCATGCAGATGAGGGCAACATTCAAATGAATCCCAGCCCTACAATCATTACAAAAAATAAATAAATAAATAATTCTAAAATGCTATAAAATGTTCAGGGACTGGGAGGCTGTAAACAATATGAAGTTTAATTTGAGGTAAACAAAGTGAATATCCACCAGGGGGTCTGGGAAGGAGAAAGTGAGGTTAAATCAAATTTGGAAACACAGATACCAGCAGGTTTTGTTGTCTTGATATACGTGCAATTAGGCAGGTCCTTGATGAGGACACTGGGACAGAGAAAGTTGTGTCTCACGCCAGCGGATAAGGATAATTTAAAGGGAATTTATATCTTTTAGGCAAAGTGGTAGATATGTGAAATGGGTAGCAATTGTATCGAATTGAATTAAAATCCACATGTTACAAGAGACAATGCAAGCCACCTATAGTAGGGTATTTTGCCAAATTATTGAACAATTGAGAAAGAGATACTGTAAGAATAACTTAATTAAGTTGCACTGAGTGTGCAGGCACTACATACTGACCTACACAACATTCAACTTAATAACTTTGTGAAAGAAGGCAAAGTAAGATGCAGTACTTTTCTTTTTATTCTCAAGTCTTTCCTCATCAAAGGAAATGATTGTGTTATGCAAATTACAACCATGAATATTAAACCGACGATGTGAAGTATCACAAATGAAGAACCATTGTTCTGGAAGTGCAATGGAATGTGGTTTAATTTCTCTCTAATTCTATGTGCTTTTATAATGTTCACCTTTTCCCAGTTGTGCCAGCGGGTTTGGGTTCATTGGTGTGCATTACAACCACGCTCTAACAATACAGGGCCTCCCCCGTGTCAGCACAGTTCATGAATCCTAGCCCCTTATGCACCAGGCGATTAGTATGGTTCTCAGTCTGTGGGGCTTTGCCAGAAAATGAGTTCTCTTTAAAACATATGCCCCCTGCTGATTCTCTTCCTTCCCTGATATGAAATTCCAATTTTTATAATGAACACCAATTTCCTGTACGGGCAGGGGAAAAAAAGTTTTACACATTTTCGTCTCTTTCCTTAGATGTCCATGCTTATCCCCCCCCCAAAAAACCTAGGAAAAATCAGTTCTGGACCTCATAAGTGTGGTAAAATATTCAAACAAGTGATGCTGATTTATGACTGTATGGAGGCTAGGCTACAGGTACAAATAGCATCTTGTGCAGTTTCTCCAAGACGAATGCACATGACTGTACTGAGTGTAAATCAAATTACCTAAACTGTAACAAATTCAATTAAGTCATTGATTTCTAATAAATTGGCTTAATCACCAGCTGTTGTCATGCTGAAATTGTTGTATCACAAGTTTGTCATGCTTGTCGGTCGTGGCTTCCTTACAAAGGTAATTTACCTTGTTTAAGTGCTCGAGGGCTTTAATGGTTAAAGAGCATCATTTACTGTTCTAGCTGAAATAAATAAATAAAAACATTTGAGAAATGGAGCTCTACAAAAAAGTTAAGAAATGATTCAAAACCCCTTGATAGGTTTGTCCAAACTCCAAAAGTTTATTACAATTTTACATGGATTTAGGATTTAGTTACAGTACATAGGAAAATTAATAGCTAAATGTAATGCTATCTGGAAGGCAGTATCCTGCACTGGGATGATCTATCACTGGTGATGTTGATGCTGAGGATGGTGAGGATACTGTAAAGACTGAGCATTTACTATTGGTCTTCATTCACGTGGCTTCCTTTTCTTTATTTTGGAATGATTGGATTCATCATTAATCTGTTGAAATTTAAATTAAAGTTGGGTTAACAATTTGTCCTGTTATTGCTGGAGCATCTAATTCAACAGCATATCATGTTCATTTTCATTTATGAAACATAGTAAACAAGTTTGAGCAAAAAATAAAACAAAAAAACATACATACTCAAAATATTACTTTAAATTGTGAAAATATTCAGTTAAGAGAGCAGCACACAGATGTTGAACAGTTTAATATACTATTACTGATGCTTTGGCACAAGCACTCTGTAGCTGTAGTGTACATTAATATTGCACAATTGAAGGAGACATTGGCAATAAATTATGTATATCGGCACTTACAACATTGTATGGGCTCATCCTCTCTAGGGTATGGACACTCGTCTCTTCAGGAAGAGACACCACACCTCCTGTATCCATCATCTATGAATAGCACAATAAAATAACTGAGTATGACATTAAGAAAGCTTATTGAATCCAAGCTTATTTAAAAAAGAAAGAGAAAAGCCTATTGAGTTACATTCATATTTTTAAGCATGATTCAAGTTTCAGCGTTAGGTTTAAGAAAGCACATTTTTTTACCTCAAATCTCAGAAGGCAAAACAATAAAACATTGAATAATTACTTAAGCTACAGAACGACTTATCGTTTGGTGAACGGTGAAGCTGACTTACCCGGATGGTGGCCTCCATTTCTCCCACACCCCTCTTCCCTCCTGGTAGCCAGCCATAGGACCAGTGCTGGGAGAGGGTGACCTGCACCACCAACGCCAACAACAACACCTGCACCAACACTCTGCTAGTGGCTTCCATTGGAGCTGGAGAGGAAGCCAAAACCATTAAGCCTAGTTTGTATACTCGTCGTTCGACGGTGTCGCCAGTCGGAAATAGCAGCTTTCTGTTTGATCCACGAGCACACAACTTGTAGATCTGCTATTTTTTGGTGAGGGACACCGTTGTGTGTAGTACAGTATGATTAATTAAGCATAGAGAATAACAGCATCATAGTTATCCCCTCCATCTCAAACCCCATGACTTTAGGCGGCCAACGCGTATCCATACTCATAATGATCTATACACTTGACTCTGAATTACAAATTAAGTGAAATAAAAATAAAAGAGAGAATGTGAACACAAAACAAATAACTTAATTTTTAGACAGACTCACCGCTGTATTTGCCTTGTGAGCATGTGGTGCATTAGCCAGGAGGCGATTTTATAGGTTTTTGCAAAAGGCACGCACAGACTGTTGTCGGGAATATAATCCCCTCTCTCCAGGTGTGACACATTTAAGCCTGACTAATGGGACCCAAAGAGGGACCCAAAATGCTGCTAATGGAAATGGTTAAGATATGCCATCTCCACGAGGGTTCAAACAGCACGAGTTTACTCTATTAGTCATAATTGCTTTTTTTTGTTTTGTTTAATAGATAAAAACGACAGTGTGACGATAAAATGAGTCATTTCTCTCAATCTGTAATTTATTGCAACCAGCATTTAGCAAACAAATTGTAGCTAAACCCCATACATATTCAATAAGAGGGAAGAACACTACACATGATACTTGTGTATTACACTGTAGGTACATGAGGTGCTAGGCCCGGGTTAGGGTTGACTGTCTAATACTTATTAATACACATTTAGGCTAAATGTAAAGACCAGTGGTTTATTCAAAAGTACAGTAGTAGTACAGCAGATCATTTTAGTGATGGCTAAAGACCACACTAAGAATTGTAAGTACATCCATGGCCCTAAATGAGTATTCCATTAATTAACCCATGTCGATAAATTATGATGAAGGGAAATACAAAACAAAACATATTTTTTACATAAACCTGTGTTCCAAATGATCTAACAAGCAGAACAAAGCAAACAAACAAACAAAAGTCAATGCAAAAATATATTCTAATTACTGTGTAGAAATGTTGTAATATCCTACTAGAAATTTGCAACAAAATGCATTGTCCAAACCTGTTGGAACATCATTGCATGCATCTTTCAACATTCTAAGTTTGTTAATATCAAAGCATTTCCATTGTATTCTCTATTCCTGAGGAGTTTGGATAAACAAGGTTCAACTGTGTACCAACTCTTCCTTGACACCTATAACTGCGAAATCTAAATCAGTTTAATATACTGACTTACAGAACATCACTTCACTTCTTAGATTCATAGGTTGCACACTTACTCTTACTGTAACTATCTGTGCAGCTGTTACTAACGTTATGTAGCACGCTGAAAAATAATCTATACAGGTAATAAAATGAAGATCCATTTTAATACCAACACTCAAAACATAATTTTACTTTCGAATAGCGTGTAAATCATTACTTGTGGATTTGCTTGATGTAGACCATATGACCAATATTACAACACAGCAGTAATACATCTGGGAGCAGTTTGCAGTGTATGGACTCTTTTCTCATCAGACTTCACCATAAAATAATCATCTGGCTTATGCATATTAAATGTGTCACTTGGTGACAAGTTTTCCATGATTAGAATTGTCTCTCTAATCAAAATGGCACGTTTCATGCAAATATGCACATGTAAATTACGTATAACTGTGTGTATAAAAATGTCTCTTTAAAGCATGATGTAACGTTAGACTGTGAAACAAGATTCACTGTGGGTTAATTTAATTTTATGGAGTTAGACTAATTTACCAAGTGTTATTGCCACAGGCAAAAAATAAAGTTAGCGAGGTTAAATAACACTGCAGTAGCTGTTAAGTGCTTGTTATTTAACAGAGTACTGGTGAGGTAATTTGCACTTTCTGATGAAATGCAATGTGTCAGAACTTAAATTTCACGAATTTGTTTTAATTAACTTTGGATCATAATTATGTATCATACATATATCATATATTTTACACATGATATAATTTTAGCATAAACATGAATGATTCTTTAGTTAACTTAAAAAACATACTTGTCAGACTCTCCAGAGGTGAGTGGACAGTATACTGCATACAAGACCACTGGCAACGAAAGGCAGTGTGGTCAATAACATAATAAACAATCATAAATAGAAACAAATGCTTGTATTCTACAAACACATAAATAGCTATAATCCATTATAGGCAAATAGTAAGCAATACATACTATATACAGAATGTACATAATGTAAAGTTTGAATAAATGTATTCTATTCAATTCTATTTTTCCTAAACAAACATCTGCATTCACCTTCAGCCTGCTGGATCTATGCAGTAAAATCCAGAGTGTTAATGTTACTCTGAGAGTGTAAAAATAGACTCACTGCAATGGACCTGTAGGGGTACATTAAAAAAATAAAAGAACCAGTAAGAGATTTTCTTTTCCACTCTCCGAGTTGAATAACATTCCAGATTTTGCTGTTTATGCAAGCAAACCAAAAAACTATGCTTTGTATTTATCCAAGAACCTGACAACCTTATTGAATAAGCTTAGCTACAATATAGCTAGATATATTATATCTACTTTATCTCACACTTCTAGACAACATTCACTCAAACATTCTTGAAGGAAACAGACTCTTGAAGCAATAATGCAATTAATTAGCCTATGTTACAATATGTCACAATGAGTTTTTAGAACTGTAATTGGAGTGCAAAGGGTGTAAAAAGAGCTTGCTGTAGAAAATAACATTCTGACAAAATTGCATAAGTTCATTTGACAGAAGTATGTGGTATAATATCTGACAGGCATCCTCCCTTATTTAAAATTGGCGTAGTCCGAGAAAATGTCGACAAAGTCCTGAACCACTCTGTAGCAGAAGTCGTATTGTTCCTGGACAGAAAAGCAGAGAAGCGGTATTTCAGTGAACATGTGAACGGAGATAACCACATCAGCAAAAAAGAACAGTTGAATCATGTCATAGTATCTGTTCTGGACAACCTACCACAGTCTGAACCATGTGTGGTCTCTGCATGCGTAAACTTTTGACTGTCTGAAATACGTCCAGGAGGCCTTCAGCTTTCACCCTCTCCAGAATGTTACTGAGGGCGATGAAGGTACCAGTCCGGCCCGCGCCGGCACTGAAATACAAGACCAAGGACAAAGCTATCAACGCCTGCATCTTGCCAAAATAACAGTGCAACGAAAGGCCTAAGAAAATGTTGGGCTTTGCAGCAGGACTGCAACTGACTTTAACAGGGGATTTATGTTTTTAATACAGAAACTCTGCCTTGCAAGCTGACGACAAGCATTGAAAATGACAGAAGGCAATTTATACAAGTTAGAGCAAAGATAAAAGCAAATATTAACAACTGTGCTTTCTTTTTCCCCCATTTTCTTTTTCAACAATAGTGCTACAATGAAACTCCTGTAATCTCAGCAGAACATCCTTTTCCCATTTAACTGAAAAAAGTTAGCTGGAGAAAAGGTGACCTTTGTGTAATAGTGCTAATAATCATCCTTACTTAAACGGAGGTTAATCCAAACGCCAACACTAATCAGTTTGGAGGCTCAGTGTTTGACTGAGTCAATGTTTACAATGATGGTGTGATGGAGAAAGCCAGAGAAAGGATAGAGAAAGGGAGAGCGAGAGCGAGAGACATGGAAAATGTTCAAGAGAGACATGTAGAGAAAGCAAGAGAGAGAGAGAGAGATACGTGGGGGGATTGCAGCGGGTTAGCCCCGTTCCCAATGGGCGGAGAAAAAGCTTTAAAAAGCCCCCTCTTAGACAAGTGGTGATGAAGGAATAGAGGAGAGTGATGACACCATTTCCTGTCGTTAGCTCATCTCATCAGATTAATCATAGTGGGAGTCGGAGGAGATTTCACTTTGAGAGGTTTTAATTGACTGTGAATCGGCGGATTGGATCAATCCCACAGGGCTGCGCTGCTTTAGAATCACTTCACCTGCAGCAAGGTTCTGATCAAAGCATCTCCAGCTAAGTCTTTATAAGGGATCACATAAGTGGTTGAGGCATGGAGCGCCGCGTCCACCGAGGCAGAATGCAGAATTCATTGAAACAGACATTTTCGGGAAAAGGGGGAACATTTATTAGTAAATTGAAATTCTTTCTGGCATCATTTTGTGTTCTGTTCCATTCCGGTAGTGATCAGTTAGTGGAAAAACTGGGGTGGAAGTGGCAGGATGAGCTTAATGTGAGTCTTTCACTTACTTAAATGGCCAATTTGTGGATTTGCAAAGCACAGGACAGAGCTTAGATTTTGACCTAGATAAGTCTGTCAGGACAGGCGTCCACAAACTTTTCCATGCCAAGGACCCCCAAATAGCCACAGCCTTTGGGTGCAGCCGCCCTATAGTTACCTGGCTTTATAAAAGAAACAAAAATAGAAAAAATTGGCCGATCTACAAGCTGCAACACGTTGTGAGCTTGTAGGTGGGCTATTTTAGCTATTTTAGAAATAGTTCGAACTGGCACAATAATCTTATGAATTAAACTGAATTTGAATTGAAATGGCATTTAGAAAAAGAAATGTATATATACCCCCCCTTTTCCTCTCCTTTCCAATTGGCGCCCCCTGGTGCCCTCTGGCGGGCCCAACTTTGAAAACCTGAGTTTTAATACAAAAATGCTAATCTATGAGCGTTACAGCAGCATTGTTAAACTCAGGTATCTCACCTGCAGTGCACAATTATGGGATGGTTTCCAGACTGCTGCTGCTGCCTCTGCACGGCGGCGATGATGTCAATCATTCCTCTCCCCTCCGCCGGTATGCCGATCTCAGGCCATCCGTGGAAGTGGAAGTGTTGGACGTGGCGTGACTGCTTCTCCTGGAGAGATGGAGACGAGAGTGGGGAGGGGAGGGGGGGTTACCAGGGGTGGGCGGACATGAAGCCTAGGCCTGTCACAGTTATCACCTAATCACAATTATTTGAGATAATAATCGCATAATTTCCATTTCCATGTTGAAAAATGTTCATGCATTTTCAAACAGTTTCAAAAATAGTGGAAATAGCAAATGTTGAGTATAAAATGATTACATTTGGTGTATTTTGGCAATTGGACAACATTTATTTTGATCATTGGTATCGGTCATTGTCAGTCAGGGCAGTTGTCAGTTATTCGTCATATCTGCCCCGTGCCATTTTTGTTTACAAAGCCTAAAAGCCAAACAGAAATGTAAGCTTTATCTTCCAATGTTCAATGGAAGAAACACAATTAAATTGTTAATCGCAATTACTTGTGTGGCAATTAATTGTCAAGTAAAATGTCATGATCGTGACAGCCCTAGTGAAGCGCTGTTATTTTCATGCACCTGAAACTCGGCGTTCGGAACGCATTTGCATGTCTTCCGAGTGCACTTCGATGGAAATTTGTACAGCTGAGCTGGCCTATAAGGCCGTGAAGACAACACAGTGGCGTTTATGTTTTATGTATATTTCAAAATGCATTGAGGTGGTGTATTGAATGTTTTGAGTGTTACGCACTGGTCCGTAGGTGAGCACCATGTCTTTCAGAGTGAAGGTGTCACAGAGGGCATCGCCTGTCAGCTCCAGAGTGTAATCTCCAAATGTTATACTGCCCTCTGCTGGCCAATATTGGAAACACTTGTCCTGTTTGGGAAAAGGTTACATGGAAATAATTGTTATATTTGACTGAAAATATAACACACACACACACACACACACACACACACAGGCAGGCCTGCACACATACACAGGCAGGTACACACACGCAGGCCTGCAAGTACACACACACACACACACACACACACACACACACACACACACACACACACACACACACACACACACACACACACACACACACACACACACACACACACACACACTGTACCTGTTCCCGCTCCTTGAGTTCGGTGAGCATAACGATCGAGTGACACCTCCACTCCCATACCATCCTCCAGAAGTCCTCCACTGTGTGAGGCAAGGGACCCTGGGTGGCAATGAAATAGTCCTTCTGCCTGTAGCCCTGCAGGGAAGACGTTTACACACTGTTTTAATTCGCAGTACTTACATGGGAGCAGTATTATACATGACGTCCCGGAGAGATACTCACATCAATAAAGGAAGCGTTTATGTAGTCGGTGAACTCCATTCCCCTTTTCACAGAGAGTATAACTCTGTTGAAGTCATCTGTGAAAAGCAACAACACAACTTCACAATTAGGCTACAAGAAAAAACAAGCAGTTAAGTACAACGTTTCCTGTTCTCTTAATGTCAAATGTGACACCAATATTTAGCACTTCAAAACGTTGTACCATGGTATTTTTTGGAAAGACAGTCCTGTGCTTTTCATTGTTCTTCTCACTACATTATTTCACGATAAGAGCCAACTCCATATCCAATTCATCATTGACTTGTGTAGCAAAGACATCACTGTATTTCTGGCATCCACAAGCCAATGGTGCTTTGATGTTATTGGCATGTGATGTATGAAGATACATTTACACTCCATCTCGCAAGAGTGTCGCTTGCCAAAAAGCTAACAACATGTAGCGTTGTTACCTTGTAGTTTGAGTAATGTATTACTTATACTGCTGAGTATAAGTATACATTCTTCAGAAATTAGGCTTTATGAAGCAGTTGAGTGTATCGGAGACAGATTACTACTTACATGGAATGATCTGAAGCACGCGGTTCTTCCGCATGTTGGCCGGAAGGTTCCCAGTTCTCATGTTCTCTTTCATTATGCGCACGTTGGTCAGTTTCTGATGGAGGGCAAAATAAGATTAACATCACCATCTCCCAAAAGTAGCTGATGATGTGACAGTTTGCTTTACACACCTGGCACGGCACAGCAAGCAAGTTGAAAGTAAAAATGAAACACTGACACAGTAACAATAGTACTAACAAATCTAAATAGGGTATCATTGGTGCAGAAGAAATTATGAAGAAGACACTCAAAAGAGTCGGCAGGGACCTGTGAAGGGCAATGTGTGGGGAAGACAAGAAATGTTCCCCGATCTAATCCGTTGACTGTCACAAGAGAGTTTGCTTAAGTTTCTGGGTGATTAAGAGCAGTGGCTCCCAAAAGCTGCACCCTGTGCAAGTCTCTGATGAAAATGTCCCAATGTAGGATGCAATCCCATACCGACTAGGACGTAAACCCCTCTGTATAAAAGGCTTGATATACTTTGTTGTGTATGTGGTGTCACTTTTTATCGTTATTCTACTGTTGTTATTATCTATGATGCTGCATTGTCTGACGGAACCAAACCAAAATAAGCTTTACTCTTATGTACCCGACAACCTGTACACAAGAAGTAACAATAAAGTACAACCTTGAATCTTGAACCCCACATAGCTGATCTACAAGGTCACAACACGTTGCAGTGTATAGGTTATTTTCAGACCTACAGTAGGAGTGGACTAGCTTCTTCTGCATTCTTACCCTGAACTCTTCCTCCAGGCCCAGCCTGTCATGGGGACCCCTGGTGTTGTGCAGCCTCTGCAGGTGTCCCTCCAAAGAGCACACGTCTAACTCTGTATCCCCGTACAGGAAGTACTCCAGCAGAGCTTGATAGATGAAGGAGTATTGCATCTGAAAAGCATGAGAAGGGGGGGGGCTCAGTGAGGGAAATGACCAACTCGATAACATGAGATTAGAGCCCAACTGATACATAAGTCAGACAATGTTATCAGCCGATATTGGCCTATACATTAGCTACAGTATCACAGATATATGGTATATCGGCGTATATGATATACTATGCATATTGGTCAATAAGAAAAGTTTACAGAACATAATGCACAAAAAGATGCTTGAGTACTTTTATTATCATATTTCTGCTTATAATGTTTTATAATTATTACAAGTTTACAGTTTTAGTGCATTGTTAAAGGTCATTGTTAAACCGTAAAATATCTTTCCTCTTTAATAACCACATTTGGGGGTTGAAGTTTTACACAGTATATTGGCAGCTATTGTGACGATGAAGATAAAGAAACAGAAGACGTATTCAAAACACGTACTTGGAGAAGAACGGAGGAGAAAAACAAGCAACAAATACAAACTACAACAGTCACAAAGTATTCTCTGCCTGGATTGTCCGTGTTGCACCCTCACTTGTTTACACCAACCACAATGACCAGCGCTGTGAGTTGAGCTGTCAGCTGCAGGTACGCGCGGGTCAGGCGGGGGGGGGGGGGGGTTGGGGGTCAAGGTTTACTTACGTCTGTCTGGACGAGCTGACAGCGCTGCTCCCGTATTCGGCTCACCAAGCCAAAGACGTCCACCCGCTGCTCCGTGTGCATCATGTCCATCATTCCATCGATGACAATGAAGGTCCCCGTCCTCCCCACGCCGGCACTGTATAGACATTTATGAAGATAGATTCTTAGCTAGTTTGTTTCAGTCATATGATGAAGTGTTCAGCGCTGTGCACACCAGGAACCTTATTCATCTTTCTAATGTAGACTTGATGCTATTAATAAGAAGGTCATCATTAGATCAGAACAGAAGACCCAAGTGTTGAAACGCATCGGTCAGCTGTTGCCTTGCTCAATAAATACATTATTTTTTCACCTGAAGACGGAGTGCCTCGGTACCTTTTTCCCTACAGTCTGCCTCGCCACAAGCTGAACTTTGTGTTTTTTTTGTCGCTTCCATCATTAGATCAGTGTTTGCATTCCTGTTATTTCAGTGTTGGAAAACATCATTCCTCTACATCTCAAGAGAGATGTCATCTGCGGTCAGGCTCTAAGCATGTGTTAAATTTACAGATTTACAAGGGGTCATTTGAACAGACGGCAGTTCAGGGAGCCATGAGATGGGATTCCACAGTGTGGGTGTTGAGGGGTGCCTGTTCAATGGGCCCCATTCAACAACAGTGGCCCCATCCCCTCAACACCTGTTGCAGCAGTTGCTACAATGGGCTGCAGATTTCTTTAGTGAAGTTGTACACCGGCTGACCACACACAAATGCACACACTCCAGGCAAAGCTGTGTTTTGATTCAGATGGAACCGGTTTACAGTTAAACACATACAGTACCTTTACCTTAAGCGCCTTCACACAACGGGAGCCCTTATATCGTGCGATTAATTCACATGAATTTATCACATGAAGTACGTCTGCACAGAACGCAAATAGCATGCGGAGATAAAGCAACATAATTTATTTTTGAAAAGAGGTTAATTTTTCACCACAAATGAAATCATCAACCTGCATGAATGAGGCATCACCAAATTAATAGGTTTAATAGTTTTTTTCTTTCTCTGATCGTTTATTCGTCACACTCCTGGTGTGTAAGGACCAAGTACAAAACCCCAAAACAAAACAAGACACTAGCAGGCAACTCAACTGGCCACGCTGAACAAAAAATATCGTCATATCCTCTGCATTTTAGAGCTATTAAACACTGGATTTTCTTCTATGCAGTGTTTAATAGCTCTAAAACTGACATTTAATGTCAATTGGGAAATTACCTCTCGGCTTGACATTCTAAAAAAAGCCTTTGTCTCGTTAACATACCATGCAACCCATTTATTACCTGCAGTGCACCACCACGGGTCCGGCGTACGTCGGGTTGACCGTCTTAACCTTCTTGAGGAATTTCAGCATGCCAATGGGAGAGAACGGCACCCCAAAGTCTGGCCAGCTGGTGAAGTGGAGCTGGGTGACCAGCCGGGGAGCTCTGGGACCGTCACTACCCTGCTGTGGAACACAAGGCACACTCAGTTCATGCCTGATTCAATTGTACACATAACAACATATTGGGCACAATTAGTCAAGAGCAGGACCTTGAGTCAACTGGTCGACCAGCTGGTGCACCATGGTCGTTGAGCAGAAATGGCTCAAGTAGCTTGGAGGGAAAATTAATCAAAGCCAGCATTGTACAGAATTTCGTATATCTGGTACTTTTCTTTGTTTGAGAATTATGAGGGAACTGTGGTGCATACTGTGGTGTGAGGGTGTGCCTTTCCTGGGGTTACATACTTTTCACAGCAGGTGAACATTTTCATTAAAATGTTTGAATAACAAAATGTCAGAGTCAGTGGTTTGTCAAGAAAACAAATATATAATTTCATTGCTTATGCTTTCGCTGCTGAGTGTAGATGTATATCCCCGGTATTGACACTTCACCAGATTTGGTCCTCAAAAATGACATGTTTTGGGGGGAAATCTGTTCCAATTTGTAAAAGCAACATTTGGCAACATTTACTGTAGCTCAGTAACACATACAGTATGGTGGAACATTACACAAAATGTGTGCTGTCCAGTCATACAGGTTTCTTTATAAAAGTAGTGCATAAAGAAACATTCAAGTCACTTAATTATCTACAGTAGGTTTGGCTGAAAAATAAAATCTTTGATTATCATTAAGGCCCAGTTATGTAAACCAACACATTTTTATAATACTTACATATTGTATACAGAACTTTCTAATGGTGTAGTCCACCAATACTGTGAAGTCCTCCATTGCCACCCTGACATTCCCATACATCCAACAGCCTTGGTCAGGCCAATACTGATAACATTTTTCCTGGGGGAATAAAAGAAAACTATATGAGCTGGCTCCTGTAAATGTCTATGGGTTTGTTTACTTTTAAATATGTGGGCTTTGGCAAGTCCCTTACGAAGATTTGATATCATTAAAAGTTACGAAAAATGCCTCACTTAAAAAAAGGTGTCCTAAACATCCCCTTTAGTTTACTCTCATACCGTCCCATACAGACCCACAGTATGCTGCTATAATGTTGACTGCAATAAGCTGTGCATCTTTGTCTGTGCTGACAACACATCTTAACGATCACAATAGTGGATTAAAAATTGATTTGCATTGCTTTTATCTGTCACATATATCTCACAACCAGAAAAAAACTGGACAAATGTGCAGTGCTCTGTCAATAACATCATCACAGTGATGTTTCAACCCATTAATGAGATTCTCAAACTAATTATCATGCTGTCTCCCAGGATCTTATCAACAATTATTCTGTTATTGATCCTTGATGCTCCTGTTCAGCAGTATCAAACCCACTGTTTAGCTCTTTATTGATCATCCCTTTGAGGCTCAATTTTAATGGGATGCTAAGTAATCTGCTCTGTGACACTTTGTATGGATTCAGAGCTGGGGAAGGGGTCAAATAAATTATTCCTGTGACTTTGGATTGTGTTGAAGACAGGAAGGGCTCTGGCAACTCCATATCAGAGCAGCATATAGGTTTTTTCAGATCACAGACCAATGTTATATGCCACACCATTCAGAAAACATGGTGAAGAATATAGTACTTAAGTCAATAGAATGTGAAATCGATGGAGGAAAATGACTACCACAATAGATTTGAAAGCATACTGTAGATAGGTCATACAATGTGCCCTACTTCCGTGTTCACAGCCACCTACAGTATACTTTTCTGGCTGACCAGAGTATTGCTATGGATACCATAACCAGTGCATCTTCATATGGAACAAATGTCTCACGGAGGCCCCATAGATTGATTATTTCCTCTTCCATTTGACCAGTTTGACATGCTATAAATGGAAAATGTCTCTTCAATACATTGTATGTCTATGACTACCCCCTACCTCTTTCCTCTCTTTCAAATTAGTCAGCATGACTATGGTAGAGGTCCTCTGTTCCCAAACCATCCGCCAAAAGTCAGCCACTGTCTCTGGCTTTGGGCCTGAATGGTAACGAGAAACACCATATTAGTTCAAAATACTATGGAAATTGTGAAATTTGAAAAATCCCATACCACACTGATATAAACTGATATTAACATTTACCTTGAGCAGCAATGAATCTGTTCTTTTCTTTATAACCCTGTGTGAAAGAGAAACAAGAGTCATGGCAAATCTGTACCAGCCTGAAAATGATCAATTCCACGACGATTCGGGTGGTGCAGGGGTAAAGTAGTAATCCCTCGACTGTGGAGAATGAGGTTTGATTCCTCCATGGTGCCTCCGGCGCTTGGCCGGGCACTCCAACAAACACAATTGTTGGCAGGGGAGGGTGTTTTCTGTCGCTGCATTAGCAGCACTGTCAGGAAGGAGAAAAAAAAGTGGCTGGCGATTCCAAGTGTATCGGAGAAGATGTGGTTGTCTAGACCCTCCCCAGACCACACAGTAAAGGTTGGCAGTGATAGAGACTACAGTATACAGTACATTCATATAACGCCAACATAAACAATAAAAGTAGGCTCCTCAGAGCACAGAAAGCGCAAAATGGCATATGTGGGGAGTTGGGTCATGATCCAAGGAATCCAGGGAATATTGTTTTTTGATTGTACGACCTACGGTTCAATAGTTATAAGCCAAAATGTGAAGTGGGCTATTATAGTGCCACCATGAGGCCGAAATAATTGTGTGTGTGCAAATCAGTCCAACGGTGCCAGAGATTCACTGTTCAGACGGGGACACACGTGCGGACACGCGGATGGACGCACGGAAGGACAGGGGCGGAAACATAGGCGGATACAATAAATGAAAGAAATATAGTTGATTAAAAAAAAGACAAATAATTTGAATTGCAGTGATTACTCACATCAATGTATGATGCATTTATGTAGTCTGAACATAAATATCCATCTACATGATTTAGCACCACTCTTGAATGGTCATCTGTTGCAGAGAGGAGAAAAATATCAAATGTTAATGAATAAAGTCTCTTCTCCTTTCGATTCATAAAGCTCAAATAGTCTAATGAAGCATAAAATGAGAAACATAAAACATCTAAAGTCCTCCCTCACATGGTAGAATGTTGGGATATCTGTTTTTCTCTCTGTTGTGTTCCCTGCTTGCCTCCTCAAAGGACCCATGGTGGTAGTAACATGGCAGCGACTATAAAGACAATCCAGTCACCATGGGTTAACACAAAAATCTATTTGTTAAATACTCATACATAACACAAAGTAGCATTTCATGACTCACTTATTTAATCATTTTGCAAGGTGCTGTCGACACGCTGGATAGTAATATTAGTCACAGCTACACTGCACACATACAAACGCGCTCCTGCTATTACACAGCCCACACAGAATAATCCATGCATCATCAGTTACAGTAGCTACAGTACACCCTAGCATCCCTATTCTGGGCATGACATAATAGGCGAACATTTGTCAAAAATAGGCAAACATTCTGCAAAAAAATACACAGATCTACAAGCTCACAATGCCTCGTGCCGCAACGCTTTGTCAGTTTGTAGATCTGCAATTTTCCATAATTGCCGTTCAATAAAGTATATAGGGTTTATGTGGTTAAATACCAATACATACCACAAAGCAACAATTCATGACTCACTTATTTTATCATTTTGCAAGTTGCTGTCGAAACACTGGACAGCGATATTAGTCACAGCTACGCTGCAGACATACAAACGCAGTCTTGCTCTTACACAGCCCACACAGAATAATCCATGCGTCATCAGTTAGCTCAGGTGTGCGAGGATGTGTAAGTACACCTACGTTGAACTCCTCTCTGAAGAGCTTGCCATCGTCTGCAGAACGTATCCGGTACTCGTCCTCCAGGGAGTCGAGAGGGATGGGGAAGTACCTCTTAGATGGAGAGGGAGATCTGGGCAGGAGGACCACTGTCTGCTCGCCTGCGTGGGATGAAAAATACGGTGGCCAGAATGTTAATGTTTCCCCATAGGGGACGGTTCCAGGCTCTCCCAGCACCTGGAAAAACAAGCCTAATGGTCATTAAGATTTCCTACTTTTGGGGGCACCTGCCAGAAACAATTCCTCAAGTCGTAAACATACCGCCGCTGTTGCTGCATGAAAATATCATAACTCCAAATTTGGTCTTTCCATTTTTTTTCTCCCCTTTCCTTTTTTACTTGAAGTGAAAGTTTATATAGTTCCTTATGTGCTGGGAAAGTTTCATGACCTCTGGGCCCATTTGAGTTTTCAAACTTTTCCTGGGGCATAAAGGATCATGTAAACTCGGAGTCCAAGTTTTAAAAATAGACAGAAAAGGAAGAAAGAATATTGTATTAGATTTTGTGCACTATAGTGGCTGCATTGTTTTTTAGTTGTTTTGTTTTTAGATTCTGAGAACAGTAATATATCACCTTGTTCTTCCAAGAAGCCATTTGGAATCTTCTTGTCCACTGAAGTTACCAGAGCCTTCCTGTGGTTTTTGAACCTAATAACATAGACAGAATGAGAACAGAGAGGATGAAGGCTGCATGCTTACATGAAGTCCCACTCTACCAAGCAAAACTGTTCGCCACATAATGGAGAAAATCCCAAGCATAATTCCAAATAGCATACAATCAAGATGGAGGGAAAAAGGAGACAACTCAATTCTTCAAAACATACTGTACCTCCCCACACAAGGAGGACAGCAGACACCAAACAAATACCAACCATCCGAAAGAGCCAAAGCTGTTCCTCCTCATGAGGGGTCCTGTGTGTAGTGTGACTCAGTGAATGAGTGTCTCGGACTCTGTCTAACCCTAGCTGTTGGTTTGCTGTCTTTACTTGAGGTGCAGCTGTTTTATCAACAAAGCCCCTGTTCTCTTTATGTTCAGAGCAGCCCCCCAGCTCTAAGACACACCCATAAATACATGCACACATGCACACATGCACACAGACAGGACAGAACAGAACAGAACAGAACAGAACAGAACAGAACAGAACAGATAAACCACTGAGTAAAATCCTCAGTGTTCATTTACCCATTTGTAACCAGTGGTGTAAAGTAACTAAGTACATGTACTCAAGTACTGTGCTTAAGTACAATTTTCTGGTGTTTTTTACTTAACTGGAGTATTTCCAATTTTCAATACTTTTACTTCTACTCCACTACATCTCAGAGACACATTTTTTACTTTTTACTCCACTCCAATTATTGGAAAACTGTAGTAACTAGTTACTTGTAGATTTTGATCATTATTACAAAACATACATTAACCACTTCAGCCCACTCCTGCATTCCGTCAATTTGAAAATAGATCTACAAGCTCACAATGTGTCGTGATGCGATGCATTGTGAGCTTGTAGATCTGCTATTTTCAAAAGATGTTTATACATTTTATACTCTTGAAATGTGACATTCTGCATAATGAGTACTTTCTACTTTTGGTACTTTAAGTACATTTTGATACCAATACTTTTGCACTTTTAAGTACATTTTTAATTGCGGATTTTTACTTGTAACAGAGTATTTCTATATTGCAGTATTGATACTTTTATACTTAGTAAGTAAAACAATGTTAGTACTTTTCCCACCACTGTTTGTAACTCAAAGTTACTAGAACGCTGAAGATTTATCAGTGCAGTACACACTTGAATACGGACAGAGAGTGTATTGTATTGTTTTGTGTACGTGGGTGTGGTTCTGCTTACCTCAAACAGTAGATAGTGAGGAGAACAATGATGATGAGAAGCAGTGATATGACCAACGTCGAAGGCAACACATGTGCCCCCTGCTGGGTGGGGTTTTCTGGACACAAAAACACAAGTCGTTTACATCAGCGGCTCCCAAAGGATAAATTTGATGTCACCCCTCAACCCAAATGTGCAAAAATACATTATTATTAGAACCTCAGCCTTATTTAAAAAATAGTGACAATACCTGATCTACCAGCTTTGTGAGTCTGTAGATCTGTTATTTTCACTATTTTAGATTTTATTTTTTTAATTACTGGAAAATATTGTAATATTTATTTTCTTTTTTTAAGCATTATGGGATTTTTTCTCCTTTTTTTCAGGATATTAACTTTAGACCCATAAAAAGGTCTGTGACCCAACAACGAAGTTTGAGAAACACTGGTTAACATTAGCTTTTTAAAAAAAAAAGTTATATGTCAAACCGAAATATCACAGTGAATTCAAAACATTGAGTGAATTCTGACATCTAATTGTTTCTTCATATTGTTCATGGAAAATGTAGTTTACCTGCGGTTTGGTTGTCATGTGAAGAGCTGTTCAAGGCTATAGTGGTTCCAATGAGAAACAACACCATTGTCACTGCAGATAAAAATGTAAAACCTGTGTCAATTGTACCATAATAATTTACTGTCACTCAACAGATATAGTGGAAGCAAGACTCCAACACACTGTCTTCATATGCAAAGTCTTTAGTGGGAAACACAATGTTTCGGTCCATAGACCTTCATCAGGTTATCTTCATTCCTTTAACCTGATCAAAGTCTGTGGACCAAAACGTGTTTCCCATTAAAAAGTGAAATTTGCAGTCTTGCTTCTATACTAATCGGTCCTCCATCTTCTCCGGTGCACCTCCTGGTTCTTTAGGTATGCAAGAGTTATGTTCCTTTTTGAACAGATAATAGTAAATGGTACAGTAGAAAGATGTAATACAATACAAAGTCCACTAGGGGGCACCAGTAAGCAGTAATGAGAACTCAAGCCACATGTGTCTAACTCTGCTACTGTGTGTGTGTGTGTGTGTGTGTGTGTGTGTGTGTGTGTGTGTGTGTGTGTGTGTGTGTGTGGGTGTGTGTGGGTGTGTGGGTGGGTGTGTGGGTGTGCGTGCGTGCGTGCGTGCGTGCGCTGCAGTTCAGCGTCTCATTGTCCAGCCTGCTTGTGCCCGTGAACTGTGGTGATGATTGAGTGAACAACCAAATCATCCTTATAAACTAAGCAACATCAAAGCCCCGTCAATGTGATCCAACCCTTAACCCATTCAATCAGGGAACACATCTACAAATCTCTTCTTAATCCTAACAGTTTTCTGAAAACCGTGGGTTTCTATATCAGTGGTGCTCAAACTTTTTCATGTCAAGGAGCCCCAATATTATATGTATTTGGTCGTGGACCCTAATCTCAATATATTTTGTTCCAGGGACCCCCCAGAAGCAAAGATTTTAGTTAAAAATGTTCGCTTTAAACATATATATATTCATAGATTTGCAAAAATGTTCAAGATTTAAAAAAAATAGCAGATCTACAAGCTCGTAGCACGGCACTCGGTGCCGTGCTATGAGCTTGTAAATCTGCTATTTTTCAAAAGCCAAAGTATAAAATAATGGTTATAGTTAACTTCTAAAATGACACAGATGCGTTTCCGGATTGAATGGGTTAAAAAAAAAAAGAGAACTACCTCATATGTAGCACAAACCACATCCCCTGTGGGCCTGACACTGGAGATGAGCTAAACATAACATTTTGTGAGATCTGCTGTAAGAAGGCGTCTCATTTTGCAGCGCTGTCTGTCAATGATGTGTGCCGCTATTACAGCATTGTGGATGTTATATGATATCCACTGTGTAGAAGGTGGTGCGATAGGGATCATCTTGATTCTCCTTGAGAAACTTGACGTTGAATGAAAACCATTTAAATAGTCGCAGTTTTAGCATGATACTGGTGCTGCAATTATCGATTATGTAATTATTCCATTGGCTACTTTTTCGATTAATCACGTAAGAATAAAGCACAAGTGCTTTACAGAAAAAGTACAAATCATTTTACAATAAAGCAAAAAGAGAAAAGCAAAAGCATAAAACGACATTAAAATAATAGTGGACTTCACTGTCCATTGTTAATGCTACTGTATTTAAAGAAATGTACAAACAACACAGGACTCATTTTATGACTGTGTATTGTTGTTGTGTGTGAATATGTGCAATTGAACATTATCTGTAGATAACACACAAGTACTCAAGCCTAGAAATAATGACTAACAATCAGGGACACAAAAGAAATCCCCCGTTATTTATGAGCAACTGAAACGTTTAGTTTTTCCTAGGTTTTTCCTTAAACAGGATGCCAGTCAATGATGTTAAATAATCAAAGATTGTGTTTATATGCTTACATTTCATACATCCACCATATGTACTTCTGTAACTTTCACTGGCAAAATGGGTTAATTTGTTTAAATTAATATTATTTTTTATAATCAATTAATAAATGAGTTTGATTAACTGTTGCACTCCCCCCACATTATACTGCACTGTCGAGGATGTTCTTATGTTCTTATGGAGAGGGGTGGCTTTATGTCTCTCTCTTACATAAATATACTCTGTCTCCATCTATTTATGAATCCGTTTCTCTCTCTCTCTCTCTCTCTCTCTCTCGTGGTCTTTGCAGTCAGCTGTCATTATTTTTCTCAATCACATCTTCCCCACACTCTTCCGCTGTGCTTTATTGCCACAAGCTATTAGCGGCTTAATTGTCACAGAGCTCCGTGTGATTCTCTCCAGAAGGATGTGTCAACTTTATCATGACACCAAAAGTAAATTGATTCTGTCACATTGTCCTCACGTCCCATTATCTCCTAATGTGACAACCAATTTCTCTGAACCAACACCTATCCCCTCGTTTCCCCTTCATTCCCCCCACAGTTAAGACTGTAGGAAATCAGAGTGTAAATTGGGCAAACAGGGCAGATCTGCCTAAGTGCCTTTGATGGAATAAATGAGAGTAGTGAGACTGGAGTGCCCTAATTTATCTTCTGTTCTAAGTCCCCTTGACTCGTATCAGAGCCCACTAGATTGAACGGAATAATTCATGTGGTCAATTTAGCTCCTCTAGAAATGGGTCATCTGGAGGGTTGAGAGACATTCTTTCCCACACAACCCTGCGGGGTTTCACATAATCATATCTCTCTAAAGTCTTCCCAGGAACGAGTACTGTAACCCTAAACCCCAACCACCTGCCCACCCCCACTAACCCAGATGTTTAAAGGACCATACCGGTGGTCTGGCATGTTTAGCCCACTGGCTATGACTCAGGGTATACTTGACATTACTGCCGACCACTTACCAAAGCATTCCGCCGTTTGTTGATATAGGAATAATTACCAGATTTCTCTATTTTTAAGGCGTGGCTCTGTAGGAGGCAGAGCCGTCTAGATGAGGGTCTGTACTGTACCTCCATGCGATGTTTCTCACTTAATTATACAATGGAAGCCAATGGGGATCAAATCAGGCTGAAACCTTGCCCAAAGTAATACATCATAGATATCATAGACTGCCCACATGAAGTCTGATGTCCACATGGGAGCCATGCCTTTATTAGACCAAGACTTGTTTAAATTAAAACTGCAGTGAGTGATGAACCCATCTTAAAATGATCTGCCTCTCTAGAGGTCATTTCATTTGTCAAGGATAATTTTTAGCTCTCATTTTTAGCTATCAATCCACACTTCCAACTGCCTTAAACTCAACAATAATGTACAGTACTGTAACTTTGAACATAATAATAAAAGTGCCATACATTTGTTTCAATGTGTTGGATTTAGGATGGGAAAAATCCTAATGACTAAATTGGGAGAAAAAGGAAAATAGGAAGAGGGAAAGAAAGTACTGTGTGTTGCAACCAATACATTCTTACTAGTTTGTGAATTAGGAGCTGTGGACATGGCACGCACACTTCACAAGTTCATATTAATAAAACATTTCACCGAAAAGGTCTGATTCTGTCATCTACTCGCCCTCATGCCATGGAAACACGGATTTAGTTTCTTTGTCCACAAAACACACAAGGAGTTTGCCAGCAAAACTTCGTAGCAGTTTTCTCCAAACAAGCCAATGGTGGCAAGACCTATGAGTTATGTTCTACTCCTCAGTGCAAAGACTTGGAGTATGCTACACAATCTCTATGGAGTAATTCTTTGCCAATGTGTTTGCTCTATTTGGACTTGTCACGGTTGCCTTTAGTTGTTGGCTTTAACTACCTCACTACAGGGTGAGTATGTAATGAAAGAATTAAAAAAAATTGGCAAACTACTCCTTTAACCCATTAAAACCGAGAAAGCATCTGTGTCACTTTGGATTTGTACCACGTTAATCATTATTTTATACCTTGGCTATTCAAAAAAAGCAGATATACAAGCTCGTAGTGTGTCACTTCGTGCCTCTCTACGAGCTTGTAGATCTGCTATTTTTGAAAAATAGTGAAAATCTGTGCAAATCTATGAATATATATATATATTTTTTTAAAGATTTCTTCTGGGGGTCCCTGGAACAAAATAGTTTGAGATGATGGTCGACATGAAAAACTTTTTTTTTTAAACTGTTAGGATTGAGAAGACATTTGTAGAATGGGCCTCAGGTCTTAATGGGTTAGCCTCTTGACACAGAACACACACACATACACACATACCCCCCCACACACACACAACCGTTTTGTCAATTCCCGATCTCTTTTCTCACCTTGCATGTATGCATGCCTGCACATAATTTCCACAGCTAAAGGGCACATGCCACATATGTGCCACACTGTGCTGAAGGAGCCAACTATCTCCCCAGTGTTAACAAGCTGACAGCGTCGACACCTGTTCCCCACAATACCCCACTGGGCAAATCACATTCAATCACACCGACCCATCCTACGGCTCCATGCTGCAATGCATGCTGTGAGTACGGGTCACTGGAGAGGTTAGAGTGTGTCTGTCATCCCCAGGCAGCTTTACATAGCCAACAAGAATGGAACTGATACATATATGAATATTTCGGTAGAACTGTCCACTCCACTCGACTGAATAACTCAAGTAGGCTTTGAATATTTAAATCAGTGGTTTTCAACCTATTTCATGTCAAGGACCCGCGGACCCCCATCTGAAAATGTTTTGTGCCAGGGACCCCCAGAAGAGAAGATTTGTGTTAAAAAATGCAAAATTCTACAAAATTCTTCGAACATTTTCAAGATTATTCGAAAACGTTAAAAAAATAGCAGATATACAAATTCGCAGCGCATCACGAAGTGACGCGCTGTGAGCTTGTATATCTGCTATTTTTGAATAGCCAACGTATACAATATGTATTACCACTTCTTGCTGGGGACCCCCTGGAGCCCCCTCAAGGACTGAGAACCACTGATTTGAAGACTGTGACGTCTGAATAGATGCGTGACATTGTCATCAGCTCTTTATTCGAATGATTAACTCCAGTCAGTGAGCCCTGCCTTTATGTATATTATCAGTCATACATTAACAATAATGCCTTTGGGGGTGCCGATGACCAAGTGGTTAAGGCACGTACCACATAGCCTTTGATGCCTGACAGTGTGTCCCGGGTTTGATTTCCGAGCCCGGCTGCGGGTTTTGCTGCATGTCACTCCCTGACTCTCTCCTTGTTTTCTTGTCTCTCTACTACTGTCCTATCGTATAATTACCTTTGCAGCACCCCGCATGTCATGAAAGCGTAAAGTGACTTCAATTATGTTATATCACTGACATAGGGCATGCAGTGCAGTGTCAAATGATATATTATATTATACGCTACAACTAGGCTAGTTGAAGCTCAAAGGCAATGTTAATATTTGACATAGTAGTGAGTACTGCTCAGAACCAATAAGCATTCCTTTTTCTCAGAAAAGAAGCAATTTGAAGAACTGAACCTGACTGTGCATAAAATACATGGTTGGGTGATAAAAAGGAAAGAACAGTACAATATAGATATAGCATAAATACCATGTTAAGCCCCTGGGTCATTCAGTGATGAATGAAGTTCTCAAGTCCCCAAAGCTCATAGCATCCTAAGAAGGAGCTGTTCCGCTTCGTTTCAATATCTCCCTCCCCATAGGGTTTCACAAAGAAAACCTAAACCAGTGAGAGAGACAAGAGAAAAGTGCCATCAGAAATAATACCGCCACTCATAGAAATTCAACCCTTTCCTTTCGGGCAGAGCTGTAGTCTGTGTCCATTCATCTCTATCATTAATTCAAGCCAACTGTGCAGCAGAAGGTACAGTTATGTATTATCTATTTCCAACTGGGAAAAGTCAAAGGGTCTGCTGGGAGCAGGCTGAGAGGTTTTCTCTGTGCTTGTGGTCAGGTGAGAGTCTTCATTTATACACCATTCTATCCAGAGTTCCGGACACAGTCAAAACATTGGTAATCGGTGGTCTAGGACTCTCCAAAATCGCACCCGGCATCAGACACAAAAATCAAGCATTGATCTGGCTCTAATTACATTCTATCCGGACATACAGTATTCCTCCTAGGCCCTAAAGACTCTGCGAGAGAAGCTATACTAGAAACTCACAATAACCAATATGTATGAAACAATATGTGTATTTAGCGATGTGCATTCGGGATAGCACTGTAGATTAAATAATATAATAATATTTTTTTATAATACCATTTTTATCCCACAATTTTGCAACCCAATTTTTTTCACCCAGTGCCAATTGTCTAAGTAATCCTCGGCGCTACACTCCCTCTGCCAGCCTAGGGAGAGCCCAGAGCCGAGCTCATGCCTTCTTCAATGCATGAGCGCTAACAAGCCTTCTTATCATCCGATAGGGGGGGGGGGGGGGGGGGTTGGACGTAGCACGTGGAAGGAACACGTTATTCCAACCAGTTCCTTTCCCCTCCATCAGGCGCCCCGGCTGACCAGGGGGAGGCACTGTGCATTTTTATCGCAAATGTTTCAATACATGTCATTTTCTACAGCTTTAGCCATACAATAAACTGTCAATTTTCACGTTAATAGCTTTATCTTTTGATCGTTTATTTCATTTTTGCCAATAATGACATATAATAATAATGCCAAAATAGGGATGCAAGAGCATCTAAGCATTTTGATTGATTAACCCATCAAAAAACCCTATCCACAAAGTAGCAAGTTCACACTCCTGGGCGTGATGTGCATAACAGAGATGTTAGCCATGTCTCAAAACAGACTTCACACCTCTCACAGCCACCCACATTATGTCTGAGAAATGCTGAGAATCTGCTGATGCGCACTGTCATTCTCTTTTGAGCTGAGCACACTAGTTACCTTGTTTCTTGCTAAAAGCAGACTTCTCAAGGGAGGAAAATAAAATGACCTAGCTTAGCCTTTGTCTTGAATGAGAGCAGGGCGGAGAGCAACTGTGGTTCACCAAGAGGTGAGAGAAATGATGTAGGCATGAAAGGGCAATCGGGCTGGTATCTAGATGTTAGATTGCCTATCTCAGGCAAGTCTTACTCTTTGCAGGTTGATTTTCATACCATGCTAATGACATGACTGGTTGGCTCCTATGTGTGCATGTTCCTGATAAATGCAGAACATTCAATGTTGAACGTGCATATGCTGTACAGCACTCAACAACTTAGGCTACAGTAGAATATAGACTTATGCACACACACACACACACACACACACACACACACACACACACACACACACACACACACACACACACACACACACACACACACACACACACACACACACACACACACACACACACACACACACACACACACACACACACACACACACAATAATTGTATGTATTTGTATGTGGCAGCCTTTATGTCCAAGACAAATTTCCCTAGGGACAAATAAGGTAATCTTGAAGCTTTTTAATAAATGGTGCCATAAAGATGTTAGATTGCCTATCTCAGGCAAGTCTTACTCCTTGCAAGTTGATTTTCATACCATACTAAAATGATTGGAATTCAATGGCTACCTTGAAAATCAAAAAGCACCGTAAGCATTGACAAATGGTCGGCAATAATGACAAGTATACCGTGAGTCGTAGCCAATGGGCTAAACCAGCATGATCCTTCAATGACGCATGATGTGCAAATACATCGATGCCTTGCTGTCTGACATGGCCCTGCTCTACAGCTCACTGTGATGGAATGGGCATGCATTTTAAAAATGTCATGAGACATTGTCCTCAGTAAATGTATGGTTGAAAAATGACCTCACTGAGAACACTGAAGATACTGGACTGGTTCTGTTTGAATGGCTGTTTCTGAACCTCACCAGAACCATTCAGAAAGAAATACTGGTATGGCATTTCCTTTTGTTGTTAGCCTGCTTCTGAAAGGTTTTAGAACCGGTGTCAAGAGTTTGACGTGAAAAAATATACCTATCAAATGGATAGTCGCATCCTTTCTAGTCTCAGTTTCAGCGCAAATCAATACGGCCTCAAAGACACATTCCATTTTGGCCATGGTGCAGGATGGATGACATCTTGTAGAAAAAAGGGCTGTTTGTTTACAAGGAGAGACAGAGAACAGAGACAAAGGGGTAGAAACAGCCACCACTTCAGCTGTCGACCTCTGAGGAAGAGGGTAGAACTGTAGTGTAGTCAGTAATGTGAGGGAGAGAGGGAAAGATTAAAGAACACATGAGATGAGAGGAGAGGAGTAGGGCTGAAGGAGATAAATGCCTGGATTCTGGCTCAGGAGATATCAGTCATAATGGGAAATGTCCTGTAGTTGTACATAGAGAAAAAAGGATGAGGCCTTCCTGTTAAATTGTTGCTATATTCTCAAATAGAGCTCTCTGTATTTCTCTCTGTATGCAGGCTGGACTACGTCTGTAGTAGAACAGTGTTGTGTTTTTGCATACATGCTACTAACATTAAGCCTCTTAAAGTAGAGATATAAAGAACTACTGTATCTTAATAATCTCATTCTACTAACCCCGTTCACTTCTCTCTAATCACTGAATCTGGCACATGGCTAAGGTCAAAAGAATCAATCTGGAGAGATTATTTTGGAATCCAATTACTCCCATCTCAGAGGGGAGATGGTGAACATACTAGATCATTTCCCATTAATGGATTTAATTTCAATTGATGCCTGGGATTGATTCGGTCAAGATGAAATCGAACTGGGCCGTGGTCAGGAGTGGGGTGGGGTTGTTAATAAATGGACTTACCGTTCCAAACAAAACCAAGCAGATCCGATATCAGTCGACCTGTCAGTCCATAGCAGCCTATAAGTCCCAGTTCCTTTACTGGTTGGGCTCACTGGGGTTCTCCACACTCCACCCAGCCCCTATGCACATCCTCTCTACGGCATTGAAACAGTACTGGATGTAGAGAAGCTTGTATTCTTCTCCTTCGCCAGGAAACGTGGATCTGGTGTCTGAAGATCTGTGTGGTCTTCAAAATGAGATGCCACCTGGAAGATTAAGTAAAAGACAAGTGGGTTAGAATACATACCAGCCAAAGTTTAATCAAAACCAGCCCAAGGGATGTAATGTAATGTGTTGTTTTGTTTTGTTTTAAACAAGGCAGATTTTTCCCTGACTCACTGTTTGGGGCCAACTACAGAGACCAGTCTCTGGAAAAGAGCACAACAGATACTGGATGGAGTGGGAGTCTGCATCTGTGCACAATATGGGACTTTGCACTGCTCATGCAGGAGAGAGAGAGAGAGAGAGAGAGAGAGAGAGAGAGTGCTCTGTGAGCAAGATTTGTTATAACCTACTCTGTGGTGAACCAAATTAAGAAAACAGCTAGTAAGCTATTTATTTCCCTGCATACAAAGAAAAACATCTTACCAATTAGGCAATGTTTCCCTAGCAGTCTCTGACATACACAGCTTGGACACACGCCCTGTGGGTGTGCACACACACAGGCAGGCAGGCAGGCAGGCACACACACGCGCGCACACACACACACACACACACACACACACACACACACACACACACACACACACACACACATGCCTGCGCACGCAGGCTAACACACGCAGGCCTACACACACACACACACACACACACACACACAGGCCTGCGCACACAGGCACGCAGGCTAACACACGCAGGCCTACACACACACACACACACACACACACACACACACACACACACACACACACACACACACACACACACACACACACACACACCTTGTTTTCAAAAGAAAGTCAGATGATCAAATCAACATCATCAAAGCGAATAATATTCAAAAACAAATCAAAATATAAATCAGTGTGTTCCCATGAATCTGGGTACACTAAACACGGCCTGTGGATGAAGTAGAGCCCCCTCGTCTCAACACAGTCTAGACAAAGCCTTTACTGTGGAGTTATTCTGTTGCCCTGCTTGTGTCTGAGAAAGAAAGCATGCCTCTTAGCGCCCACTCACTCCCCCGCTCTCCCAGGGTGCCTCTGCCCACAGGTGCGAGACACAAAGCCATATTGTTAGCACAGTTTGGCCACTGTAACACAACAAGAGCAGAACGCAGAGGAGAGGTGAGTCAGTCACTGAGCCCAGCTGGACAAGCCCACTCGGCCGGAGTTGTGGCAAAGAAAATTGGTCACTGAGAATCAACAACCTGAGGAGAGCACTTTCTCCTCCACTCCCTAGTGTACCTGTAAACAAATGCTATAAATCAACTTTAGTGTCCCTTTACAGATATTTAGTGCCATAACCTAAGCTTAATGACCTAAGCTGAACATTTTTTTATTTATCTTGTTTCTGACTTTTACTCTTACCTGTTACTCTCCTGTCTTTCAACCTTGTTACTGTTGCCGCTATGACACCTGAATCACAAGGATTAAATAAAGGTTTGTCTCGTCTTGTCTTGTCTTGTCCTATCTTAGAGCTGTTAACCAATAGGGGGTATGCTTGAATTAGGCATTATTGAATATTTACGAATTTGTGGGAACTGGGAATGAAGCAAAATAATATACTGTAATTAATTAATCGAAGTGTGTTTGAATTAGGCTATGCAGTACACACATAAAAAGTCACTTTTATCAACCATATTCAAATATATGACTGATGTTACTTCTTGTCTACAGTATCTATAGTCTATCTACAAACAGTGTCTGCATTTAAAGCCAAACCGCAGGAAGTGACATACAGCTGAATAACACTTATGAATAAGTATAACTACAATATTTCTCCTCTTCTGGTATGCAGTCAAATATGATTCTACTAGTGTAACAAACAAATGAGGATTGCAGATGAGGCAGCAACTTGTGTGAAGCCGTATAATATGTTGATAATACTACAGAGTATTTTTTTGTCTTCAAAGTACTTCATCATCACTTCACCACCATCAGGGACAATAAACCCTGCATACTGTATACTGTACTGTATTTTGCACATATGGTATTTGCTAAAAAGCATATTCTATATATCCGTTTGCTAAATTATTCTCCCGTCTTACAGGTTTACCTTTAATTGTCTTTTCTCAAACCTGTACTATCACTAGTGTTAATTAAACTCAGAGTGTTACGGGTCCATTTGGTTTCATTTGTACGCTCTCCGAGTTACAAATGCATAAGTTAACACTGAGGATTTGACTGTGTATATGCTTAAATACTGTAGATCAAGCTGAAGCCATACAAACACTAATTCCATTCCATAATCTGCCAGTCAAGGATGAATCACAGTCTATCTAGACAGAAATCGCCACGCCAGCGTTGTCCTCTTGATTTGCGGAGGGAGGCATTTCATTATTGCATTTCATTTTTCAGCTTCCAGGTGGAATTCGACGACATCTGATACTGATGCTGATTATTTAAAGAGATGGAAGCTGTTACAAGGTTAGATTAAGTTCAGTCAGCATGCGGCGAAAAGATGACATTCATAATAAATATTTCAGTATTAATGATGATAAGTACAGTATGGAAAATATACAAACTAGGCTATATATTTTTTTCAGTGGCATAATAACATTCCCTATAAAAAGGCTGTGCTTAAGAATAATACAACTGAAAGAATATAAACTGGGTTAAGTTGCTCATATTTCACCTCTGGGTAACCATCATGGTTTAAATAGAGTATTTTTCTGCTTTGGGCTGAGATGATTGAATCCAAATGAAAAGGTTTAATGCAGACAGTTTGCAGGCACACACTTCCTACTGTGCCTCTCTACTAACCATTGACTAAAAAGGAAGACATGTGCCAGCCATTAAAGTTTCATTGGAGTATAGTCATTTTCCAGCACCCTGTGGCTAAATAATTAATTTATACCCAAATATGCCGCACTGAGGAAACTACTGTAGCATGCTTGCACACTAGTTAAAGGCTCTTTTCATTATGCTGTAAAGAATATAATGACACTATATGGGATTATAAGTCTTTGAAAGTCATTCTAAATGCATGGGCTTCGTGAATCCTGAATTTGAATTAATTTATTTTCAAACGAATTGTCTCATCTTTAGAGATCATATCATATAGTGCAGTAATATAGGTTCAGTGGGTCCAGTAAATGTAGTGAATGTAATACGGTATGTTAGCTATTCATGCTAGTCATATGAAGTGTTCATGATGTACCGAATATTAATCACTTGAGTGAGATACTGTACTGTGTTTTGATTTGCAGTGAAGTTAAGTAGCCTACAGTAGGTTTTTAAATAGGACAAATGTATGATCCTTATTATTGCGAGTAAATCTGTATACAAAACATTTTTCATGTCATCCTTGTTCTTGACTGTCCTGTCTATGTCAAGCTCAAATCAAGTTCAGCCTTTTGTCATTGTACTGGTACAATGAGTTTAGCAGCCTTCCAGCAATATTTGATGCAGCAGCACAGGACATAATAAAAACTAAACAGATTAAAAAAAGAATTATTTACATGTGCCTAAATACAAATAAATAATGGCATTGGTTACTGAGGCTACAGTACAGCACAGTATTGCCCTTAAAATCAGGAATCATTGCACTAAAAGGAGTATTGCACAACAGGAGATACCTGATACCAAGGTGGTAAAGTGCTGAGTGTTGCATGTAATGGGTGGGGTGTGGTTTGAGTAGTCTTTGGTGCTGCCAGAGAAAGAGATTGTTACAGATGTCTTCAACACCTGGAAGTTAACTCTTTCACTGACAGATATAAATAAATAAATCACCCACTGCCAGCGATTTGTAAAATCGTTTCAACTAGTCACATAATATTTATATCCAGTATGATGGATCCCCCGACGGTTGTTAAACACGGAGGGTTTCACTGTGCTTCTGCGAGAAAGAAAGAAAAAGTCATTGCGACCCCCCGTTTGCTCGTTACAGGCCATTGAATATAGCATGTCTCGTCAAAAATGCATGCATGGAGAAAAAAAGAAAAAATATACAGCCGTTTCCCCAAATACGCTAAGCAGGAAGTTAATGGAGATCTTTTGATCACGTGATCTCCTGAATCTGTGTGACTTGAGGATGAAAATGGTCACTCGTGTGTTAGAGAACAGCGCCATCTGGTGGAAAACCACTGAAAAAAAAAAAGTTGTAAAAGTCGTCTTTGGCAGTCTGGGCCTTTGGAGAAAAAAAGTCGTAAATGTCGTCCTTGGCAGTGAATGAGTTAATTGTGTTCCGGTGATTTTTTGGTCAGTTTTGACTACCCGTTGTAGTGCTTTGTGGTCAGTGGTGTGGAGAGTATTATATAAAAAGAGATTTGATAGAAGTTATCATTTTTTAATTTTATTGTATACTGACAATAAAATAAAAAAATCTACCTCCTGGGCTACTGCTGTGTGTGTGAATGTTAATGTCTCCAGATCGGCTAAAAGGCATTGACAGCGCAGTATACTGTAGGATGTGGGTGTATGAGCAGAGCTTAAACCTCAACTTTACTCCAGTGATCTCCACCCTTGAGTTTGAGGGCACTGGAAAATGACACTTCTGGGCCACAGCTTAGGCGGGACCGAGGACCAGAGAGCATAATCATTGCAATTACAACTCCACCACTCCTCCGGCTCCTACTGCAGCATAACACAGGGTACAAAAAGAAAATGATCCGAGATCATGTTCCTTTTGCCAGGATTCTGTTTACAATGTAAACAGAACTTTGTGTCGATTTTACAGGGTAAAAACACACACGATTATCAATCAAGCAAAAAAAACAAACAGACTGCTAGATAGTGTAGTACACTACACACACACACGTTATATACTGTACATACGCCATCTTCCATATTTGCAGAATGATGTATACAGAGTCGAGTGAGACTTCGTTTATTCTCCTTATGTCACATGAGAAAACATGTGGGATAAGGGATAATTCAGACCGCTGTGATGTTTCTCTGCAACATTTTTACCCCAGTGTCCCGAGGCTAATATTAAAATTGGCTAATGAGGGCCAGCAGGCCTATGACTCTGACATAACCATATATAGAGGCCGTCCGGCAGCACATCACACTATGACTCAGACATAACCATATATAGAGGCCGTCCGGCAGCACATCACACTATGACTCAGACATAACCATATATAGAGGCCGGCCAGCGGCCCGTCACTATGACTCAGACATAACTCAGTCACATAACCCCGTCACATGCCCATACAGTATATGGGCATGTACTGATAACATCATGGATCTCCATACATGGGCAAAAAGGGACAAGGAATGACAGCTACAGAGATCTCTATAATATGGCCATATCGGTCGGATCGATGTGAAAGCCTCTAGATCGACTATTTTTGTCGCAAATCTTTGGTCTGAACTACCAACTAGGGGTGCAACAGTTAATTGATTATCGATAATAACATTTATAATCAATACTTTAGTAAAAAAAACGAATTGATTCCCTATTTTGGGCATGTCATTGTAGGCAAAAAATACTTTTCTATTACAAGCTCAAAACATGTCATTGGTAGTCTTCCCTATTTTTGCACAACGTCATTGTGCGATGAAGTATAAAATAATGCTTAAGTAGTTTTCTTGATATATTTATATATTTTTCATTATGTAAAAAACAAAGCGTGCTTCTCGATTATTCGATTGATTGAAAAAGTAAATCGATAGAATAATCGCTAGGAAGATAATCGATAGTTGCAGCCCTAATACCAACCCAACTGTGAGTTGCTTGTTGCAGCTGGGCTCCCTCACCATCTCACCACCATGAGCTCAAACGGCCCTTTGTGTCACAGAGTGCAGTTGTGCTCATTAAAATGTCCAGTCACTTCCTTCTCTCACCATCATAGACTCTCAGTGACAACATATTCTGTGTACTTCCTCTCCTCACAGCAAGTAACACCACAAGATGAGCTGTGGTAGGCTGTTGAAACAGTTAGCCAATACAGTAAGCTGAGGAGCTCTCAATAGACATATCAGAGAGTTGCTGCACAATTCATTGAAAAATAATTGAAGATCTTGGTTTTATGTTAGACAATTATGTAATCATGCAACTTTGTGATGAATTCAAACAAATGATTTTGTCAGCTGTTGCTCACATACCAGATATGCTATTAATGAAAGTGAGTTTTTCCCCCCACAAAAATAAAATCACCATTGCCAATATTAATAATAATCAATAACATATTGAACATGTTTTCGGGATTATCATTTTAGCCGTAATCATGCAGCCTTATATCATATGCATAATAACATAGAGCAGAAACAATGTGCTGTTGCGTGAAATGTGAGCCCCATTCAGCCAACCATCAAAGGAGCACAGGCTCCTCAAATGGCTTTCCCACACATTTCATCATCAAGATTAAAAGGAATCTTTGTAGTTGGCAGGTCATTCCCTTCACACCACTCTCACTGCAGAGACACAGCGCTGGAGCAGGCTTATCAGTTTATCCTGTGGTGACAAATGGCTTGTATAACTTGACACAGTGTTTAACACTTCTGTGTGCCATGATTGCTACCCAAACAAAGACGATGTGCGGCCTCACTCCCTTCTTCATCTCCAGCTAACACAAATGAGCAAATGTTTAGGGGCATTGGACATCATATTTCCTTGGCATGTGCACATATATACAATCTGCGTAAACGTACACACTCCCCAATAACACAGAATGTCCCTAAATGACAATGGTAAAACATGGAAAGCCTCATATATTAATAACAAGCAGCTAGCTAGCATGCAATGACTACATAAAAAATAATTTACAATAGGGTTATCATTTTAACTGTGATTATACAGAAACTCTGGCCCAGATCATCCACATTGACAACAATAACATCATTTTGCACTGTGAGGGCTGAATGTGCAAATGATAACCATGACGGCAGTTAAGATAATCAAATGCGCAAAGATCAAGAACCAGGAACACAAGACGTTTGTTAGTATTTTACTCTATTAAGCCATTTTGTTCTACCAACTACGTCATTCAAAGGTTAACTCCTTTCCAAGACCACTGCAAAGATTGAAATGAAAGCCCTCTTGTCCAAAGCCAGGATAATGATGATGGAGAAGGCATCAAGATTAGCAAAACACTACGATGCGATGTAAACCACTTAAGACCTATATACTTTGTTGTGCGACAAATAGAGGGTATGCGCATGCTTAAAGTGAATGGCACATCAAGTGGCAAAGCGAGTGGCAAAGCAACATGCAAAGTGAGTTTAACATTGTTTAATGTTGTTTAATGCAATCAGATATGACTTTTCTGTTTGGATGCATGGGCTGTCAAGGCCAGAAGTATTTTTTTGACACTCAGTAGGCATTCCTGCATAACTTCCGGGTTTGATGATGATGTCACACGCATACCCTCTATAGCAAAAATAGCCAATCTACAAGCTCACAACCTGTCGCGATCGCACATTGTGAACTTGTAGATCTGCTATTTTGACATGCTCAAAATAGGGATGCCAGGGTTAATGTGGTTAACACAGGCTGCACTGTCTCTGGCTGTGAGGAAATTAGATAATACTAGATAACACAATCAGTAGAAATGATAAACAGGTCTTCTCAGTAAGCAAGGGGGAGGAGAGGGGAGAGGTGAAGCAAGGTGAGGAGGGGACAGGAGAGTAAAGAAGAGGAGGGGAGGGGAAACGAGGGGAGGAGGGTAGAGGAGATAGGAGAAGAGACATTGTTTTTTAGTTGGTTTGTGTTCACAGCCATGCCATCATGAAAAGTAATGGGTCCCACTGACCTACAGTACAGTACAGCTGATCAGCTGACCCCAACATATGGCACTGATCGTGGAAATGGACTACTTTCCACTTGCATTCCCTCATCTCTCCTCCATTTCTATTCCCCATTCTCTCTCATCATCGCCAATCCCATCTGTGTGTCATGTTTGGTACCCAAACAAGAACGACTTGCTGCCTCACTCCCTCTTCGTCTCTAGCTAACACAAACGAACAAATGTATATATGCACCTCATGTGCACATATACACTCTCTATGTAAATGTAGTATGTACACACTCCCACACATACAATAAATGACAAGGGGAAACATATAAAGCCACATACTGTATATCAATGACAGGGGGCAGCTGGCATGCAGTAACAACATGGACTACAGTACCTGATGGCACTATTAATTCCTCTAAATTAAATAACAGCAATCTGATAATAGTCCCTGGCAACCTCTGAAATTGTCCTGAAACATATGGCGGTTGATCGGATTCCCAAGGGCACTCAATATCTTTGCTAAAAATAGCCGATCTACAGGCTCACCATGCGTTGTGAGCTTGTATATGGGCTATTTTTTTTTCACAAAAAGTTCACATAAAGTACTATACTGTAGATCTGCTGGGATTTGATTATGTGTAGTACAATGCTTACTGTATGATTAAACCAGCAGCAAAATATGATCTGCCATATGAATCGTATCATCTTTGTTTAAGTGCAAGTGTAATTGTGGCTCATGTAGCTGAGGCACAAACCAGGTCATTGCTATATTATATAGTATTCATGCCATGGCTGGGGTGTTTTGCAATTCTAAAATTAACTTAATGCCTTTTGGGTAATTTAATCAGGGATTGAACTGAATGATAGGTTGTTATGAATGAGGTTATGGTGAATAGGGAACTAGATTTATTTTTGTTTTAAGTTGTGAAACATATCAGTCTAAAGTTACAGTAAAGGCAGGCTGCCTACCCTGACTGCACATCTCTGCACTGTATAGAATAGTTCTGCATCAGTTTCCTGTTATGGGAATGATTAACATGTCAGTTATTCTATATCACTGTTCTAATAAGGCTAATAAGGCTTCAACCTTACTGCATGAACAAAAAACACCGAAACATAATTGTATTCCAACCCGTGTTTCTCTGCTCATAGAAGTAGACGTGCACATCTTGCAGACTGGAGGACAACACTGTCTATAAGTCATGCTACTAGTGTTGATGATATCTTGTATGTCATTGTATGTATATATTTAAAATGTCTTGATGAATTGAATACACAGGACAACAATGGAAACAAGTCCTTAGGGATTTTTGTGTTATCCTTTTAGTATCATTGTATATCATACCACTGTTTGCAAGCTGTTGATAAAGCAATCAATCAAGCAAGCAATCAATCAATCAATCAATCAATAAATCAATGGGTGGATAGCTATATCCAAACTTTGACAAACCATGGGCTCATTCTGGCCTTACTATAGGCTATATTATGAATTGACTTGCTTCTATTCTGTATAATCACTATTCCCACATCTAGATTAAATACACTGACTGAATACCTGTGCCAGCTGGCAGCTGCCATATACAGTACAATGCTCCCCCTTTGTTCTGACCTATAGCCTTAAGCACACCTTTAAGGTACACGTGCTGCCTAGAGGAGGCTTCTGGGCCTCATAGTAGCCTGGACGTGCCTCGTCGTCTCACGTTTTAGGTCTAGACTGATGAAGCCATCATATCCGCAACCAAGTCTTCGGCTTCTCTCTCACACACAACTCGATCGACATTCTTTTTGCAGAGAAAACATCTAGGTAGATCTACACCACAACAACTGTTTTAGGTCACAAATAACATAAACAACAACAACATAATTAACATGATGCTCGATGAAGCTAAAGCATCCTGTCACAAGGGGTGTGGATTTGCTCCACTAACCCACATTGACTGTTACAGCCCCCTGTAGGCTATGGTTGTGTAGGCGATATGGAATGTCCTGCATTCCCGCAACATCATTCCGATAGTCCAAGGATACTAAAATTACTAAACGAAATCGTTTCTTTTTCAAAACACCTTGCATTCCACTGTACGCAAGCAGGCGAATAATTCGCCTGCTTGCGTACAGTGGAATGCAAGGTGTTTTGAGAACGAGGTTGCTTCATAACGTAGCCTAGAATAAGCGGAGCGCACTTATACTGCTGCAACCCAGAGCCAACGCAGTGCATCGTAACGTTTAGAAACGTGGTGGAAAATTGTCACAAAAACACAAAATGTCATGGTAGGCAGTCAATATGAACGCTGTTTTAAAACGTCTATAAGCATGTTGTTGTATACCGTGGTAAGCGATCAGACCTACCCTTGGTGCGGCTGAGGTTGATCACTGTCAGCACAAATTCCGATGCCAGCTTCCGATTGCTCGTGAGTCGTTAGTTAGGCTATTTTATTACGAGGGAGGGGGGGGGGGATAATCACATTCTAACTAAATCTGTTGACGTATGATGATGAAGAGTAGATCATGTTCCCTAGGCTGCTGCCGCAAAGCTCCAAGAGGATGCGATTTCGCTCTCTTGTCTTGGCCGGTGGATGGACCAGCATTGCCATGTTTTGTGAGAGAAATAAGCATCTAGGAAAACAAGCCCAGAATAACAACTTAGGCCACATGAGCACTTTTAAACCACTTTTAAACCTATATGCAAGGCAAGCTTGTAGATCTGCTATTTTCAAAAACCCTTGCAATAAAATGTGGAATATTTGTTTTTGTTTTTTTTTACATTCTAACAACATAAAGGCTCTCTGGCACAAAACATTTTAATGGAAATATTTGAGAACCACTGGTTTAAATATTCTTTTTTTTTTTTTTTGCGAAACAAGCCCAAATAAGCAAGTAGGCCTACAATTTAGAAACAAGCCCAAAAACTGCGCAATCCGCTATTACCAATATTTATAACTTAAGCAACTTTACAGAAAAGGAAGTCACTTATAATAAACGGACATGGCAACACTGGGATGGACTCGTCTTTAGACAGCCTTTTGCGTTACACACTACACACAGACCCTCCCCCGGGTTTAAATCACCATGTATCAGGTGGGCGTTATAACAGAGTATCTCTCACATTCCGACATCAAACCGTATTGGTCGAGGTCAATGACGCTACTGTGAGATCCTGCTTGTTATGTTTTTTTATAAAAAAGGTTCTCCTGTATTTCCCTGCAGTGACACTGTTTAAGAATGACATTTAGTGTATGACATTCCCTTGATAGGCCTGCAATAAACATTTCAAATAAATGTTGTTTTCTGATGGGGGGGGGGGGGGGGGGGGGGGGATCAATGCTGTGTGTGCTTTTCTTGGTGATCGTGAATGGTATTTGCCAACCCAAATGTCAGTTTTGAAAGGCCCTCAGAAAAGATAGAAATAACCTTTAAAAGGAAAAAAAACAATGACACGTTTGTTATGGTCAAAACGATACCCATAGCTAGCTCTGTCCAATATGCGTTAGAGCTACCCCCACCATGGGTGGGCCTGATCAGGTTTAATGCTTATATTATTATTCAATATTGCAGATAGTGAGGATGTATAGACCTATACTAGCCTACTGAAGCATTATGAAGTCATAAGTAAAATTGACACTTGACAGAACGACCAAAATGTAGGTGCTGCAAGTGATACTTAGTTTTCTTTTGTAAAAAGATGATCTCATCATAGCTGATCTATGATAGTACTTACAGCCTAATCTAGTGTTCAGTAACAGAGCTATCCCTTTAATAAACAGACAATACATTTTCAGATGGGTCAGAATGTCATCCAATCAGGAGAGAGAACCCATTTATCAGTTTCAATGTTGATGTGCAATAGAGCTATATTATCAGTTGCTATTCCAATTACACACACACACGCACGCACGCACGCACGCACGCACGCACGCACGCACACACACACACACACACACACACACACACACACACACACACACACACACACACACACACACACACACACACACACACACACACACACACACACACATCAGCAAAGCCACGTGTCAAGTTTGAGAGCTGGAAGGTCACACCTGACTAGCTTGTTCTTTATTGTTGGAGCCCCTCTGACACTGATCTGAATAATAATAATAATTGTTGCTCTCAATGATGTCCCAATTTTTCTTTATAATGTGTTTGATCAGGATAGCTTCTTCAATATAGCATGTAAGAAATAAAGGTTTCTTGGTTTGCTCTTGTTTTGGTTTGGGGCTGAGCAATTTCCTCCTCTCAAGTGACACTGAAACACTGCATGTCCATTAATTGATTTAGAAAATCATATACTGTATGCCAGGGGTTTTCAACACGGGGTCCAGGATCCCTCGGGGGTCCTCAGAGTTACTACAGGGGGTCCGGCAAATCTTTGTATGATGTGTGTTTTTTTTACATTAACCACTTGAACCCCTATTCTGAAGGGAACATTCACTGAAAATAGCAGCTATCCAAGCTCACAACACGTTGTGCTGCGAGCCTGCGATGCGTTGTGAGCTTGTAGATTGGCTATTTTTGGCAAAGAACTTTGGTGTAGAGGGAAAAAAGAGAAGCCCAAATACAGGTATTTACTAAGTATTGAGGGTTTAAGTGGTTAAAACACACATAACACAAATCCAACATATTAACAGAAAAGATCATGTGTAAACAAACCAAAAAAGATATACATTTACACAACACTGATGATAATGCTGTCAAACAAGTCTATGAAGCTATCTATGAAATCTATGAAAAAGTTTAATCTGCAACACGATTTTATCCAATATGTAGTGGGGTCCCTGCTTTCTCTTTCTCTCAGCTAAAGGGTCCCTGCATGGCCTGAAAAACAGTGAAGACCCCTGCTGTATGCATTAGTCTCTGGATTTTTTCTAAAATTCTTAAGGAACCGGGGTGGGTTCTTGTTGGTCATATTCAACTTGTTGGTAATATTCCATGCTCAACTTTATTTTTCATTTAAACTGTTCACTTAAACATGGAGGCCTGAAAAGAACAAGAGCATATCATTGATGTATCTGCCCCTTCACACCATTTCTTCTTAAAAAAAAAGAAAGACATCTTGTTCTTCCCATAATCTTTAAAAAACAGGTTTGCATAATTGGGTACAAAACGTGCACCCATAGACATCACCTTTCCTTGTCTATACATTTGCTCCTGGAAGGTGCAAGCCAAATTCAAGATTCAAGGTTGTACTTTATTGTTACATCTTGTGTACAAGTAAGAGTAAAACCTATTTTTGTTTGGCTTCCTTCCACCACAGGTGTGTTTTTTAATCATTCTAGCCCACTGAATTAAAGGTCTTTTACTACATTTTTCAAGTGCCTTGACCTAGAATATTATGCCTTTTCTTTCTTGAGTGGAGGGAGAGAGTTGGCTGATACTGAGAACACTCACAGTATCAGCAGACATGGCTCGGTATATATACAGTATGTCAGTCATATGGTCAGTCAAACAATACTGAGTGGGGGTGCTAGCACGGGGGGGGGGGAGACCACAGGCTGGAGGCAGAGGCAGGCCAGTGTGCCTCGTTGGCAGTCATTGGCTGAGAGTGTTGGAGACAGGGGTCAGCACAATGCCCGAAGGGCACAGGCTCTCCGTTGAAAGGGATAGGTGCAGCAAAGTGGTACCAGGTGGTAAATGGTGCATTAATATAGTGCTTTAATCCAAAACGATTTGCAATGTGCATTACATTCAGCTATGTATGTGCACATTCACACACCGATGGCGGAGGAAACCATGCAAGGTACCAACCTGCTCATCTGGAGCAGTTAAGTGTCTTGCTCGACAAGAACACTTTGACACTAACCTAGGGGGAACCTGTGATTTAACCTTCCGATTCTCAAGCAGCTCCTCTACCACCTGAGCCACTGCCGTCCCTGGTAGCAGCAAGTGAGGTTATAGGAAGGGAAATCGGTGGCTGATTGTCTGCTGATGGACATGGGGTAGGGTGCTGGAAAGCAGAGGAAGTGAGACGGATGATGGGACAGAGATGTACATGAAACCTAACAAGGCTATTAAGACACATGGCGGGGACAACACAAAGTGGAGGCTCGAACACTGAGGCACATCATGGTCTGGGAGGCAGCATCACTGTAAAGCATGTAGTGAAAAAGACACAAAAATCGATCCCGAGCCATTGTTTGGGAAGCACTGAGTTAAAATAGCCTACTGGAGTACTTGCTTTTAGAAATACGTAATGTTATAAAAAAAGTATGCAGTATCATAACTACTTGGTGTTTACAACACACCAAACCGTTTGAAAATCGGATGAAAATTGAGCACGCTGTGGTTATTTCAATAGTACATGCACCACAGACATAATGTTATGAATGACTGTCGCAAGATGGCCACGGTTGAGCTACGCTTGCGACGCCCCCTTGAGCCATCTAGCCGTTATATATATCTATGGTGCAGGTAAGCAACTTCATTGAAATGAATGGGCGGGAATTCCTGGTCCCCACTCTAGAAAATATGCAACTATATGGTATGCACTAAGTATTCGGGGACAATGAGTATTGCATAACTGAGGTTCTTGTGTGACCAACGGGTATTGCCCATGCATTTCTAATTTTGGAGACATTGACAATGCCTCTCTGCCAATCACAATGCGTGGTGACGTCACTGCCAATATAAGAGTGAGCGGAAGTGTTTAAGCCTTGCAGTTAGCAGTGTTTGTTGCAGGTTACAGTTTCTCAGTGAAATAATATCAGAAAATTCAAAGTACGCAAACATGCAGATCTTCGTCAAGACCCTCACTGGCAAGACCATCACCCTGGAGGTTGAGCCAAGTGACAACATTGAGAATGTCAAAGCCAAGATCCAAGACAAGGAAGGCATTCCCCCTGACCAGCAGAGACTGATCTTTGCTGGCAAGCAACTGGAAGATGGACGTACCCTTTCTGACTACAACATCCAGAAAGAATCCACCCTCCATCTTGTGCTGCGTCTGAGGGGAGGAATGCAGATCTTCGTCAAGACCCTCACTGGCAAGACCATCACCCTGGAGGTTGAACCAAGTGACAACATTGAGAATGTCAAAGCCAAGATCCAAGACAAGGAAGGCATTCCCCCTGACCAGCAGAGGCTGATCTTCGCTGGCAAGCAACTGGAAGATGGACGTACCCTTTCTGACTACAACATCCAGAAAGAATCCACCCTCCATCTTGTGCTGCGTCTGAGGGGAGGAATGCAGATCTTTGTCAAGACCCTCACTGGCAAGACCATCACCCTGGAGGTTGAGCCAAGTGACAACATTGAGAATGTCAAAGCCAAGATCCAAGACAAGGAAGGCATTCCCCCTGACCAGCAGAGGCTGATCTTCGCTGGCAAGCAACTGGAAGATGGACGCACTCTTTCTGACTACAACATCCAGAAAGAATCCACCCTCCATCTTGTGCTGCGTCTGAGGGGAGGAATGCAGATCTTCGTCAAGACCCTCACTGGCAAGACCATCACCCTGGAAGTTGAACCAAGTGACAACATTGAGAATGTCAAAGGCAAGATCCAAGACAAGGAAGGCATTCCCCCTGACCAGCAGAGACTGATCTTTGCTGGCAAGCAACTGGAAGATGGACGTACCCTTTCTGATTACAACATCCAGAAAGAATCCACCCTCCATCTTGTGCTGCGTCTGAGGGGAGGAATGCAGATCTTTGTCAAGACCCTCACTGGCAAGACCATCACCCTGGAGGTTGAGCCAAGTGACAACATTGAGAATGTCAAAGCCAAGATCCAAGACAAGGAAGGCATTCCCCCTGACCAGCAGAGGCTGATCTTTGCTGGCAAGCAACTGGAAGATGGACGTACCCTTTCTGACTACAACATCCAGAAAGAATCCACCCTCCATCTTGTGCTGCGTCTGAGGGGAGGAATGCAGATCTTCGTCAAGACCCTCACTGGCAAGACCATCACCCTGGAGGTTGAACCAAGTGACAACATTGAGAATGTCAAAGCCAAGATCCAAGACAAGGAAGGCATTCCCCCTGACCAGCAGAGGCTGATCTTCGCTGGCAAGCAACTGGAAGATGGACGCACCCTTTCTGACTACAACATCCAGAAAGAATCCACCCTCCATCTTGTGCTGCGTCTGAGGGGAGGAATGCAGATCTTCGTCAAAACCCTCACTGGCAAGACCATCACCCTGGAGGTTGAACCAAGTGACAACATTGAGAATGTCAAAGCCAAGATCCAAGACAAGGAAGGCATTCCCCCTGACCAGCAGAGGCTGATCTTCGCTGGCAAGCAACTGGAAGATGGACGCACCCTTTCTGACTACAACATCCAGAAAGAATCCACCCTCCATCTTGTGCTGCGTCTGAGGGGAGGGCAGTAAATTATTCCATAATCTTAAAGTTTGTCCATTCTCCAACGTGTCCTGCGTCTGAGCATAGGACAATCTTAAGATTCCATTTGTTTGTCATCAGTGCCCATACCCTAGGCGAGGTTGGCGAAAGGGCTTTCTGTGTGGAGTTTGCATGTCCTCTAGGGTAGGTACCCTCACAAAAAACATGCAGTAATCCTGGTCTCTCAATACTGCATCCCCTGGTCAGCCAGAGGGAGGGGAAAGAATGGATGGGAAAGGAACTGGTTGGAATAATGTGTTCCTTCCACGTGCTACGTCCTACCAGGGAAATCTATAAAAAAGTATAATATAAAAAGAGGTGGGTGGGGATGGCTCACCAAGTAAGAGTCAAAGAGTGCATACCATGATGACAGTAACATGTATTGGGTCTGATTCAAACTGAGGTCAACTTCAGGTAGAAGAAAGAACTAGAGCCTGGTATATGCGCTCTTTGTGAGTCATGAGGCGCCCGCCAAAAAAACAATGTGTGCCTCTCAAAATCCAGCCCTACGTCCACGTTGTGAGAGGTGGAAGCAGGTAATGCTGACTAACAGGGCTCTGGTAAAACTGCATAGACACTAATCACCTGTGCAGTGGAGATAAATGAAGATTACAACGACATTGAACAAGAGCCGGTCTAATAGATAATGACACTGTCCAATAATGGAACTGGATCCCATGTGGATCTCAGACTTCATGTGTCAGTCTTTGCCGTTGTTGGTCATCTATGACAGTGGTTCTCAAACAGTGGATCTGGACCATAGAGATAAAAATAATAGAGAGGGCACCGGATATCCCTTCCCATCCACTTGCATTGAGTTGCTCACACAGCGCATGGGCCGAAATCACCCCTTCTTCCGGGTTGGGAAATGTGATGGGCGAGGCCAATTTGCTTGTGCGCAAGCTCGTGAGTCGAGCCCATTGGTCGAAACCGTTTTCGCTCGTTCATGTACAGTGGCCCCAACCGTTTTTAGCTGCAGTACCTATGAATGGCCAGCATGTCCATTGCGCTTCAATGCAACCACTGGGTTCTGGGGGCTTGGTCTGGACACAAGACCCATTTGTGGGTCTTGACACATCTTCATGGGTCGTGAGTAAATACCATCTTTTTTTCTTTGTTTACAACAATTGTTTCAATGATTTCAAAAGATAAAAAAAAAAAAGAAAGACACAAAATCTTTCAGAAAAAAAAATCACGTTAATATTAAATATTAAATATTAATACTAAATACTACTATTAAATAATAAAATGAATTCCATTAATACATAAATAAAAACTTTTAAGAAGTAAAGAAAATAGTAGATCTACAAGCTCACAACATGTCACATTGCAACGTATTGTGAGCTTGAAGATCTAAGCTCACAAGACTAGACAAAGAAAGCATGGATTAAATAAAATCTCCAGACTGAATTTTTTTGTATGTCTTCATGTCTAATTTGTGAAACAGTGTGAAAGGAGCCCCCCACAAAAATCCTGAAAAATCAACACAATTTATAAAATTATGTTTTATAGTAATATTGTTCCTACTGTTCCATATACTTCCAACCAAGTGAATAAATCACAGATTGAGGCTTTAACCATGCTTTTATATGAAATATCCGAGACTATTAAGATTTTATGGAATATAGCATATTCTGAACATATTTCTAGTTTGACCATTTCAAATATTCTAATCTTAAAATAATAACCAAAAATAGCCTATAAACTGATAGGCTAATTTTGCTGCGTAACATTCCTCCCATAGAAGATATGCTGGCTTCTATGGAATCAAAATGATTGAAATCAGTCGTGGCGACTGAGAACTTTGATCCTTTTGAAAATGGAGTTTACCAATTATTTGTTTACCAACACTGAGACTGGACGCACAGGTGATTGTGTTTCACGCAATCAATTCTCAACTTGTTGTGTGTTGGCTGGTGACGCGTCCTAGCGAGACCTGACAGAATGGGTTTCATTGACCGCATGCTGGTTCTTATCAGTGTGACGTCGTCTGTTAAGGGGTCTGTTACTGTCATAGAGGTATAATATACTGTCTTACATAACATAAAAGTTTATATACCCTATGAATAAAAATGGCAAAGAAGCTCAGAACGTTTAAAGACTTACAATACAATACGTATTTATTTATTTATTCAGGCTATTTTTATTTATAAAATGAGATCTGAGACGTCGCATAAGGTTTTGTCCAGTCAGAATAGATGGCTATTTGTGGCGGCCATTTTCAAATGATGCAACACTCGAGTGCGTACCGAAAATATCAGACCAACAGCATAAACTTGACTATAGTTCGGTGACAGTCATGATTGTTTGGTTCAGAGACATTTGGTGGTTCTTACAAAATGAAAGGAAAAAATACCACGGAAGAAGCTAGACTAGAGGAGGTGAATTATATTTTAAAAATATTCCATTTCATTTAAACGTTTTCTTAAAAAAAAAAAAAAACACTGGATGGATGGAGTCGACAAAAACGTCGACGTCGGACGAGACGAGGGACGCTTTGTCTTTGAATCGGATGTGTTCTTTTCGGCGAGCGAGTTGTAATGAAGGTCTTAATATGTCTATAAATTATGAGTTCTGTCGAATTACGTATAGGCCTATGCATTATAGTTTCGTGAAACTGTTGAACTTTAATGAGACGTTACAAGGAAGAAGACAACAAAGGTAAGAAATGTAACTAACATTTCTATGCTGGTTTTGCATGTAATTGGATACACATTTTTCACATAAAATAACAGGTGTTACTATAGGTATGACAGCCCGAGCCTGATAACAATCAGCAGCAGCAGCATGCATGGTCTGTTTTGATGCGAATGGAAGGCAAATGATTATTATCAAACACTGTGTAGCTGATAACACTTGCTCAGTGGTGTTCAAACTTTTTAATTTCAAGGACCCCCATAACTCTGTACAAAATGGAACCTTTTCGTTGGTTTTGGTTCCATTTGTACACTCACTCTCTCAGAGTTACAGAACTTCAAGGGTCCATTTGGAACCTCCTCATCATTTAACCCACTTTTAGAACCACTAAAAGTTATATTGTTACCTGAGGTCTGACAGTGGGGAGCTAACAGTAACCCCAAACCTGAACATAGGCATGAGTCATGACTCATGACCCCTGACAGTGGCACAATAGTGGATTGTGAACTTCTTCTTTTTTTGCAGGATGTGCCTTTCGGCTATGGTTGGTAAAGCATTGCCTATATTTAATATCATATAGACATTATGGTGAAGCATTGCCTATTTATATCATACTTAATATCATATTACCAGTGATTCCCAAACTTTTTAGCTTGAGACCCAAATGAGAAATTTGATGTGGACCCAAACTAGTGAAAATAGCAGATCTACAAGCTTTAATGTGTCACGATGCGATGCATTGTGAGCTTGTAGATCTGCTATTTATTAGGCTACTACTTAAATTTTTTTTTTAGATTTTGTTTATTTATTCATGAAATTCTTTGAACCATAGTGGGTGCAACAAATGTTTTGGGGGGATCATAATAGGGGGTGGAACATGTGGCAAAGGTGCGTAAAGCAAGGAAGCTGGACACCATCAATCCAAACCCCTCGCCTTGTACCGATTGCGCAGTTGAAACTGACAACGTTTTGTTGCCCAAGCAAGGGCGAGTCATGGTATGGACAACTTTGACTTTGGGCTGTTTTTTTGTTCTGCAGTGTAGGCTACAGTATTGGGCTTATAGTGTGTACAGTATACCTTTTGGCTTTATTTTTAATTTTTATGACTTTATTTCACTTTTTTATACAGACATACAGTACAGAATATGTTTCTTCACAACGTATCAAACATAATAAACAAAACATACAATAGACATTACAAGACCAGACATAACAAACCCACAATACAGACCAACAAACAAACAATGAAAAACATCAACGAAACACATACCCTTTGGCTTTTGCTTACATACTGGGTTGTGCTTTGGGTGGGATACTGTGAGGACACTGTAACCTTGTGGTGTTGTTTTTTCTGCATAGTGCAGGCTAGTTGTATAGGTGTATATTGGATTCTGTTGTTCATTATTGATGGTGCTTCTGTAATGTTATTTCTTACCTTTTGTATTGCTGTATCCGACAGTTCTTTTCCAATCTTTTACTCTGTAACTCTAAGCAGTACAGCAAATTCCTGCAGGAGCAATAAAGGTCTATCTGGCCTAGTGATTACGGCACATTCCACATAGCCTATAGGCTCTAATAGGCTCAAATGCAGCCTGACAGCGAGTTGTGGGTTCGATTCCTGAGCCCCACAACCTTTCCTGCGTGTCACACTCTGTCTCTCTCTCTCCTGTTTCCTGTCACTCTCCACCATACTATCCAAATGAAGGCAGAAAAGTAAAAAAACATAACAAAAAAAAAACATTTTTTAAAGAATAAATAAAGGTAGGCATCTATCTAATGTTCACCAAATCAGGTAAACATGATCTCGGGAGTCATGTGACACAGAGGGGGCGTGTGTGCATTTTGATGTTACAGAGAGTGTAAGAATTATTATTGGGGCCTGCATCCTGGTACTTAATCATGCATTGCTGTGAAGAACGTTATGAAATATTGTTACATGCAATAATATAATTGATGCCAATTTACACTAATCTAACACGAAATACCGCATCGTGGTTGAATGCATATAGTATTCGTGTTGTGGTAGCAATTTCATGAATGCGTTTTGTGAGTCTACATTGACCTTGGCTTTGACCACCTACTTGCCTCAAGTATTCTTGAGATATTGCGTTCACAAGTATGGGGAAGACATGAGGTCACAGGGACCCTTGACATTCGACTACTTACTTTTTAGATGCAATTGTGAACAATAGCCAAGTCAGATGCAGTTGTGAACAATAGTATAAGTCAGATACGGTTCACTGACAGACGGACAACATGGAAACATAATGCCGCGTGGAGGTATAAAACACATTATCAACACATTTGCGATTTTGCGCCTACGCATAGTACAGCTGACACAATGCTGCACATCATTCTTGCCATCTCATTCTACCACTTAGTCCTGGATAGGCCACTCAGCCTGACAGAGATATGCAGTGCTCGGCGGTGCGCCCCTTTCTCTTTTTGCTTTATTTTCACTTGTATTATGTGGTGATTGAATAGTACTTTTATGATAACTTACAATCTTGGATATGTCAGTCATGCAGGCTACAGACCAATGCACTATGTCTGTCTGGGAACAGGCAGCTATTCATCACCGCGGAGTGTGACACAAAAACAGATACATCAGCTTCTTTCACATTGTCTGTAAAACATGGTGATTACACAGTAACACTCAGAGCGTCGTCTTTAATTACTCTACTGTTCTGTCTCCTCTGTATATTGACTATAGGCCAGCCGCTGCCAAGTAGCAACAAATAAATGTCCCAACTTTTTTCCCCATCTCCCTTCATGCATGCAGGTCTTGAAGCAACAATGAAAAATGTTCTTTACTTAACTTTAACATATAACATCAGAGCAGATCTGCAATAAGCTAAGCTGTTGCGCCGCAGTGCATCTACGTACAGTAGGTGGTGCGTTTCTTGCCTCTCCTGGCTTTGCGCGGGATTGGCTCAATGGCTCCCACAGTGTCATTTTGCTTGCCACTAGTTGCGGGTGCCTGACGCAGTGCCCTGCCAGCCTCATCATCCTCTCTCTGTCTTTGTCTGTGACCCGTGGTAGGTCCCCATAGAGGATCACATTTCTGATGTGAGCTCAGGCTGATTCCCCGGTAGTTGTCTGTCTTGATGAGGTCGCCTGACTTTGGTACTGGAACGATGAACATTGTGCGCACCACAGCTTCAGCAGCTCGCCAGACATGTGTGCTCTGGCAAAGGCCTTCTGGATATACCCGTGACCAAACTTAAAACTAAGGGTGACCGGGCCTTTGCAGTGGTTGCTCCTACATTGTGGAACGCTCTGCCTTTGGCGATAAAAAATGCTGAGTCAGTTGATGGTTTTAAGAACTTTTTAAAACACATTTGTTTCGGAAGCATTTTGTCTTATGAAGTTCTTACCTGTCCCACCTGTGCAGGTCAATGTTTTCATTTTGTTTTTGTTTTTCTTGCTGTGCTATTTGCTCTTATGTGCCTTGTTGTAACTTGTTTTACTTGATTGTTTTATTGTTTGCCACTGTACAGCACTTTGTAACATTGTTTCAAAAGGTGCTTTATAAATCAAAATGACTTACTTACTTAAAATCCAACACCACCTCGTCTATGGGCACATACTTCAGAACCTCTGGCGTCACTCCATCCTCCCCGCAGCTCTTGCCGCACTTGATAGTAGCCTTGGCCCTCTGGTACTCATCCATGGTGAATGGTCCGTCTGGCAGGATCAGATCTGCAATATAATGACAGATAAAAGTGGGATGTTTATCAGCCTGCATGCCTGCTTTTACATTTACTGTCTGATCAAAACATCATACTATCATACTATAATTCTAGTAACCTCTGTCCGTTTGTAGTGGGAGTAGGTGAAGCTACCCGGTTCTCCTCAGTGGCTGGACCAATTGCTCTGATTTTGCACACAGCCATTGACCATTACCATCTGAACTTAACTGTGAAGCCCGTTTTTCGATTTCATCAAATCTCAGCTTCTTATTAGCGTTTTACTGTAAAACACTGTCGCCATGGTTACGGGGCTGCCCAGCTATGGGACGAACTGCCTCCCGGGTTGCCAGATCATGTGCGCATATCCCCCCACGGATGCGTCGACCGGGTATGGTCTAGTATATTTAAATTTGTTAAGAAAACTGAAGGAAAAGAAAAACAATGAAAGAATTGTCCCCCGACCACCACCAACATTAGTATTTGTGGGTGCATATGCACTTCTCATGTGTGAATGGCTGTCAAACAGCACATACAGGGACATGCTTTTCAAATTGTAACCTTCATGTGCTTGTGGGTGGGTGTAAATCTTGTCTTATCATGGCATACTCAAGGGACAACACTATAGCTAAGAACTAGCCTGTCAATGTCGGCTGTTCAGTTCTATAGAAGAGTTGTTGACATTATGTACAGAGGAAAAGAATAGCATGGCTTTAATCTTCAAACTGTGGCTAACAAACAAGCACAAACAAACAGACTGTCATGTATTTCTGTGGGCAGGGTAAAAAAAAGGAAAGGAGGAAATGTGTATAAAGTAGGTTACTGTAGCTGTTCTCCAAAGCCAGACAATTTTCACGACACTGCTTGCTCAGACTAACGGAGAGTCACTGATTCCTCTGTACTTTAACCACTTTCAAACTGGCATCCCTATTTTGGGCATGTCATTATAGGTGAACGTTTAAAAAAAATGTTCCTAACAAAAGCAGATCTACAAGCTCCCAATGCGTTGCATCGATGCGTGAGCTTGTACTGTAGATCACGCAACATTGTCATACGAGTTGTGACAAGATGTGACCATGCAGCACCCGTTTAATGCAACGGGATGGTCCTGTCGCGTCGCATGTAGGCGAGGACTGATAGATTGATTTATATTTCCAAGCCTATTGGTATGCAACTTTTTATGAAACTTGGTGGAGCAGGGGAGAGACACCTTCAAAGTTCTCATTATTTATGTACAGCACCAGAAAACTACATTAATCTGCATACCATGCCTTAGGTACTATAATCACTAGTAGACTGCTGTAGCCATCATCACACAGAAATAAGTGCAGATAAAACAACCTACTGTAGTGTGTGGAGATGGATTTTTTTTTGCATTGATTAGCTTGATGTATAACAGGTGTGTCTTCACACCCAGAAGAGAGTCTAATTAGTTTGGCTCAGTTGTGACTCCTTAAATCAGCCGTCACCCACCCCACAGAGTACAGACCAGTCAAAGGTCACAACTGAGTTGTTGGTGCAGGCAGGGTTTGCAGGTGCATTTATCTAATAATAAAAATGTGTGTGTGTATATATATATACACATACATACATACATACATACATACATACATACATACATACATACATACATACATACATATCAGATATTTGTTAATCTTAAGAAAAAAATATTCTATTTGGTTACACTTTAAGGGAATTAACTTAAGAGCACTTCAATCATTTCATGCTTCTTTTTTTTGTGGCGACCTTGGGTAAAACCTACCACAAGTGTACATCAAATTAAATTATTATAAACACACCATCTATGATGTTTACATTGCTTTTGCACCACATTAGTGCTCAGAAGTTGTATCACCTGTAGAACATATCTTTTGTCAATCGGGGGCAGTATTACCCCATGAATGCTATACAACCCTCAATTGATGCTCACTATGCAGCTTCATGGTGCATCCAATGATATACTGAAGCAGTTCACATAGGTTAATTCCGTGTTGTAGGATTTTGTTACAGGATTGTATTATTCAAATGTTGTCATTTTCTAATTAGGACACCTGGGCTGTGATTGCATTGTGTGTATTGTTAAACCAATTGTAGTTAATCACCTCCTGATTGATGTCCTTAATGATGAGTAGTCCACTGCAGTTTATAGTATCACACACACACACGCACACGCACACACACACACACACACACACACACACACACACACACACACACACACACACACACACACACACACACACACACACACACACAGTATTTACACATTTGTGTTGATGCCTGAACGATTTGGATGATGCAGGAGAGGAGGGATAGTCAGTCACATCAAAACTTGAAACCTGTGGTTCGTCAACCAAGTGCGAAAAGACACTTTAAAAGTACAACATCCATCTTTTCAGATGTCACCAATTCATTTGTCTTCACAAGGGATCAGTTCTCAGGGTTTGTGGGAATAACATTGGTGTAGGACATGTCATGGAAAGGCAATAGAGTGCTTTGTGGTCTGCAAAGTTCCCCAAGGCCCTGGAGACCTTTAGGGAGGAAAATGTTTTCCACCTGCATGTCAAACAGACCCTTATCCGGAATAAAGCCCTACATTTGACTTTCATTACTTCATCTCATCTGAGGGAAGAATATTTTCTCTGGAGATGACGTGCTCAAATATCCATATTCTGTTTTCTTTCTGATACAATGCACTGAGGGCTGGGGAGATTTATACACAATGCCTACGAGGGCTGCAAACAGATGTCCCCCTGAAATATCCTGTTTGTGACAAATAACGAAAACCCACACATCTTTCAGTCGTGTCCTTGTACTTGAAGCTTCCACAATTCAGTGCTGGCGGCTGTGCTACTGTGTGAAATAGGCCACAGTGTCCACGAGTGACCAGTGGCATTGATATATTTCATTTTCTTCTTCCGCCTGTTGGCTCTAATGCCAGACCAAGAGACAAGGTGCTGCAGTGCTTGATGACAAAACACTTTATCCCCCATTAACCTTCACAGGGTCTATCAAGAGGGGATTTCAGGTGGAATAAAGCACCAGTGTAGATGGTTAGGGGTGCTGCAGTAATGGCAGGTGACATCCTAGGAAGGAGGAATCCTCTGTCCTTCACACCCCCACCCCCCCTTCTTTTAGGGTCATTCCTCAGCTGGGCTGAACCACTGATAAGGACATGATTAAGTACAGCAGATCTGTGCACATCCCCAAACCACTTCTACTTCTGGGGAATACATATAGAAAGCTCTATCAATAGCGCTTGCATTGCCCCTTACATGGACCATATGTATGACTATGGACCATATGTATGACTTTGTGGCCTGAGGTCCATTTAGATTTGTCAAATTACCCCATAATAATGCACTTTACATACTACTACTAACTTTTAAATGCACTATTATAAACCCTCTATACTTAGTCAAAATTTGTCAAATGGACCGGAATTGGCTTTGTACTTGGGGTGCTCTTTCCCCCCCTACATCAAATCTCTTTGCCGGAAATAGCAGATCTACAAGCTCACAACGTGCTGTGTTACCCTCAGACTAGGGATGCTATGGTTCAAGTGGTTAACACACTCTGCTCCTGTTTTGTCTTAATGATACTTGTTTTTTAGATCTCGATTTTTATGAAATATTTGAATGATTGTTGATATGTTTTTGATGTTATACTGCAAGTGACTGATGGGGATCTGTATTTCATTTTCTTTGTGTATGCAAGTACACAGGGAATATGACAAATAAAACTAATCTGAATAATAAGAAATGTTAGCACTGACAGAATGAATACTGATAAGAGACTGCAGTGCTCAAATGATAAATATCCAAAGGTTTAGCTTCATCTTTTATCTCCAATAAATCAAACTGAATTGAGTGTGATTCACACACACATGAACATGTGAGACTGAGTACACACACACACACACACACACACACACGCGCACACGCACACGCACACGCACACGCACACGCACACACACTCACAGATACAAAATCCCCTGATTTAGTCCACATGGATCAGCAAATCAGGCGTGAAATTCCCCTTGGTGATGTATCTGGGAACCCATGAAAATGGGTATGGCAGTGACTGATCTGTCAATGGTAGACCAGTCTGGCTCCTCATCAGAGCCATTCATTAGAGTGGAGCACTGTCTATTACTGTTAGATCCACTAATCCGACTCACAACATGCCACACATGACCTTGAGATGGGCAGCAGAAACATTCTAAAGGGTCCCTGAGGGACAACAAACAATGCTGTAACTTTGTTATTGAGATAGTAAATGTCGCCCTGTGAGTGACAAAGTTGTTACGAGGTGTTGCACAAACTGGCTTTAAAGACCGCCCCATAAATGAGGTGTGCAATACCGTGGGGAGGCACTCAGGCACATTTTTGTGTTGTTAAACCAATGATCTAAACGAGTGGTTCTCAAACATTTTCATATCACATGGCCACAGACCCTAGAGCTCTTCACGGGCCCCCCGATTCCGAAAATAACCGACAGAACCCGAGACTTGCACGGGTCGGATCCGTGTTTTATCATAATCACTCGGTACCGGGTCCGAATCGGCGCTATTACCTCGGTACTAGCGACCCGTAGTATGCCTTCTGTGTGTGCGCGCGGCTGCACTAATCAGGAGAGAAGCGCAATTTAGTGCTGTTTAACTTAACTAAGTGCGTTTTAGACAGACCTAGGATCATGTTAGTGCAGCAGCGACATGAATGGCTGTGTATCTTGTGTTTTATGCTGTGTGATTATGCTGGTTTGCGTTCCGATTACTGCAGCGCAAAAATGTTGCTGGTGCGCAATGCATGCGCACCAGCACCATACTGCAAGGCAAGCGAGCTGCCAGGCTGATTTGAAAACACTGGTGTGCAAATCATGCATTCCTCTGACGAGGTGAAAGCGAAGCTTTGATCATAAAATGGTCATTGGTCAATAGGTCTGCTATCATTTCATAAAGTCCACATTTATTACAAAGAACCTTTTGTCACGCATATTAAATTAATACCTCTGCGCATATTTATGTTGTTTATGTGGCTCGGAATCAGACAAAATTGTCACTGGTCCACCCGGGTTTGGTTTTGTTGTTTGAAAAAAATCTTGGAACGGCTCGGGATCAGATTTCACAGGTCCGTTTCGGTTCCGTTTTTTTAGACCTGTGAAGAGCTCTAACAGACCCCCATCTGAAAGGATTTTTTTGGAGGGAAGATTAGTGAGAGAAGATTTAATCCAATTACTATTTTCTTCCCCAAAAACGTTCAAGTTTGTTATTTTTTATGTGTGAAAATGGCAGATCTACAAGCTCAGAATGTGCATCGTGACACGTTGTGAGCTTGAAGATCGGTATACATCAGTATAAAATAGGTTTAAGGTGGTTAAAATGATTTAGATACTTTATTAACACATTTTCCTGGGGACCCCCTGGACCCCACTTCGAGAACCACTGATCTAAACTCACTTGCAACATATCATGGTAAATGCACAGATAATGTGATTTTACATAGTCTACTGCATGAGAGTTCTTCTTTTTAGCTCCATGCAGGAGAAGCTTAATTGAGTTGGATGTGCATCAGTGATTTCACTTAGGGCGGATCAGCAAGATTCAGACCACCCTTAGGCCAAAATTCCCCCTTGCACACAAGATATCTCAAAATATAACAGGCGCATTGGCATTAATGGTTCCCAGAGGATGATTTACTGATTTTACTGATTTTGGTGACCCCATGGCCTTACCTCTAGTGCCACGGTGCCACCCTTAGGCCAAAATGTAAACTTTCATAATCTCTTAAAGACTCCTAAACAAGATCTCTCGACAACTATTGTACAGTACCTGGGGTCTTAGGAGCAGCATGACATCTAGGGGCCGCTTGTGGAAGCCATGGTGCACCCATTGTGCTCGCCTCACAGTCCCCTGCCAAGGGACTGAACTGTTTTGAGGACGATTATTTGAAGCAGTAGACTTCTGTTGATAGGTTTCCAATTAGATGCTGAAATAGTGCTTAAGTTGAGATCCTGCAGTGCACCATCAATACGGATTTTACTTATGTTATGTTGACTTGAAATGTGTTCCATTCATCAAATGCATGAACTCAGACAGACATGTGAGTGAATGAAGTCAAAGTTGAAATACTGTGTGAATCTGTGAAATACTATGGCGTGTGATGATAGGCTGTAGTAAGCTCAGATGTATTAAAATTAAGACTGAGGATTCAAAGATACATGCAATACCAGACACGGCACAATATGTCATTATTAATATGCCAGTAAGTCCCTCTGTTGCAGACATGTATTATAATGCATTTCGGCTTTGGGGACAGTCAGTGGGTGCTGGCCAAAATCATTGTTTACTTGAATGGATTACCTTTCTGTGGATCTGCTTGAATGTGCACTGTGCAATCGCCACAAGAGATCACTACACAATGAACTGGCAGCACCATCAAAACAAGGAACTCAAATATTGAGTGGATGTTTGATTTGGCAGCGATTTGGCTTTTCCAACTACTGTAGGAAGTATGGTACAGAAATGCTGTCTTTGTACTAAACAAGTAGTGCTTTACTGGAGGAGACATACATTATTTAGAGTGAATTCCAATCAGTGTAGCCTGTTCACAGCCACCATTTAGATGACATTCTGGCAACGTCTAAAAGTCCCTACAGTACATTGCTGTTCTACTGTACAGTTTGGCACTATGGGAAATGCAATGGGGTCACCAAAATCTGTGGTAACGGACAAACAACTCATATCGACAAGCCTCAGCTGTCCAGTGCACCAGCACCACAGGTTGTTTCGGCCGGTCGCCAGTCAGTGTCCTTGTACACAACTTAAACTCTATATCCTTTGCTGTTGCGCAAATAGCAAAAATAGCTGACTACAAGCTCACAATGCTTTGCAAAGCTGTGCATTCTGAGCTTGTAGATCGGAATGTTTGCCTATTTTTGCAGAATACCGTATTTGGCTACTTTTACCAAATGTTTGCCTATTATGACTTGCCCAGAACAGAGACGTTAGGGATCACGAGGTAAAGACAGAATATTCCATGGTAATTCAGACATTGAGATGTGTTGTTTGGTCCCGGACAGACCGACCGACCAACCATCCAATAGACATGAGCATCCTTTGTTCTACACACTACGTGTCTTTATTTCAAAGGCCAAGCTTTCACTCTGTATAGATCATCATCAGGGCAAATTATGAGTGCAGTGATATTCTCACAAAAATAATATAATTATGTGCTACTGTACTGTAGCCAACATTGCGCTGCATGACCTTTTATAATTGAAACTGGGGTGCCTGGTGGCTCAGCCAGTCACTGCACTGACCATATGCTCCCTGTGAGACGTGAGGACCCGAGCTTTTATCCATTCTTACTCCTGCTATGTCTCTCATGTGTCTCCTCTCTCTGCCAAAGGTTTCCTGTCTCTCTAAACTCTCATATTTAAATAAAGAATAATCCTAAAAGAAAAAAAGAGAGTGAAAAGAAACACAATTTTAAACAAATCAGATTGCATACTTGTTGGTGAGTTTAACGTTGTTTTATAGAATCAGATCTGACTTTTCTGTTTGGATGAATGGGCTGTCAAGGGTTGGTATCGCAACTGTAGATGCCAGATAGCAAAAATAGTATCTAAAAGTTGCTTGCGGCTAAGCCCTAGACACCATTGATGAAGATGCTAGAGGTTAACGTGACAAACAACGGAACACAACGAGAATAGACGATCGTGTTACCTAACGTGCAAAATTACTACACAGTAACGCAAACTTTTCCTTCACTCATTTTACACTTATTTATGACCCAAAAGTAAACTCTAAACATTAAATAAACTACGTTTCTGTACTGACATTTCTGTGTGATTTGTGAAGCATTACCCACGGCCCACCTGAAAGACAGGTTAAAATGTTAGAACGGAGGCAGTGAAACCGTATAGTCTTGTATATAAAAAACAGCAGCGCATGCGCTCTAGACTACAATCCCAGAAGGTGAACCAGGTTTGAACCATGGTCTTGCACTGCCACCTATTGATTAAAGTTATTATTGTTTTTGGATGAAAAGCAGAATACAAAGACAAAAAGTGGGTTAAAAGGAAAAATTAAATACAAACACTCTCAAAACACAGTGACAAAAAGAATTACATACTAATGTGATGACACTTATTGGGCATCACTAAGACACAGGCATTCTTCTGACTTCCTCTGAATCCTGAACGCCGTGGTCCTCCTTCTCCAGATAATGCCGACCTACGTTAGTTACCCGATAATGTAGGTGCTGTTGGGGACTGCAGGACTGCAGGCTGGGGACACTTTTACCTGAATAATGCTTTTTTTGGGGGGTGAAAAAGTAACTGAAAAGTAACATTTTTATTCAATTTCAAATGCATTTAGTTTATGAACTTACATACAAATACATTGGACATGAAAAAGACAATTGAATTTTAATACTAGTCATTAAGCTACTAATATACTGTTAATCTGAGTTCCCAGAAGTTTTCGCCAGCTCTGGCGAGGAACTTCTGGGCCACAGCCCTGGTATTTGTGGGCGGGATGTACGTCACGCTCTGAATCTGAGCGGACACGCCTCTTACCGGTCTGAGAGCTGTGCAACTCGTCTAAAAAGTCCGACGAGAGGCAAACAGCAGTACACAACAATGGCGGCCGAAATTTCTCAAGGGGAAATTGCTTCCCGTCGATCCTATTTAGATGCATCACCCACTGCATGTGGATCCCGCCCCCTTTTCTTCATTGGCTGTTGATTTGAATCACAACGCAGTGGCCGCGCCCCTGCTGTCCAAGCTCCGACGCTAACCCTCCCAGACTAATATACTGTAGACTGAAGTAATTAAAGCTGGTCATGTTTGCTTGTTTGGAATTGTAACAGCTGAAATCAATAATATATCAGTATTCCAATATTAACCTGCAGGTCGCATTATAAGTGAAGTGATATTAAGTAAAGGTGGGGGCAGCATGTGGCCCCTGGGCCGCCAGTTGCCCATGTATGCCCTAAACCATTCTAAACACCCCTACAACATGTGTGTTTACATGTTACAGCTTAGGGCCCAATGAATGCTTTTGTAATCTTTTGTCTGTTCAGCACATGCACACATTGGCTACGCTACCATAGAGCTAACTTTTCATCTTCCTGTCAAGTCCCCAACAACTCAAATGCAATAATGCAATGACACCAAACTTACCCTGCACAGAACACATGAAGATGTTGATTACAAATGGGCCCATTGTCTCTGTCTTTCTGGCAAGTGTCTCACACAAAGCAAGCCCTATGTGTTCTCAGGCATGAGAAATGGCCCAACTAAGTGTCAAGACTCAAGAGGGTTGTGCCGAATGTGGTGACCAATTCTGCTCCACCTGTCAATAGGGTCTGGCTACAGAATGAGCGCGTGACCTCGTCTGCTGGAACACAGCTGCAGTCAGACGCTTCTCCCACCGGTCCAGAGCATGGAAATGCAATCACAGAGCATAGACCATATTCACACGGCGGCCATATTGGAATTTAACATTGAAAGTGCCGCCACCCGGGGTGGCAACTTTCATTGACTTCATAGAAACATGGCCGCCGTGTGAATATGGTCTATGGGATAGCATTCATTGGCTGTCCTTTGAACGAATGATGAAAAGTTCATGCGAAAGTGCCCAAAATGACGTCACTTAGGATGTCTCTCTGTAGGCTTCCTGGCTTTCAGCCAGTACGCAGACACTTTTGTTTGCAAACTGAGCTGCCAGACAACTGTCAGAATTTTGAAAAAATCTCCCAATGATATGGCCATAGCCAGACAAATGTGGAGGAATATCCCCAAACCTATTAGATGGATGGCAATTACTGGCATTACATATGCATTGCACAAACCAATTAGTTTTTTGTTTTGTTTTTGTTTTGCATTAAACTGGGAATTTCAGGAAGCAAAAGAGAAGGATTAATCTTTTTGGTGGTAAGGAGACAGGGGAAAAGGCATAGAGAAATGCATTTGAGGCAGTGTTCTCCGTTGGAATGTTAATGCTTTTTTTATTGTACAACGCCTGGGTCGATCAGCGTCCGTCCTACTGGGGCCATCTCTGGTGATGAGAAAATTCAGACTGTGTTTAATACATGCATGCATTAACACACGGACACAAGCACATACATTCACCCCTGGGTGAGATTTGACTCTTAAATGAGGGGGATGGGGGCAAGAATAATTAATGGCCTACGGAATTGCATTTTCATATGTTATAATAAGAACACCAATATAACAAATGCATCAGAGTGCAAATCTCTGTGAAAAACAAGAGAATACATTTAGTTTATTGTGTAAATACTTAATACTTCCCAAGTTGTTAAATTATTTTAAATGAACACCAAATGTATATCAATTAATTACTATTATCTAGCAGTAATGCAACATACTGTATCTATCATTTGTTTTATCCAGGTCCTCCCTCAAGTATTATTAGCGTGGCAACCTGTAGTGCCGTAATTTTAAAGAGGCTTCGTAGTGCTTCCGGAACTTCTTTGAGTGGCTCCTAGAATGCTGCACAGTGCACACATTAAAACAATTGTCATTTACACATAGGTTTCTGTTTTTCTTTCTCCAGCTAATGCATTTTATTATAGCAGGTGAGATCGCAGGTTGAGCTCTCTGTTTCCCCCCACCCCACTCTCTCTCTCTCTCTTTCTCTCTCCCTCCCACACGCACGCACGCACGCACGCACGCACGCACGCACGCACGTACGTACGTACGTACGTACGTGCGTGCGTGCAGTGGCTGTGTGGGCCCCAGAGAAAACAGCTAATCGACAAGCTCACGTTGTTTCAATTTCAGCTCATTCAAGCCTTCTTCAGGAAAAGTAGAAAAAGTGTCACGACAATTAAACTCTTCAGGCGGGTGTGTGCATGAGATGAGCATGCCTGCATCCCACAGACGAAAAAATAAGAAATAAATCCCACCTGCGGACTTCTGTCACCTGTGCTGTGGTTCCCTAGTCCCTTTAAACCAAAGTATGAAAATACAAGAATGCAACAAGCAGCTTATAAAGCCTTCCTTATGTCAGATTCAATACAGCAGCGCCAGGACCTACTGACGTTTGTTTATTGAACGCTCAAAGTGTAGCGCGTGTCAAGTCAGACGAACGTAAACCCTTGACTTCCAGTCGGTGGACTTCAAAATAAGAGCACTTTGTCAAGTTATGGGAAAGTAAGTGTCTTCTGGTCTGTGCAATGTAAAATAAGAACAAACTTGACCTATAATGTGCTGCTTTCAACGTTACTACACTTACAAATATGAAATAACAAGTGTGAACCCATAGTCATATCTATAGACAGGGGTGCACATAACTTTTTAGGTCTAGTACTCAGAAGAGCACCTGGAGATGTGACTTGGTGCGCACCAATTAAATGGTCCCGTCCCGTTTTGTCAACAGGGGGGGGGGGGGGGTTCAGCACGGTGCCCACCGGGACAGTTTTGTCAACGGGGGGGGGGGGTTGCTGCGCGAGAAAAAAAGGACGCTCTGCTTAATTTTTAGTTTTGCTAAAAAATAAAAGCTTGGAAATTCCTGTCCCAGCTGTTGGTACGCAAAAGCGCCTCGCGTCGTCTGATGTGGTGCGCATTATTTATTTTGGGTGCGCATGCGCACCTGCGCACCAGTTATGTGCACCCCTGTCTATAGATATTTTGCATACATATTGAGGTATGAATTTCTTTTATCGCACAGCCTCAGAATAAAAAAATAGTGTTAAACTAGACCATACCCATCGGGGGATATGAGCACCCACGCTTGTTTCACGGATGTGGCAACACCGGCGTTTGTTTCACGCACATGATTTGGCAACCCGGGAGCCAGCGAACACAAAAACGCTAATAAACAGCTGACATTTGGGCAACGCGAAAAACAGCCTTCTGTGTTCCATGCACATGGTAATGGTCAATGGTTGTGTGCAAATGCAGATCAATTGCTCCAGCCAGTGAGGAGAACCGGGCAGAAGAGATTTTTGGCACAGACAGAGCTACACAAAGAGCTACACAGAGCTACACAGAGCTACATAGCTTTGTAGAATTATAGGATGATACGATGATGATGATCAAATTTTACCTATCATTTTATAATGGATGATTTACTTTTCGGGCAAGTGGCCCTGACCTTTGGCCAAGTAGAACATGATCTGTACTTGCCCGACGGGCAAGTACCTCTGCGACCTTAGTGTCAACCCCTGCCCATTGGGTACTCTGGTTTGATGACATCATGGGGCCCATTTGCATGCGCAGTAGTGTCCTTATGCGTCATGATCTCTGTGCGCAAGCCCGTGGGTCGAGCTCTTTGGTCAAAAACGTTTCATTTGTTCATGTAGTGGGCCCCAACCGGCCCAAACTTGCCAGATTCGGACACTTTTGACAAAGACTAAAACCACAGACATTTTCTCCATGATTTTAGTTAGTTTTAGTTTTGTAAATACACAAAACAGTTTCAGTTTTTTCTTGTAAACCCTGTTTGTTTTTTTTACAGTTCACTAAAATGTTTTTCATTATTTCTATAATAACCATGCATCACACTGTGACATTTGCATAGCAGCCCTGGCGGAGTGCATGACTGCAGGTCAGGCTGCTTCATGCCTGCTTACGTGCACACAATCTGATATTTACAAGCATGCGCCTCTCTCTTTTGTTCATCTTTCTTTCACTTTCTCACTATTATCACGATTATTCTATTGATTAATCGAATAATATTGAATACTTCTTAATATACAGAGTGTATATTTTAAATGCATATACTGTAAACAAATTCTAATTTATTTGTTATCAACTAAATCGATTAGTCTGATTAACCATTTAAGCTAATTGTACAATGGCAAAAATAGCCGTTCTACAAGCTCACCGCATCGCATAAGCTTGTAGATCTGCTATTTTCACTATTTATTTATAAACTGTTGCACTCCTACTCACTATCCTCTGACATTTGTCCTCACCTGCATGTGCTCCGTGTAGGACACCACAGACCTTTTTACTCTTTGTCCTGTATAGTTCTTCTGCCCATGGCAGCTGTCTCTCGTCTCCAGGACGACCAGGGCCCTGGCCCAAACCTGGGCCTGGTTTGGTAATGATGACCGCAGGCACCAGGATCATCTGTAATGTGTCTGGTACCACCGTCAGGGAGAGGAGGAGAAGGATGTGCTGTCACTCTAGCGGGGGAAACATCTGTTCCCATTAAATTACCGTGGCCCTGCCACACAAGTTATCTCTAGTGCTCTCTATTTTACTGCCCGAGTCCTGTGCCTGTCGACAGGGGGATAAAACAAGATTAGTTAAATGACTGGAACGTGTGTGTGTGTGTGTGTGTGTGTGTGTGTGTGTGTGTGTGTGTGTGTGTGTGTGTGTGTGTGTGTGTGTGTGTGTGTGTGTGTGTGTGTGTGTGTGTGTGTGTGTGTGTGTGTGTGTGTGTGTGTGTGTGTGTGTGTGTGTGTGTGGCGGGGGGGGGGGGGGGGTATTTGGGGACAGGGGAGAAGCAAAGAAAGAGACCGCACTCCCTACCCGTCCTCCACTCTCTTACCAATTAGGAACTGGGGATTGTCCTGGAGTGGAGCGAAAGAGGGATATAATCACCTCATCCATCAGCTAACGTGTCATCACATGAACAAAAGCCATTACATGACTAACAGTGAGTGGCCCGTGAGAATAGGCAGGTCTGAGGAGAGTATCTCATATGATTTTGCTTCCATATTAATTTTAGTATAGACAAAAACGTACCTTACTCTTACTGCATACAACAGAGTATTACTGCTGCGCATTGCTCAAGGTATGAACTGAGAAAGATTAATTTTGTGTAATGGGGCTCTCCAGTTACAGTATGGTCAAGTTCTGTTATGCAACATGTGTGAAACATCAGTCAATGGCTGCTACTTCAGAGCTACATTAGTATAGGGTCGGTGTAGCATAAATGGCTGGCTACCACTGCACACTGTGTAAGGAAAGATTGTGCCATATCTGATTATGGACAAAGGCATTACTGTATGTCACACTTATTTTGGGTGCCACAGGACAGATGATATATTATAGTATGGACACCTTTCATAGATAATGTGCACACATTATTTTGCAATGATGAAAGAGGTGTTTATGTGTGTGCGAGACCACATTTTTGTCCAAGTGTGCTTAGTGGATATGTATGACTATGACTTCCCCCTTTAATCTCTGGAAGAAGTAAAGACGCCCTCTGGAGGATCCTCAGGCTTGCTGGGAATTAGAGGGAGATAGATTGACAGACATGCTAACTCTGCTTAACTACACATCTCATGTGTCCGCATTAATGTCCGTATACATCCCACACTTTTAACATCAACAGTGGTGTGGCATAAGGCAAGGCCTTCTTCTGGCACGAGCAGAGCTGTTAGCTTCAGAGTTAGTTACGGGAGACACAACTTCTCCGTTCTGGACTACGCCAATGATGTTGTTATCCTAACAGAACTTAACAACACCTTATAACTCACCCTCAAGGATATGAATGAGGAGACCCAACCACTGGGTGATTAGCTGAAAAAGAGCCATCAACTGCCAGGCTAGTTGTTGACTCTAACCCTGTCGATGTCATCTGAAGATTCTGCCTACCTCCATGTCGGACTGCAATTGCAATTCTGCCACTTGGGTCTATTTTTACACTGTTAAAAAGATTTCTATTTTTATAGTAGACACCCATATGATACTGTTGTTTTGTTATTAAAGATTTACATTTTGTATTGATTTTTATTTTCTATTATCATGATTATCTATGTAACTGCAGTTCATGGGTAGCTTATACGGAACATTCTTACCCTCTCTTGTACATCTGTAAAGTTGTCATGTGACAATAAACTTGAAGTTCAAGTTGAAGTTCATACTATACCCACTCAGAGCAATTAAACTTTCTGAGCCCTTATACTGTATATTTAAGCGGTGCCAGCTGCTTCAACAAGTGTGTGTGTGTGCGTGTGTGTCCTCACTTTCTCCCTGTACACTAAATCTCTTGGCTCTGTCATCTCTGCTCACAAGCTGTCCTATCACTGTTAGGCTGATGACACTCAACTGTTTCTCTCCTCCTCCCCCTGCCACGCAGGTGGAAGAGCGCATCTCTGTATGTCTGGCTGCTATCTCCCAGTGGATGTCTTCTCACCACCTCAGGCTGAACCCAGACAAGACCGAGCTTCTCTTCTTCCCAGGTAAGTCCTGCCCTATGCAGGATCTCACTATAATCCATAACTCTGTTGGGTTAGGGTTATGATGACTTCGCTTTATTTTTCACCATCTCATGCCATTCATTGAGAACTGTGTCACAGTGTCACCATTACGACTGCAATTTGATCAACTGACCCCCCTTGCCTCCTAATTTGGCCCTCAGGTTACGCTATTTGAGTACTCCTGCTCAGTTCATGTTGTAGCTGAATGAAATAAACTCATCAAAGGCACTGCTTATTGTCTTTATTGATGGAGGAGATGCACTAGCTATGTCACTGTCTTGTTAACATGCTTGGCAGAACATTGTGTGGATTCCTCCATCTATCTATAGGAGCTGTGCTGGTAAGAACAGGGTGTGGGAAGAAGAGAATGGGGTGAGGGATTGTGGGGTCAGATGGAATGAAAAAAAGATATCTGGAGGGTGAAAGCAGCAGGGGAGAACAGAGGTGATGAAGGGGGAAGAGGGAGAGAGCAGGGGAGAAGAGAGGTGAAGAAGGAGAGATAGAGGGAGACAAAGACAGAGAGAGAAGCCTTAGTGTGTGTCGTGATAAAGTGCGGTCAGGCAAGAGAGTGAGAGATGGCTAAAAATAGAGAGTGCTCAAACAAAGGTTCACTAACAAAAAATAAGGAAATTATTTTTGTATACATGGTCGTTAGAGTGTATTACAAACCTTTGTGAAAAGCCATCTATCTTAGGTACACCGTAGACGAGGATTAGTGGCCTCATCATTTGACTTACTGTCCCATAATAACAGAGAGGTCGTTTAACACGCTGCTGCAGCCGCTAGTCCTGTCAGAATGTCCTTGAGACGCACAGCCCTTACCTGCTGACTCATTGTAGTATGCTCTGGGTAAGAGCATCAGCTACTGTAGATGCCCAATGTAGCACTATGTTTACATACAGTAATACAGACAGTTTTCTGTTTTCGTTTAAGAGGCTGAGGCACTGCTGAATTATTCAAAACCTGAGAAGCAATTCAAAGGTCAAAAACTAGTGGTTGCATTATAGTATGATAATAACATTATTTATCTTCAGTACAACTCTGTGGTGAGGAGTTTTGGCCTGGCTGCTGTACCCTGATGTGACTAATTTGGGGTGGCAGCAGTTTTGGATCTCCCTAAACCCTTTGATCAGTTTAATGATTTGAATTAAGAGTATTGAATCATTCACACACAGTATCTCTGTACTGATTTTATATCACATGCCACACCATGTGTCTACATCTGCTGTATTGTTAGGGAAAGGAAGCCTTATATACAATGTTGCATACTCTCATTAATGTAGTATATCATATATGAGAGGATACAATAGAGAAATGTTAATTGATTGCCTACCTGCCACTCTATCTGAGAGGTGACGTGTATGTCAGGCAATTGCATTGCATAAATCATAACATCCTGTGTTAAAATCAACTGTTTAATAACTGGGCAATAATTAAAAATGTCTGTAGAGCGTTTATGGAGCTTTGCAGGTGTCATTGAACCTGCAGTGTAAATCATCAGTGGATATCGTCTTTCTCACACAATGCAATTCCTCAGCGCTGTGTAAGGCTGATTAAAAGTCAGCACTTTTCATTGCTGTGCTTTTCAAGACAATGACTAGGAGCTGTGATAAACAAAGTTTTAATTACAAATGGCTCATGTGTGACCACAGCCAGCAGTTTGTATTTCAGCAGTGTTGCCGCTTCCATTGTGGTGTGTTTCACCTCACCCGGCAGATGGTGAGGCACATATGCTAAAACCAAAATGCCAGAATGTTTTTTGTTTAGTTTTGTACTTTACAAACAAACTGCTTCTTCATTTGTCCTAGACTTCTTCTTGTTCCTTGCTCTCATTGTCAGTTTGTTGTCTGGTGGGCAGAGGATATGTACAGAAACATACCAGCGCTCACGGAAATGTCCTTGAGGTACTTTTTATGTAGATAGCACAGACAACATACGGACGGGTAAACACGTCCATATGCTTCCCGTGCCTATCTAAATCAAATGTACCGAAAATATATTTCAGTGAATGCTGGTATTTTTACGTATATGAACTCGTCTGAGCCCTGCATCTAGTAAAGAGACTTGTTAAGACTTGCATCCTTTTTAGGGCAGAGTATATATACAGTATGTCCCTGGATTCTATGCACTATTGGTTCTGTACTGTATGCATTGCTATTCGAAAGACACGCCACGGTAGTGTCCATGTTCTATGTCGAAATTATGACAAATGTGAGCATTACACAGTTTTCCATCCCTGCTCGATCGTTTTAATCATTAGTGTGTACTTGGAACACCTATTGACATCACAGGTCCGTGACCCGTCCAGGAAGGAATGTAATTGTCCTTTGGGTTTAGGAGACACCAGTGGGTTTCGAGAGATTCTTCTCTCTCTCCTCACAGAGTAACGATTGACCCTGAATGTCAAGCATGGGTAATCAATGTGTAATTATTCTTTCAATTTGAAACAAAATGAATATGCAAAGACCAGCAATACGGAAGCTCAATCATTTCAAATGAGTTTGAATTAGAATACTGTTTTGCCTTCATCCCCATTTCAGAATAGGTCAATGGGAATACAGATTCCAATGGGCAAGGTGACAAGTAAATCGTCTTATTCTCTCTCTCATACACATTAAGCCTGTTGGCCCATGACTGTTTCAATCATACTGAGTAGATGTATACATTTTTACAAGCAAGATATCGGGGTTCATAATGGGCTGAAAATAGATTGTATAGTTCTGATTTGCAGAGTACTTGGCAGATACCCACCCCCCTCCCCTGTGATAAACAATGTTTTGTAATACAGTAGGCTATGTGTTTCACCTTGAAATATGCTTCGCTGCATCATTAGAGTATCATGAATAACGATTAGCCGCTCTGAGCAAATTTTATCTGGCAGCCACAGATGCTTCCTCCTATTAAACCACATTATAAAAGTTTTATTTTTTATGGGAAACAGATATTGCATTTGATTTAAAACTCATCTTTGGAAAGCAAAATGTATAGAGTATGGTTTATTGTGCACAGGGCATTCAGCTTTAAATGCACACAAAAAGTACTGCATCATTTGGTTTTGTGTAATATAGGTGCATTTTATGGAAAAGCCTGCAGAGCAGCTTAGCAAACACCCTTATGTCCTTGACACTGTGGTAGAGCAGAACACATTTATCTTGCACACACCAATAAGTAAGCACAGGACAGGACAGGTGTGTATGCACTGAAATGGGTGCTTTCATGCAGCACACCTTCACTCTGTCTCTACAGCATGTCTTTGTCTCTCTTTCTAAAGCCTAATTTATACTTTGTTGTAAGAGTCGTACGACGTGTCAGCGTGTCACATTTTCAATTGAAAATCAGTTATTTCCATCGAACGACATGGTCGTATGTGGAAGTATAAATTATACTAGGCTACGGCTAGGCTCTGCTGTAGCCAGTCCTTGTAAATATTACTCTTAAATTATTGATCAGGAACATATAGTCACAAGAGCTTTTGCAAGCCCTACCCTCATATTCCACTATGGGGTTTCATACAGTATAAAGCATTAGATTAGAGGCTACTACTAGGCTACTCTACAGATTGAGAAATACAGTATGACAAGCCATACTTAGCTTAGCGTTGCTGTTAAACACTGTCGAAATGTTATTCATAAATACATGACTCATGTGTCAGGGAAGTAAATTATAGCAGCAAAAATCACACCAGAGGAGGAGAATCCCATTGTGCGAGTTCACACCTCTGCCTCGTCAGCCACAGTGGAGCCTGATTTATATTCCGTCAGATGACAGTGTCTCTCGGCGAAAATAGCCGGCCTACAAGCTTGCAGCGATGATGCGATGTGTTATGAGCTTGTAGATCTGCAATTTTTTGTAAGCGACACCGTCGTACGACAGAGTATGAATGAATCATAAGGCATGAAAACAGTAAGCCCTGTGAGAACATCCCATTGAACCTGCCTCCCACGCAGATACACTCTGTGTTACATCACTGCTCCACTGAGGCTTGTGAAAATGAGTGTGTGTGTGTGTGTGTGGGGGGGGGGGCTAGAACCCAGAGTTCAGAGCTGGTTCTAAATGTGGCGCTGGAGCGAGGGAAGATCTGACCTTTACTGATTTATTTACTGACAAAACGTCTCTATTGGGATAAACGTGGGCTAGCCACCCGCCCCGGGTGGGATCCCTGCCTTCTATGCCAGACAGGAAACCTCTTCTTCCATAGGTCATATAAAGACCCGTCGTTCATATACAGAGGGCTTCCCACGACTCCTTTATCCGGACACACACACACACACACACACACACACACACACACACACACACACACACACACACACACACACACACACACACACACACACACACACACACACACACACTCAAGCATTTGTTTAGTGGAGAGGCAGGATGATAATTCTATTAGTAGCACTGTAAATTACTTGGATTGGCTAGTTTTGATGTTACATTTGAAATCTTAGACCAGTGGTTCCCAAAGTGTGGTCCCTAGAACACTTATCAATGTGGGGTACTTGGCAACAAAAAGTTTGAGAACAACTGTCTTAGACAATGTAATGTTGTTTCAAGCCTGACACAGCTTGTAGATTGACTATTTTAATATTTTTTAAATGTTTTTGAAGTTATTGTAATTTTTTTTTCACCCATAAAAACAGGCCCAAAATAGAGGTAGAAGAGCCCATCTCTGTCTATCTGTTAATTCATGAAACCTGTGTCTGTCTTTGTGTGTGTCGGTGTCCCAGGCATAACTCGGGTGCTGCCCGACAAAACAGCCTCAAACTGACGTGTGTGTCCCATATGAGCCGAGGTTGCGCAGTGCCGATTGACAATTTGATCGGACAGAGGTTTCAGAGAACCGAAAAACCATCTCTGACCATGAGTCTCTGTGTGTTAGGGGGAGTGTGGGCACAGTCTTCCTGATTGGCCAACCTGACCCGTCAGCGTAACTGATATGCTGAGCTTCACGTCAAACCGAATGGCCTCAGACTTGGCGGTTGTTTTCACCAATGTTTTCACCTCTGTCCGTCCGTGTGTCTGTCCGTCCGTCCGTCTGTGTACAGCTGATTTCCGGCACCGGTTGGCCCTTGACGTGAAACTGTGCATACACTCTCCGATTTTTCATATTCCATCCTGATAGACTAAGATTGGCGTCCAAAGTTTGCAGGAGTGGCCCGTTTTGAACAAAATGATTGGCGAATGTCTGATTGCTGTGAAACGCGCGCACATTCCCACCCTACATTCACGTTTTGGTCTATAACTTTTGAACTGTAAGGTCTTACAATCAAAATAAATGTTCCTTTGGATTCCTTGGATTTGAACGCAACTCCCTAAATAAGCCATGCCCATTTCAGCCTGATAACAAGTTTTCTGCCGTGTTGCGTTTTCTTTCCAAAACTGTTTTTGCCTAAACCTAACCTCAATCCCAATAAAACGATAAACAAGCAGCGCCGGGAGAGAGATTAGATCCCGAGGCGATAGGATTGGAAGTCTAATGCTTAATGTTGCATGCCACGCCACGCCATGTGGGCATCTGGTATTGCAGGAGTTCTTTATGGCGGTCCGTTCATGTGAGAGACAGTTCCGCGTGCGTCACAGAAGGGGGTGTCACCAAGTTACTACGATCCGGTGGGAAAGGCCCATTTGCGGTGGAGACCTGTGTTCCGAGGGGCACACTTTTCTTTATTCTTTGTGATTACAGTACAATATTATATCAGTGGGGGCAAATAGTGCTAGCATCTTGTCTTTGGGGCTGTTTGGAGTTGGCGTAGTCAATTTCATGCATGCAACACTCACCTGGTCTGAGAAAAGGGGGGGGGGGCAATTTCCTGGCAGGGAAATTGCTGAATAAAGCCCCCCTCCTTTAACTTCTGTTTTTGGAATCATAGTAACGTGACACCTTGCCAACACTCTTTGAATAAGTGTAGGATTGGACAGTATGGTGTTTGTAGCCATGGGTGGCTGGCCAGGTTCCTGTAAGGATTAAACTCACGTATGTTAAATTATTTAGCCTTTAATTACCTGGGAGAATCCTATATGTCGTTTCAAGTGGAGATTGTGTACATACAGTAGCACTGTTTCAGTATTTCTATTTCATTGTTAGCCGCGCTTGGGGTAGAAACAAAACTGAGACTCAGTGACGTAGTAGATTTGTTCTGTGCGATGACTACTACAGTATGTGAAGTATTATGACTAAAAGTACTGACAGGCCAAACAGAATAATGTTTATTATATGCTTTAGTGATAAATGGGAGGAAAATTGTGACGGGTAATGAACGGTTCATGTCTTCATTCCTATGTACGTTTTCTCAGTTTTAGTCATAGAAGCAGAATTCAATGTTACTGTGGTACCCCAGGCCTGGGATCTGTAAGAACTGCATTCAAAGTTTAGCTCGTAATAATCTTTTGGCAACATCGGGGAGCTGATGGAGTCGGCTCCCTGAAAAGAGCCAAAGTGCCCATTAGCCACTGATATTCATTTCAGCTGACATTAAGCTTCAGTATGCCAAACAAGAGAGAATGCGACATGGCCGAGGCCATCGGCCTCTTGAGGTTTTTCAAAAGTAAGATGAGTGTAAGTGTACACTAAGCATTTTCATTGACAGTAACTAACTATTAAGATACAAAGCCTAGGTGTCCTCGTTATTATCAATTGTCCTATCAGGAGAATTCAAGTATACAAGCAGGGAAGAGGCAGGAGAAAAGACGAAGAGAGAGTGTGGTGAAGAGATAGAACAGTAAAATGTATACAAAATATAATTGGCTGATTGTCATATTACCCTGAAAACTGCATTCAGTATCACTACACAGTGACCATAAGCATTTATGTTCAAATGTTGATATATTTGGCTCTAGGTAGACTTACATTACAACCTTGAATGTTTACATTCAAGGAGGCATATCTGTGCTCATCAATGTTGCAGCTTTCACTACATTCAGAAGGACAGCACAACAGAGCAGGGAGAGACTGGACCAGGGACTGGAAGTGGGACTGGACCATGTAAAATGCAGGTATTAAGTGCAAGATAAGTTAAATGGTCACTCATTCTCACTCTATCTCTCACTGCAGTATTTCAATACACGCAGTTACTGTCGTGGACAGACTAACAATGGTGCCTTGGAATGTCACATAGTAGCCTTTATAATGTGTTATAACCTCGACAGTTCATATAAAAGGCCATTTTATATTCAAGGCATCTCTGCTCAGCTTTCACTACATTCAGGAGGCAGCAAGGCAGAGTGGGATGGGACCAAGTGAGATGCACGTAATGGAAATGCGACAGAAAGTGCTTGAAATATGCGAGGCTTTGGGCCCATTTTAGTTTTAAAATGTTTGATCACTGCGAATACAAGGCGATGTCCTCTGATGTCAAAACTGAGTTGATATCCCATCCGTCTGTCGGTGACCTAAAATAAATGAGGAATTATTGATGTGTCCTATGAGGATTACTGCTTATAGTGGGGGTGTTCTTTGAACTTTTGTGTGAAAATTTGATTCTGGAAATTAAGACGTTCTGGTAAATTGTTGCTGATGTGGATATGCATGTTAGCCTGGCTCCAGCCCCTGAATCGCTAGCCACGCCCATTAAGAAAATATGTTCAGGCGATTCAGGTCTGGTGACGCTCTCATAGGAGGTCTCAGACTCGGTTGAAAATCTGTACGACGAATCGGGATCGGGATAATCCAGTATGAACCAATCGCGTTGGTTCATAGTGGAGTCCCACTTTGGCCACGCCCCCATCTCAGAAATCGGCTGCATTGAGAGGGCTTTCAGACTGAATAATGGAGTGAAACGAAATGAAAATTCAGGCTGAGTGTCAGGCTATATGCATGTAGCAGTGTAGGTATTTACCATAGAGTTAAAATAATAGAGAGTTAATAATGGAGTTGCTCACCCAGCGCATACTCCCTTTTCCCCCCCTCTTCCGGGTTGGGAAATGTGACGGAGGGGGCCTATTTGGGGCCTATGTGACGCGTTTTGCGTCACTCTGCGCGACGTCTCACATGCGCAGTTGTCTCACCTCCATGCGCAACCCCATGCGCAAGCCTGTGAGTCAAGCCCATTGGTCGAAACCCTTTTCGCTCGTTCATGTGTCTGGCCCCAGCCGTTATAAGCTGCCAATTGGCCACCATGTCCATTGCGCTTCACTGCTCCCTCTCGATTCTGGGAGCTTGGTATTTACAGGTTATTGTTTAGTTTTTTGGTCTGGAGCATCCCAAATCAGTCAAACATTCAGTTTCCCAAGTCTTTATTTGTAACTGTTCAGAAGTCCTTCATTATAGTACTCCTCGCTTAACCACATGACCCCAAAATAGGCAAACGTTTGCAAAACAACTGATCTACAAGCTCACAGACTATTCATGGATCGGATGTATCTCCAAAGTAGAGAGAGCATTCTGTCATAGCTCTAGAAAGGCTGACAAAAGTCTTTTTACATTTTCAAAGATGAGGGAGGTAACTTTTGTTTCTGATGGGTTAAGGAACTGGGCCAAGGGCACCATGAGATTTAAATCACATTAAAACTTTAATGCTCATAAGGAAGCAAACTTAGATTTCCAGCTACGTTTCCGACAAGTCTGTTCTCCTGACACTCAAGAGCAAAGAGATTCAAGAAACTGAAAAGTGCAGAGTGGCATTACTGAAGATCGTAGGATCACTTGCATTCTTGGCAACACAGATGAAAACAAGCAATTTGAACCAACTGCTGATGCTATGGGCCCAAGACTCCCAGGATTTAGCTGACTGGCTCCCCTGCCAGTACTGTACAAGTGTCTCGGACATGACATAGAAAATTAAATTCTACAAATGTTGGCTCTTGGCTGCATATGTGAAATAGCCAAGAAAGTAAATCACAATCACTTTTACCCACTGATTGTTGATGAATCAACTGATCAACACAAAAAGGAGAAAGTCACAGTTGTCCTCCATCAGGTCAGTGACACTTTTTGTCAATAGAGAGTATGCACATGCTTCACTTTTCCACTGGGACACGCCCCGCTCATCTAGACTGAGTGGCAAAACATTGAGCAGCATGGAGCGTTGGAGTTTGGAAGCGCTCGTTGGAAATCACTCAACGAGAGAGAGAGAGGGGCAACATCATAACTCCTGAGGGTACACCTGTGCTTTGTACTTGTTTTTTGGCTGTTCAGCCATAAAGATTAAAAGCATTCCATATGATGATTGACAGTATGAGTATGCTAAACCTGGTCAGGGGGACATGCTTTTTAGCGGTGCCAACCGCTCTAAGCTTGACTTTGTCCGTATGTCCGTCCGTCCGTATCAGCACGGGATGATGAGCACGGGATTTGAAACAGCTATAACTCCAGTTTGCAGCATGCCACCAAGTCCACATTTCGTATGTGCACTTAGACCACCAATAGGGACGAGCATGAATTGCTGAAGTTAGCAAAGCGGGGTCCAGGGACCCCCAGCGTCTGTTATGTCCGTCCGCCCGTTTAGGGCACGGGATTTGAAACAGCTATAACTCCAGTTTGCAGCATGCCACCAAGTCCACATTTGGTATGTGCACTTAGACCACCAATAGGGACGAGCATAAATTGCTGAAGTTATCAAAGCGGGGTCCAGGGACCCCCAGCGTCTGTTATGTCCGTCCGCCCGTTTAGGGCACGGGATTTGAAACAGCTATAACTCCAGTTTGCAGCATGCCACCAAGTCCACATTTGGTATGTGCACTTAGACCACCAATAGGGACGAGCACGAATTGCTGAAGTTATCAAAGCGGGGTCCAGGGACCCCCAGCGTCTGTTATGTCCGTCCGCCCGTTTAGGGCACGGGACTTTAAACAGCTATAACTCCAGTTTGCAGCATGCCACCAAGTCCAAATTTGGTATGTGGACTTAGACCACCAATAGGGACAAGCATGAATTGCTGCAGCCCCGCCCCCTCTGTCTTCCCATTGGCTGGCCTTTAAACAGCCATAACTCAAGTTCGCAGCATGCTACGGAGTACAAATTTTGTACATGCACTAAAACCACCAATAGGGACGAACTGTTATTACCTAAGCCCCGCCCCCTCTGTCTGCCCATTGGCTGGGCTTTAAACAGCCATCATTCCAGTTTGCAGCATGCTACCAAGTACAAATTTGGTAAGTGGACTCAGACCACCAATAGGGACGAACTGAAATGAGTTAAGCCCCGCCCCAAAGGCACCGCTTCCTTCACACATGGTGTGATTTTTTAATGGCTCAGAGATGGAGATGACATTTCATATAGCCTACATTGTGGGTGGTTAATTAATAAATATTTAATCGGTTACTTCTAATGATAATTGCAGGGCAGAGAGAACTGTATTAAGAGAGTATGATTAATTCTGACTTCAATATTTTTACAGAACAGTAATTACAGAAATGATGTGCAGGTCCACACTGATGAACAGTACTGTAAACAGTGGCACCAAGCACATAGGAGAAAGAAATAGAGAGAGAGAGAGAGAGGGAGATCTCTGCGAGTCCATGGTGCTGTTAATAATAACAAAACTACCACCGAATCCTAGGGTCAGTGACTGCCAATGTTTCTATTATTCATAAAATCACTCTGAAAGATATACAAACTATATTGTTCACCACTATCCTTGTCTTTATAGCTGTGGTATGGACTCTGCCATCCATATTTATAGTCAGAGTTATAGTTATCGTGCTTGGGTGTGAACAGTCCTTTAGAGGATGAAGATTGTGGTAATCCTGACACATACAACGACACAAAACAGCTCTAGATATACAAGCATTGGGACCCAATGATTTAAGTAATGGTGAAGAGTGAAGGATCATTTGTGGAGAGGTTTCATAACCTGGGCATAACAGTAAATGCCAGTCTAGACAGTCTAACTCTGAGAACATTGAAGTCCTCAGTGCAGTTTTCATTCTTCAAACTTGTGCTCCAACGCTATGCAGGTAACTGACCTACAGTTGAACATCAGTTTATTTCCACTGATAGAACATTAGCGATAGCTGCTGTGAATGTACACAGCAGCTATCGCTATCGCTAGGTACATCAGTTGAATCTTCGACTGAGCGTGTGGCGCTTGATCAATGTAGACCCAAACACAAGCAATACAAGAGGTGGTGAAAATGGCCCTTAATAAAATAAAAAGTCTAGGGGATGCTGGCAGGCTTTTCAGCGAGAACAGGACAATATTGCTGAAACTACTATTGGTCTTGCCAAGCTCATCTGCCTGAGCTGAGAGGAACTTATCTGCACTTTGGAGGCTGAAGACATATTTGAGAAGCACAATGTCAAATAAGAGACTGAAGAGTCTATTTGTCTTGCATACTCTACAGCAGTGGTTCTCAACCTGGGGGTCGCGACCCCCAGGGGGGTCGCCAAATAATTTGGGGGGGTCGCCAGATTTTTTGGTGAATTTGAAAAAAAAAAAAAAAAGTTTTTTTCTTTTTTTTTTTAACAAAATATTGTTTTATGTTATCATTAATTCATGTTTTATCAGTTAATTTACTCAATTTACCCACTTTTTGCAAAAATGTTTTGATAATAAACAATTATCAAATAACCTATTATAATTAAATAACCCTTCGCGCGTGCGAACGGGACCGCGCGCGTGCACGCGGGGGGTCGCGGGAAATAATATCATTATTTTGGGGGTCGCGGCCTGAAAAGGTTGAGAACCCCTGCTCTACAGGAAGAAACTGATCGTTTGGACCATTATGCTATTGCTCAACAATTTGTTGCCAAGAATGCGAAGCGCCAAAATGTGTCATAATTACAGAATAGGAGGGTGCCCGACGGGCACAGGTCTAGTTACAATAAATGCATGGAATCTCTGTACGTATATTAGGGATGCCAGAAACTGACCATGATCAAATTCGAAAAGCGGACAGCCCTGGCGAATATTTTTCGATTATTCAAAAAATCGCTGGCATCCCTATCGTATGTACGTCTGTACTCTACATATCTCCAGAACCGTCCGACCAACCGACTTCAAACTTGGCACGTGCGTCGCCGTCATGCCTTGCCCGGCGCCTGGAACCAGGCTAGGTCGTATAGGCAGTTTTTCAGAACCGCAAGAAAAGGCTCTGGCCATGGCCCAAATGAGACAATTGATTGCCATAGTCCAGGGGTCTTCAACTGATTTTGACCCAGGGACCACCATCCTGAATAAGAGCAACCTGGGGACCACCACTATTGTGCGTGGTGGGTCCATCATAGACCCACCCCACTTTTTTCCCGATATCCGATATTCCGATATTGTCCAACTCCTAATTACCGATACCAATATATGCAGGCTTTTTCACCAAAAGTCAACTAATTGTCAGGAAAATCACATATCTAATCAAATAAAATAGCAATAATACAGTGATTTTGTTTGTTTTCAATGAAGTGAGTCCTGTGACTCAATGGTGAGTCCCACTAATCTTAGATTAGATGTTGGCCTATTTGACAGTGCAGAAGCATAATTGCTTTTATGCCTATAACATTAACGAGCGTCAACGAGCATCAGCTGGACACAGACACACACACACACACACCTGCTCTCTGCAGTGCTCTAATTTGAAAGTGACTGGGGTCTGTCAATTTTCTCAGCAAAAGCCCTTGAATATGATTAAGGATTGCTGTGATTTATGGAAAACTCACATTTCATATCTCACACACCAGTGAGTGAGAACTCCTGAAACTTATTAAAAGCAAAAGCAAAACGTTTTTTTTTTTTAATTCTGAATGCAATACCTGCGAACCACCGGTTGAAAACCCCTGCCATAGTCCATATTCACACGGCGGCCATTTTGGAATTTAACATTGCGTTGCTGTGGCAACTGGGGTGGCATTTCATTGACTTAATGGCAATGAATTAGTTTTCATAATACCCTGAATCTAACTAATCTAGACTAGCACAGGTGGCTGGTTCTTGACTTAATCCAAGAGGATAGGAGGTGTAGAAATGCAGGGAATTTGTTTTTAACTACTTATTTTGTCTGGGGGAGGAATCCCAAACCTCCCCACCAAATATGTATCTCCTCAAGTTGGTTTTAATACATACTGTAACCAGGCCTTTGAACAGACATTGAATTAAAGGAGACACACCATGAATTTAAAAAAAAATATTTGATATTTAATATCATATGGTGTATGTCAACCATTTTCAAAAGGTTTGAGCCTAAATCAACACTCAGATATACTCATCCCAAGTCAATTCTCTCAGGCTTATAAAGCACTTTCAGCTGCAATACCAAAACGTCCTGTTGGGCAGAGGGGTGCTACTGAGCAATTCTGTCTGTCAAAATACATGGGCAGAATGGTTTGTGATGTAAGCAAACATGCCATTCTGAGATGGCCTGTTCAGACACGCCCATTCTGAAAATCTCTGAAATGAGAATGAATGACTGAATGTTTTTTTTTTTCTGAAAAAAATTTTTTGGGGGGGTACAAGAGACACTGGGGAGCCCAAAAAAATACCCAAAAAATAAAAAAAAGTGAAATTCATGGTGTGTCTCCTTTAAGTGAATATAAAGCTGCTATGCTAAGTACTAGCTGCTAAGTGTCTTAACCAAGGCTATACACATTCAGTTTTGCCAATACTACCATTACTAGCATTACATCAATAGTAATACTGTACTTCCTTCAGTTTATGTCATTAAGGCAAGACAATAATGCATTACTTTCTTCCGCACCTCTTATTATAAGCTGTTATTCGATAGTGCCTTGGGTATTTGCTGAGGTCAACATTTTAGACACTTACCCTGAAACACATTACATGAAGAGCCATTGACTGAAACACTCCTGCAATCAATGCAAACCTGGACGCTGAGCCAACTAACAGGAGTGCAATATAACAATGTGCTAAAGCTTCATCACAGGGTAAAACAGCAGTAGTGGGTTTATAAATGACACAGACATTGCAAAATCACTACACCTATTTATTTTATTATTATCATTATTAGTTTTACATTCGTAACCTTTGTAACATTGTCATCATTTACAAAAAATGACTTGGGTGAGATTGTAGTGAATTCTCTCTCTCACCCCCCCCCCCCCTCTCAGTGCATGTTTAATTTTGTTCTGTCTTTCTCTTCCTTCTAATCTGTCCCTCTCACTCTGGCTCTCCCTGTCTCTTCTTACTAGAAGGTGTGTGTGTGTGTGTGTGTGTGTGTGTGTGTGTGTGTGTGTGTGTGTGTGTGTGTGTGTGTGTGTGTGTGTGTGTGTGTGTGTGTGTGTGTGTGTGTGTGTGTGTGTGTGTGTGTGTGTGTGTGTGTGTGTGTGTGTGTGTGTGTGTGTGTGTGTGTGTGTGTGTGTGTGTGTGGGGAAGCCGTAGAAGGAAGCACCTGAAAAGACATTAGCTGATGGGAGAAGGGACCTAGACTGACTCAGAGGGTCCATCGAGTTTAGGCACCACAGAACATGGCAATGCAGAACATTTTGGCAGACACAGAAAATAGTATGTCATGTGTCTCCTCCTTGTGCCATACTACAGGGATTGTGCAGTATAGTGTGGTAAGAGGAAGTTTTTCGAAAACTTGGAATATACAGGTGGCCACACTGCTATGCAATATGTTTGAATGGAGTATGTTTGCATATAACATTTCCCCTGAACGTTTGTTGCTTAGTACACGTTGAAAGAGTAAAGTGGACAAGTTTCCGCACAAAAATACAGAGTTGAGCTAATTATGCTGTCAGCCTATTAAGCAGCTGAATTGTTGCCATGGGTCATGCAGGGTTCTGAAGAGATGAATTACTACAGATACTAGATGATGAGAAATTGAATACTGTTCATGCAAAGAACAGTGTAATTGGATGGGGCCTGATCTGTAGCCCAAATATGCAGTAATCTGTGGAATTTTACAATTAAATCGGATACATAGAAACACCAACCCACGCTAATAAATCCCCTAAAAAATGTATACAATCTGTTAATCAGGTATAACAATCAGGCTCAAAACATTCACAGCAGCTATCGCTAATGTTCTATCAGTGGAAATAAAATATATAATCTGTGCAGCTGTAATTTAAAAAATATCAAATTGAATATCAAATGAGATGATTATAGTGAAATAGAACACTTTCCTTTCAGACAAAATGAACAAGAAACAACTTCCTAGACGTCGATTTCCTATCATCTGGATCACTCACAGCGTGATGTTCTTGCTAAACATAGGTGGCATTGACACCCCCCCCACAAGCTCACCTAAGCAGATCAAATCTACACCACAGATATCGGCTTGGTTGTTTGCCCACAGCATGTAGAAGTGCCATGGGGGACAAAGTTAACAGCAATAAAGTGAGATGAGTGAGAGATTTGTATAAGGCGCCCTGGATCACGCCATTATATGAGCTATTGCTTTTTAAACCCTCATCAGCATGGCGGGGGATTTCCAGCATAGCTCCTCTACAGCTCAGACAGGACTAGAGAGGCCCAGGAGAGAGGAGGAAAGAAATCGGTCTTTATAGCTTTGCATGATGACAGTGTCATTTATTGGCATATGGCAATATACAGTAAGCCACTTTTCCTTTAAGAGCTTTAAGAAACTCTCGAGGCAACACCTCATATTAAGGTGATATGTACAAAAGACTTCTGTGAGGCAATACTCTGCGTATTTACATGGATTTATGTGTGACAGTGCCACCCAATTAATTTGCAAAACACGTGCTTGTCTAATGAAAGAAACTCATTCTATCTCTTTGGAAAGATTTATTTTTGTCATTTTTCAAATAAGTCAGTGTAGAGAATCAGGTAACCAAGGGCAGAGAGAAAGATGAGACATGCAAGACAAGAAGGGGGTTGAATTTGAACCCAGTTCATTGCTCTCACAAGGGGCATAGGGTCTGTGGCTGTGGACTAACTGGCTGAACCACCAGGTACCCCACTCACCCATGTCACTGAAATGGTGCAGTATAACATGAGATGGAAAATGTTAGGGGTGTGTGAAAGTGTTTATAATGGAAGAGCTTGACCTTAAGGTCAACAAGCAACAAGGTTAATGTACAGGTAAGAACAGTGGATGGAAGTGGACTCAAACCAGATGCTGCTGCACATCCCCAGCTACAAGCTTCATTTAAGGTCATTAACCTTTTCCAAACTGTAAAAGTGCTGCACACAATGTATATCATCACTCACAAGGCAGATAGTGTAATAAAGCAGAAAAAGGGCACTCACCCCACCAACATGCACTATTCCCACCCTGATGTTGTTACATCACTGCCACACAATATGTTCATAACATGGCATGAGACATATTTTACATACCGTATTACATATTTATAATGCAGTAAGAGAGTCGTGTGATGTCCCCGCTCATACGGAAGTGCTTATATCCACTATACATACAGTACAGGTCCATGTATGCGGTGGTGACATCATTGACTCTAGAGTTACAAGCTCTGTGCTTGTTTTTGTGACACCAGTTTTACAATTCCTCAGACAGACATAGACACACTCACAGCGACCAACACAGACATAAACAGACTCACATAGTTGTTAACTATGACGCGTAACCAAATTACATCTCTGTAGCCAAGTAAAAGACAATGCCCTGCTATATATACTGCCCATCCCAACAAGAAATACAAGCACTGGATCAAGTAAGAACACAGTTCATTTACAAGCTTCTTTTAAAAGCAATGTCTGGGGGAGATCTGTGCTCCACGGAGCGCATCTTTGTAGTTTTATACTGTATTGGTTACATTTATCATCATGGCTGAAAAACTGATCCAAGTTCAGGGAGATGAGAAAGATCAGTTTTGCCTTTCATTGCCTCTTCTTGCAGTGTTTATGGTGCTTCTTATTTCCCAATAAAATGTTATTGGGAAAACACGCTGCAGTGAGAGAGTGAGGTGCCCAAACAATAATACACTTTTAAATATTTAGAAAACTGGATATTAAGAAATGGCTAATCACTAACCACCAAAACTATACAAAATATTACTACCTGCGTCAGAAATTCATTACATATTTGCAAGTTGTCCAGCATGATAGGACAACTTAACATAGTTTAAATGATTATTAGACAAACTTGCTTGCTCGCGAGTACCAAGGCTAGTGATGAAATTACAATGTGAAGGTGGCAACTCCTACTGACCTACTTTTTGGACATAACATAACTAGGAAGGTGCGCTCAGTAGAGAGTAAATCTCAGCCAGGAGGCATGCCCTACCCTCCATCCTTCTGTCTAGCATGTGATGTGTGGCAATGTTTTAGGGTTGTGCACGCGTATGATAAGGCTCAGGGCAATGGGGGGAAGGGATTTAATTATGGACTGTCATTGCGTCATTTTGGTGCAACCAGAGGAGACCAAAAAAAAAACAGTGTACATACAAAACAGTGTACATACTGGAAAGTAGTTTGGCATTTCGTCATCACTAGGACAAACATGACATTAATGTTATATCTCTGGAGAGGACCTCAGGCAACGCCATGTTTCTGTTGGGACTTCAGACGAGAGCTTGAAAAACGAGAAAAGGAGCTAGGGAGAGAGGCACGGGGAGAGTGAGAGGAGAAGTGAGGGAGGGACAGGAAAGAGTTAGCTTATTGTCTCCGCCAGGCCGAAAGGCATGGCGAGAGAGTATGTTTTACCCCCTGTCCGTCCGTCCGTCCGTCCGTCCATGTGTCCGTCCCGGCCGTCCGTCATTCGATCTGTCTGTACAGCTAATCTCCGGCACCGTTGGCTTGCTCGCAGCCAAACTGTGCACACACAGTCCCTGGATACCAGAGCAGAACCTCTGTCCCAAATTTTTCACAGGGGCCTATTATAGTGCCACCAGGAGGCCGATTTGTGCAAAACACATTTCTTGACAGTACTCCTACAGATTTTGTCCAGACATCACGCAAATCGGTACACAGTATCTCTATAGTCATTAAACGAAACAGGTTTTTCAGATTTTTCGAATTCCATCCTGATTGACTAAAATTGCCTTCCAAAGTTTGCAGGAATGCTCCGTTTTGAACAAAATGCCTCTAAAAATGAACACAGCATGCAATTTCCGTTAAATTTTGCACGCACATTCCCACTACGCCAAGGAACAAATGCCACTTGAAAATGTTTAAATCAGCCCCATGGTGGCGCTATAACAGGCCGATTTGTGTTTTTTCCTGTAACTGCACCGATCTGTGTAAAATTTTGTATGCACACTCTCTAGAAGCCAAGGAAAAACCTTTGCCCTGCATTTTTCACATTTGCCTTTTTATAGCGCCACCAGGAGGCCGACTTATGTAAAACACATTTTTTGATTGTAAGCTTTCAGATTTTATCCAAATTTCAAGCAAATCGGTACACAAGATCTCTATAGTCATGTGATCAAGACGGATCTGTTAGATTTTTCATATTCTATCCTGATTGGCTAAAATTGACATCTAAAGTTTGCAGGAGTGGCCGGTTTTCAACAAAATGCCGCAAATCATGAACGCAGCGTCCGATTGCGGTGAAACTTTGCACGCACATTCGCACTATGTTGAGGAACAAATGCCACCCTTTTAACATTCCCCTATTATAGCGCCACCTTGAGGCCAATTTTTGTAACAGTTTTCTTTTTTATATTACTCCTACAAATTGTGTCCAAACATCATGCAAATCGGTACACATTATCTCTATAGTCAAGTGATCAAGATGGTTCTGTCCAATGTTTTATATATTCCATCCTGATTGGCCAATTCCGAACATTGCTGGCCCATAATAACCTACCTGACCTGGCGGAGAGTGACCTGTGCTCCGAGGAGCACTTTTTCTAGTTTCACCGATGCAATAACCTGGCCAATGTTGGGTACCAAAACCTGAACATGCTGATTGACATTTTACAATTAACACCTGTCAAAATAGGGCACTTCGACTTTGAGGGCAAAAGGGCCTCTATTGGGCCCTTTCTGTGCACATGCATGTGTACATAAGACAGTGTGAATCCCTTGAAAAAGACACACCTGTGTGCCCCACATATTCATCTTGCAGGCACTCTGTCCTCTCTTGCATCAGTCTCAGACTCCCCAGTGGAAATATTACAATGATATACCTCTAACAGAATATTTCAAGCTGACATCCTGTCAAGAGTCCTTGGCATAGCATGACCTATTTTAGGCCTTATAGTTTAGTATGCCATTTTTGGACATACTGTTGTACAGGGGTGGGAAACCATGTCTTAAGATCGACCATCTTGAGCTTTTTAGCTGATCGTGGAGCAATTTGAATATCCAGCCAAAAACATCCATACGCCCGGTGTCCAACAACGCTCAAGGTTTGTTGGTTTGAATGTGACCCCAATGAATGGTGTGTCGCAGTATAATTAGCATAGGAATGAAAGGCCATGTTAGCATGTCAATAGTTAAGGTGTGTTATTGTCTCCGCCAGGCCGAAGGCATGGCGAGAGAGTATGTTTTGCACCCTGTCCGTCCGTCCTTCTGTCTGTGAACAGCTAATCTCCGGCACCGTTGGCCTGATCGCAGCGAAACTTTGCACACACACTCCCTGGATGCCAATTCAGAACCTCTGCCCCAATTTTTTTTTTTTCACATGGGCCTGTTATAGCGCCACCAGGTGTCCGATTCTACCTGACCTGGCGGAGACCTGTGCTCAGAGGAGCACTTTTTATAGTTTGTTCTGTGTTAGGATACTACTACTTTACAACTACAGTTAACGAAACAACATCAAGTATGTCCATATTTGGGCATAACCCGCCTACCCATTCGCCTTATACCTGATTAACAGGATCTTTGCAAACAGCTTGTACTCATTATTTAAAATGCTCAAAGGTGGAGATGGTGATGCTAATTATGAAGTGAACACACACGCCCCCCCACCCCCCAATCTACGGACCCCAGTGCAACCACACTGCCTGGCCTGCACTGTCGACAATGAGGTTTGATTTATAATGTTCTATAAAGCTTGGTAAATGCTTGATTAATTTGATTCTGATCGCAGTTCTGCAATTGTAATATGGCACTTAGGGTATTTATTCAACCAAATTACGGAATACAAATTAGACCATTGATTCATTGCTCTCTGGGCTGTTTTATTCAATCAAGTCGAAATGTGGAGGAAGAATCACAGAGTGTAATCCGGGCTGAGCCGGTGAGTTTTTCATGATTAAAGTAGTAAGTAGTTGAATAAACAGACCACAGGAGGACAGTGGAAGGAGATAGGGGTAATAGGCTAGCAGTGTGGAAATCAAGGAGAACCCGGAGTGTAGAAGAGAGAGTTGCGTCACGCTTTGATCTCGCCGCGAAGCGGGATGTTGCCTCCTGTAGTTCCAAACATGGGAACTTCCTCATTGTGAACTTCCACATTCCATTCCTACAATGGGAGTCAACGCTAGTGTCGTCACTCTCCTAGTTATATCACGCTGGGAGAACCTATATAGCTCCCACTTAAGAGCACTTTAGCGGATCAAAAAAGCAGAGAAGACAAATAACCACCCTACAGCCACAAAATAAACAATACCTGCTCTGTGTTTTGAGCACACCACCTAATAATGGCAGGAGAGGTGTTTCCAATTCCAGCTTAGCCAACACTATAATCCCATTATGCAGAACCCGTTTGAATCTGAATCCAGGGGGCATTATTACCACACACAGTGGGACAGTGTAATGCACAATTTGCAGGTTTCAATCACCTGCAAATACCAATGCTGCATGTTATGATGGCCCTTTTCTCTAGGCATACAGATTTATGTACATACTGTATGCTCACACAAAGACTCATACAGTATATGCATTCTTGCAAATCATACAAACTCATAAATTACCACTAGTCCATACCCGGGGATGTGTGCATTCAAAGTAGTAACAGACTTTGGGTTATGTGCTGTGCTGTGCTGTGCTGTACAGCAATTGACCTCAACCTTTTTGGCCCCAAGAAGGACCCCTTCCTCCCATAGGTTGGGGGGCTGTAACCATGGCGACGGCTGTAAGCATGCCGACGATAGCTCCCATAGCCGGAATTCTTTTACATAAAAGTGCTAATAAGCAGCTTACATTTTGGGAAAGTGAAAAACGGGCCTCAGTGTTCCGTGCACATGCTAATGGTCAATGCCCGTGTGCAAATTCAGATCAATTGCTTCAACCACTGAGAAGAACCGGGCAGAACAGCGATTTCGATGATAGAGGTTTGTGGAATTATAGGAAGATATATAATGTGCCAGAGTTGGAGATATATATATATATATATATATATATATAGTGATGCGTTAAATAAAACATGACATAGGTATTATGTGGCACAGCAATGTCAGCCACTGTGCTAAAACATGAATTTAACACCGACATCACTTATTCCATGTTCAAAATTTTAAACAGTGTCAGACTGAGCCTTTTGCATTTCACAATGTAATGTCATGCTAGTCACAGCCCGTGACTCCTCCAGCCCTCAGCTTGCAGCTTCAACCCAGAGCTGCATTACTGTAAAGCTGGTGACTTCAGCAGAGGTCAGTGCTGGAACGATGACTGACACAGGCAATCAGGGAGCCTTCTCCCCAATGGTGGTACTTTCCCACAGCCCTGTACGTGTTCATTATGCGGTCTGTCCACATCACTTAAGTGGGCTAACCCCATATCGATTCCTCTCTCTCTCTCCCCACAGGCTCGCCACCCGCAGCTACTGCTTTTAAGACACAGCCAGAGCGTTACTCATGCATCACACTTTACTGAACCAGTCAAAGGGGGTTGACCGCAACACCCACACTGAAAACCCTAAATGTTGAATTAATAATAATTCTGTCCACTCTCTTTCGGATTAAAAGAAGGAAACCTTGAATATTATTTTCCCCCGTTAAGGCTTCTTGGCATTAGAGGATATTATTATGGGAGAAGTGCCACTAGCCAGCTTATCATATATTATTATAGGTGGATTATTACATTTTTGGGAGATTTATTTTGCAGGGCAATGTTTCTTCTCAGTATTATGAAACTGGCAGTATTCATTCATAATACCAATCAATAGCAATTTTGCACAGCGTTCTGAATGAAATTATTGTTATCACCTGAAAATAACTACAGTACATCGACATTTGTATTGTAGATCATTGTGCTGAATAATCACAGTCATCTGAAAGTTACCCAAAAGATGAAGCCCTGCATTTGAGCTGCTGCTGCAGAAAATCCCAGCTAGGGAAAGGATGTGAAAAAAAAAGAATATATAAATATTTTTGCAGCTGGTAAAAAGATAGAATTCACTGATATACGCCTCTCTGTGAGTGAGTTGAAGAGGTGTAGGCCTATCACTAAAGCCTAAATTCAAACCAATTCAGTGCAGTCGTTTGTCTTTCCATTTTCATGTGAAAATGAGTGCTATTGATCCCCAGAGTTCAGTGTTTCTATCTGATGGAGAGAAAAGAACTGAGGAAAGGAGGCATATACATTGGAAATTGTATAATTATTGGATATACAGTGACACATGCAAATGTTAAGAACATGATATACAGACGTAGCACTGTCACTCATATCTTATGTGTACCTCTCTTTTTCTCACTCCCTGCACCTGTAGAGAGATACTGTGCAACCAATACCCAGCATGCATTGTGCAAGCATAATAGTGTAGATGCCTTTCCTATCTTACAATCCCTGTGGATACGGATACTGCAGGAGATGGCATTTTCAAAGACATTCCAGTTGTAGTGGAGGATTTTTCTTTATGCATACTGTGATATCTGTTTGTGACAGGCAGGGAACAGACAACGGCAACATTTTCAACAATGTCTTTTTACACAGAGCAAATTGCTACAGGGGAGTGCAGGTGTAATGCACTGTTCGTACAGAAGCTCTCACTCAACAGTGTGGATTGCTGATTTATCTTGTGTGTAGATACACAACAGGTGTGTAGTCACACCCAGCTCTGAGTCTAATTAGTTGGACTCTGGACTCTGTGTCTGATGCTGCTGAGGAAAACCATTTTAAGTCCTGATCGCTTGCAAAATGGTTCTGTGATACCGGATGTCCAAATACCAAATGCTGGGTCTTAAAATAGCTCAAATAAAGCACAAATAGCATAAAGGACAAAAACACAAAGGTTGCTGGAAACTAAATCTAAACTATTTAATAAGATAAACACATTGATGATTGTTTTCTGCACTAGAAAATACCCATGGCAATAGTGTAAAAAAAGAAGCTCATATATTTGACATAATAGTACGATTTCAGGGCCAGTCATGCAGCATGGAGGAGAAATACAGACATTTCTGTATCATATTTGGTCATAGTCACTTTTGATTGATTGATTAGCAAAATAAATACTAATTCAATACAAGATGACTTAACCCATTTAGACCTCGAACCCCATTACGTAACTATACCTTTCAAGCCAGGAACCCCTTTTGGGGTTCTTGTTGCTATGTACAGTATATACTATATAGCAACATAATGTTTTCGTTTTTCATTTATTTTTAGAAGACATTTCTACAAGCTAGCAAATGAGGTGAGGAAGCCATCAAAATTCCTTTGGCACCTGGAGAAAAAACATTCAGCACTGAAGGAGAAGCCCATGGATTATTTTGAAAGGAATAAACGTGAACAAGAGAGCCAAAAAGAGCTACTGTACTCGCTCCAGTTTTTGTCCTTGCCATTCTGTACCTGTATGCTGTATCTGTAGGCTGTGTGCCATATGTGCATGCTGCGTGCTTAGAGAGTAGATATGGGAAGCTTTTGGTAGGGATGTGCTACATTTTGGCATCTTTTATCCCCCCCCCCCTTCACTCCTGTTTTTGAGCTAGTCAGGGAGACTAGAATTTTACTTTTCTTAGTTTGCTTCTTTCATAGGTAGTGTGCTCTTTGGTTTATTGTTTTGGCCATGGCCACCCTTGGCTTCCCTTTTGCTTCTTTTGTTTAGTTTTTGTAAACTGATTTAGCTGTTACTTTTTCATTATGTTTGTACGATTGTTTTGTTACTCCCCTTTCTTTTCCACCAGCCAGCATTAAGGATTGTAGCACTGGCCAACAAAGTGTCCACCTTTTAAAGCCAAATTGAATTCATGGGCAAAATGAGTTGACAGCGAATGCTGATCCCTGTTGACAGCGAATGCTGATCCCTGTTGACAATGAAGTGGGACTGCCACCCGTGTGCATTGCCAGTGGAGGTCCAGCGCTATTTCCCATCTACCAAGGACCTGAGCACTGGGAATAACACTGGACCTACCTACTTTAGGCCTGTCACAATAGGCTCAGTGCATAACTGTAGTCCGGGTTCTGGACAACCGAATCTCCATATAATGCCATGCATATTGGTCAGATCAGCGGACCTGGACAACCGCCAATGCAACTGACTCGACCCCAGGCACGACACACTCGGGTTTTCGGCAACGTGTGGGCCGTGTTTGAAGTCGGTCGGTCGGACGGTTCTCGAGATATTGTGAACTACAGACACACAGACAGAGATTTTGCGCATTTATAGGATGTCGGTTGGTGATCTCGCCAGGATGGCCAGAAATGTTTCTTTCATAGGGCATTATATATAGGATGCACTGGCACAATGGTGATATAAGTATGTTATTATGGTGGGGCGTACCTTCTAATTCCCTGTCTACATACTTGTGAGGCCATCTTTTCAGCCTTGACAGCAAGAGAAACCTCAAGAGTAGACTGGAATTGACAAATGTACTTTGCTTGTCTTTGATGACAATCACACCACACTACGAACAACTTGTCTCTGGGAAGCAGGCCCAGGGTTCCCAATGATCATGCAAGCTTGTGTATTGTACATTATGTGACGTTGAAATATGAGACTAAAATCTGTGATTTTTAGGGAAGCCACATAAAGCCTTGGCCTCTTGGAAAATACTGTACTTTATATGCAAAATTGATACAGGTGTAACCTGAATTTTCACAGGATCTGACTGAGATTTATTTTATGGAATACTGTACATGAGGCGTAATGACAACCTAAAAACATACACATGGCCTGCTTTCCCATAATTCCTTGCAAGAAGAGATGAGATGCTGGTAAACTGAGAGAGGCAAAATGATAGATCCTTGTTCCAATACTCTTATTTATTCCATCACTTTTCAAATGAAAGTGACGCTCCAGTGAGAGTGTCCTAATGGAATGTTTTCTACATCTGCTGTTTAATTTATTTGGCTGGTGTCCAAATACACCATATGCTTTAGGAAAGTGATTGAGATTTCAGCATCTGCATGTTACAACTTACAACACATAAAGTATTGTCTCAAAAACGCAGAGTATGAAAGTATGGGAAGTTTAGAGAACTGTAGTACATTCTAACTCAAGCTGCTGTATCCTTTATGTGTTATGCAGCAGCCATAACAATTAAAATCCTTCACAAAACACAAAACGACGTCCAAGTGAGAGACTATCACGTGTCGTGTGCATCCTTCCAATCTGTATTCCAACCCATTTGTTCTCGTCTGGCACGGCTCAGATTGAATCAATGGACAGTGAAGCACTGAGGACACCCCACCGCCACACCTACAGTACCCACCAACAGAGGCAATGGTGGCCAGATTGAATATGGCCCAGCATTGAGCTTGCCAGGTGTGACCGTTCTTCAGACAAAGACGATTTGTTTGGGCTCCAGCTCAATCTTTATGCAAAACAGCAGACGGTTTTCAAGCGGCGGATGGGATCAGGCAGAATATGATTTCAGGGCTTGATTTAATGAATTAGCCATGAAGAGAGAGAGGGGTGCCTACAAGGCTGCTCTCAGGGATACCGTATAAACAGATTGGAGGGCGGAACGACTTCCCTCAGCTGAGGAACACCTTTAGTCACTCACCACTAAACAAGAGTAAACAACTTCAAATGTGATTTCTTTGGCAAATGTACAGCAAAATGCGAAATTGTATTATGTGTATCTGGGAGCATGTACACACACACACACACACACACACACACACACACACACACACACACACACACACACACACACACACACACACACACACACACACACACACACACACACACACACACACACACACACACACACACAGTTGACCTACACAGTGATTTAAAAAAAATGTATTTAACCTTTATTTAAACAGTAAAAAAACACATTGAGACTGAAGTCTCTTTTACGAGTGTGAACTGGCCAAGAGAAGAAGCAAAAAAATGTTACACTGCTCTGCCAGTAACAACAAATACAGGACAATAAAAATTACAGACATATGACATCCATAAAAATAAATATATATATATATTTAATTTACTTTAACACAGACATTGATGTAAAAGCCCTAATTGTCTCCACAGGCCGAAAGGCATGTATTGCACCCTGTCCGTAGAGTGACCACCCGTCCAGCATCTCGTGGGACAGTCCCGAAATTGGACCGTCTGTCCTGTGTCCCGCACAAACGGAACAATGTCTGTTTTGTCATTTCCAATATATTAGCGTAGGCTATAGGATTATATCATATCCCCATAATATTATTCATATTATTTCCGCAATACTCATTGACGAGAAACACAGCCCCAAAACACACTTGCCCCCATTTCTTTCGCCGGCCAAGGCCGCCGGATATACCCGGGGCGAGCGTGTTTTGGGACAAGCGTTCTTGTATTCCATCCCAGCCACCAGCAGCATGTGATTTAATTCACTGGCTTGTTTACAAGTCGAATTTTGGGAAAGAAAATAATCAGGAGCTCAAAAACAATGAGAGGTTACAAGAGCTATCTGTGCAACAGTTGCTAAGTGTGCATATTTAAGCAAGTATTTTTAATTGAAGAGGAGGACACGGATAATGTTGCGGTCATCAGAGATCAAAGGATTTAGCAGCTGCCATTCTGATAATGTCAGGAGCAATGGACCAGGCAACACTACGACCAGGTAGGGTCCAAGTGTTTCCAAATGGACTGCTGTCTGTACAGAACCCTATCCATCAGATCCAAAGTAGACTGGGTATTTTTTTTGCGACCAAAAGACCATGTATTATGCAAGACAAGTACATAATGAAGTTGACCAAAGTTTCTCAGCTGCACTATATTTATTATTAGTGCCTATATGTCCTCTGAAACAAAGGGGTTTATAGTGAGAACTTATTTAAGCTGCTTTATAAATAAAGCACTTTGAAACTGAAGATGATGGCCAATGTTGATGATAATTGAAAAAAATATATATATATATACAGGGGTGCACATAACTTTTTAGGTCTAGTACTCAGAAGAGCACATGTGACTTGGTGCGCACCAAATAAATGGTCCCGTCCCGTTTTGTGAACGGGGGGGGGGATTCAGCACGATGGCCCCCCGGGACAGTTTTGTCAATGGGGGGCGGGGGGGGCCGTTTGGTGAACCCCCCAAGGTTGGTGCCCTGTGCTGCGCTGCTTTTATCCGCCAGATTGGGACATTCACGGCATATTTTGCACCATCACGGTGCGTTCATCATCGTTGACGAGTTTCTCTAACACAGCCGCTGCTGGCTGCGTGCAGCGTGCTGCGAGTCGCAGCATGTCTGTGTGCCAGGACGCGAGGCAACACTCACACAATCACGTGCAGCATGCGTCCCCTCCCCCTACGCCTAATGGCTGTACATGGGGCCGACGCATGCTTTAGCGTGATTGTGGCTTCAGGAAGTAAATTCCTAGCCTCGATCTCCAGGCTTTTATTTTTTATTTTTGCTAAAAAATAAAAGCTTGGAAATTCCTGTCCCAGCTGTTGGTACGCAAAAGCGCCTCGCGTCGTCTGATGTGCCGCGCATTATTTATTTTGGGTGCGCATGCGCACCTGCGCACCAGTTATGTGCAGCCCTGCATATATATATTTTTTTTTTTTCAAAAAAAAAATAAGATCATGAACGCAGCGTGCAATTTCCATGAAATTTTGCACGCGCATTCCCACTAGGATGAGGAAGAAATGACACCCTTTTCACATTGGCCTGTTATAGGCGCCACCAGCAGGTCTAATTGAACACATTCTTGGAACAAAATGCCTCAAATCATGAATTCAGTGTCCGATTGCCGTGAAAGGCCTAAGAAGAAATGGCACCCTTTTCACATTGGTCTATTATAGCGCCACCAGAAGGCCACAATAACCTACCTGACCTGGCAGAGACCTGTGCTCCGAGCAGTGTTGGGATAGTTACTAAAACATAGTAATATGTTACTTATTACATATTACTTGTTTAAAAAGTAATGTAGTTACTTTACTTATTACTCCCTGCCAAAAGTACCTAGTTACTTATTACTTTAGTTACTTTTTTTTTCTCACCCCCAATAATTTGCATCCTTTCTCCCCAAAAGTCTGACTTTGCATTTTCAACATTAGCAGTTGTTTTTTTCTCTTTTCTGCAGCCTACATTGTAAAATCCTCATTGTACACTCATTTGAATTATATTAACACTAAGACTTTTACAGTGTATGAATTCATAACTTACAGACTAAATGAAAACCATTTGACGACTATGAATTGAATACTAAGGACCTCAATGGAAACAAGTATTTTAAATGTATTTAATGTATTTTTTGCCTAATAATATATATAGAAAATAGCCGACCTACAAGCTTACGGCGCATCTTCATCGGTTAACAAGTCGCTTATAATAAGCAGACATGGCAACACTGTTTGTTCCGGTTTAAGGGCGGCCCGCCCTTCCGCAGCTGATAATAAGTCACACAGACAAGTGCGCAACGTTTCCGTATCCGCTCTAGACCGGATCAGCAAGCAGCCTGCATAGCAACTCGATCCCAACCAGTCTACCATTATATCAATGGACCAAAAACAACACAGGATCAAATAAACACACTCAAACCCAGAGTACCACCGAGGCACGTGAAAAAAAGTAATAAGTTACTTTTTGAAAAAAAGTAAAGGTAATATTATTACTCAAAACGTGAAAGTAATTAGTTACGTTACTAGTTACTGGGAAAAGGTAATAATATTACTTTAAGTTACATATTACTTTAGTTACTTCCCAACACTGGCTCCGAGGAGCACTTTTTCTGGTTGATTGTCAATTCCCCTCTTCGGTCATTGACAGGGGACACGGCCTGCCTATACGATTATGAATTGGGCTTATGGAATAGGGTGCAGAGACACAATGATAGCCTACATGTTATTGTGTTGGGGCGTCCCCTTTTAATTCCCTGAGCCCTGACTGGACATCAGGAAGTTTGGGAATGTTTCCGTTGGGCCTGATCAGTCCGTGGGCCGATCAGTTCCATTTGTTTTTGCTTTTGTTTGGCAGCCAACATTTAATTACATTTATATGGTGCATATCTCTCCCACACATAAACGCGCAGCCCACCAATCACAGCTTGGCGTGAACCCCCTCTGTGGTGTGCCCATATTAACAGGTCAGAACGGCCACAACGCCCACGCGAGCAGTTTCACAGCATTCTAGAGTTTAAGTATTTCTTTCACGTGCTGCTTGGGGAAATAAGAAAAATAGACGTAAGCGATAGGCAATAGTGAAACATGGTAATGAATATTGATATAGCGTTATTTACATCACTTGTCCTCAAAGTGGGGTCTGGGGACCACCAGGGGTCCTTGTAGGGGTTCTTTGAGAAAAAAAAGATTTTGAACGATGATGAAACAGCCTACAGGAGAGAAGTGGAGAACCTGGCACAATGGTGCCAGGAGAACAACCTGGCTCTCAACGTTGACAAAACAAAAGAGATAATCTTTGACTACAGGAGGCCTCTCAGAGATCACCGCTGTAGTGGAGAGGGTCAGAGAGTTCAAATTCCTGGGAGTGCACATCACTGAAGATCTCACCTGGGCAGTACAGACAGAGTGAGTGGTGAAGAAAGCACAACAACGCCTCTACTTTCTCAGAAAACTGAAGAAAGCTGGCATGGGTCCAAAAGTCCTAAGAGCTTTCTACAGAGGCACCACAGAGAGCATCCTGACTGGCAGCTTCACTGCCTGGTATGGCAGCAGCTGCACCGAGCTCAACCGCAAGGCAATGCAGAGGGTTGCGCGGACAGCCGAACGCATCAGCGGATGTGATCTCCCCCCTCCCATCCAAGCCCTGTACGACGAACGCTGTGTCAGCAAAGCTCGAGGGATCGTCAAAGATCTAAACCATCCCAACCACAGACTGTTTTGAGATGTTGCCTCATGGAAAATGGCTACACAGTCTCAAAGCCACTAGCAATAGACTGCAAAATGGAACGGTGGAATCTCGCTCACTGCAGCTGTGGCTGCAGAGGGCCAGTGTTTGTAGCCTGCAGGCGCACGCTGCCCAAGGGAGAGAGAGACGGCCAGTGTGTGAAGCATGTTTGTTAACTACAGTACGTTGCTTATTTCTAACCTATAATGTTTTGAGATACATATTTTAGTGTGCTGATTAAGTTTAAAATGAGTAATACACCGTCTGGACATCATCTTGATGATATTCAAAACGGAGTAGCTGTGTAATTAAAATCAGGTTCATTTATATTCAGTAGAGTATCTAAACAAAGTAATTAAGAATGGCCTTTAAGGGACTTTTGATGTAAAAATACGCAAAAATGGTTATATTGTTAGGTATGCCCACATGATGACCACGGATATGCTCTAAAAGTGTGAAAAAAGTATTTTTCATTTCACCATGTCTTTAATCCTCCTATAATTTGACTAACCTCTGTGGCGGTGGTGGTGTCTTGGGGCGCGCGACACACTGTTGCCGTGAGTGTTTGGTGCGTGCGCGCGCTCGCTCGTGACACACTGTTGCCGTGTTGTGGTCTGCGTGGTGTGTGTGTGCCTGTGTGTTCGCGCAACGGCCGTGTGTGTGTCTGCGTCACATCTCCGTTGTGTGTGTGTGTGTGTGTGTGTGTGTGTGTGCGCGCGCTCACTCGCAGCGGCTCACGCCTGTGTGTTCGCGCGACGGCCGTGTGTGTGTGTGTGTTAAACTGTGTGCATTATGTGTCAAACAATGGGAGATGACGTTGCCAGGTTTCGCGCGAGAAACAAGCAGCAAGGTCTGTACTTTCGCCTGCGCCCTTCACCGGGGCTTGGGTGCTCATATCCCCCTACGGGTATGGTCTAACTGAGTTAACAGTCTGCAGCCAGGGCCAGCGTTTTTGAGCGTTTTTACTAAGCTTTCAAGAGCCACAGAATATTTTGCTTCAGGACGATCGACACACTCAGTGTCGCAAAAGGCGGAGGAGTGTCTCTGCTTCAATCGGGGGGGGGGGGGCGTGTCCCTCCGTTATTTATTGGCTGTTGAATATAGCTTGTTCTCGCCTAAAACAAGACCGCAGAGAAAAATGAATATTTCTAAATCCTTTAACATTAGATCTGACGGGTCTGGGTTTGTTGTGATCACGTTATTTCCGGGTATACTTTCGTCGTGATACCTTTACCCATCATAATAGCTGTTACTGAAGCCTGTTCAGCGGTTACTGAAGCGGTTACTGAAGCCAGCACTCTGCTTGATTTTCTCCAAGAGATAAGTAAATGGAAATATTGATCTGGACAAAGTTAGGCCAATGAGGAATTTGCAAATATGAAATGTAGAAAAACAAATGTATATGCACTGTGCAGTATGGATTTATTAAAGATCTAAGCTAGAACCATTACCATGAATTTGTTACACACAAGCTACTGTTGTGGCTTTTTTCCCCCCATCCTCCTGAGAACCGCCTGGAGGTTTTCATCTTTTTATTTTCTTGCATCTTATTTGCATCTTATTGAATAAAAGCAATCACGTTGCCATCTGAAGAGGACATCCTGGGCTTTTCAATGATACCACATGTGTGGGAGTGGGATCATGCTGACAACTTACAGATTATTCTAAAAACTGACCTTAGAGATTTTGGACACAAAATGTCCACAATCACCTGAATATGGAGCTCCATTCTTTCCCATTTACACTGGCTCCTCCCACTTGACCTCCACAGCCAGTCCCTCAATCCTTCCACCATACATGGCTCTGGTCACATCAAAATTGTCCTCAGTTCACTACAGTTGACATGTCAACACAACAAAAAAAGAAAAAAGATAATGCTAATGATAACAATAATAATTTTAAGGAAATGTAAATGCTAAGAACATTTTTCAACCTTCGAATATACACAAAATCACATGAAACCCGAAATTGGATCATGCTAATTTTGCTTGTCCGTCTTGCAGTGAAACAAGCTTAAAACCTCATTCAGTGGTTCTGTTGTTTTCTGTGACCAGCTACGAAGAAAACCTACCATCTTAAATGATTTCAAGCCAGGTAGTCATTTGGGCCAATCAGTGAAAAGATCTGACTAAGAGCTCACAAGAGCCCGGCCTCTCTTCTGTTAAAAATGTGCCCTGGCTCCAGACCACAGACTCTGTCCACTCACTAAGTAGACTTCTCGCTTCAGTCAGATAATCAGGCTAGTAAAAATGTGTACTGTGTGGCCACACACTTCAGGGACAGAGCTTGAGTTGTGCTTCATCGTACGATGGTGTCGTACGGGAAAACAGCAGATCTACAAGCTCACAATGTGTCACAATGTGATCACATTCCTCCTACTGCGTTATATCGTGCTTTTTCATCAACTAGCTTTCAAAAACACCATTTCATAACCTTATAAGTTAATGCATTTATTTACACATTTTGAAATGTTGTACCAACAAAACGAACAGACATAGAATGTAGCTATCAGAAAACGATCAACAATTACAGAATTACTACTGGGCAGAAATACAGAGAAATGTTGCTGCAACATCATTACTTATTTAACAAAATACATTTGGAGGGGGGGGGGGGGGGTGCGTGGGTGCTGTTATGATGGAGTAAAGTGCATCTATACAGTATGTAGAGAAGAAGTAAACTGGGGACTTGCGAAAGCTATTATTTCCCATCAGCAAGTCCTACCCTTCAGCAGTCTGTGGGTACACTGTTGGAGTTTTACCAATGGAACTCTAAAAAACAATTTGTGCTTGGTCTTCAAACACAGAGCTTGTAGCCTGAACTCATAATATGAGTATTTTTCATACCACGGTATCAGCATGATTTGTTGTGAGCATTACAGGAACTGGATTACAAACAAGTTCAGATTGAATAACTTGAGGGAAATAAAATATGAGAGAAACAATAGCAGGGTTGAATTATGTAGGACACACAAAGTTAAACCCAGTGACAAAGTATTAGACACATACAGAACATGTACAAATATTCCACAAGTTTATTTTTGTAACTAGAAAGCCAGCTCCATTATAAAAAATAAACATAAAAATGACCTACACTAGAACATTAAAATTAGGTTTTTGGACTTTGTGGGAGTTTGGCCCGGTTAAAACTAAATCCATAATTGATGGAGATAAACATCATCTCCATATCAATAGCATTCAAATGACATTAACACTGCCTTCACTACCATTCATTTGCTGCATTCACCAAGGACTTGTGGGATGTTCGTCTAAATTATCGTGTACAGCACAGATGCAATGGAATGTTTTCAACCATGGGGAAAAGGGGCGACTATTTACTCCACTTACTTTAATGTAAAGATGGTATTTGCATGTGCTACTTGATCAAGACCACTTCATCAGATGGTATACCGTAGAGGTGCAATTAAAGCACTTCTGTGTTATTTTGAACCAAGAGACTGGTATTAAATGATTCCAGTCTCTGATGGTTGGATGATAAAAGAGGTGTGTTGATTGCTAATTATTTAACTGCTGTATGTCCGAGCTGTGTTCCGTTTGATGATGATGACTATAACAACAACAAAAACAACAACAACAATAATAATGTCATCATCATCATCATCACTACATGATGACTACAAATTAATTTAAAGTTAAAGAATAGTGAAACTGACATTATTATTCAATTTGATTAGCATCAAATGCATGTGTATCCGCATTACTGTAATTTATTCTGAAACAGTCAGGAGTAAGAGAGTATAGTGTTGCCATTTAAAAAACAATTAGATCTTTTGAATTTAATTAATTTTATATGGGGGCGTCGGAGCAAGTTATCATAGGACACTAAGTGATATACTGTGTAGGCCCTATATTAGCTGATACATTTCACATCTGTTATTGTGTTTTCATATAACAGACAATACATTAATTAAAACAAGGAGCTATTATTGCTTATTCTGTACCACAGGCTAGATGCAGAACGCACCACTGTCGTTAGCATACAGGGGGCAACCTATTATAATTTCCAAACATTGGTTGAGTTTGAATATGAATGTTTTCTTTTTCAGCTCTACCAATTCCCCTCATGACTAAAGGCATATTCAAGAAGTTAATTAAATAGCTTCTAATGTGTAGGAAGCTCAACAGTCCTGTGTTTCAAAGTGATAAGGTTTATCCATCAGAAAAGAAAAAAACATTATAAATACAAAATTACATTTTAAAATTTGACATGGGTCGATGCATTTCAGCCAGACATGGTTACAGTAAATGTGTTCTTCTGTGCAGCCAGAACATTAAATGCTATAGTATAATATAAGGGCTATCGATATACAGTGGAGATCTCCCAGGAAGTGTTTTTTATTAAGGGCTGAGAATGAGCTTCTTAGATCTGCAGCATTGTACTGTTCCACTGGGAATATGCTGTGTATCGACTCTTAACACTGACTCTGAATACTTCCATGGCTCACTTATCTCCCTCGCTGACCATTAACCTCTCCATCCATGCCTGTATTCCAATCTGCAGGATGTAGCAAATTATTTACTGAAATTAGAAAATTAGATCTGATCTCTGCACCCATTTGTCCCTGAGACATAGTTCCCCATTGATCCATGCAGTGCAATGTTTGCACAACTTAAGAACTGCTTCTGTCCTATACAGAAAAACAGTGTTAATTTAACGCTGGGAGTTATTATTACTCAGGATTTTACTGTGTAATTGACTTGACCATACATGTTTATAGGGATCTTGTCACTAGAGCAATTTCTATAGTAAGATTAATTTAAACCAAACATAACACACACCTTTCCTACTTTGCTGAATCTATTAAACTGTGCGAGCAGAAGGGTGGCATTTGTTCTTCAACGTAGTGCGAATGTGCGTGCAAAGTGTCAACGCAATCGGACGCTGCATTCATGATTTGTGGCATTTTGTTCAAAACGGGCCACTCCTGCAAACTTTAGATGTCAATGTTAGCCAATCAGGATGGAATATGAAAAATTAAACAGATCCATCTTGATCACATGAGTATAGCGCTCATGTGTACAGATTTGCGTGAAATTTGGATACATTCTGAAGGCTTAATATCAAAAAATGTGTTTTACATAAGTCGGCCTCCTGGTGGCGCTATGAAAGGCAAATGTGAAAAAAGTTTCATGCAGATCGGTGCAGTTATAGTTAAAAACACAAATCGGCCTTTTATAGCACCACCATGAGGCTGATTTGAAAATGTTCAAGTGGCATTTCTTCCTCGGCCTAGTGGGAATGTACGTGTGAAATCTCACGGAAATTGCAAGCTGCGTTCATGATTTGAGGCATTTTGTTGAAAACGGAGCAATCCTGCAAACTTTGGAAGCCACCTTAGCCAATCAGGATGGAATATGGGAAATTGGACAGATCCGTGTTGATCACATGACTATAGAGATACTGTGTACTGATTTGCGTGATGTTTGGATCAAATCTGTAGGAGTACTGTCAAAAAATGTGTTTTGGTGGCGCTATAAAAATTGGGGCAGAGCAGAGGTTCTGCTCTGGCATCCAGGGAGAGTGTGTGCACGGTTTCGCTGCGATCAAGCCAACGGTGCCAGAGATTAGCTGTACACAAAATGACGGACGGACGGACGGACGGACGGACGGACAGGGGGTAAAACATACTCTCTCGCCATGCCTTTCGGCCTGGCGGAGACAATTAGGGTCTTTGACATGAAAATGGTTAAGAATCACTGGATTACTACATTACGGTGAAATTAAGTTACAGTGTGTCTGTAATTTGATTTTATGTCTACAACATCAAATGGACAAAGCTGTCTGGATCAGATTGGAACTCCGCTGACTGAATCTCACCCCTGATGTCAGGGTGAGTGAGTCATAACTGAAAGAAAAAACTCCTGCACACTGTCTTCAAATGCAATTAAAAAAGTTTTAATGGAAATAACAACGTTTCGGTCTGTTAGACTTTCATCAAGTTATCTTTTAGGGTGAGTCATAAACAATAAATGTCTCTGGGTGCTAAATACTAGTTAGCAGGAGTGCATTGTTTGACTGATAAGTATCAATCAATAAACCAAAACACCAAAATCACACTGAACATACATGGTGCATCCTCAGGAGAGGAGGACATAAACAGGAAACGTCAAGAGTGTTGTTACAACCCTGTTAATAAACAAACACTATAGCAATGATTACTAGCGAAATATTGAGCCTTATATTTTAAACACACTTTTCGTTTTAACCAAAAAATATAATTTTGTATCACCTTTAAATGAATATGATATACATATATTGCACTACTAATTATGCCGTGGGAGTTCTACACAAATATATTGGACTATATCTAAATTTTACGCTGTGGTATTTAATTCTATTTTATTATATGTGGGCATCTGATGCTATGATAATTCTATAGAAGTGGATTGGGGCATTGCTGGCGTCGAAATAGAGACACAAGAAGTCACTGACGGCGTCTGAAAGTGATGCCTGTAGCACTTGACCAAGCAAGTGACATATGTTGCATACTAACTAATGTTGTTGCTGGCCAATCTGAAATGAGCATACACACAGTCAAATCATCTGTGTTCATATAACTCTGTAGCTCCCGTGGCTGCAGCAGAGTCAAATACTGATCTACTTCCAATGTGTTTTCTCTTCTGCAAAACCACCAGTTGCTAAAAAAGTAAAGAAACACTTCAGAATACCTCATAAAACAAACCATGTCTTCATAACAGTGCTAAAGTAGAGCTCTCGGCACAAGACTCTTGCCCTTTGACCTGCCCCCTTCAACTGGAGTGTCTAGCCCTCAGTTATAATGGGTGGTCCTTAATGAGTATGGTGGGCTTTGGGAGCCAGAAAGTTAGAATGCAATGGTCTGCTAGGAGCGGTGGAAACGTAGGAGGGGGGCAGTCTAAATAGGACAAAGAGCCTCCAGAATGGCGAACATGGGGCATTGCAAAAGGCCAGAAACCTGAGTACAACAATCTACCCCTCTCTCTCTGTATCTGCCTATATTATTGCCATTATTTCCCTTTAATTCAATGTGCACATATTACCTAAGTTAGGACAGTAAAGGGTACAGAGAGGACAGATGAAAAATCAATGGGACTCCAACTATTTTTGTAATCATGTTTAAACAGCTAATTCAAAGGTTATTTGATAACTTTCACATTCAACTATCATTACACCAATTCCACTGGAGTTTCTCAAGTAATATGAAGCATGCCTCTCAATGTTCTGACACAGTTGATCCAACTCTCTAGTCATATCTGGCTGGTCTCTCAGTTTCAATGTGATTGCTCATGGTGTAATCTCCATATCAGTCAAATATCTTTTGCCTGAAGCTAAATATCATAACAGTTAACATAGTGCTGTCATTAAAGAGAATTTCCCCCAATCTGATGGATATTGAATTGATGTGATGTGCTGCCATTGCCAGCAATTTCCTTTCCGGGCTATGTACTGTATAAGTACAGTGCGTGAAATTGGCTTAGACCCTCCGCGCCTCATCCTTAATTTATACACTGTTTTACGATGAAGTATAAATCAGGCTTCAGGCTCAAATCAATTTGAGGATATGGAAGCTCTCGTTAAGAGGACATCAAAGACTTAAATGAGGGAATTCTTTGATTCCCCTGTCTTTGTGTTATCGACAATAGTTGAGAACGAGAGCATGCAGATGTATTTCACCGAGGTATTTCACTGTGTTAATTATTTAATGGGAAAGGACATATATTTAGTGGTTGATCTGACTTGGAATCTTGTTGGCAGGTTTGGGATAAGCAATGGTTTAGAACCATTGCCTCCTGCTGCATGCAGCTGTTACACAGCTACACACCTCATACAGTGCATTTATAGGAGAACATAAGTATACATAATTAACTAGAGGCTCTCTTTTTGGGGAAGAAATTAGAAGGCATTGTAGATAAGTTGTGCATTATATAATATAATATAATACAAGTCCGAGTTTATTTTGAAATGCATGACTTATGTCTTTGCATAATAACATTACATTTAACTGCCATCACACCCAACTGCACCAGTTTTGAGTGCTGTGTCTTACATTATTATAATACTTTTTATAGCCAGCTATGTTTGCACATACGATAAATCTGTCTCGGTGAGGTATGAGCACTACACTGAATAATGACAGTATTAAGAAATATTTACACAGTAACATCTCAAACTATAAAGGTGACATGAGCATGTAGAAGATAATATAGCAGCTGATATTGGCAATATGGGTAGATAAATGAATTATTGGAGTTTGTGGAATCAAACACATTCTGTAGCGCACTTTAAAAAATGTATTTTCAGCAGTCATTCTTTAGGCTACATCACATCAATTGAATTGGGCTAATCAAGTACCCTTACGTCTCTCTTTGTCATAGTGTCTTCTCTGTTGCCTGCCTTGGTTGTGTGTGACTGACTGCGAGTGTGCGTACTGGGCGTGCCTGTGTGTGTTCAATTTGTTATTTAACCGTAATAGATGACAGATCCAATGAGAAACAAGCCTCACCACTCCATGGTCACGGAAGTCCTGGAGATGACCCAACTAGAGGTTTGTTTGTCCCTGTGAGAGTTCAATAGCCATCGGAAGTGATGACCCATCCTCACCGCCGGCAACTACTGTAGTAGATAATATATAGTATCAAATCAAGAGAATGTTCCAGCTGACATCTCCCTTGACACCCCACACAGTACATAGACACTGAATGAGTAGACATTACAAAATGTCACCGGATGAAATGAGAGCAGACATTACAAAATGTCACAGGAGGATGAGATCATAAAGGTGATCACTGTTATGAGCTGCCATAAGATCTGGAGGTATTCTGCCTCTAATATTGTGGTGACAACAATAGGTCATGTCCTGTTAATGCTGTGTTGATATCTGTCTGTACAGTACCTTGAAGAAGGACTTGAGATGAGCCTCGTCCTTCTGCAATGAATTGTTCAGAAGTTATGTACAACATTGGCCTTCTTGAACTTGCCTTTTGGCCACCAAATTATACCATATGTCAGATCTAATATCTGCTTTTATATGAAGTTCCATGTCCTTTCATAGCCTGTTTTGATTTGATGATGATAGACATACATGCAGTGCAGTACACGCATGCATACAAGCCTCAATAGTTGTGCAATAGCTTTGCACTGCAGCTTAGTAAAAGAAACCAATAAATAGAAGGACATAAAGTAATATGCTGGAACAAAGTAGCAATATCTTAGAAATAGTTGTAAGATTTAGTGTGTGTTTGTATGTATTTGTGTTCATACAGAAGCACCCTACAGTCCTAAAGAGGATTTTTGGGGGTTTTGTATTTCATCTTATTTTATATTTTTACGAGAGCAAGGGAAAGTAAAACACCTGGCTCAGGAAAAGATGTCTGGCTGTTGGGGAAATGTTCACAGTAGCAGTGGAGAGTACAACACAGCTATGTGTTAATACTGCACTTTTAACACTTAAAAAATCACACCACCAAAATGTTGAGTGACAAAATCTTTATATCAAGAATACACTAGAGTTACAGTGAAGAATTGCACTGAAGACAAAATATAAGGGGCAAGCTACTTTTGGTACCCTTGAAAATACAAGATTGCTAAAAGAAAAGTTGAAATCCCAACGAGAGGCTCAAAGTGAAAGACAACGGTATCTTACCATGGCTGTAACCTCTGGCAAAGCCACTTGCAGTAAACTCATTCCCAGAGCACAGTGGTATTCCACTGTTCTGAGCTCATCTTTAAATTATTTTCCAAATTCCCCAAGCCACTGGAGAGTTTACTAATTGACCTGTGTATTTGTGAATTCCTGTGCATTTGCATATATATTACGGCTCATTATCATTTCTAGAGGTCTTCTAGTTTTATGAATTGGCAATGCAATATAATCTATATTCTCTTGCTAACTTGTATCACCCCCACTCTGCATCTAGTTTGCACAAACACTATGGTGTTGACTTGGGATGTGGCCAGCTAGTCGACAAGTATATTAAACATTGCTGCCTCTGCTAAACGTTAATAAGTAATAAATACTTGTAATTTCCATCATTAAAACATATATATAAATATTTTTGAGACATTTATATTACACATTTTGATGTAATTTTCAATTTTTTATATCTTTCAGTGGTATATTTTAACTTAAAACACTATTATGCATATTATTTGCAAGTGTCTGCCCCCTGAGACTCGCCCCAAAATGACATAAGCAACGGAGAGGTGCCTGCAAAATGTTAAATACCACCGGCTTCGAATGCTATCAATGCATTGAATGGGAGATTATCACGTTTTATCAGACCATTGAATGGGCGAAGTAGGCGAGCTACCGTCTACCCCGCGATTTGTCAGACCATTCATTGGGCGTAATCAGGAGCTACTGACCTACCGACGGAGGCGGAGCAGTCCCCACAACAATATTTACGATTCTGTCCATATCGGTACATAACTCGAACGGCGCTGAGTAGGCACAGGCGAGGGTCGCACCGCTCCGGACGGCAACTCAGTCGCCTTAGCTCCTTCGGTGGCCCGTCGCGGGGCTCCACCTCGCCTGAGACTGCGCGCCTCCGTCATGGTCCGAAACCGAAACAACCAAAACCAAAACCGAAACTAAAGTATTTAAGTCATCTCCGTCGGTAGGTCAGTAGCTCCTGATTACGCCCACTGAATGGTCTGATAAATCGCGGGGTAGACGGTAGGTCGCCTACTTCGCCCATTCAATGGTCTGATAGAACGTGATAATCTCCCATTCTATGCATTGATAGCATCCGAATCAGGTGCAAATACTGTTTTTGACAACTTCTTCTTACCTCCCGTCACCGCACTTTGTTGAAAGCAAGCATTGTCTTTGTACACTGAATAAGGAAACTCTTCCCATATCCCATTAAAACCGGGAAAGCATCTGTGTAACTTTACATAATTTTGCATCACAATTTTTGCAATCACATCTTTTAACCGCTTTGACCATTATTTTATACTTTGTATTCAAAAATAGCAGATATACAAGCTCATAGCGTGTAATTTCGTGCCGCACTATGAGCTTGTAGAGCTGCTATTTTTTTCAAATAGTGATTTTTTTTCTTTGAATATATATATATATATTTTTTTTTACTCTAAACTTTGCTTCTGGGGGTCCCTGGAACAAAATATTTTCAGATGGGGGGTCTGCGACCAAATACATATCAATTTGGGGGTCTTTGACATGAAAAAGTTTGAGCACCACTGACAGATTTAGATGACATTAGAATCGGCCTCAGGTCTTAATGGATTGTATAAGGAAACTCTTCCCTTATTCACCAACCTACTCTGCAGCTTGTTGCATTCCTCCATGCCTCCAACACGTCTCCGTGAATCATGTTCGATTGGAAACTGTTTGCCCCTTTAAAAGGTTCCCAGCTCAATCACTCATTGACGACAGGTGCTTCACATTATATTGTTCTGGGAAATGTCAATAGCGGTAATCAACTGGATATAATTCTAATACTCAGCTGCACTAAATCCCTTGATATACTTATTAAATGTAAATAATCCAATGCAGGTATACAGTATAGTTAAAAAGTGCACTAGATGTCCAGGCCACTATGGCCTTCACATCTACATTTGTGACATTTGTTAGCCAATCAAATCCAGATGTTACGTTTGTGATATCTGTTGGCCAATCAAATCATATGTTATGCTATTGATGTTTGTTGGCCAATAAAATCCGGATGTCTTTTTGTGATGTCTGTCAGGCCACCCACCCATAAGCCAATTACAAAACCACAGAGTAGGTTGAACTTCAAACATGTCTTGAGGATTTTACTTTCATACACCAGCTGCTTTCTTGGAATCATCAAGGCAGTGAAACGCGTAAAACAAAGCCCATCTATTGCTCCCTTTCCTCTTGTCTCCCAATGCAATCTCATTGAGATTTCAATTTACTGCTTGTCCGCATTTGACAAAAAGAGCAGAGCCTTGAACTGCAAAGATGAAGGTACAAATCCCATCTGCTGTACCACTCATACGCCCGCAGAGTGTGTAAAACACTGGCACATCTCAGATGAAACACTCTCGACTGACATTGTTTTGAAGTCACTCCCTAGTCTGTCTTCATCATAAAGGAGGCTCAAAAGGTGTTGCACTGTAGTCGGCTCTTCTATCACACTTAAATCCCAGGGAATGTGTCATTGCTCCACAGATTACTGTAGCAGCAAGGTAACTGCTTGTGTTCCCACTGTTGCCACTATTGTGGCCTTAAGATGAATCACCAGGACACACAACACTCATTTTGTGTTCTTTACTGGATTCTCACTGTCTGTCAACATGAAACATGAGTGAGACAAGAGTGATGAGCGTGAAGCTTGAACTTACAGTACATCTGTGGATTCTCTGTCCCTCTCAGCTAGAGCCATATGAAATCCGTGTTAACGGAATCGCGGACGGAATCGCGGAAATGACCAATAAAAATGGAATTGGGATAAAACACGGAATATTGCAGAATTTGGAAAAAAAAAAAAAATCGCGGTAAAATATTTTTTTTTACCGCGAATTTTTACAAATCCACGGGACACCACCATTTTGCATGGCCACATCCTACTTTATAAACAGTAAAATCCACGTAGAAATAGTCTTAGAAAGACGATAGAAACAATAATACATGCGCGACGCCATTTTGCGCATGCTCAGACCGAAGTCACCGAATTATTTTGGGAACATTTTTGCGTATAACACAACAAGGGCCATGTATGGACTGTTATATCTTGAACATTTATTCATTTCCACTTACCAGACACTTTTTTTTATGGTAAAAATGAGCATAAAAAGCAAAATACAGAATTCAGAAATATTAAAATGGAAAAAACAGAATTTGGGAAAAAATAAAACGGAATTGGGAAAAAAATAAAACGGATTTCATATGGCTCTACTCTCAGCCCCCAAAATGAACAATAGTAATGTACAGTAACATAACTTTAGTGTTCACACAACTGATTCAGTAAATCTATACTTAAGAGAAGGTATACAAAATTTAGTAAATATGACCTTTGCCCTCTGGACCAGAAGTGCCCTTTTGAAAAAAAGGGGGGAAAAAACATTTTATTTATTTATTTTGTTTACACATCTGCATCAGACAGCATATGGCTATTGAAACAAATACATATACAATTACGACGTACAAGATGTGCCTGTAATAAATATCACACTACTAGGGCAGCCGGCGGTTCCGCGCTCCGCACAAGGTGCCCTTTTTTTTACTTGAGCACCTGCCCCTCAAAATGTCTGTGCACGCCACTGTAGGCACTATTGCCATTGCTAAGTCCATCTTGAGAGTACTGTAGGCATGGTTTTGGTCACCTCCAAACGGCAAACGTGTTTTAAGGGTGATCGAAGTTGCACCTGTCTCATAGCTAGTCATGATCCTCTATTTGATGACCAAACATTCACTAGAGAGGGTGAACTCAAAACTGGACTGAAATCAACAACAGTGTGATTTGAACAAGTGCAAAGGATATTTTACTTATTTTACTTGTTGCGTAGAAGGATCTCCCTTGAAATTAACTAGTTACCATGTTGCCTTGCATTGTTGTTGGGGGGTGGGGCAGATAGCTGTGCAAACAACAATTTCCAACATTTATATAATATATTTATTATTTTAAGAGAATTATAACATACTGTAGGTAGGCCTTCCGTGCTTTCAAAGTATTTGAATTTCCAGCATTTTAAATTTTCTTTTGCCCTGTCTTTAAGCCCTATTTAAAAAGAAATCACACAAATAGCTTGTAGATCTGTGATTAAATAAAAAAAACATATTAAAACATATACACCTACAGTATTATGACTTAGTATAATGAGTATAAATATGGACACCAGGTTGAAAGTGGTTGTGAGTATAGTTTTTCATGATCTGTTTGCCTTGAGCCCAGAAATGGCTCCTCTGTCTGTGTTATTGCCAGAGTGATGACTGTAGAATTCGGCATCTAAGAGTTTTTCACGGTGAACTCTACAGCAGGATGTAGCCAGTAGCACAAGCAACAAACACAGCGTGAAGCCCAATGTGTGTCCTTTTGCAGCTCATTAGTTCCCATGAACCCCAGCTTAGCCCTTGATATCTGACTGAGTCCAATGGCCACTCGGGGCGAGAAAGACAGCTGGACAACAAAACATCTTGGTCATTGCAATCATGCTGCGGTAAGGCCCAGCTGTAGTATCAATAGCTTACAGAACATAGTTGCTATAGAGTATATATACTGATTTCATGCTGCATAAAAAACTGAGGAGAGTAAAGGAGAGCCCCAGGTATGAAGCATCCCTCGAATCTTCTGAACTGTCATGAAGGCCTATTTGTTATTCTGATCATGCAAACATTATCCATGCGGGAGACTGAGAGCACCCTGCAAGGAAAACAGAGAGCAAGAGGACAGGAAATGAGTTACCCGAAAATATAGCAATGAGTTCTAGGGCTCTTTGTAGATCACTTAAATCACCGATCAAAGTTACAACATAAGCCAGACTGTTCTTTGTGCATGTGTGTGGGTGTGCGTGTGTGTGTGTGTGTGTGTGTGTGTGTGGTTTCTGGGAGGATGTGTTACAGCAGGGTTTCATTTTAGGTCATGTCGTCTAAATATGACTTTGTGCGGGACAGATTACCGTCTGTGCTTGTGTGGGTGTGTGCATGCACCGAAAGGCTCGAATACTGTCATAGTATTTGGTCACAACAACACACACCATTTTCTTACGCTACTGAGTTCAGGTCTAGGACTAAACTGGAATGTGTGTAATGTAGCAAATCCTTGCCACCCGCCACCTCTGTAAATGGGGTTCCTCCAACACTCAGGTAGGGAGACAGGCAGATTGTTAATGTTAAATCATTTTTGTTGAGTGGTAACTGCCAAGATGGTACAAACCAGAGCAGATGAAGATGCAATCATGACAGAAGCTCTCTCCTGATTGTGTGTGGGGATGACTGATTTACAGTATCCTGTGTGCATCGATTAAATCAATGCACAGGTGTTGGCTATAGTCACACTCAGCTCAGAGTCCAATTAGTTTGGAGTTGTGAGACACTATTTTGGGGAGAGGGAAAGAGTTGTAAAACTATAATGACATGCCTAAAATAGGGATGCCAGGTTGAAAGTGGTTAATAAATGTATGGTTGCAGACAAGAAAACATATAACATGTGTCACATGTCATAGGCATGGATTGAGACGCACTCAGCGTGAATCTGAAATCAGATGAATCTGCAAGTTGGGGGAAAATATGCATAGAATAACTGTATTTGAGGTTAAATGTGAACACTAGGGGGTGGCAATTGCCATCCCCTGAGACCCCAAATGACGCTCCTGCCATGGTGTACAATAATATATTTTATTTAAATTTTACTTTCACATTTTCACCACAGTTTTTGGTCTCATTATTGTATGAATGAATGAATGATTTTTTTTCTTTTCTTCGTGTTATGCCACCATTTTGACCCATCCCATATGGCATTTTATGACACATTACACAAAAAGAAAACAACTGACATATACAGTCCCTCCTGTTCGTATTAAGTCCTGCCTTATAACATACCACATAAATAAACATGCGTACAGTACAAGTACAGTACTGAACAAAATAAGAACAAATAAGACAATGCCATTTTACATGTAAATGTCCCTCCTCCTCATTGACCAGGCCTTTTCAAGAAATTAAGCAAATGAAAAAAAAATCTTGTTGAAAGAGACGTTTTAGTTTCTCTGAGTCATCTAACCACACAAATTCATTCTTTGGATCTATACCTTATTAAAAAGTCTCTGTCTGATAGTTCTAGAATGGGCAATACAAAACAAAATGCATTTCATTCATTAAGATCACACAAACCACATAATCTATCCTCCTCAACCGTGCCTACATATCTACCCGTCTCAATATGAAGTATGCCAGCCCTGATTTGAGCACATAATGATCGTTTCTTTTTTGACAAATTATACAGTACATCATTTTCTGGACCATGTTGCAGCCTAATCACTCTATCCAACTTTGAAATCCAAGTGACAGATTGTTCCAAATGATGGTATAATTGTGCTGGATTTCCTCATTTAATGTGGCTGCGGCTACCCTTGACGTGGGATGCCCGTTACTCCCAACAGCTCAATAGTCTGAAAAAATGTTAGGTTGGTGTGAGGTTGTGGTTAGGGTCAGTGAATTTAGGCTTAGTTATAATAGCCGCCTTAGGACCAAGGGTACTTCTGAACAAATGCCCAGCGGACTAATGGCATGGCACACCGCGTTGAAAGCGCAGGAGGAATTACGTGCACAATTGTGCACGCTTCCAAACGTGTACCTAGGTTCACTACAGTGAGTCTAGGTCTGTCACATAATGATATTAATGATAAGTAATATAGGACTTCTGAACAAACAGGCCCCATCTCGGTTCTGCATAAAATGTGTAATGTGATATGTGATGCCTTATTGTATCGTCAATGTATTGTGTGATCCTTCTATGTATTGTGTATTTATATACAAGGACAAAAAAGCATCTATCTATCTAATAATGGTGCTCAGGTGGGTAAATATCTGCAGAAGTGGTACTCTGTAGTGGTGAGTACTGGCCCAGTTCAAGCACTGTCTGTACATTTCCAGACATCAGACAGCACAGCACAGCCCCTCTGCTCAACCATCATATTGTTTTAGGGTTTCCAACCCTTTCCATATCAAGGTCTATTATTTATTGGGCATTTGAGTCACGGAACCACCATTTGATAAGTTTTACCCTCTCAGACCCAAGACTTTTGTACACCTACTGCTTTTGTTTTGTTGTCGTTGGATATGATTTTGTGTGCGTTGATGTGGTACCATAGGAGAGATAACAGGTGAGACTGTTGCCTCCCACAATTTTCAAATGCTTCCGTCATGCAGTGTGGAGCAACGGAAGCTCTGAACATTATCCGGGGATAAAGCGGATATCACGCCGCCTCCCCGCTTTACATCTTTACAGTCGCACAAATTTGTACTACTATAAATCAAAAATATTCAAAGCCTAACTAGCTTGCTGCTTATCAGAAATGGAAATTCAAAAATAAGCTTTCGTGATGTGTAGTTTCTATATAGCATTCAGAGATTGTGAACTAGTTGTCTGGCTATGTGAGACGAGTTGCCATATAATGCCTCAGCACCATCTGCACAAACTCCTCGGTGACAGTCAAAGATGCATCAATACAATAATCCCAGTCATGTCAGTGCTTACACAGAAGGCAATGACTTCACTTTGTCTTTTAGTTGACTGTAAGAAGCCTGGTTTTCTCTCCCTCGTGGCCGTCAGTGCAGCGCTGGCAAACGGGGGAGGGGACACGAACATACTTTATGGGGTCCTCATGGTACAGTAGATGTTTACCTGCTGCCTCCATTGCTTTCCGATGTACACAAGCAGCAAGCAAAGGGAGAGCGAGACGGCTGACACACATAGATAATAAATGAATCGTTGTAATATGTACAAACATATATTATTATCTATTTATTTTATTATTATTGATAGATCTGACGCTCATGTGATGACGAAAGGCGTTAACCACGTTATGTGTATAAAACTATGTATCTCTGTTTAAAACTTCAGAAGAATATATCTGGAACCATGCTTTTCCGACGCTTGTAAGATCTCTTCTCTGGAATAAACCCAAATTCTATTATAATGAGAAGTTTCCTCCGTTTATTGATGTAGTTAATTAATATACTGTCGGATAGATATGGACCGGTATTCACTAGGGAAAAATAAAGCTATCAATTATGTTCTTTGTTTCCCAAATCATCCCGGATTGGACCCCTTCCCTGATTCTTTTATTTATTTATAATAGTATAGATAGTTTGACTCCCCTGTGTTCTTCAGTACAGCATGTGTGTGTGCGCCGCGTGCACATTTAAATAAGTTACAATATACTTGTGTTGCAACGTGTCCACACCTGTGTGATTCAATGCAAGCATTACATCAAGACAGCAACAACGGGGAAAATAGGGAGCGCAATATTGAGAATACATAATAGAATGAATTTCATTACTACATTTCATTAATGCACTGAACACTTTGATAGGCATAAACACAATTAACCCTGTGCCATCCGCGCTCCACAAAACCACCACTCTCCCTCCACTCCTCATTTGGCGATAATTGATGAGCAGAACAAAAGCGCTTTTTTTCATGGACTCCAGTCATTAATCTAGATTTTTTTAACATGAAAGGCAACAGACTGTGGCTTCGCTGAAAGTTAGATGAAGTCACGTGAGAAAGCCAGAGTCAGTGATCCATTTACAGTAGGTTTTTAGTATTCCAGGAGAACAGCATGCTGTCAACAAGACACACATTTGACATTAATAAGCGTAACATTAGCACATGAAAGCTTATTTTCATTGAGGCAGGTTGCATGAAGTCGGCCTATAGCCATACTGACAGGCATTTCAGTCAATCCATGCATATCGTAATCCTTTCAGATACTGTAGCAGCAGTTGTGATCAATTAATGTTCAAGGGGCCACATTTTTGCACATGATTCCATCATTGTTCTTCGCATGCAGTCATTTCACTGCAGTCTTCAAAGCTCATTGTCCTTGTAAGTACCCTTGGGTGTAGACAAAAACGGTGGCAATCATAAATTTAGCATTAGCATTTTGATAGTACGATGCACCATCATGGATCAATCATGGATCAACTCAGACCGTGATGCCATGTGTGTCTTAAACGTCGTTCAGACGGGGAGCAGCTGACCTGCCTATGTAATTCATTTTTAATGGGAGGCGGGCGATTATTTGGGATGCGCAGAGAAGTTCGGTGAAGGGGAAGAAGAAATTCGGTGAAGGTGAAGGAGACATTTTCATGCTCGTTTGTGCACATGCGCGCGGGCGGCAAGAGCTGGATTGTGGTCAGCTTTTTTTACCCCCGCTACCCGCAGTAGGACAAAACAATGATAGCGGTGTGATCCCCGCTGATCCAAGCGAGACTGCCCTCGTCCACTGCTCCCCGTCTGTAACGACCCTTAGAGTTGATAAAAGCTAGTGTAAGGCGGGAACAAATGCCAGTCTATCCCTAGTGTCTGTGTTGCTGCCAGCCTATTGTGTGTGTGCTGCTGAGTATAATGTGTTCGCATTGGCTCTTGGGCACCAGAGGTTCTTTTGTGTATCTGCAGCCCTTCTGTTTGAGTCAGTTGTGTTCCGGGTTTAAAGTGTATGGACGTTCGAGTGTTTATCCTCCGCCTCTACAAAAGAACCAAGGACTTACAACTCAAAGACTGACAAGATTACAAGAATAACTCTGAGTTCTGTGACACATACCTGTACTGCTGTTATCGTGCTGCTGTCCTGTAAAACTGCCGGTCCGACAAGTAAAACAAAGTACTGGATACTCCTTCTTGTGGCTTTATTACACACTCGCCTCCACCATCAGAAGTACACAAAGTGTCCACACCACAGAAAAGTAACATCGCCACACTATGTATCAGAAAAGGCAGCCATAATCAGAGACAAATCATTGCATCAGAACTCCGGCATCCAAACCCAGCCTGCACATACCTCCTACCTCTTGGCATTGTGGCAATCCAGGGGTGGTGGAGGAAAGTTTCACCATAAAACAGGAGGCTCAGAGTCAGTTTGTATAACAGAAAGTGTCTTTATTCAATAATGGTTAAGGAAGTGGGGGGGGGGGGGGGGGCGGGGGTGGATACAAATTGCAACTGAGTTTCTTCTGGGCTGGGCTGGGGTCTTTGTTTAGGCTTAGGGGCGGAAGTGGCATTGATTGTGACTAGGTGGGGGGAGGGAGAGAGAGAAACCAGGTGAGCCACAAAATATGAATATTATATCATATTTGGATATTATATATCCAAAGTTCATCCAAAGTTGTTCCACAATGTTTGAGAATTACATCCAACTCACTTGTAATGGCCTTCCTACCAGCCTCTTTCTGGTATTGAAAGAGGTCTTGCCTCTTTGCTGTCTGATACCAATTTACACAGTCCCATGTTTGGAGTCGGTTTTATAAGGTTCAGCTGGTTGATTTAGTGGATGGGCTCCAGGTGTGACCAATGCCAATTACCTAGTGGCTGTAGAACCTGGACAGGGTAGTACACTCCCTCTATCACCTCCCCCAGTCTGAGCTTGACTGACATCTCAGTTTGCCACAGTACATAAAACTCTATAGTCTATGCAATCTATAAAGGATATTCTAAGTGATGAACATAATGGTATTGTAATAGAATTCCAAGTACATCATACATTGATTTACCTCTGTCTTTATATATATGATAATGGCCTTAGGAGTGAGATGTTCCGAATGGGTCAGCAGTGCCACTCTTTAATAAGGTGGAGGTGACAGTCTGAAATAAATCTTTCTTTGCAAGTGTTCAACAGTTTATATACAATGGGTTTGGGATCTTGACAAGATAAAGACCATTTAGAGTTACCTCAGCTCTTGACTGGTCATAAATTATTCCAATCAACGAGGAGCATCAGGGTTTTAGCAAATTGGTTCGTGGTAATTGCAGGTCTATTGAAATTTAAAAATACTACACACAGACAGAATGACTGTAATTGATTAAGCGAATCAACATTTGGGAAAAAGGTTACATTTTAATGAGTCATAAATTAAGTATTATGATTCTAACATACGACTAATGTATGATGATAAATTGATTTGTTGCCTCCCTAGTACAGTGGAAGCTCTTGAAAACCTCATACTTCTCTCCCCGTGTCCGAGCTGCGAAACCCATGGGTGCTGCCCGTTGAGCGACGACAGTGTAGAAGCGACTTAGGAAGAGTCAATTCAACTAAATTACGATGTTCTCTTTTCTGTATGTAAGCTGAACGCCCTCTACTGGTGGTGAAGCGTAGTGCGGAGCAGTGAGGCAAAGTGTGGTGTCGCTGCCTGTTGTGAGGTTTTTAATAATTCAATGTGCTTTCTTAATAGGCTGCTCTTAATGTTAAGCACTTTGAATTGGCTTGCTGTTGAAATGTGCCATAAACTTGCCTTGCCTTGACTTACAACATTGAGGTATCATTCACATACTGCCTTTTGATCGTCTTTCCTTTCCATTGCTTTCCATAACAATGGTTTTAGCTCACTTGACTACCCTGAGAGGACAACAAAACAGACATCCAATGTGCCTGCTTCAGAATTGCTCCAAATGGACTCAAACGGACTCATTTGGCTCTCACATAGTTGGCCAAGCATTTGCCTGTCTCTGAGAGATGGCTGGAGGTGGTCTTTATGTCTCCTCCCTGTAGGTTACGCATTTAAACAATGTATTTTAGACTAGCCGCTCACTGTAGCTGCAACTTTGAAAAAGACAAAGCTCTAATGAGAAGACTGTCAGATAGGCTAATGCATCCTGGTCTTCCAAAGGAGAAAAAAAAGGTTAATAGCTTAAATGTTTGGAGCGCTTAACAGGAGGACAAACTGACCTGCCACAAACTGTCTGAGGCAGCCCACTGGCTAACTTAATTTGCTGGCCGTCGATCAGGACAGGATTGGATCACCTTGCCTTTATGTGGGCCAAGAGAACAGCAAAAGTCTGGAGTCAGCGGGAGGCTGTGGCATGATCAGACCCAAGCTATAGGGAACAACCTTTATACATACCTTTTTATTATACCTTTTTACTATTATTATTACTGCTCTTATCCCATCCAAATAATTATTGCTTTGCTACCCTTCCTCTGCCATCGGTGAGTCTGCAGAAATCTCTTCATAGAGTCTGCCTGTAGAATCAGACTCACTCCCCATAAAGATACACACAGGTGAAGGTGGTGATTTAGGACGGCTTTGAACTAAGGTTAATGTACCTCTGAGCTCATATTTTCTTTTACAGCTTTTGGACCGCAGAGGGAACAGTGGCAGTCTGCGGAATAACTGTTGGAAACCCTGTACTGAAAGATAATGCTGATCTCAATCATGTGTTCAACCTTCTTTATTAGGACAAACCCCTTGAGATGTACCAATCACATTTTCAAGGGGGTCCCAACATAAATACTTGTCACAGTCGTTACATGTATACAGAGAAGACAAAACAAATTATATATACTGTACATACCTACATACATAGACAAAACAAAAACAAAAAACGCATACAATAACTATTGCAAACCTTGAAAAACATCACAGCCTTAGGATGGCATAAAATCCAGTAATGGAACACATTTTAAAACGCTATGTTCAATACAGTGTAGGGTTGTCCGATATTGGCTTTTTTACCGATAACCGATATACCGATATTGTCCAACTCTTAATTACCGATACCGATATCAACCGATACCGATATATGCGGGGATTATTGTGATTAGGGTAAGCTCAAATTTCATATCACACACACCATATACAGTAAGAACTCCTGTAACTTATTTATAAAGCCAAAAACCAATACCGATATTTTCCCGATATCAATTTTTATGCTAATATCGGCCGATAATATCGGACATCCCTAATACAGTGAGTGCAAAAGTAAAATAATGAAATAATATATTATGATGACATGATGGTACTGTATGATGGCAGGTTTAAAGGTAGGGTAAGTGATATTTTTGGGTTAAAACAAAAAGTATTTTGTTAAAAGGTTAAAGCACTATATTCTGATAGTAATCATAGAGTGTTTGTTCAGTAACAGGAGTCTCCCTGTCTCTCCAGCTCTTTAATCAACAGAAAAAACAATTTTTGGTAGGTGACAATATTTCAGCCAATCAGAAGAGAGTACCCATTTATCGGCTTAATTTTTATAGTGTTCTAGTTCCCATTTTGTCTGCTCATTTCTTAGTGTCATCCCTTCCAATTTCACTTGTTTAATCTGTATCCTGACTGAGTTCTCTATCCTTATTGGATAAAATTGGAAATGAAACTGAAACTGAAACGAAAATGCATTTTCTGTTTAATAAAGAGCTGCGAGACAAGGAGACTCCTAATACTGAACAAACACTCTATACCAATGAGTACTATCAGAATATAGAGCTATTTAACACTTATTTTAACCAAAGAAAATCACTTACCCTACCTTTAACGATAACAAGAACATACAATTTCAAAGTAAGAAGACAGTGCACTCTTAAAAACTTGGAGGAATGTTGAAATAGATCTGATGTTAGTCAGTAAATTATTCCAGTCTGAAGGAGCTTTGAAAATAAAGACATGTTTACCAATTTCCTTACTAACCGAAGGAACAGTAAAGTAAACCTGAGTGTCTGGTATGTTTTGTTGTAGGAATGGGGACTAAATAGCGAGGATAACTGAAATAAATACATTTGAATCCAGTGCGTGTGTCTGCTTACATTTAATGATGGCTATTGAAGTCTGTCACACATAATGCAATGATATGTGAGAAAAGGACAACCAAGGACAAGTCTATCGTATGCTGTGTTAAGTGGAACAAGATCTGATTTTGGGGCATTTTGATAAACCACGTCACAATAATCAAACAGTGGGAGTATTAATTGCAAAGCCAGTTTGTGACGGACACTAAATCATCTGCAGAAGCAGATGGGCAGAAGGCTATTGTTTCCCAACTTAATATTACTTCAAATTAAGGGGTATACTGTATTGTATGTTTGTCTTTTTTCCTGTATTTCTGTGTCTGTCTGTGTCATATCATTGTGTGTTTGTATTTGCCTGGGTTCAAGGCTTTAGCTCAAGGGCCATCTGTCATCAGCGCTTCTTAGTGGCATAGGTTAGACAGTGACAGCAGATTTGTCATGGCAGCCATGGCCATAATTCAAAGTTACGTACACAAGTCCCTCTGTTGCTGATAAGAAAGGGCAAAAGCAAATGCAAATGGTAGCATGAATGTCATCCCTCATAGAAATGGCACAACATTTCAGGACATAATGATCATCATACTGGCAGAAGATTGAGGGTTTCATCAATTCTTGGCATTCGTGTACGAAAAAAGGGACAGCGGGTTATGATGGCCAATTTTGAAGTTCTTAAATGCAATAATTCTTTCTCTCTTTCTCCAGTATTAATTCCATGTATGTTAAGACATGTGTAGGCAGGATTGTTGTTGACAGATCTCACAGCAAGGGATACAATAAATGAATGGTCCAAGCTCCTCTCTAAGCAATGGCATGCCTCTGTTAGGTGGTGTTATTCCTAATGGGATTAAGCAAGAGGAGGCTGTGTCAATGATGGAGAGGAAAGGGATGACTTCCATGATTTACAAGCCTGACAGGGATAATTAGGAGGGCACGCTCAGTGGACTATTACTCAATGCAGCCAAAATGAAACCACTGCCTTTCATTTTGAGGCAGCAGTGCAGCTAACAGAGACGCAAGCCAAGCACACTTTATTTTATATACGATATTAATGTCCAGCTCTCTTTTACCCAATATTTATATACTATAGATGCCACTAACAATCGTGAAACATATTTTGCACGCTACCATAAGTGATTTGCATTGGATGCTGAGGACATCGCAAAATCCTGAGTTTAATTTAACTTGTAAAGGGTAAAAATGGCCCTGAGTTAAATGAACGCTCCGAAATGTACTTTGTAGTAAGATAAGTGTTGCTGGTGACTGCAGTGTTGACTAACGCACTGTTATGTATATGAGAAGTAAAAGGATAGACGAGTAACTAGGAGTCACTCACTTGATTTGAGGGAGTAATGGACGGCTATCATCCATCAATCCTAAAGCTATTGAATGACCATTAGTTCAAGAGTATCATGTCTCAAAAGTCCATTATCGCCCATTCACTACAGTTTATTCTTTCACTGTATTCTGCTATGGAGTGAGTGCTGGCAGGTGAAAACTCCACAGAGTGCAGCACAGCAAGTGACAATTAGGGCAGCAGTAGGACTTCTAGGCTTCCCTAATGGCTCACATGAGAATGCAGAGATGAAGGGCTTCCAGCAACATTCGCTCACACAGAGAAAAATATTTTCGGTGAGTATAGCAACCAACCAAACCATCACAGCTAGAGAGCAGGCTGAGGTGTGTGTCTGTGTGTGCTTGTTGAGTGGTTGGATAGAGGAGTAGCATACTAATCAGTTTGCAATGTCATTGTTATACCTCTATTAAGGCTGTGTGTGTGTGTGGGGGGGGGCATGACCGTTGTTTTTGTCTGTTATTAGATTAACCAAGTTATTAATGGCCTTCATTATGTTTTCATTAAGAATTTTCAGATCATTTTAGTATGTAGTGCAACTTTATTAGTTCATGGATCAAAACAAAATACTAATTGCATGTATTGAAATGTTCTATAAACTATACATTCTCTCTCTCACACAACGCACACACACACCTCCAACTGAATAGGATTCCACAGAACGATCAGCATAGATGTCAGCTCTTCCTCCTGCTGTCCTTGCACCCTGTCAGTCCTGTACTTTGATGTCATACTTCATGATACATCAGGCTGGATCAGTGTTGATTTTGAGTTGTAGTTTTAGTCATAGTCTTTTGAATAAAATTCCATTTAGTTTTAGTCATATTTTAGACATCTGAAATGTTTTAGTTTTAATCTAGTTTTAGTTGACTAAATACCATAAGATTTTAGTCGACTAAATCTACAGTTGATTTAGTCAACTAAAATGTATTTTGGCCGGCCTTGATGGCGTTGAAATGCCTGATTCATACTCTGCTGAAAATAGCAGATCTACAAGCTTGTGAGCTTGGCTATTTTCGGACAGTGACGCCTGCACACAACCAAGCATAAAATGACTTGTCTTAGTTCTACTAGATATCTTCTCCACTAGTCCCGCCCTGACATTTTAGTCTAGTTTTTATTTGTTGACGAAATTGTCAGTATATTTAGTCATAGTTTTAGTCATCATAGCTTAGTTTTTATTTAGTTTTTGTCAGTGAAAAAAGGCAGTTGACGAACGTTTTTCCTCATAGTTTTAGTTGACGAAATCAACACTGAGGTCCTAGTTAGTGTTGATTTCATCCTAGACTCTAGGATGCAGCAGAAGTGTTGCCATGGGAGCCATGAGCATGTTGCATCATGTTATAAGTGAGAAAGCTGCGAGCCGTGACTTGAACCCATTACCGTATTGGTTCTGTCACTTATTCCAAGTTGTCTCTTCATCTTTGTTTCAACACCGCACTGAGAAAATGGCCTTCACTGGTATATGAGTTCCTTCATTTGATGCAGCCTTTGATTTGCCACGCTATAGAGCAGGGGTCTTCAACAGAGGGTCCAGGACCCCTAGGGGGTCCTCAGAGTTACTACACAGGGGGCCACCAAATATTTGTGTGATTTTTTCCCCCTGTTTCCCTGCTTCATCTATCTCTCAGCTATGGCCTGAAAACGTTGAAGACCCCTGCTATAGTCTATAGCTTAGCAAATCAGTCTGTAGTCTATCACAGTGGTTCTCAACCTTTTCAGGCCGTGACCCCCCAAATAAATCATATTTTTTTTAACTAGGGAGACCCCACCCTGACGAGCACTTGGAATTGTAGGTGTTGCTGCATTACATTTACAGTTTGACTTGGTACCACAGATAAATATTGTGAAAATAGCAATGAGGCGTTGTGAGCTTGTAGATCGGCTATTTTCGAACCTTTTGTCTCTTTCTTATATTCTATGACAATCTAGTTTGTTGATTACTTTTGGTGCAGTAATGGTCTTTTTTAATTTAATTTATTTTATAAAATTGTTACTTTACTGGGGACCCCCAAAAATCATGTTGGGAGGCCCCTGGGGGTCCCGACCCACAGGTTGAGAACCACTGGTCTACGTATTAGTATAGACTGAAAGTATTGCATCCTGTTACTATCTAGGATGAATTGCCGTGTGCTGTTAAGTGCTTGTAAAAAACAATGAAGTCACTGCTTAAGGGAGATTGTTTCTGCTTAACTTTGGAGGTTGGTATCCGAAACCATTACTAGCATATGGACATGGTGTGGTGTGTTTTTATCCTTTTTAAATGTGGGCCTTTAAAGTCCTTTGAGGCTGTAACAGTGATTCACCACAAAACCCTCTAGACTTAACCCATTCAATCCGGGAACGCATCTCTGTCATTTTAGATTTTAGCTACAACCATTATTTTATACTTTGGCTATTAAAAAATAGCAGATATACAAGCTCATAGCGCGGCACCGAGTGCCACGCTACGAGCTTGTAGATCTGCTAATGTTTTTTAAATCATGAAAATGTGAGCAAATCTTTGAATATATATATATATATATATATATTTGTAAAGCGAACATTTGTAACTCAAATCTTTGCTTCTGGGGATTCTACAAATGTACAATTTCTTTTTACAAAATGATATGCATTTGGCCGCGGACCTCCATCTCAAAATATGTTGTTCCAGGGACCCCCCAGAAGCAAAGATTTGAGTTACAGTTGTTCGCTTTAAAAATATATATACTATATTCAAAATGTATATATTCAATTCATATGGCCTCGCTTATGAGCTTGTATATCTGCTATTTTTAGAGTAGCCAATTATTTTTTACCCCCTTTTCCTCGTCAATTTAGTCGTTATGTCAATTAATTCCTCCCCACACACATTTCTGTGTTGTCACTGCTGTTGTATCCTACTGACTCACCTGTCAGTGAGGAGCCCCCACCTGGAGAACCTAGGGCCTTCGTCCTACTCCTCCCACCCCAACCCTAGGAAAACATGCAGTGACAAATAACACCCTCCCGCCCGGCTTCCCACCCCCGAACACGGGCCAATTGTGTTCGCATAGACACCCGACAAATCCACTTTACCACTGTGCCACCCGAGCGCCATATCTGCTATTTTTGAATCGCCTAAGTATAAAATAATGGTTTAAGTGGTTACAAAGATGCGTTACCGGTTTAAATGGGTTTATAAATTGGACCTGAGTTGGATCTGTACTTGGTCTGCTCTTGTTTCCTTCTACACCAAATCTGTTCCAGAAATAGCAGTTGTGAGCTTGTGGATCGGCTATTTCTGGTGAATGTTCCCCCAGAATAGAAGGCACCAGGCACCTTCAAGTGGTTAAGGGCTATACAAATACAATTTGTCTTGAAAATGTCTGTTCTATACTTTTATATTTCTATGTCTGAAACATTTGTGTCCAATTATTACCACTGTTTCCAGGCAACCAGGGTTCCCCAAGACCAACCATTTTCTGACAGATGGGGAATGTTTGGATGGAAACTGTCTAGACTCTAGCTCAATTTGCAATACTGGTCATGTCTGTGTATTTATTAGAAGAGGCAAATCTTTCACAATGACCACAACCAATTTTTGAAATGCGTGCTCCTGAGTGTTGAGCTTCGTTTTTCAATTCTTCAAGCAGAGATGCAAATCCACCATCTTTTGCTCCGTACATCAGCAAAGTTATTCTCAAGAACGCTTTATACAGTATGCAGCACAAATAACAACGATAAAAACAAAAAAACAACTTCACATCTGCACAATAGTATGAGTGCTGGGCTAAGAAATACCATGTGTAGTGGAACAGAGATATCCACAAATACGTGATTTTCTTCCCTTTTCTAGAGAAAGACTTTATTGCTGGCCGCAAATACAGTCTCTCTCCCACAAAACATATCTGGCCAGTAATTGAGATAACATTTAGTATGCAAACTAAAGCCTCCAAATGTATTTCTCTGTTAAACCAAAGCTCAACTGAAGCACCTTCAAGCAAAAATCAAATCTAGAATCAAATACATTTTTAAATAGTGTGTACACTAATAGCAGTTGTACAGGGGCTTCAGTGCTCCTCCACTGTACTTGTAAGCAAAAAAGAAATACACATTGTTTATTGACTACTAATGTTAACAATGTAAAATAATGTCATAAATTAAGCGTAATTTGTAACAGTAGAAAACAGGGACAAATTTACGATTTAGACTAAGCAGTACATTAACTGTGGACCCAGACGTTGTAAACGGTGGCAGCTGTCCATGGTGCTGGATAGCTAATGCGTTATGTGAGCAGAGTTGTTGCTGTCCTTGCAGGGAACACCCTCTGTTCCTGTACGTTGAGGCAGAGGAGAGACGCGGAGGCAGAAGGAAAACATTACATAATTGGAAACCCCCACCTGCTCCTCATGCTGGAAGAACCAATTTGACTGTGACCCGTGTCACACGGCTATAATTACCACCATCCAATTATTAGAGATAGTCGGCTCAGCCCACAGCCTGTATACCTCGAATGTCCTGTGTCTTAAATACTTTCTTGTTTTTTTTAAGGACTCTCATTTGGTCAGGAATATGCCTTTTGTCAATGATGCTTTGTGCACTGCCAATAAAATGTCAAGTATTGATTTGGATGATATATTGATGTTGTTTTTCACTCCACTTGTCTGTCCTACAGCATTCACAGCAGGTGGGGGTGGATGAATTTTGTGTTTGTGAATGTGTGTACTGTAAGAAATAGGGCTATTATTTATTATTATTATTGTTATTATTATTATTACTGTCATCTGGGGACCCACCCCAAAAATCATGTGGGGACCCCCCTGGGTGTCCCGACCCACAGGATGAAAACCATGGGTGTAGAGGTCAAACAGAGGCAATCTGTGGGAGATAATGTGAACCTCTGCATGTTACTCCCGGTGCAACTCCTCGATGCCAGTGAGTGAAGAGAAACTAAACTAAACTAAATGTAATGCCTCAACTTCTACAATTCCAAGTGCTTGTCAGGGTGGGGGGTCCCCTGTTCAAATAGTCATTAAAGCGGATTCGACTTTAAAGATTTCCTTCTCACACATTAGCCCTTCCAAAAATGTACTTCAGGAGCCTTCTCCTGGAGAAGAAACCGCTCCCTGTGTCCCTCCCCCTACTGTTCAGCTGAAACAGATGTCACCCAAGTCCCTCCCTCAACTCAAAGCACTGTGAGTTACTGATAACTATTTAGATTGGGAAACAGGGTGGGTATGACAGCTGCCATCATTTCTGTCCAAATTTACATTACATAATAAAAGTAATTGAGCAGGCAGCCGAAGTGCAGCAGTCAGCTGATCAGTCAGTCTATTAAAGTAATAAGAACTAGAAGAAATAAAGTCCCTTAAGTGCAAATGTATTGGCACATCCAAACAAAAATGTGTTGTTTGTTTGTTTCAAGCTCATGCTCTTCTTTGACAGAGGAAGAGAGTCTAAGTAAGAGCATGTGCTCAAAATGTCACTTTTTTGTTTAGATGTGCCAATACATTTGCACTTAAGGGAGTTACAGTGTGAATCTCCTTTGTTCCTTCCTTCCTATCTGTCTTTGATCCAGCACCTGCCTCCTTTGGTTTTTGGATGTGCACGACTACCTTTCTCAGTTTGAAGTAATACAAAGTAGACAATTTCGAGAAATTGCAAAGTGTGGTTAGTAAAGTTTGGGGATCAGCAAGGTCAGAAACAAACAGAAGTAGAAGGGGCCCATATCTCTTACTAGAGCAGATAATAAGAACAATCGTTCATTTTGAGATACAAGCATGCAATTTGGCATGTGAACATTCTTCTGTGTCAAGCGGTTACATGGCGGCTTTCCGACATGTCGCCTTTCCGACGTTAACGAACCCTATACCTAAACCTCACCCTAACCCTAACCGCACGCGGAAGCCACTAGTCGGAGTGGCGACATGTCGGCGTGGAAGACGGTTACCGTGTCAAGCAACTCTTTAACTTTAGAAACCGGGCCATCCAAAAATCCAATATGGCGGTCATTTTTCAAGATGGCCGCCAAATCACATCTATATTACTTGCACATTTTAGGAAACATTTCACCATTATAGATAGATGGATAGATAGCAGATCTGCAAGCACTCGATGCATTGGAAGCTTGTAGATCTGCTATTTTCGATAAGTCACAGTGCAAAACTATGTATATCAAGCACTTAGTGCCACAACGGCTCAGAGATCATCATTTTCACTTTGAAGAATGTTGTCAGCCGGAGCCCGCAATGAGCGTCGAGCCAGACTGAGGAGTAAACAGAAATCCTGGCCGTTGCATCTTTAATGACGAAGCTGGAGGATTATTCTCCCACCAGAGACCATTACGCCTGCTCCCCAGCCTGTGCAACACTGCTAGCTCTGCTGCACGGAGTTAGAAATAATTTGACAATATCGAGACCTTTATGGGCAAATATGTTGCAGGCCCTTTACAGCATGATTTAATGAGTCACCACCATTGAACAGTCTGTGGAGGGTGGTATGTGTCGTATGGCTGAGTATTCATTATTTAAAATATATATTTATTTGTGTGTGTGTGGGTGTGGGGGGGGGCAATAATAAGGCTGGAGCCCAGCAAATGAAGAGCCTGACTCCAAGACTTTCTCTTTCTTTTTTTTTGTAGATCAGCTGTAGGCTGTAAATTGATTCTGGAAGGGAAGCTCTAGCTCAGTGATCGAAACTTTCTCTCAGAACAACTTGTCAGAAATAATCCCTCAGACCCTTCCCAATAGCAGCTCACTTCCTTGAGTTGCGTTTACCTTTTGTGGTAAACGCAACTGTGTGTGTGTGTGTGGGTGGGTGGTTTGACGGGGCACCACAGGTGAGAATACTCTTTGGTAGATGATGTGTTCATGGTGGAAAGGTGTAAAAGAATCATGAAAATATATGTTTATAAATTATCATTTAAATTCAAAAGGTTATGGTGCCAGCTTAACCACTTTAAACCTGGCATCCCTATTTTGGACATGCCATTATTGTAAAAATATATCAATTCATCAATCATTTTCAAAAATAGCAGATCTACAAGCTTGTGGATGGGGGAGTTTGGTAACGCCTGCCTCAAGAGGATCTCCTCTTCGATACCTCTTCTCTCTGCCTTGCAGAGTGAGTGAGCCGTCTCAAACTCGACACTAGAATACCCTCATCTGGTATTCAAATCAGCTCTCACTGCTGTGCAACAAGCTGAGCGTCCACACCCCTGAGTCCACCGGTACAAGGCAGCCTTCTCATTAAACAGAACACAAGTGGGAACACACATGGAGGTGGCACCTCTGCAGAGACGCGCTCTCGAGTCCCTGTCTGCCGTCCGCTGATCCGCTGAAAGACGTTGCTCTGAATCCCAGAGGGCAGATTAGAACTGTGTTAGAGATGCCGTCTCAGAGGGGGTAGGCACACGCTGCAGATGCAAATGGATTTCGCGTATAGGCAAAACTTCAAACACTGCACACAAGAAGCCACAGCGGAGAAGCCCGTTGTGTGTGCATGATGAGGGAGGGAGGGGGAGAGAGAGAGAGAGAGAGAGAGAGAGAGAGAGAGAGAGAGAGAGAGAGAGAGAGAGAGAGAGAGAGAGAGAGAGAGAGAGAGAGAGAGAGAGAGAGAGAGAGAGAGAGAGAGAGAGAGAGAGAGAGAGAGAGAGAGAGAGAGAGAGAGAGAGAGAGAGAGAGAGAGAGAGAGAGAGAGAGAGAGAGAGACAAGGAGGTAGATACAAAAAATGTGTCCAATTAACAGATTCAAGTAATAGATGACAGATTGTCATCTGTTACTGACACTATTATGGCCACAAAACCATAACAGAGTCTTCCAGTTATCATCTGTACTGTAGCTAGAAGGCAAACAATTTGGTTATGTAACAATTAGACATCACGTTGTGTTTTGTTTCTTGTTTACGTGCATGCACAAGCTGGTGCTGAAGTAGTGCTGCTTCTCCATGGGAATCTAACAGATACGTATGCAAATGTAGCTATAAATAATGATTAATATTGTAGAGTTTTAAACAGTGTTTGTTGGGGCAATTTTGAAGTACCACTTCTACAGTATGCAAAGTCCCTCAAGAGAGAGAAAGGTCTCCATGTACTTTGGACCTATTACGTCCTTAATAAGGACAAATCATTTAATTTCATGCAATTTGGTGAAAAACCACCAGCTGTGTTCAACAGAGCATGTGACATCTACTCTATTTCTCTGTTTCTCTGCCTAAACTGTGTGTGTGTGTGTGTGTGTGTGTGTGTGTGTGTGTGTGTGTGTGTGTGTGTGTGTGTGTGTGTGTGCGTGCGCGCATATAGCAGTGTCCATGCACATCCAGTCCTAACTACTAAGCTCAGCTGGCATTCACTGCTCACTTGTAAAAATGGAAATCGCAGCAGTTGGCAGATATTCTTATTTTCATATCTATTACTTTTGAAAGCACAGCAGTGATATTAGATTAAATGCTATAAGTTATAAATACCCTATCACTGCAATCTTTAGCACCGATTGCTGTGGGGATGTGTGATTACCACACACTCTCACTCACTCTCTCTCTCTCTCGTGAGAAAAGCCTTGTTCACTTATGGTTCCGGGTGTATTCAGAACTCTTTGCTTGCTGTGGTCCCTGTGTGTTTGCCTGCATACAATACATGGAAAATACTCCATGAATAATTTAGATAGAGAGATGTTTATTGTTTACTGGTTTCAGTGTTTTATCCGATGCCATAATGCGAATGTAAACACTTACGCTTTACTAAGGTAGGTAAATCTGGTACATCTGAGCCTTTGGACAAAAGTGACAAAATAAAAGCCCCAAAAAGAAATAACTTTATGTTTGATTTGATCCTCTGCATTTCGGTTCTCCATTTCTATGTTTACATTCACGGCATCTCCTGCGCTATCCGCCGCCTCCCTCCTTGACTCCTCATTTTCATAATACATTTTTCCACGTGCCGCCATCATAAAGAATCACTTTACAGTCTCTACATGTACAGTGGCCCTGGAGGCTCAAGCTGTCCATAGGGATCCAAGCGTAATGAAACAGTTAAGCTGACAGTCATCTCTGAGCACCAAGGGCTGCTGCATAAAACCAGACACTCCCCTCGTAGCCCTTGGCAGGTCACTAAGCGGTGTAGCGGAGGAGGATTCGGAAAGAGCGTCAGGGGGGGTCTGTGTTTTGGTGGGTGGGTGGTGTGATTTCCCCTACCAGACAACTCTAGTTCCACTCATTAAGCGCAGCTAGTTCTAGCTCTAGATCTCGAAGGTATGGCACATAGCTGGCTGGGTTGGCATGCATGCAGCACACACACAGTCAGAAGTTCGTCATAGGCCTGTGAACGGGCTGGCCTGAGAGGAATACAGACAATTAAATCAATAAGACGGTAGTCAGCAGATTACTCCTCTGGCTACTGCTCCCCCTCGGCCTTTGAAAAATAAGAAGGGGGAAAAAAAGTAATTTGGGAAGCTTTTCTCTTCCTCTGGTTGCTTGCATAAGCAAAGAATAGTAACATTTCTGCTCTACGACGATTGAAGTTGCATTAAAAATCCATCCCAATACGAGCAACCTGTAGCTCCTGACCAAGGGCCTCATTTATAAATGTTGCGTAGGCACAAAAGCAGGCGTAGGTCACTTTGCAAACTTGGGGATTTATAAACGAGACACTCACAGAGTCTAACTAGAAAGGGGCGCTCTCTAGAGATTATACTGTATCTCTCGTCTCCGGACGTAAAAACAGATGATGATGATGAAATTATGTATTCTCATAAATAATGTGAACAATGGCAAATTGCATTTGAACTGATGCTGATTTCTATGTCTCAGTCAGGCAGATACGAGTGGATAGTTTCATGATATTACATTGCTATCACATGTTCATCTACATATAACTGTTAATGAGATAGTGGCCCTTTCATTGACAACTAGAAAAAGTGCTCCTCGGAGCACAGGTCTCCGCCAGGTCAGGTACGTTATTGTGGCCTCCTGGTGGCGCTATGATAGGCCAATGTGAAAGGGGTGTCATTTATTCTTAGGCTTTTCACTGCAATCAGACACTGCATTCATGATTTGAGGCTTTTGTTCCAAAAATGTGTTTTGCTAAGATTAGACCTGCTGGTGGCGCTATAACAGGCCAATGTGAAAAGGGTGCCATTTCTTCCTCGGCCTAGTGGGAATGTGCGTGTGAAATTTCACGGAAATCACAAGCTGCGTTGATGATTTGAGTCATTTTGTTCAAAACGGACCAATCCTGCAAACTTTGGAAGCCAACCTTAGCCAATGAGGATGGAATATGGAAAATCGGACAGATCCGTGTTGATCACATGACTATAAAGATAATGTGTACCGATTTGCATGACGTTTGGATAAAATCTCTAGGAGTAAATGGGTTTTGCACAAATCGGCCTCCTGGTGGCGCTATAACAGGGCTATGTGAAAGATTTGTGGCAGAGGTTCTGAATTGGCATCCAGGGAGTGTGTATGCACAGTTTCGGAGCGAGCGGGCCAACAGTGTCGGAGATTAGCTGTTCACAGACGGACACACGGACGGACGGACACACACACACACACGGACGGACGGACGGTAAAACATACTCTCTCGCCATGCCTTCAGCCTGGCGGAGACAATTACTAACAGGGTAATGAGTTATGGTATTGGGTAGCTTTTCAGATACAATCAAATGGGTGGGTATAAAAGGCATGACCCCCCATACACAATGGGTAATGAGGTACAACGGTACCTCAAAGATTTGGCAATCAGAAGACTTCAAAGAGAGCAACATTTTGGAGACCAGCAACATTAGTGGCCAGTGATGATGAGAGGCTTATGAGCTGGTTCCCATTTCCAAGAGTTGTTCTCTTAGATCTCTGTGCTGTATTGGGCCCAACTTAACAGAGAAGCACTGGCAGAAACCAAGCTGTGCCAGTCCCACTTCATGTGGTGACAACCCTCGGTGTTCTGCTGGCAACTGGTACTTTTCAAACAGCTCAGGGATCTCTCAGCCAACCTTAAGCGTGTTGTGCCAGACATGTTAGAAGGTATAATTGGTTTGACACATCTCTACATAAGGTTTCCTTACCCTGTGCTCACTGGCAGCAACTTTGTTGGTACGTGTCGCCAAGTTGTCGCGTCGCTGTCAACTACACCTTATTGAGCTGTTGCTTGCAGCCAGCTTGTGGGCGTTGCTAATGTAGTTCCAAGGAAGGGGAGTGCTGAAAACTAACGGCAGAAGCGAAATAGTTTCTGATAATATTTTAGCAGAGAAATAGGCAATGTATTTGCTCAATATTGATTCATTTAATATTTATGAATTATGACTAGTTTCATAGTTTGTTAACTCATTAACTCATTTAGTGCCTGACTTATTTCTGGCAGTTTGGCTTTGAGTGCCAAAGCCAAAAATACATTGTAAAAAAAAAAGTGTTTAGGAAGCGAGATACGGCCTTTTTCAGTAAGATGTTAAACAAGAAGTGAATGGAGCAGCAAATCTTCAAATCATGATATCTTGGGTTCTGAACATTAGGAAAAAAAATAGATTTTTTTTTTTTCCCATGAAGTCGGCGACGTCATTGGCACCCTGGGCTTATAAAAACGTGACGTCGGCGACGTCAATGGCACTGAATGAGTTAAGACCGGACAGGGAACGCATCTGTGTCATTTTAGATTTGGCTATTAAAAAATAGCTGATATACAAGCTCATAGCGCGGCACCGAGTGCCGCGCTATGAGCTTGCAGATCTGCTATTTTTGAAAATCGTGAAAATGTGTGCAAATCTTTGAATATATATATTTTTTAAAGCAAACATTTGTAACTCAAATCTTTGCTTCTGGGGATTCTCCAAATGTCTTCTAAATCTTAGCTAAATAATATAATGTTGCTATCAGTGGTTCCCAAACTTTTTACCCCCAAAATGATATGTATTTGGCTGCGGACCCCTCCATCTCAAAATATTTTGTTCCAGGGATTAGTTAAAAAAATAAATAAAAAATATATATACACTCAAAGATTTGCACCAATTTTCACAATTTTTCAAAAGGCACTCGGTGCCGCGCTATGAGCTTGTATATCTGCTATTTTAATGGCCCAAAGAAATCTATAAAATGACACAGATGCGTTCCCGGTCTAAATGGGTTAATATTGTAAACTACCATGCAATATGGGGAGTCCATTTTACTAGTCCCTACTGTCAAACCAGATTACGTATTTATGTATATTATGTTCTATTTCGATTCACCTACTGTATGCACATGCAAATGTGGGTGTTAGTGCTAATGAAACATTTCGTGGAGTAGTTGACCTACAGCCTCCCCCAGGGTCCACTCTCTGTGAGTGACATCCTCCATGTGTCGTATCCTGGGCCCGCACCTCCTTTTAATGCATTATCATGACTTTAGATTTTTCTATATCACTGTGTAGTTGATTTTGTTGCCCTGTTGTTTTGTCCAATTGTTTGAGTGCTGAATGTTTAATGGACAACAATGGAAACAAGTTTTTCATGGCTTTTTGTGTCATCCATTTGGCGTGTTTTAACTCATGTACTGCCTGTACCTTTTAAAAAAATAAGTTTTTAATCAATCAAACCTTTCTTGTAATTTTCACCACTGTGTGCATTTGACATACTGTAACATATTAAATACATGTATACTATATGTTATAATGACATCATCTTTGCTATATTAATGGTGGAGTTGTCTGTATATTCTTAAATGCATACTTATTAATATACTGTAGTCATTAAAAGGTGACCTGTGGTCCAGTGTGAGCTCCAGCTGGCTCAAGCCAGCAGCCATGCCCAGGAGAGCTCACAGGCAGGTAGGTGAAGTACAAACAGTCAGTGTCCATCTCTGGTGCTGCTGATGTACAATGGTAGCTTGTCTACTCTGTAAACAATATATTTCAATTACCAACAAAAATTGTGTATGATAACATTTTAGGTGATACATAGGCCATGCAGTTGCTCAATATTGATTCATTTCACTTACTGTAACAGCTAGTTTAAAATAAATTCATAAACTTTTCACAGCAAAAGAAAATAAAACATGTCTGTCCTGATTGGCCATCGCTCAACTCTTGTTGCTGCTCAATTGCATAAAGTTGAACCTTTTCTCAGCTTTTTATTGTCACCAGGTGCCAAACATGGAGCGCCAGGTGCTCCATGTTTAGGCCAACTCAGTATAGGCCAACTACCATCAGAAATGAATGACTGCCCGTCACTTTGTCTCTAGTTGTTGCTGCTGGTGTGAGTGCAGTTTACCATCATTTGGTCAGTTCAGAGCAATGGAGTAGTTAACCCAAAAAATTACTTATTTTCTATCAATTACACACTCAGGGAAGAATTGGGAAGAATCCAGGTCCACTTCAATCCTTGCGTTTAACCATTATATTCTCCACAACATTTTAAAGTACAACAGTTCCCAGCAAACTATTATAGCTAAACGCGGATGTTACTTTGTTTTGCGATATTTGCATTATGATACGGTCAACAGAAAATGATGGCTCCCACGCTCACCCCCCTCTCTGTCCAAAAACCCACACTACTGTGCACACACAGGTGAATGCCATGATTAATTATTAGGGTGGCAGCGCCCCCAGTTTAGGTGATCACACCCATGACATACCAGTGCAGTGCCCAATCTGTCAATCAAGTGTGCAATAATAAAACACGATTTTTGGCATATAGACCCCTTAACAGACGACGTCACACTGATAAGAACCAGTATGTCCATGCAGGCCGGCACCAAATTAAACCCATTCTGTCATGTCTCGCTAAGACGCGCCTCACTAGCCAACACACAAGAAGAGGTTGAATGAACTGAAACCAGCGCACCCCGAAACAATATGTTGGGAATTGATTGCATGAAACAATCACCTCTGCGTCCAGTCTCAGTGTTGGTAAAGAAATAATTGGTCTATATGTCACATATGGCTCCTTTAGGTATGCTCTAAAAGTGTGAAAACCCTATTTTTCATTTCATCACGTCTTTAACACCTTTAACCGTGATTTCACCTGTTTTCATTTATTTATTTTGTTTTAGTTAACTTGTTTTAGGTACTGTTTAAGTTATTTTATTTTGTAATTGTAATCTGATTCACGTTCCTTTTCAATCTGTAATGGATTTGGACTGTCTATTATTGTAACCTCGGCTACATTGAAAACGAGGGCTTGCCCCTCAACTGTACTCTGAGTTTAAGTAAAGGTGATGATGAGTTTACACGGTGGGTGAACACTGAACACAGGCAAATAAAGAAGTGCAATTTGCAGCAATGTCCTATTTCCCAAATATAATCACTGCTATTGACTGCACTATTGTTGCTATAAGGGCACTGGGTACAAATTAATTTTGTTTCATTAATGTCCAAATCATATGTGATGCAGACATGGTACTAGGTAATATTGTAGGTCAGTTTCCTGGGTCAACCAGGATGCCTTATGGAGAAACAGCAGTGTTGGGCGCAGACTTCAGTCCGGAGCTGTGATGGCTAGCTTCTAGGTACGGATGATTCATTTAGAAATTCTCATCTGCAATTTTTCTCTGCTGCAGTGCCTAACCCATTCATTAACCTTGCAGGCGACAGTGAATATCCCCTCAAAATTGTGGCTGCACCCCCTTTCTCCAACCCACAGTAACCCAGTGGAACCTGGTAAGTTCACACTTTTGGTCGTGATATGCATGTGATAGATGTTCTTGCCACGTCCTAAAACCAGACTTCACACCCACATACTGTACTGTATGTCTCAGAAATGCTGAGGAAGGTCTAGGGGTGTCCTTCTGCTGCTGTGTGTTAATAAAATTGTTACATATTGTGCTTATTTCTGCTATTTGCTGTTTTTGTGCCGTTTTGGTCAGCACCCATCATACTTGGAAGACTTTTGAGTTGAACATGCCAGTTGCCTTTTTTCTTGTCGAACCAGATTTATCAGGAGAGGAAAACGCCAAGACTTTGTATTGAATGAGAGCAAGGGCATAGTAGAGAACTGTGGTTCAGCAAAAGAGATATTATGAGAGAAATTATGTACAGTAGGCATAGAAAGGGCACTTCCAATGAAGGCAATCGGGTTGGTGCTTTGGCACTTGTTGGCTTCAATGTGTAAACGTGCTTGCATGTTGGGTGTGTTAATTGAAGACTCAACAACCCGGATCCATTCCAAAGAATGCAAATTGTTACCACATGTTAAAAGAATGGCGGAGACAGCTGTCTCCAGTTCTGTTCTGTGCCTAATTTACTAATTCATGTAATGCAAATGAGGATAGCACAATTCCAGTACTCTGGGGATTGGTTTGTTCAACCAAGCATCAGGTAGAATAAACTAAGAAAAACAACAAAAAAATGGTTAGTGAATTTAAATTTGTAAGTAGCACATGTCGGCAGATCAGTCTCCCTTGCTCCCAAACGTCATCCCCTTTAGTTTAAACTCTGTTCTTCGTGTCCCTGTCTATTCTTCTCAGTCATAGGCACTTGTACATTTTGTACAGCAGACATGCACACAACAAAATACTAATTTGTCACAGGGCCAGATGGCTAGTGTTACACGTATTAAAAAAACCTTCCATTTTAGCAACCTTTCAAATGACAGCTCAAAATACATATGAGACTCACAAAGTTTCTGATCTGTTATCCACGGAGCCATGACTGGCAGAGATACTGCGAAGGAGTAGAAGTAAGCAGAAGTAAAAAGAAGAAAACACAGAGCGCAATGTGCGGGGAACCAAAATAGGCTGAGATCCAAGTTTCGCCGTCCGCCTCTCCTCAGAATTTAGCTGGCAAATGTCTAGTCTTTGGAAAATGAAACAGACGAGGTGAAGGCCAGACATTGGCAACGTGAGGGATCGTAATGTTATGTTTTACTGAGACGTGGCTTACACCCATGGTTCCGGACCGAGCAGGGGTCATCAAAATGTCCGTACACGGACAAATGTGACCGCGGCAAAGACTTGGTCTTGTCCGTGGCAAATGTTTGATTTACACACCATTATAATGTTCATATTTTGAACATAATTACTGAATGTCAAGTCTCCAGGTTTTCTTCAGAATATGTATGACTCTGATTTACTATGACACTATAGATGACACATTAGGAATCCTACTAGTACTAGTGGTTCTCAAATGTTTTATTTGCAAGGACCACCATAACTCTCAGAGTTACAGACCTGTTATATGGTCATTCAGGGCTAGCTCTTTATGTGTTTCTGGTAATATTATTGTCCACTCATTTTGTATGTCCGTGGCAAAATAATTATTTTGACCAAAATGTCCACCACAAGACAGCATGGTGATGACCCCTGGGACCGAGTGATTACTCCAGCTGTTCATTTCTGTTTTCCATACCGACAGAACACAGTAGTCCAGAAAATCAAAGGGGGGAGGTCTGATTTATGACGAATAATATCTAGTGCAACCCAAGAGAGATTAAAATCCTCTGGTGTTCCTGCTCGCAGAACCTTTTTTTGTGTCGTTCTTTCTACCTTCTGCAAGAATTGTTTTCAGTGATCTGGGTAGCTGTATTCATGCAGACACCGACAGGGCTCTCAGTTTTGCATGACAAAGTAAACAGATTACAAAGCAAGCACACAGACACTGCTTTAATCATTGTGAGGGACTTTAAGGCAAACCTCAAAAAGTTCTGCTTAACTTTTACTAACACATGAATAGACCGACCACCCGGGAAAGATAGGACATAGGATCACATCTTCGCCTTGCATTATGGGACATTTGGGGTAATGCAACTTTGTCTGTGTATGTTGCCAAATCTAAGATATCTTAATTGTCACTGCAGCCAGCTTGTGGGCGTGGGTTACAGAGTTTTGAAGAAGTGGTTTGCTGAAAAGCTTGTGTGGAAGTGTTATATTAAATACATTAATTACAAGAAAAATCGTTTTTTATAACATTTTAGGCAAGAAATATGCCATGCGGGTGCTGGATTCATTTCACATTGAGTAGTTTGTTTCAATATTCAACAGATTTCACACATGAGAATGTAATTTTTACAATCAAAAAGTACAATATATCAAATCAAATCAAAGTTTATTTATATACAGTAGCACATTTAACATGACAAAGTCAACCAAAGTGCTGTACAGGTAAAAAACACGAGCAAGAGCAAACAATGCAATACTAACAGACAATAGCAATACAATACATACTTCTATCTAATACTCCTGTTTTTGAGATATAATGATTGTGTACATGTATTAACAATATTTTTCAACGTGTAAGAAATGTGATACAGTAGACCTAAAGCACCGCTAATGGTGGAGCTCTAAGGATGGTGAGGTCATTCTGTCCAATTTGGTCCCAAACAAGATATCTAATGTCTCTTTTCGGGTAACCCAGACCCCATGGCCTTTCCTCTAACGACCCCTTTTAGGCAAACATTTCCACTTGCACACAAGTCCAAATCCAAAATCTAATTGGTGGATTGCCATGAAACTTGCCGAGTGCATTAATGTTTCCCAGAGGTGGTGTAACAGTTTGAGTGACCCCATTACTGACATTTTGGCCAAAATGTCAGATTTCTCATCATGCCTGACAATTACTCTCAGTGAGGATAAACCAGGAGTTTTCAAAGTGTGAGGTGCGCCCCCAGGTGAGGCGTGAGAGCAATGCAGGGGAGGAGGTTAGAGGTGAAAAGGGACAGCTGGTCATGCAAAAAAGGTTTCAATGTTTGGTAATACTTTGCCTAAATCCAGCATACCAATAGGATTCCTTTTCTATAACTATTATTACTGCTTTCCTACTGTGCACTCTGGCGCTCATGTGCCTGCATGTGTGTGTGAACTTAAACTTGGCAAAAAGAGAAAAGTAGTGAAAGATAGCAGATCTATATAAGCTCACAACGTGTGCTTGTAGATCCACAATCTTTGAAAAAGGTATGAGTTTTGGACATATAGGGAGCACCTGACAGCGAAGATATTATATTATATATTATGTTATTTGCATGCTCAATAACAAAATCATACATACTTAACCTGCATTCCGGAGTTGTTTGACCAAAAACGTCTACAAGACTGCCACAAAGCTGCATTTAAGCTATAAATCAATGAAAACATTGTAATGTTTTCATTGATTTATTCTTGTTTTTTTATTAAAGTATTTTGCCAGGAACACAAGCCTGTCTATTGCCTCTTGCTTGAGGCATGCCCTACGGCATGTTACAATGCCCCCCCCCCCCCCTCTGTGATCCTCTCTGTCAGGTCTCTTGTAGCACGGATAGAGAGGTATTTCTTGGCCCGATTACTGACTCTTGGGAAGTTTGCTTTTTGTCGCTGAAGTGGATCAGTGTCTAGTTGTCAGGGGACAACAAGCAGGTTGCCAGTTCAGTTTCAATTTTGTCTGCCTCTGACTGTGAGAAAGATGGCACTTTATTCTTGAAGAGACTTGCAGACTGTGGTGTGATTTTTGTCAGAATACAGAGACATACACTCACAGTTCTTTTCTTCATTTGTTTCACCTTGTCATGCTCGATTTTAGTTGATCGGAACCTCTTTTCCATCAGTGAGGCCATGACCAGGGTCATTGTACATGTCATTAGCCTCTTCAGACTCCACCTTACCCCCAAGCCCTCTCTCTCCTAGCATCCATTCTTGTCACTTTTGTTCTATAGATGCTACTTTACTATGCTAGTACATCTTGGTCACTTGTTCTCATGTCTTTGTTACCAGTACTTAGATTTGTTTTTCTTGACCACAAATGTTATTTATATAGCATTTTTGTTTAGATTGTTGCTAGGTTCATAGTTCTCTCTGCACTATTCTTATTTGACTACTTACCTTGTTCTTGCTTACTCTGCGTATTCCAATTTCTTACTTGTACTGTAAGTTGCTCTGGATAAGAGCGTCTGCTAAATGCCTAAATTGAATTGAAATTGAATTACGGCACTGCAGTATTTTACTTTATTTATTTTTGTGAGCTCAGTGTCTTCCTCCTCTGGCTGTGGGAGACTGCATTTAGCACCAGTTTATGTTCACAAGGTGCCTTCTTTTCTTCTCTGACCCCAGGACATGGACTGTGGCTTTCTCCATTCTGTTCCATGACTCACTCTATCATCTTTTGCCTTGAACCTCACCTGATTGGTGACTCTGTGATTGAGTGGGTAGACTGAGCTCAGCTTGAACAACAGACAACCTTTTGACAAATGAATGGCATGTTCAGTCCGTGGGTCCAATTCTCTGTCTGAAAAGAAAGAAGAATCGAACAATCAATATAGTGATGACATGTAATACAGCCACACATATGATATGTCCAAACATTAAAATGTTTCTGTTTGAAAATTTGTTTCACCTTTCAAAAATGTATTTATGTATACAAAGCAAACCAAGGAAACATAACGTATAGCCTACAAACATGCACATATACACAGTGTACAGTATACTGTATATGCTACAATATGATGTATGCATGGAAACTGTAGCAATACTTCATGCATTTTATTTAAATTAAATCAAACATTTTCAACATTTTTCTACTAGTAAATTAACTAAGTTTCAGTTATTAAGAATATTAATTATGGCTTAATTAATCTATAAATGAATGTAACAAATCTATATTAATCAATCAAACTTTTGAGCACTATTCAGACAAATAAATGCAATTATGCATTGCCATTTAGACATTTACTTACAGTATGACGTTATGCAGTTGGTCCACTCAGTCAGTCTCAGAGCTTTGGTCATGTTAGTGCCACTGTCAGTATGTAGTCATGAAGACGTATGTATCTACAGTATCTACCCTGAGGTGAAAGTGTCCGTACAGGCCGTTGGCCTGAGGGTGGCATGTTGCAGTGCGGTGGAGTGAGACATCTTAACTGCTGGGTAACAGAATTCCAGAGCTCAGAAGTGAACTGCGGCCCACAATTGGATGAAAGGTCAAAGGGGACACCGAGCCGGGCGACCAGGGTGCTAATGAAGCCTCCAGCCATGCATATTAGTGAGAAAAAGGTAAAGACTGCTTTAGAGGCTGCTGCACTGGCAGATAATTGCATGTTGTTGACCCATAGATTAGTGGTGGGGACATCGCATTCGTAGAGAAACTGTTCCTGCTGGTGGGGTGTATTTCTCTAACTCTTCTGGTGGGGACCTTGTAGAGTAGAACAAACTGATCATGCTGCCTTTGAGATCATGTTTGTCATAACTGCCACAAAGAGGGTCATTGGAAAAAGGACTGTGATGTGCCTATGGCTAGGGAAAAGCACAGTGGTGCCCAGGTAAAGCCATCTGCATTAGATGTTCCAATTTCCAATGGCATTGCTGGTCAGTCTCATCTGTCATGCCAAAATCTGGTTTTAATTCGTACTTGGCGTTTGTTTCAACAGACATGTGTCTCTAATAGTCGGGAGTAAGGAGAGGGTGCCAGTGACCATTTTATGGAACAAGGTCTGTTCTGCCTTTTTCCAAGGAGACAGATACAGGCTCCTGTGCCTGTGCATAAGTTTGGGCTTCAGTCAGGGTTCTTTAAAGGTGAAGTTAGGATGGCGGTGCGCTCAGTTTTTCCTATCCACCTGTTTCCTAGGCTTTTCACTGTGTTCCACTTCCTGTCTTTTGATCCAATGAAATCCAATGAAACCGGTCAGATGACTAATGATATCCAATGAAATCCGACAGGAAGTGGAAAACACAAGCCTAGGAAACAGGTGGATAGAGGGAATTACACTTATTTGGGGAAATGATGTGGTAATGTCCATTTTAGAAAGAGAAGGAAATACCCTGTGTGTGTGTGTGTGTGTGTGTGTGTGTGTGTGTGTGTGTGTGTGTGTGTGTGTGTGTGTGTGTGTGTGTGTGTGTGTGTGTGTGTGTGTGTGTGTGTGTGTGTGTGTGTGTGTGTGTGTGTGTGTGTGTTAGTAACAATTGGAGGTCTGCATAATTACATATGCCTTGTCCAGAGCCCATGTGACTAGTTCTTGTTCATGTTTTATTTTTGCTGTGTCTTCACCACTGTCTTAAACGATGTGAGCAGTAGCTAAGCTGAGCGTTCAGGGGTACAGTATGTGTGTAAGTATTTCTGCATTTATAGGTTAAATTGTGAATGTTCAATTATTGTAGTGGTTCTAGCCAGGGTTCCTGTTTTGATGGGGGGACAGCCCTATGGCCTCTGTTAGGGCTTGTTTGTGCAATCATGGGATTGGAGGCAGCTGGCCATTGCCTCCAATTGCTATAAAGATCCACCCTGCAAAGTTTTTCTCTCTGTGGCACCTGGGCCACAGCAGAGCATGGCCAGCAGAAATATTTTTGTCTTTCGGCCTGGCGAGAGAGTATGTTTGCACCCTGTCTGTCTGTCCGTCCGTCCTTCCTTCCGTCCTTGTGTGTGCGTGTGTGTGTGTCATTCTGTCTGTGGACAGCTTATCTCCGGCACCGTTGGAACGCAGCGAAACTGCACACACACTCCCTGGTTGCCAATTCAGAACCTCTGCCCCAAATCTTTCACATGGGCCTGTTATAGCGCCACCAGGAAGCCGCTTTTTGCAAATACATTTTTTGACAGTACTCCTACAGATTTTGTCCAAACATCACGCACATTGGTACTATAGTCATTAAACAAAACGGGTCTTTCAGATTTTTCATATTCCATCCTGATTGGCTAAGAATGGCTCCAAAGTTTGCAGGAGTGCTCCGTTTTGAACTTGAACATTTTCAAATCAGCCCCATGGTGGCGCTATATCAGGCTAATTCGTGTTTTTACCTATAACTGCACCGATCTGTGTAAAACTTTGTACTCCCTAGAGACCAAGAACATCTGCCTTTTATAGCGCCACCAGGAGACCGACTTATGTAAAACACATTTTTGGATATTACTCCTTCAGATTTGATCAGAATTTCACGCAAATCGGTACACATGATCTCTATAGTAATGTGATCAAGACGCATTTTCCCTCCTGTTGGCTAAGATTGACTTCTAAAGTTTGTAGGAGTGGCCCGTTTTGAACAAAATGCCGCAAATTATGAACGCAGCGTCCCATTGTGGTGAAACTTTGCACGCACATTTGCATTTTACATTTTCAACATTGCCCTATTATAGCGCCTATTTTACTTCTACAAATGTTCACGTAAATCGCTACATATGATCTCTTTGGTCAAATGATCAAGACGGATCAAGACGGATCCGTCCAATCCGTCCAATTTTTCACATTCCAGCCTGATTGGTGAATTCCGAACATTGCTGGCCCACACTAACCTACCTGACCTGGCAGAGGCCTGTGCTCCAATGAGCTTTTTTTTTGCATTTATCCCTTATGGTCTGAGATGGACTAAACTAAACTAGAAACTTTAATCAAATCAAAGTTTTTGATTAATTTGAAATTTTGCATTTCTTTCTAATATCGGTCAAATCATCAGTAATTGGTGATCGGACCCAAAGATCGGGCATTGTTCGGATTCTACAGACACCACATTTTTGGCGATGTGAAATGCCACCACATCTGTAATGTCTTTCCACCTAGGCCCCTTCTTCTCATATAGAATACTATATGAGAAAAGGATTCTGCTAATAATATCTGCTTTTTGCAGGTGTTTTAGGGCTGCTGCTGTCTTGTGCAACTTGCAGTGCCACACACTTCTCCCACTCAGCTGCGTGCCTCTGTTTGAGACACTGGAATAAATTAATGGTACTGCTGCATCGTTACCATGAACTACGGGAGTTCAGGGAAGTGGTGACGGTTCTGTTGGCTACTGTAATTACCCAGGTTAAAGTGAAAATCGATTTAGATTTTTAAACATCCATCCTAAACCATCCATTTTAATTAGTTGATTACATTGATTTAGATTGATTCACCTAGCTCTAGTTGAAAGTTGTGCATTAATTGTCTGTTTATAAGGAAGAGACCTTCGGTGGACCTGATTCTCTCTCTCTCAGGTAGGCTTGACCAAGGAGTCGGACCCCAATTTTCTTGGATACATGGAACCAGTTTAATAAGAGTTCCAGTGGTTTCCATCTCCTCCTCACAGTCTGGTGTTTACATTCCTTCATATTTTGCCACTTGGATAGGTACAGTACCTTTGGCATTCACATGCTGACATTCTTTAGCATACCGCATTGACAGAGGTTAAGGTTCAGCATTCTTTTTTAGGTTAGGCAGCTTTTTTGAGGTTAGGGTAAGGGTTTAGGCCGCTAGGGGAAGGGGGGCCTAAGAAGGGCATAGCACCCCTGATGCACCCCCCACATTTCATTTCGATGAATACAATTAAGTGTTCTACTGTGTGACATCTGATCCTACATTTTCTTATCTGATTGGTTTTTGGTCGTTCATCTGATGCACTGGTGATGTGGATCTAACAACCAGCTGTGAGGTTTCTGCCGCTAACTGCATACGGTGTACACTGAGTGTGTGTGTGTGCTGTTTTGAGCCACAGTCTGATTATATGGTACTTTTATGTGTGTTGCCTGGCTAGACCAAGAACGTGAGATTCACTGCCCGCATAGAATTTACTGTGCGCGTAATTGGTGGCTGGAAAACTCCAATCGTTAATTGTATCAGCTACATCAGGGGTGACATCTCCTCATCTGTTCTTTAGCCAGAAATTAGCTTGCTCCATAGACTGTAAAAAATGATTGCGTTCATAATTGTAACCTCTCTCTCTCACTCTCAGGTGTTTCAGAGGCAATACATCTATAAATATTGAACCCAATGACAATAATAGTTTGAGATTGCTTGTGATTATGAAAAGACATGGGGCTTTGTGGGGTGTTTATATAACTAGAGGTTCGAGCCGCTGCGTGGCCCTCACACTTCCGTCGCACCACGATCCGACCAATATGTCTTAGTCATAGTGTCTGGGGCTTTGTCAGAGTGGTCTATTGTACCTGTCTGTCTGTCTACCTGTGTCCCTTTCATGCCCATAATGGAGACTAGAAGTTCGGGCCGCTGCGCGGCCCTCACATCTAGCGTCCGCGCGACGTCGCACTGTGTAGGTGTGTACATGTAGTGTGCAAGGAAGTAGTAGTGTTGAGTAATGTGATTGAGGCAAGAGAAGTATTGGGTATGAATGTAGGCGGGTTGTTGTTGATTGAAATGAAATTGCATTGTTTGTTAGATAGCATGGTTTATTGGCATGGTGTGATGTCGGACAGTGTTGGTGGCAACATGTAAATGTGAGAAAGGCAAAATAGCAGTGAAATGAAATGACATCCAGAATAACATTAACAGTGAAGCATTAATCAGGAGCAGGTGTACAGTATGTTGCATTGGGGGGAGAATACAAACAAAGGCAATGGCAATTATGTTGAAGAATGAAGGTCATTTGTCACTATGCAATCAGGGAGTAGCAGCACATGCAAAGTGTTTGAATGAGCATGTTTGGATTAATAAAAGAGTTCGGGATAAACAACGTTGTCAGTAATTCCCTCATCATTGTTCACAATGAAAACTTTGACGGCGCTGGCTCTCTTTCCCCTGGAGAAGGCTGTGTAGAGTTGGCCATGAGCGAACACAGGTTGAGGCAAGTAGATGCCAACTCGTTCGTTCTCTTGCCCCTGCCCCTTATTGATGGTAACAGAGAAAGCTAAGCGGATAGGGAACTGTCGTCTGATGAAGGTGAAGGGAAGCTCCTCATCTCTGTCATAGTGAGGTATCCTTGGGAGGAAGATTTTTTCACCCCTGTTTGTGCCAGCTGCAATCTCACACTCAATGATTTTGTCCATCATCTGCAGTACCACCATTCTGGTGCCATTCTTGAGAGTGCGGTCGGGACCTGCTTGCAGGTTTCTCAGCAGCATGACTGGGGCTCCTACTTTCAACTTGAGGTTATGATCAGGCATTCCAGAGGGTGTCAGTGAATTGAGGAATTCCACAGGCATGGAGTCCTTGTGGTCGTCCTCCAGAATTGTGTCGGCTGAAAAGTAGACTCTCTGTTCTGTAGGGAAGTCTGCCAGGCATATGTTGTTGATTTCTCTAATGTCATTATTCAGAGGAGTGTATACAGTGCCATTGAGAAGGTTGTCTTTGTTGACACATCCAGTTTGCAAGTCAGGAAAGGTGAATGAAATGAGAGTTTGGAGATCGTGAACCAAGTGGTGGGGTTGAATGCGGACCTGCCATTCTGTGTCCTCCTCGTGTGGGAGTGTTCCTTCCCCTAATGCAAGGAGATAGTGGGAGAAGTCCTTCTCTGCTGCGTGTGTTCTCATGTTGAGGTTTAGCTTGTGGTGTTTCATGTGAGGATAGAGTGTTGACATCTGGATGCATGCTGAAACTATCTGGGGCCTGCCTGCTCTTTTGATAACGGGGAGGGTTTGCCTTGGGTCTCCACCCAGGAGGACAGTTTTGCCACCCCAAGGCTGCTGTGAGTGCATGAGATCCCTCAGTGTTTTTTCCACACACTCGACGTTAAAGCGGTCAACACTGAAAATCTCGTCCCAGATGATTAAGTTGCTGTCTTTAATGAGCTTGGCCAGATTGGACTCTGCGTTGATGGCACAGACAGAGTCTTGGAAAATGGGGATTGGGATCTTAAATCGTGAATGAGCGGTCCTACCACCCTCCAGGTTCTGTGCTGCCAAGCCTGTGCTGCCCACACACAGCACAATGCCATGCTCTGCGCGTATCGTAGCAGCAATGACCTTAAAGGTAAAGGTTTTGCCATATCCTGCAGGGGAGTTGAGAATGAACTGGCGTGTGATGGTTTCTTCTTGTGGGGCATGCACTGCCTGATAGACGGATTCGCAGAGTGCCATTTGTTCCGCAGTGAGCTTAGGAGCAAGCGACTGTACAATTTGTTGTTGCTGTGTTATGTTGAATTTTTCAGATCTGAAGATTTGTGTCAGCCTTTCCTGCGCAGTTAGTGGTCTTGGCTGTGTGGCATTGGTAGCGTCGCTGAGGACACTGGCATTGGCCAGGGCATCCAGGTCCTTTATAGTGATGGCTGTGCCCCTGTCATTATGGTGATGTCAGATAGTGTCAGACATCTCCATATATGGAGCTGCCTATATCAGTTATGCCCAAATATGGGACCGTGATGGCTGTGCCCCTGTCATTATGGTGATGTCAGATAGTGTCAGACATCTCCATATATGGAGCTGCCTATATCAGTTATGCCCAAATATGTGGGTTCTCTGATGTCAGACCAAAATAAGCACCCGGAAGTGAATTTCGCGCTGGGGAAGAGATTTGCATAGTATTGGGGCATAATGCGTTTCATATTTATTGTACATCATGGAAGTAGAGTAACGGTATGGGAAGCAGCCGGTTCAGAGGCAGAATATTGAGGAATTTTGGGGTAAAATGTGGAGTTAGTTGGGCCATGTGTGTGCGTGGAGACCGCGCACACACACATGTGTAGCCCCATGAGTTTGGCCGTCAATTATAGGTGCAAGATGTATCTGTCAGTCCTTGGAGATCCATGATGTCATCATTATTATGCCTATATATTGGGATGCCCATATATGGGCATTCTGGGAACTCCTTATTTGGTTATGGCTTAGTGAGTCATAGTGACATGAGCGTGAGATGTAATGACATGAGCGTGACGACGTGGTCCGCCGGCCGGCCGGCCCGTCCACCGAGCGGTTCTCCCCAATTTGAATATAAGATAGATCCTTATTATTTAAACGTTTGATTTCTTCCAAGCAAATTCTCTTAAAATTTGGATTCATTCAAACTTGATTCTGGGAAAAGGTAACAGCCCAGCTCAACTCTATTGTCACATCACAGGTTTACAGGTGTAGAAAAGTGGGTGAAATTCTTTGTCGTACTAGCTCCATCAGTAGCAGTTTCTAGAAAGGTGGAAAAAGGAAGGCAGAAAGAAAGAAAGAAAGAGGGTTGTCTGTCTGTCTGTCTGTCATCAAGGATGAACAGATTAGAAGAAGGTGGTCACAAGTCTAAGGTGAAGACCACTGTGACCTCTTATATGTCCCATTCTTACTTCCACTTGGAATCGAGGATGAACTGATCGGAAGTATGTAGGCAAAGGTTAAGGTCACTGTGTGACCTCATGTCTGTCCCATTGTTGTGAACACGATATCTCGGTTAATACAATTCATATTTACACCAGCATTTTTGTTGTGGAGCCAGACACGCGTATGGTCATCTCCAGAATGGAACGGTGACAGACGGTTTGGTTGTGCTCAGCAGGGACAACCAGTTTTTTCATGAGGTTCCCATCTACACACAAAAGGTTAGTGAGAGTAATGGCTAACTAATGTTTCGTCCTACGACAGTGTCACGCACGATACACTTATGATAGATAATCATAAAAGTAGAGGGGGGGGAAAGGAAAATATAAAAATTCAAAACAATATAAAATATACATCATGTGTGTACTCAATAAATTAATTAATACAATGAAATAAAAATAAAGGCAGAGTGCCTCCATCTCTTCTGCAAGGAGCAGCAGATATGAAATATGCCAACCTGGTATTCTTAGTGAACTGTTTGGCATGTCAACAACAACACTTACTGTACACTTTTTCAAAAAAGGATTCCTCCATGTATAATAAACATAAAACCCAATTATCATTATTTAGTAGGAAATGTGGCACTGCCACTAGTTGTCCAGCATAATGACTGTTTGTTCGTGCCTGGGAAAGAACAGCTGGACCTCAGCAACATTCAGCCCTCCACTCTCCAGCAAATTGCTGACAAGGATTGACTCCAAGATATACTGTATAACTAGGATGTACATGTATTGACAGTACAGTGTTCCTTGTTCATTAATCAACCAATATGTTCCCTTTTAAGAGTTCAGTGTTGTATTCGGTGATTATGCAAAGATCTAATCCACTTCTACTTTTCTTTTCCTTTTCCAAATGTAAATTACAACAAATGAAAAAATACATTTCAGTGAAATTATTATTCTGTTACAAATGCAGCTTGCAATTACCTTTTTCTATAATGTAACATATGACTTATTCACGTGATTCTGAGTTGTCAGCACCGGCACTGACTATGACTACTGAAGGTAATAATTGCATGCTTCTGTGTGGTGTTATCTTCCCACCTAATGCCTATTGCATTTTAGTGGTGGGCTATTAGACATTGTGTGTGTGTGTGTGTGTGTGTGTGTGTGTGTGTGTGTGTGTGTGTGTGTGTGTGTGTGTGTGTGTGTGTGTGTGTGTGTGTGTGTGTGTGTGTGTGTGTGTGTGTGTGTGTGTGTGTGTGTGTGTGTGTGTGTGTGTGTGTGTGTGTGCGTGCGTGCGTGCGTGCGTGCGTGCGTGCGTGCGTGCGCGCGCGCGCATGTTTAAAAGGCAGTTAAAACAAATTGGGCTACAAGTGATGATTGGACAGGTTCAGGTCATTGATTGGGCTATTTGATGATCTGGCAACACTGGTGGTCACCGCCATCCACTCCATAGAAAAACAATGGTTCAGCTAGTGCAAAGGTGTTTTTTCTTTTTTGTCCCCAATTTAGTCGTTATGCTAATTCATTCCTCCCCACACACTTTCATGTGCCCAATGTGAAAGTGTCCCCGCCCAACACGCCCCAGCCCGTAGGAATACGTGCACTGACTAATATCACCCTCTCCGCCCGGCTCCCCCCCCCCCCCCCCCTCGAACACAAGCCATTTGTGTTCGTATAGACGCTCCACAGTGGTGGGCAGATACTTTACCACTGAGCGCCTAAAAAAACACAAAACAAAGCTGGTTGATGCATGTCGTGTGACGGCACCTGTAGGGTGTGTGATGGCTGCCACATGAATCAAACTGGGCTCAGAGATCGGTGTGACTACACACCTGTTGTGCATTGAATTTATCAATGCACACATGATAAATCCGCCATTCTCACACACATTCAGAGTGAGAGACAGAGTTGTCACTTCTTGTTTGTATGTCCTTGTTATCTTCGGCAGGTTGTAAGGCTTGGAGGAGGTGAAGATTATGTTCTCGCCCCCGTGTGTGTGTGTGTTTGCCCAGTAGTAAGAATCATTTTGACTGCATTTCACATTACAACCTTTGAGTATTTCACAGGGGCTAGAAAGTGCAGATCATATTCAGCTGTTAAATTATAGGTTAGTCTTGATGGCTCGAAATTAAATACTGTAGCTCCATACACGTCAACACATCTTTTTCCCTTCAGTTATGTTCTATATCTCTCCGTAATAGTATTTCAAGTTACAATATCTGCCTTTTAAGCTTAAATCATAGCAGAAAACATTTCATACATGAAGACAATTCAAAGCGCTTTACATAAGGCATGAAAAGTCATCTTACTGTACATGTTGCAGAGAAGAACAACCCTATAGCTCTGTCTCTCCCCATTTAATTTGAGCTCTTGAGTTTCTAATCATCATCACTGCGCTATACAGTATGGACTCATGTCTTTCTCTCTGTCTCTCTCACACACTCCTCTGCTCCCCTTGCTAGATTTAACCCGTGCCCAGACGGCCCACCCCACCCCCTTCACCTTTTTCACACAGACATGTCAGATAATGTGACAGGACACATCCAATTAAAAACAACAATGCATTATTATTCCCTCCATTTGGATTATATAACGGCTCGATGTCGATGGAGCCTGCCACTCAGAGGACAAGATAAGAAGGTCTTCTGTGGTGATGCATGAGCTCATACCAGCTGTGGTGGCGAGTGGCTCTGGACTTTCCCCAGCAGTCTGTGTACTACCCCTCTCCCCCTCCCTTCTCTCTCTCTCTCTCTCTCTCTCCCTCTCTCTCTCTTCATCTCCCTCTCTCTTCATCTCCCTCCCCCCTCGCTCTCTCTGTCTCTCTCTCTCACACACACACATACGCACACACTCTCGATCACAAATGCACAGGGATTGCAGCAGCGAGAGACGGAGATCTCCGCTGCGTGTGTGAGTGCCTATTCCCGGTGAGTGCAGGAACAAGAGCGGATGAGTGCCACTGATGCTTGACTGGGGTGAGAGAGAGAAGGGGGGGGGGGGGAGCAAAGAGTCTACAAAAAAAGAACCCCAGAGGTGGCTATCATCACTGAGAACCCGGCACGGTTTTGAGGCTCTGTCTCTCTCGCTCTGTCCTTTTTCTTTTCTTTCTCTCGCGCTGCTGATCTGAATATTTCGCAGATGTACCACAACTATTCGAGTTGTCACTGCGCCGGCCGCCTCACTGGACCCCCTCGCAGCCTACGAGTGCTTCCCCCGTGGCTGGACGGAACACTGGCGCCCAGTGAATAGATGGATGAACACCAAGCTCCACAGGGGATCTGTTCTTTCTTGTCCTTTACACCTCTAATCTGTTTCTCAAGGTAAATGTTTCTAACCTCCTTTTCAGTGATCTGGGAGTCAATAATTCATATAGTGTACATTCCACGTATAGCAGTGATGGGGGTGGGTGGTTTGGGGGGGGGATTATGCAGCTGAAAACCTATTTTAAGAGTAATTATCACAGCAGAGTGAATATGCATATCAGAAGCACATAATGATCCTGTAGGACTCCCCGATCCTTTGGTTGGTGATCCTGCGTGTGTAAGGTATGAATAAATAAGGCTGGGAGGGGGGTCTCTGCATCCAAGCAGTGGTGAGGACTCATGTTCAATCACAGCAACAGAATAAAGGGTTCTAAATTTTAAATGCAGTTGAACATTGATATGATTTGACTTTGATTAATATTTAGTATTTTATTTTGACACGCCACACAAAAAAGCCGACAGATGAAACAGATTTGCAGATATATCTCTAAGATTGACTGCATTATATGGTGAAGAATATTGATACGTACTCATGATATTTAGACGTGGGACGTGGGAAGAATATTCATTCAGTATTTCTTGGAGCAGTACATAAGAGAGAAAGTCAGACTTATCATGACTAATGATGACATGTGTGACCAACAAGGCTCCAGGGCACTGCATCACGTACAGAGTTGCTGTTATTTTCTCTCTCTCTTTCTGTCTGTCTCTCCCAGCCCACAGCTTATTATGTTACCACAAGTAGCTCCTACCTGACCGCCTCAGTTTATGAGAGACATAGTCCGTCTACCTCTGAAAGGGCGGCAGTGGCTCAGGTGGCAGTGGAGGTAGAGTGGCCGTTTGGCAACCAGAAGGTTACCGGTTCTATCCCTGGCTCCTTCTGGCCCGATGAGTAGGTTGTGCCTTGCATGGTGTGTGTGAATAGGTAATGTAACGCATTGTAAAGTGCTTTGGATAAAGGCTATAGAAATGCAGACCATTTACAAGGTTCTTCATAATAACCGTTACGAACTGCGTCTGCCTATACTTGTCAGCTCATCTACGACACCATTTGATATAAATATGCATTACACACCAAGTGTAGGTTCCCCGACATTATACATTATATGACCATAGCCCATGGTGACCCAATAATCAGTCAATGTATATATAATCAGGGTACAGTGTTAGAGTGCAATATGAGTGATATTGAGATGATGCTGAGACAGAGATTCCTTGTTCTATTCAGCTCACCCACTTTCATCCAGTAAATGCTGTTTTGCTCCGTCCACCCCCCTGTACCGTGCGATAGCCCCGTCTCTTTTCTGTCATTTTTTAAGGGAGATTCACACTGGCATGAGAGCTTGTGATAAAAATGCTCCTCCGCCTGTCAAGGCCTCTCCAAACTTAACTCCTTTCTCTGGGATCCATTTCACAGCCGGTGCTCTGCTCTCAGCCAGCAGTAGTGGGGAAAGGGAGCTTTAAAAAAAAAACGAAAAAAAAAAAAAAACTTCCCGCTATTCCCCTGTAACAGAAAGTACTGCTCGGTGATAAATCTTTTAAGCCAATGTCATAAAGCGCACTTTCACAGGTGTAGCCTGCAGCCGGCCTATAGATACAGAGAACATTGGACGACAGCCGAGCTGTGTGTGCGTGCGTGGGTGCATGCGTTCATTTATGTGTGTGCACACAATTGTTTCCCTGAATGTGTGTGTATGTGTGTGTGGGTGGGTGGGTTGGGAGGATGCAATACAGAGGAATACTCAGTGCCAGTGGGAGTGTCTCACTTCACAAAAGGACAGAAGACAATGTGAAATTCCAGGATTAAGGAGGCTTACACTGCTGCTAGACAGAGAGCTTACGCTGTGTTGAGAGGAGATCACAGCAACATTGAGGAAATGCCATGTGTAGCAACAGAGCCAATACACACAGACAGACACACACGCACGCACGCCTGCACACACTCAGGGGCACACACACAAATGCACTCACGGGCACAGACACGCACACATGCACGCACGCACACACACACGCACGCACGCACGCACGCACGCACGCACGCACGCACGCACGCACGCACACGCACACGCACACGCACACGCACACACACACACCACACAATGCTATCCATTGACAAAGGAGTATAGTTGAATCTTACACATTTTACGATACACGGTAAAATGAAGGGCATTAATTTAACTTTGCAAATGTAAAAATTGTTTTTTTCTAAACAAGGCTGAATTAACACAAGATTTTACTGTGCGTAAAACTATATTAATGGAGTATTTCTGCACCGCACAGTGAGAAGGACACAGAGGTCTGCTCTAATGCCATGCCCTGTCATTTATGCTAATATTCCTCATGCAACATGCATACCGTGCACACAAGTTTGCATATGTTGATGGTGGGGACGGACGATGAAGAGCAAAGTCTTTCAGTTGTACTATAATTAGTATGCAGATTCTCATGTACTGTACTGCATGGTGCCACATCTAAAGCATCTGAGAAAGTAAACTGGCCTCATAACAATACTGTATCCTCAACCCAGCCGATAGTAAATGGTACATGTTACAATGCAATCATCTCGTTCGCCACGCTGTGTAACAATACATTTTGTGTCAAGGACAGTCGCTATTAGTGGTGTGATGTGGGTTGTTATGTTAGCAGAGCATGTGATGGCATTACTTGTCCATTAAGTGATCGCGGACATACAGTGTAGTGTCATTTTCAATTATCACTCATGAACTTGTCTGTCATTATAGTGTGTTTTGATGTCTGGCACCGGGGGACCTAGAGACATTCTCCTCTGTGCAAGCCAGGCCTAGCTTCCTCTGGATTGCAAGAGTGTATAATATCATGACTCAGCATTTTTTTTAATCAGCCGTGTCACTGCATGGGTAATGTATGCAGCCCCTGTGTGTACATACAGATCCTCTTGAAACAGCTCAAACATTGAGAACATTGTGGTGATAACAGCTAACTCTTGGTAGACAAAGGTGTTTTTGGTTGTAGAAACAGCTGCCCAGCCCTATAAAACGTGAATGCCTGTTATACTGGCTGAGTGTCACCTCTTCCTGTATCCGTTGTTTCAAATTAAATGCCTTCCAGCTCTTCATACTCTTTTCTGATAGTGACAGTGAGAGAGAAACTGGAAAGGCAGAACAGAGAGAGAGAGGGGAAACTGGTCCGGGTCAAATTCGAACCCAGACCTGCTGCGGAAAGACTATGGGCCCTAAAACGCTGAGTGCAAAATGCATCTGGGGATGGCGGGAAGCGGGAGTCCACACCAATTTTGGTAGATAGACGCGTTATCTGGTCACAACGCCTGGTGCATGGCGCTGAGGGGTTGTATTAAGTCTCCGAATTAGTCATGGGTGTGTTTTGGGTGTTGCATTAATTAAACCAATCAGAGTGTAGGCTCCCATTACCTTTAAGACGCAGATGCGCCTTCATCATAGCACACTGTTAATTAAACAAAGCTTGGAGGAGATGCTAATTTCTGAGTAACATTGCATTCCGTCTATGGGAGTAGCATTACAGTATGTGATATAATGATGTCAGGAGATGCAGGGGAACGTTACTTCAAAAAAGTTACTAGTTACTGCTCTCAAAAAGTAACTAGTTTCTTTACTTTAGGTACTTTTGCGTTACTTTTATTAATTTATTTTGCTTGAAAATGTATATCCTACATTTTCATGTTGCTGAAGCACAGGATGACAACTTTCAACTTTCATCTATTGTAGCTCACTATGATGAATACTAGTAGGAATAATGTCTTCAACAACAACAACAAAATCATGTCATTTTTGTTCTGCCTGGCTCTTGACTGGAGTAGACGGATTCTTGAGCATGCCTCCATGTTGACGAACGTGCAGTGCATGCACATTCCCGCATGTTTATATTCAACATGGAGTGTGGCAGGCTGGCTAAAACCAAGCTCCCAGTACCGAGAGGGAGCAGGTACTGCAGCTTATTACGGCTGGGGCCAGACACATGAACGAGCGAAAACGATTTCAACCAATGGGCTCGACTCACAAGCTTGCGCACGATCTTGCGCACGATCTTGCGCACAGGGTTGCGTGCGGAGGTGACACTACTGAGACGACACGCAGAGGCCCCAAATAGGCCCCGCCCGTCACATTTCCCAGCCCGGAAGAAGGGGTGAAAAGGGATTATGCGCTGGGTGAGCAACTCCATACAAGTGAATGGGTGGGGATTTTCGTTGCCTCTCTATTATTTTTTACTCCATGGCTAAAACCTGGTTTAAAAGGTTGTTTCAACCCATCGATAACTTTTTTCCAGACGGTCGGAAATACAGGCATTTGTAGCTTAATGGGATTACCTTTCCTTTTTTGATACAACTAGAGGTCAGGGTACCTGTTGTACCTGTCTGTCTGTGTCCCTTTTATGCTCATATATGGAGTTCCCTGATATGAGTCATAGTGGCATGCCTACATACTGTATGGGCGTATCGGGTTTGTTTATGGCTATATCTGAGTCTGAGTGACGGGGCCTTGGTCTACCTGCCGGCCGACCGGCCTGCCGTCCCAGTAGCCAATTTTAATATAGACAGATATACAGATTACAGAAAAAGGTAGAGCACAAACTCTGTGCGTAAGATAACAGTGCGCCCTGATAGCGCCAGACCACACCTCATTTTAAGACCTACAAAGTACACACCCATGGACGCTAAATAGGCACAAGATCATTTTTTATCTGGACAATGGGGGCGGCAGGCGTAAAACATGACAATTGCATCGTTCGGAAGATAGCGATGAGAATTGCTCTGCCCGTTTGCGCTGCGTAGCGCCGGGCGGGAGATAGGGCCCTAAAGCTTTATTAATGTGATATGCACTCTTACCAGGTGAGCCACCGCCACCCCCGCATATACTGTACTAGATTTTGACCTACCTACAGTAGTCTTTTTTTTCCCTCTCCATGCAACATTTTTAGTGTGAAGAACTGAAAGGCGATTGGAACAGACAACGTGGCCTGCCATGGTACATAAGGAGATTTAAGAGGATTACTTTTGCAATTTTAGAGTCAATGCATTATTCATAATCCTTTGGATGGCTGAAGCCAAATCAGGAAAGGACCTCAGGTCATTAGCAGAGATACAGCTCTCTGGGAGAGAGCAGTAGGTGGAGAAGAAGGAGGACTAAAGCCTAATTTATACTTAACGTATAAATGCGTACGACCGCACCACTTGCAGAGAATAGCTGATATTCATCCAAAAAAGAGAATGAAGTGAGATGATTCAAAGCTATAATTGCAGCACCCAGTGGTGGAAGAAGTACTGAGATATTTTACCTAAGTAAGAGTAGCACTATGTACTGTAGAAAAACTATTACAACTTAAGCTCTGCGTCTGCTCTGCGCAATGCGTTACATTTTTACACTAAGTAAAAAGCGCAATACTTGCCTCTGAGATGTTGTGGATTAGAAGTACAAAGTATTGAAAAATGAAAATACTCAAGTAAAATAAAAGTACCTCAAGTCTGTATAGTACTTGAATAAATGTACAGTACTTAGTTCATTTCCATCACTGGCTGCACCCTGAAAGTGTGAGTCTCTCCCTCCCTCTCCATTTCTCTCTCTATCTCTTACTTACTGTCTGCCCGTCTCTCTTGCCCTCTTCCACGCACCGTAGGAAACCCAAGGCCATTTCTGCATTCTCTGTGTGAATTACTAGTTACTAGCTACTTAAAAAGCTCAGAACGGGTCTCCTGCAGATGCGATTATGCTGCCAGTGGTATGAGATTGTTATTTCTGGGTGTGAAATAATGTGATCCCATGTGAATCGGCCTGGAAGTGCTGGAAATTCCTTTTTAGCCACAGAGTCACGTCTGACAAACAACTTATGCTGAAATCAAAGCGACTTCATTGACTCTGCCAATGCAAAAAAGAATTGCCCTTGGCAGATTAGGTCTGGCCCCTCTCAATAGAGATTGGATTTCTCTCCCTCCAAAGTTGTGAGGGACCAATCAGGGCCCAGTATGCAAATATGGGGCAGGTTTATCACCAGAGGCATTTTTTTAATTTGCCCCTCGGAAATGCAGGTTCCACACAGAGATTCCAGACTAATATCTACGCAGTGATATTAGTCTGGCCATGCCAGGCTACGGATGTCCACCCCCCCCCCCAACAACAACAAATGCAACTGCTTTCAATTCCAAAAGGACTTTTTATGAATGCATCGTGCAGAAATCCATGACGCAGCTCACTATATTGCATAATGAGATGGGGCTAGAGACCAACACTACACTATCAAGCTCAGACCCCTTTCATCAAGCTTCTGAAGAGAGTGTAGGGACTAAATTGACACTACTCCCTCTTTCATTGACAATTAGGAGGAAGATGAAACAAAGAGACCAGCGGTCTGTTTCATCAACAGGCTGGGTTATCAGGAGGTGGCAGTGGACATTCTGCAAGGTGAAACCCATGGCTAGTGTACCAAAGCATACCACCTAAACATTTTATTATTGGCCCTTATCTGAAGCTATAGTGTGTGTGTATGGGTGTGTGTGTGTGTGTGTGTGTGTGTGTGTGTGTGTGTGTGTGAGGAGAGCTATCTTTGTGAAATATTGACGAAGGGATGAGGGAGGAGATGATAACTGCACATCTTATTTTGATTCAGGTGCAAAGGGAGGATAGCGGAGTAGTGCCAACTGCCAAGGATGAGAAATTCCTCATACCATAAGCTTGTACACATGCATGTGCATGTGAAATGGTGCACATGCACTTAAAGTCACAGCAAAGCCTAGAGAAACAATAGAAGCTGTATTGATACTTACTGTGAACTGTTCCATACTTGTGTTGGTATGGATGTGTGTGCACTTTTGAAGTCAGGGAAGTTTTTGGTCAAAGTACATTTAAAGATATTGATCTTAAATTCAGTCTATGCTTTTGCTTTCAGAGATTTATCTGTGTCAAACGCAGCGAGTGATGGAAAAATAATCCCTTTTGTAGGCCTGCTAGTGAGACACTAGGATTATTATTGTTTGTCAGCCTGTTGGTCCGTCCGTCCGTCCGTCTGTCTGTCCGCCTGCCCGTCCGTCCATACATCCGTCCACCACTTCGGTCACAAACAACATATCTTGAAAACTACTATCTGGATTGCAATCTAATTTTCTGAGTACCTTCATCATCAGAGGATGATTTTGGTGACCCCTGTGACCTTTCCTGTAGCACCACCCTTCAGCCAAAACCTTTAGTTTGGATGTTGGAGCAGCATGGACTCTAGGGGCTGCTAGTGGGATTTTTAGACTCTCGTTTACAAAATTTTCTGCAATTCTTATTGAAGGGTGCACAGTGTCTTGGAGTGATATAACATGCATTCATAGGAGCTACAAAGCCGCAAATATCTCTCATTTCTGTGTGGTAATACATTATTCATTGAAAGTTTATTCATCACAAAGTGTCTTGTCATAAGAAAATAATTACCCAGCTCACACTGATGCCTCGCCTCAACAATACCAGGCTTCGTTTCATTTCCTTGTGCTGCCTTTTATGTTTCACCACTAGTAGTTATCAAATCTCTTGGATATCTGTTTCATCATGTCTGAGGCAGAAAGGCCCCATTGCCCATTTAATTGTATGACCCTCATTTTGAAAGCTCTGCAAGGGGAAAACTTATATTTGCACCCTTTTCTTGTATAATCAAAAAAAGATTTTGTAACATCAAAGCACTGCAAGCACAATTAATCACATCTCTCAATTTTACTGTACTATATACTGCATACTGTACTGTGTGTGTGTGTGTGTGTGTGTGTGTGTGTGTGTGTGTGTGTGTGTGTGTGTGTGTGTGTGTGTGTGTGTGTGTGTGTGTGTGTGTGTGTGTGTGTGTGTGTGTGTGTGTGTGTGTGTGTGTGTGTGTGCGCGCGTGCGTGCGTGTAAAGTTTGACTTATGCAATTGATTTTAATATGTATTTCCTCTGTAAACATGTTTTAAATAATCTCCAAACTAGGCCATCTGCTGTCGTGCTATGGCAATCACAGTTTCCTTCCTACTCGATGACACCCAAGGTCTGAATTTCTCTCTGTTTTCTCCCACTTCCTAGGAAACATCATGAGCAAGGAGGACAGCAAATGCTTGGTTCTCTCAAACTCGGATGAATCTGATTGTGAGACAGTCCGGTCACACAGTCTCGATACGCACGGCCAAGAGTCCGGAAAGCAGCAGGTGAAGAAGAGGAACAAGGCCTTACAGGTACGCTTTAAGGATATCTGTGACGCTCAGATTGAGCAACGGGGAAGGCGCTCACGCTCCATTTCCTGTAAAGTGACGCATAGGAAGTACATGACCATGCCCGCCAGACGCTCCATCCCCAACGTGACAAAGAGCACCGGTGTTCAGACATCGCCGGACCTCACCAAGCGATACAAGACTTTCCCTTTTGAGAGAAAAAAGGGGCATACATTTAAACACACTGCCCTGGTTGAGGACTACAGAGGGCAAAACAATGGCTTTTTAAGTGATATAAAGGCAGGTGTGGAGGATGACGGAAGCATAGATCAGTCCTCTGTGCACAAGGGTAAGATAGTAGGGCAGACGAAAGCATTGCTTCACCACACGGATGACAGCGAAGATCTGCTTCCAGGTGCCAACTGTTTGGATGGATCCTCGTGTCCAGACTCTTCGCTCCTCTCTAAGGACCCTGAGTCATGTCCAAACAAACCTCCTGCCAAAGCAGAGCAGGAGCACCAGGGCTGCGGCACCAGAACGAAACACAAAGGATTACCCAAAGACGAGACGGGAGCCAGCACATCCACCAAGCGCCACCTAGCTAACTCCGAGGAGATCTTACGAGACACGGGGTCAAAGGGCACGGGCCCTCCCTGGAACTCCCTGACACAGATGGAGTCCCTGGGGAGCCCCTCTGCCCGCTGTAAGCGAAAAAAGGCAACGCAGCTGAACGGACAGCAGTCATACACTTTGCCCCACAGTGCCAAGTGCGCCGCGCAGCAGGCTAAGGGGCTGTCCCGCGCACGACACGCGTCGGCCTCCTCTAAGATCCAACAAACGAGTAGCGAGGACAAGGGATTTCCTGCTGGAGTCCCACGCTTGGGTGCCAGCCAGCCGATACTAACTGGGGATGGGGATATCAAAGCACAGCTCCAAGCCATGGAGAACCTCATCAGCTCCAGCCAGGAGACCATCAAAGTTCTGCTAGGAGTCATTCAGGAGCTGGAGAAAGGCGAGGCACAGAGAGGAGGGTGAGTACGATTTTGTGCCTACACTTTAAAACTTGTGGCACAGACCATATAATTCATACGCAATGCCAAGTCTGGGTGAGCGTGTACGTATAATTATTACTGTCTGTCTGCACATCAGCTCGATGCATAGGCAAGTGTCTATCCAGTGACTCCTAATATATCACATCATTAGACACATGTTCCTTTTCAGAGACAGAAGTGCTAACAAGCTTCATAAAGTTCTCCAGCCATGTCCAATAACCAGGCGGTTCCAGGAATACCACTACTGTCGGTGTAAGAAACCATGTGCTCCAACACACACACACACACACACACACACACACACACACACACACACACACACACACACACACACACACACGTGTGTACTGTATAGAACGTTATAGTGACAGAAAGCAAATTACAGCTTAACCATAACCACTGGAGAACAAGGCACCCCACTGTGCCTTTGTGGAACCCGGTTTAAAACGCTCAATTAGTGCCAGATCATAAAGCATTGCCTTTCATCTCTAGAAAAGTATGGTCTCTGCGGTACCTTCACTGGGCTCTGTTCCCTCGCTATTAATAGAGAAGTACAGTCAGAGGCTATAAGGCCTACCTTCTCAAGTTCTGCTTGGCCACTTAAAAAGCCTACCTTAAAAACCTTAGACCCAAATTCTGAGATGGGCCAAAAAGCTACTAAAAGCTTTGCTATCTCACTGGGGATTTTTTAAAAGCATGGTGCAGGTGAAAACATTGCTTTTAGCACACAAACTGATGGACTGACAGAAAATAAATATTTATTTTTAGCCGCAAAGTAGCGATTCAGGGGTTCAAGCCGACACGGAAGTTGAAATCTGCGACTGGTCTAGTCTAGAGCCTTCAGCGGTTGTTGACTTTCATCTATTTAAGTGCTGAGTCACACCCTTTTGAAGTTCATTGGTCAATATCTACAACTAAATAGAATAAAACTAAATAAGATATCAACCAGCCGTATGTCTTTCGGAAAGCTTGGTCCAACAGTGATCCACAGACCTTTTGGTAGAAATCGGACCTACGGTTTAGGAGGAGACAAATCAATCAGAAAAATCAAATTAGCTTTTCAAAAAAAGCTAAATGGTGGAAAATGTCGTTGATGAACATTAGTAGTTCTTGAGCCAAATTTGTTGAGTGAGGATAGATGGATTTCTCTAGGAAATTATTATATAGTATTATATGATATATATATATATATATCTCCATGGAATTGATATTCTGTTGATACTGGCTTAATTTGGACAGCAAATATTAGTTTTTCATTGTTAACCTGTAAAAAGAAAATGCTTTCTTTAAAAATGCATTCTCTATTTTAAAGTTAAGTGTCACTTTAAGTGCAGTTTTTTAATAAGCTGCAAATCATAGCATAATTCAATTTTGTCTTAAAAGCTTTTATGCAGGATTACAGTATGACTCAGTGTTTCAAGTTATTTGTCTTTACATTAGCTCGAGTGGTGGACATTTTTGATGGCAACAATATATCTGCCAAAAATCTGTCATGATTAAAGTTCCATTTGAAGATATTATTCAGTCAAGCTTGCACACCGATCTTGATAACAAAGGCCCATATTCTAAAGGTAGGTTAAGTGATTATTTTATTCATCATTATTTGGTCATAACGTTTTTTTGTTCAAAGGTTAAAGCACTATAGTGTGAATCATTGCTATGGTCTCCCTGTCTCTCCGGCTCTTTAATAAACAGAAAATAAATGTTCAGCCAATCGGGAGAGAGTACCCATGTATCAGCTTCAATTGTATAGTGATCCAGTTCCAATTTTGTCATTCCTTTGTGTCATAACTTGTGTAAGTGAGTTCTCTCTCCTGATTGGATACAATTGGTATCCCGAGCAGAAAATATACTTTCTGTTTATTAAATAGCTAGAGAGACGGGGAGACTCCTGTTACTGAACAAACACTCTATATAAATGAGTACTATCAGAATATACAGCTATTTAACTTATTTTAATGAAAAAATATCACTTACCCTACCTTTAATGTGGAATGTGTTTGAATGTATGTGGGGTTATAGAGACCAACTTTTATATTGTATCTATTGATGCTGCTACTGTATATGCTACTGTACATATAGTATCGGTGAGTAGGAGTTCACAGATTTCTCTTGCCTTCTTGACAGTCTTTTTAAGCCAGTATGTTCTAAAAGTGAACTCAATTAAATCAACCAAAAAAATCATCTCTGTTTCGTGTGTGTGTGCGCGTGTGTGTGTGCGCGATGCAGGCCATGTTTTTGTGTGTGTTGTGTAGACATAGGCTAATGCAAGAGATAATCCGGCCACACCTGACACAAGCAGTTGTTCACAGGTTATCAATAGAACACAAAGTAATATCCATTTTCCAGGCAGCAGAACCACAGGCGAGTAGATGGGATGTGAGTGGAGTGATATGGGATGGGGGGGTTGGCTAGCTGCAGGGCGGGGGGTGGGGGGACTGGGGCCAGCGGAATCAGGATGATGAGAGGAGGGGAGGGCAGGACATACAGTATCCCAAGGACCGCTGACGCGGTCGAACAACATAGCGCTGAATCTGTGCCAGCATACGAACAACTCATAGAATGACTTTCTAGTGGCACAGCTCATAGGGTGACTTTTTCCCATCATGTATCCATAAAATCATATTGGGTGACAGACGGGCTACCAGTTTCACAGGATGTCAATATACTGGGTGGCTGAGCATTTCTCTTGAATTTCTTTTGTGCTGAGTCAGCACGGGTACAAAGTGAGTGTTTGATGTACATTCTGGTCTGCACGCTGTAAATACCGCAGTGAGGGCCCTTTTAACTTGGGCATCACGTATGAAATTCCAAGGATGCAGTGTAGCGTCAGATGCTATCGGATGAGTACTGTCCTTGCACGCATGAGTAGATGGGATGTGAAAAAAGAAAATTAAAGAACTTCATTTCAGAACAGAGGAGGATGGATTGAACTCATTAACCTTGAGCTCCCATCAGCATTTTCGATCCACATGCAGGCGCGTTGCTCTCTCTCTGTGTATATATGTGTGTGTGTGTGTGTATATATTATATATACAGGCATATATAATACAGTATGTGTAAGTAACATGTGTATGAGGTCACCTCTTGTGTCGTGGCAAACTGTTGAGGTCCAGCCCCTCCACTTGTCATCCATCAGTTTGAAGGGCTCTGGTGACAGTAAGCAATTACATGCACTGGTTGAAAGCCCAACCCCTACCTGTCTCCCATCAAGTCACCCCTGGCTGCACTTCATCTTAACATCACCCACATCTGCAAATGCTACTGTACATGTATACAAAAATATATGCGTGTGCATGTATACAGTAATATGCACATGAACCCACACTAATGCTTTTGCACTATTCTAGTAACACACAAACACACATATACAGTATGGGACAAAATGAATGTGGGACATCGTGGCGGAACTGCTTGGAAACGGGGAAGATTTATTCAGAAGTAATCATATCTTCCTGCCCGTTGAAATGTTTTGTCATAGACCTCCACAATACCCTGGGAGAGGGCTATAAAGCATGAATCCTCCAAAAGTGGAGGATTGCAATGTAAATAATTACAGTCTCCATACTGCACTGAGCCTTGGGGCTGTGCACTTATGCCATAAAAAGAGACAGACATCATTTGTCACCCTGACTGTTTCTGCGTCCCTAAAGCTCATTATTTCTACAGCAAATTGAGCTGGACAAAGAATTAAAAACAAGGCATACGGCGGCATAAACAAAACTATTGATCTTTCATTACAGTGATTTATGCAGTGTTAAGTTGCTTCTTGGCTGTCTATGTAGGATAAAGTCGCGGGGTGCATTTGTATATCGTGTCAAAGTATAGCATGGTAATCCTATTATGGTAAATCAGCATGTCTGTATACTTGACTAACCAAATTCACGGCTGCTGCATCACAACCACTATTACAATAATCAAATAAATGTAGAGGGGAATTACAACAGGCTGAAAATGTTCAGCTATATCTAGAAGGCTTCCTGGTGTCAGAGACAGATTCAGTATTGACTTCCACACAGGTTGTTTTACTGTCCGGGATGAAAGGAGTGTATCAGGCTGATGGCCTGTAGACCTTGAAATACGCATCTAAAGGTGAAGGAAATCACAACTATATTTCTCACCTTTTGTCTCTCCGCAGGCTCACCTACCGAACGGGACAGGACACAGCAAACTGTGACACATGTCGAAACAGCGCGTGCATCATATACAGGTACTGGGGGCCCTTTTCCAATGCCAGTTCACCGTGAGCGCTGCATGCGGTGTCGTGTTTGCTGCATGATAAATCATCTGAATGCGAAAGGGCTGCCTCTGTGACTCGGTGAAGCGTTTGGTGCAGTGCCACCGCGCTGTGCTCCAAGCCAACTAGGAAAGATTCATGCCTGATTTAGGCTGTGCTCTGTCGTACGAGGGTGTCATGCGCTGGACATAGATGAGAAATAGATGACCACAACGTGTCACGTCTGCAATGCATTGTGAGCTTGTAGATCTGCTGTTTTCCCGCGCGTGACTCGAAGGCACGTATGACGAATTATGTGAGCAAGCTAGCAGACTGGCAACAAAATTGTACGTGTCCTGATAGGTAGCCTGAAAGGTCACCTGTCACTAGCCTGAACCAATCAAATTAACTAAGGTTGTAAACAACTAATGAATATAACTAACTAATGAATATAACTAATGAGTGGCGAGGAATAGCCTATGTCAACTTCATCAAGCTACAACGTGGGCACACAGTGGCCTCCTTTTTATAGATATTTCCTCTATACTCATGCATGCACAAACAGACAGTGTGCATAGACAGGTCTCCCTTAAATATGTGAGACCTACACTAGTTTGTTTCCTTCAGTAAAAACAACTCAGATGAGGGTCTCACTAAGCTATACCGTTTTAACAGTCCGGAAATATCCATATGAAGTGCGTCAAGACCAAAATGAGGGCGCCCCTAGAGAAGCTACTGAACATCTGAACATCCAATTTACTTCAACTGTTTATACATCTTTGGAGTGCCTTTTAATCACTTTTACTTGATCGATCGCTCACTCGCATACTTTTAGTCCTTGTGTACTGGGATGATGTCATGCCCTTGTGCTGTATATGAGAATGGGGGAAGGGAATCAACGTCACGTGAGTGCACAAAGGTGCTTCTTGTGTGGTTTTGACTCCTTTTCTTGGCTCTGGAGCGTGGTAAATTAATATTTGGACGTCTCGTCTTCATTTTTCTTGTTGCAGGTCCCTGCACTACAGTACTTAGACAGAATGCTGTGCTAGACTGTGTACGATCCATCTCACAAACTCAATGCTGTTTTGTTTGCACCTACAAGAAAATGATGGGCACACCCCCAAATACCTCAAAGTGTCTCAAAGAATCGCTCTTTATCAGAATGAGGTGTTAAGTGTACACTATGGCTACATGGTGTCTATACCACACACACACACACACACACACACACACACACACACACACACACACACACACACACTGCGTGTATTGCTTTAACCAAAGGTGTGATAGGTTCACTGAGTCCTTGTGTACTGGGATGATGTTAAAGCTAAATTAACTTGTGACTAATTGCTGCTGTAAAAAACAACAAATACAAATAAATTACAATTGGAATAACGAACCTGCTGAGCAAATCGAGCGCAGGCACATCTGCACACTGCAGATTGTGTGTTTTACATTGCAACGTGTTGTCGCAGAGATTGATTAAATCAGTAAATAAAAATATCTCCAGTAAAGCAAAGTAGGACCTGTGACACCCAGGGGGAATAAGTAATCATCCACAGCCAGAGGAAGGGAATTAGTCTCATAAGAAGAAACAAAAAATCTAAACAAAACATTTCAAATTGACTAGAAACAAAAAGGGAACGATGCATCCAAATCAGCTTTAGGTAATTTTCCTCAAATGCCATTTTGACAAAAAACGTTTAGTTCTTGACTAAATATAAACGATAGTCTCAGTGGGTGGAATGCGCTTTGATGTTCCGGTGCTTTCTGTCCACAGAGAGCTGTATAAATGATGTTGCAGCAGGTGGGAAATCCACTCAAACTGTGACCTTGTGTCACTTGTCACTGCTCCTGAGCCATCTCTCTTTTACCTTGGGTTCAATGAAAATAGACAACTGTTGAAAAACATCCAGTGGGGGGGGGGAGAAAAAAGAGAGAGAGAGAGGGAGCATAAATGAACTAACTTCATCATTGAGCACTGGGTATTGCCCAGTAATTCCGGGATCTGATCATTTTATGGAAAAACATTCTAAAATGTATTTGGTTTTCAAGTCTCATAGAGACGGGTTATGTCCTATCCTATTAAGTCATATTATCTTTGTTGGCACTCTGGTAGAATAGCAAGTCACTCTCTAAATGCTTCGTTCAACTAGAGACTGCAGACAATCTCCCAACTTTTGTTGCTAAAACTGGGTGGAAACAATTGAGTTAAAAGAAACCGCATTGCAGAACCAATCCAAAGTCTTACTTTGGGACACAATACATTAATGAACAATACATATCAATGTAATGTAAATACATTTACACAGATTTAGCAAAGATGCTAATTTACATCCGCAGTCCCCACAAAAAAAAAACATACAAACAAACATACAATAGTACATTACACAGGGAAAACAAAACATAAATACAAAACCAGTACAAAAGGTGCAAACTAGTATATCTATTAGGGCGGCCCTTCATATTTAACACATTCTCACTCTCAAGCTGTGCTATTGTGACGGCATGGGACAACTTCTGACCAAACAGAAACATTTGACGTGACTGGCTACCCCAGTCACGTCATTTTACAAGGTCCTGATAATCCCAGCCCACACTGGAATGCGGAAGTGCCGTTCTCAAACCCGACATAGAGAGACAACTCTACTAGTGCCACGAGAGGCACCCCTGAGTGAGGTGCAGGTGAGCGAGTGGCCGTGCCGAACATTGCAAAGTTCGCTTCAGTTGACCTGGTGCAGTTCGAGTTGCATTCACGTGAAACATTGCAGTATGGTTAAATCCGTCCCAAGTCGTCACCCGTTTGACGGCACGGTTGTAGGAATGCGTTGTCATATTGGGGCAGTGACATGATTGGTTTACAAATGGTGTACGTTTGTGAGCACCTGTTTTCACCACTGTTCCAGCGGGTGCAGTACGTTAGTCCGACAGCGCATTCCTCCGACAGCACAGCGCTCCGACGTTTCCAATACTAAACCCGAACCAAACCCGCACCCTAACCCTAACCGCACGCGGATGCCACATAGTCGGAGAAAAGGTCTGTCGGATTAACGCATGCCTCCCGTTCCAGCAACTACCTTGCATTTACAGTAGATGTCCTTAGACAATACCAGTAAGGCATCTGGCAACGTGAGATTAGGACTCAGAAGCTAGCTGTCAATAGTCGCAACCAACTCACTGTTGCTGGACTCCCATTCTTGCGTGATACTGGATCATCCCGAGTATTGTCTGTACTGCTTGCTCATTCATTCTTTAAATGACGGAAAAAATCTTTTATGACGTGTTTGGGTTAGCAGAACTGGCATTTGATGATTGGTCATCCGCTTTACTCCAGCATAATTTTCAGTCCTTCCATTGCACATACTGTATGATGGAAGCATTTGAAAATTGTGCAAGTCAACAGTCTGGCTCCAGAGGCTAGGTGATGAAGCATGAATTAAAACACGCTTAATGTTTGACTGGTGAAACATAAATTGAAACAAGCTTAACGTTGACTGGTGAGACATGAATTGAAACGAACGCTTGATGTTTGAAGGTCGAAACATGAATTTAAACACGCTTGTGGTGTGGGTGATGGCAGATTTAAACCTGGATAAATCACTTGGAGAAAACCTCTGCTCTGTCATGACAGAGTTTAACCGGTTTCTTTTCTCTCTCTCTCTCTTTTCATATTACAGATTACTTTAGCATTTATATTAATGACTTCCAAGCCCTTTTTGTGTCTCAGCTGTGTCGATGTGTCTATTGACGTGCCTATTGGTTGAACAGGCCTTTTGATTGATTTGTTTGGTACTGTTTAGGGATAATTTGAGGTAAGTGCCGTTTTCAGCTCAGTCATTCAGTTTAGTTCTTGTAGTGTATGCGTGTCCAAAATAAACGTGCAGAGCTGAGTGGCAGACAGTCACAGGATTCAGGGCATGTTTTGTGATTTCTGTATCATGTCATGAAGCAGTCTGGAGACTGGGTTGCATGAAGACACTGACTGATCTCATTTAGTTTGAATCATCAAACCAATTATGTGACGACACAAACACACACATTCCAAAATGCAGCAATACTAACACTGACCAGGCACAGGAAGAAACAGATGTCCGCATAGTTTATTTCACTAATCTCATCTTTATGAGACAGAGGTACACCTCCTCTGCATGTCAATGAAGCTCTGAACCTCACTGCGTGAGATCTGAAAAGATTTAGTGTGCCTTAAAATCATCAGCCCCAAAACCAATCCATGTGGGATGGTAATAACTTGGCAATGAGTTTGCAAATTATTCTCCATAGAGTGTAAACAAAGTGGAAGATTATCATTTCATCTGTGCTTCCTTCCTATCATCAAATAGTTGTTTATTTCGACTCATCTTTTCCGAATTGCGTTCCTCCGACAGATTTCTAACTGTCCTTGAATAGAGCGGAGCTGTGTTTGGCAAGCAATATGGCAATCTATCACAGCGCTATCTGTCTCTGCCAGTGTGAGTTGTAAATATAAGAAAAACTCTGCAAATAGTTGTATTTAGTATGCTTCTGCAAACTTAAGATTGAGCGTTGTATTACAAGAACCCCCCTCCCCAAAAAAAGGGAAAAGTGTTGAAACATTCCTACTTAAATATTTTCTAGGTCTTTTGCACATATTTCACACACAAAGTGACCCCTCTGCTAATACCACAGTATGGGATCATTACCCACTTTGCTGGACACACCACTCTGTGTGCCACTATTAATAATGATAATGATGATAATTATAATAATAATGAACTTTATTTGCATGGTCCTTTTCTTACAAAACAACAGTGCTTAGCATTCAAAAAAGATAAAAAAAAAAAAAAATCTATATAGTAAAGCAGACATTCAATAAGAAAGTCGTACTTCTGAGATGAAATAACGCTGTTTTGCTGTATTTTATAGGACATTAACCACCTCGGCTTGTCACTTCTGGTTTGAATAAGAGAGTCAGGTTGCAACTTTTTTTGGTTTGTTTTTAAAGAGCTCATCAATGTTTCCTTTGGGGCCACCTGAGAAGATTTCTATTATGCTCATTTAAATGTAAAGTTATTGTCTCCGCCAGGCCGAACGCGTGGCCGAGACTATGTTTTCGCACCTGTCCATCCATCCTTTTGTGCTTGCGTCTGTCGGTCCGTCTCTGAGCAGCTAATCTCCGGCACCGGTGGATCGATCTGTGCACGCACCCTCCCTGGATGCCAGAGCAGAACATTTTCACATCAGCCTGTTCTAGCGCCACCAGAAGGCCGATTTTTGCTAAATATTACTACAGATTTTGTTCTAACATCAAGCAAATCGGTACATTATCTCTATAGTCATGTGATCAAGACGGATCTGTGCAATTTGCATATTCCACCGTGATTGGCTAAGATTGGCTTCCAAAGTTTGCAGGAGTGGCAGTTTTGAACGAAATGCCTCAAATCATGTATGCAGCGTCCGGTTGCTGTGAAACAGTGCTGGCCCACAATAAGCTACCTACCCTGGTGGAGACCTGTGCTCCGAGGAGCAAATTGTTCTAGTTACTCATCCATTTATTGATTGCACACAGACAGTCAGGGAGCTTCTGCATAATTTAGTACAACAGATATTGTGTATCATCAGCCTAGGTATGGAAGCTATTATGTTCTCTAATGCAGTGTTTCTCTTTTTCATGTCAAGGACCCCCATATTCATTATGTGTTTGGCCGCAGACCCCCATCTTAAAATATTTTGTGCCAGGGACCACCATACAAGCTGTTTCAAAATGTTTCAAACATATTCGAATTTTTCAAGATTCTTTGAATATAGCAGATCTACAAGCTCACGTTTTGCAATGAGACATGTTGTTGAGCTTGTAGATGAGCTATTTTCAAATAGCCAATGTACTGTATATAGTTCATTAACGTGGTTAAACTGACTTTTGATACCATATTATCTCAGTGGGGTCCTCTCAAGGACCACTGCTCTAATGAGAACACCTGCTGTAGCAGAAGCATACTGTACCCAAGGCAGCTCCCTTGAGCAACACCTAACGTTATATCATATTTCTCTGACAAATATCCTTCCTGTGGTATATGTTCAGAACCAGTTTAGAACACATTCTATAACACGCTCTTGGGGCAATTTATGAGGATTCTATGGTATCAATTGTATCAAATTCTGCCTTCAAATCAAGAAGAATAAGAAGAAAAAAAGAGCTGGCCTAAGTATGGTGTGCCAAATTAAACACGAGCCAAGAACAGAGGGAGTCGGGAGCAAAAAGCCAATTATTCCTCAAACTTGGACACAGTAACTGCACATTGCAACCACAACCCAAGATTAGCAGCCACTGAGAGACGGGGCCTTAATTTTGGAGTGGCACGACAGCTCCAATATGTACAATAAATCCAGGCCTTCAGCCACTGCTGAGATAAGGTAGTCAATCTATGGACCCTACCCAGACCCCCACCCCACCCCCTTGTATACTGTATCTCATACATCACTGCTACAAACAGGGCACAAATATAGGAGAGAGAGAGAGAGAGAGAGAGGGGGAGAGAGAGAGGCAGGGAGTGAGAGGGAGAGAGAGAGAGGCAGGGAGAGATAGATTGAGAGGATGAAAGTACATGGGAAAATGCCCTATACCTTTTCACATCACATGCTATTAGGGTAGGGTAGAGTACATAGTCTAAAACGACAGGCCACATAAAAAAAGCTCCCTCAAAGGAATGGGGAGAAAATGTCCACCGCAGAGAGAGAGATTATTTACTGTGGAGTTCACTTGGGTGTGCAGCCTCGGCTACTCATATTTCACCACCACGCTTATAAACATGCAGAGTTCAAACAGGATTTGCAAGAGCATCGCTACCAGACGGCATGCAGTATTTATTCCAAGCCAACCTGCAGCACAGGATGAAGGCCAGAACAAAAAGCACAATAAAAGCTGATGTGCTTATCATGCTGTGACATTTTCTATGAAGTGAAGAATTGGATCAAAGCGTAATAAGCTGGTGAAACATGTGTGTCTCTTTGTTGTTGTTGTTGTTGTTGTGGAGTGTTTCCAATTTGGCGCCGACAATGAATTTGAAGAACAATTGGGTTATAAAAAAACATGATATAATGAGATGCAAAGAGCTAATTAGCTCTTGCACCCCGTGCAGAGATGGATAAGGTGTTATTATTTTGGTGAATAACTGCGAAGAAATCAGCCTCTGCTCATTTCTCATTAACTTGACGGTTTTTACATGGCAGATAGCCATGTAACGCCAGGACATTGACATTTGTGTCTGATGTATGTGATGTCAACAGCCTATGGGAAGCCTAAGGTGCTGTATGGCTTCAGCACCTGCCAGCAATGAAAATAACTGTCACTCTCTAGTGATTTTTAACCTATAAATCCAGTCATGTACATCTGAAGTTTTACACGTTGGACCTCAGCAACTCGTCTTGTTAAGTGAAGGTTTTGAGCTGTGAATGGCTGAAGGGAGACATCTCGGGGAATGATTTGATGTTGAGCAGAGCCAATAATGGAGTGAGTGACGACGAATAGCGCAGGGCAGGTGCACATTGGTGAGAGAACAGGTAGACAATGTTGAGAGAACTGAGCTTGCCACGCAAGAGTGGTGAATCGCAAGCTAGTGAACCCCTGCTCATGAGCAACCATCAGTGAATAGTTCTCATCCCGCAAGGACCACAGGCAAACAATCTGTATGCCACTGATCACAGTAACGGCTCCTTACAGAGCATAGCTAAAGAGATGATTAATCTGCTTTACCCAGTGCCCTAGAAAAGCCTCTGCGTCTCCAGCCGTCTCAGTCTGTTTGAGTGGAGAGATGATCTTAGATCTGGGGTTTTTTGTTTGCCCACGCATGCATCTACTCCCTGGGGCCACTGGCATCACACAGCGCTGCCACTGGCACCCTGCTGAACCAATATTGTCCTCAGTGTACAGTAATTGCAGCGATCTGCCAAGTGATTAATTGCTTAATAAGTGCCGGTACCATTCTGTGGAAAACTGTGCTGTGCTGCGATTCTGCTCTGTGGCGTGTGGTTTATGAATCGGAGCACCTTGAAATTATTTGCTTACAAAGATACCTACTAACAAAGAGGAACTGGCTAAAAACAACCCTATGCAGAACTTTTACGAGGTGGAATTACTGTATACTCTCTGTAGCATTCGAGGATTGTGGAAGTGTTGTCTGGCTTGCTTGAGAGACTATCCACAATCTTTGACTCTTTGAGCAGAGAGTATAATTCCACCTCGTAAAAGTTCTGCACAGGAAGCTGTCATCTGTTTGTCATTTCCGTCCACGAAAATACATTTTAAAAGATCTTTAAAATATATTTTTGAATTTCCATTTCTGCCAAGCAGCCAGCTAAATCGGCTTTGACTAATTTGATTTCCAGTAGGACTTATTTACATGTCTGCAAAGGTGAAACGGACGTGTGTGTGGAGGGGACATCCGCTTCATTTTCAGTGGATTTTCAGTGCTTCCGATGTACAGACTGTTAGGCGGAAGCATTTGAAAATTGTGTGAGCCAGTCGTCTGTCTCACACGAGAGAGACCATAGATTGTGGATGACTCAATGGTTCCACTTTATTTTTTACAATTTCCTTTCAACATGATTTGCTTGTGTGCATGGTGCCACCTGGATTTCGAACCCACCTATCACGCATGGGAACCCACGCATCTACTGCTTTGCCAAAAGATAATTCCCCTTTGGCCAAGGCTGATTTTAGACTTCTGGGCTTACTCTGCTACAATAATAATACAAAGATTAAGAAACTGCTTTAAATGTGCTATGTTCAATTGATTCTCTTCTTTTGGTGGAATGCCTGCATAACGCCCGGGATTCGAACCCAGGTCTCCTGCGTGGAAAGCCAACATCTTATCCACTAGCCTGAAGGGGAATTCCCCCTTGGCCAGGGGAGGTATTAGAATTTTGCTCATCAGGCAGAGAGGCTCTGAGCCACTCTGCTACACATATACTGTACAGAAGATTGTTTGTACTGCACAATCCCACCTGATTGATAATGATGTTGTAGCATACAGAACAGGCCATATTGATAACAAAAAGGTTAATTCCCGTCAGGATCCCAGCCATGTTGTCAGGCTTCTGTTCATTTGATCTCACACATCGATTGAATGGAAGTCCTTGCTTTCCCACACCTCTGTCCTGGCCTCCATCGTCTCTCCTGAAGGCTTTAATAGAGTGCAATTCTTAACTGACACTTATCTTAACCCATTTAGACCGGGAATGAATCTGTGTCATTTTTAGATTTATTTAGGCTATCAAAAAATAGAAGATATACAAGCTCATAGCGCTATGAGCTTGTAGATATGCTATTTTTGAAAAATCTGGAACATTTTGTGCATATCTTTGAATGTGTATTTTTTTTTAAGCGAACATTTTTTACTCTGTTACAACTTCTGGGGGTCCCTGGAACAAAATATTTTGAAATGAGGGTCCACGGCCAAATACGCATCATTTTGGGTGGTCCTGGACATATCTTTTCAAAAAACTGTTAGGATTTAGAAGATATTTGTAGAATGCCCCAGAAGCAAAGCTTTGAGTTAAAAATGTTGGCTTTAAAAAATATATATATTCAAAGATTTGCTCAAAAATTCCAAGATTGGCACACAAAAATAGCAGATCTACAAGCTCAGCTATGAGCTTGCATATCTGCTATTTTTGAATAGCCAAAGAAATAAATCTAAAATGACAGAGATGCGTTCCCAGCTTTAATGGGTTAAGAGCGAGGACAGCTCCCAGGATTCATACTGTCACTTTGAGCACAGCATATCGTTCAGTGCTCTAATTGGACTGCCCATCAGGGTGGTTGATGCAGGGCCAAAGCTTTGTACGTCCCATGTGTCAACTTGCCGACACGGACAGGGGGGGGGGGTTACTCGGGTGACCTTGACAGCTGTGACCCCTGGATTGGCAGTTCCCATGTCTCCCCTTCTCCGTCTGTCCTCTGGAGTTTGAGTGGCACATTGTGTAAGTGAGACATACAGCATTAGAAGACGTGCTACTGTAATCACCACACTTCGCCAAAATCATTTGATCAGTTGAACCTTATCGGTGCCTAATTAGCTTGGTCAAATACTGTAAAATGAAAATGAAAAATGACTTTTTTTAGTGTCAAGTGGGTTTTGTTGCCTTGGCTGCTTCAAATCAATTTGAATAGTTTAGGGAACAATTTTCAATCATATTGGCAGACAGGTAGCACATGATACATTCTCTTTTACGTATTTTTCGTATTTATTAACCCACCCCATCCCTAGGATAAATAAATAATAAGAGCAGACTGAATCAATTGCAATAAAAGATACAATAAATATGTATTAATTATAATTCTCAACCTGTCGGTCGGCATGATTTTGGGGGGGTCCCCAGATGACAGTGAAGTGACAATTTAAGGCCTTTTAAGACCTTTTTAATACCTAAAATATTTACCATTACAGCATCAAAATGAATCGACAAACAATACTATAAAAACTGGTCAAACATTGGCCAAATTGTCAAATAATATAAGAAAGAGGGATATATAATATTTTGAAAATAGCCGATCTACAAGCTCACAATGCCTCACAACGAGGGCCGTTGTGAGCTTGTAGATCTGCTATTTTCACAATATTTATCTGTGGAAGCGAGTCAAACTAAATGTAATGCCTTATCAGGGTGGGGGGTCCCCAGTTCAAATATGATTATTTTGGGGGGTTGTGGCCTGAAAAGGGTGAGAACCACAGCTGCAGCCTACAGTACATTTATATAAATTGATAACATCAGGCGATTCCGATTCTGCTTATTGATTCCAGTTCTTATTGATTCCCTAATAAATAATACATAAAAATAATAAAAACATTTAAAAAGAAGAGGTCACCTGTTTAGAGAACTATTTTAATTGTTGTACGGTAAGTGTTAACTGAAATACCAGAACTAGTACAAACTGTGTACATATTAGTGGTATCTGAGAGAGCCAAAGCTGAAACCTTTTGTCCTGAAAACACTGGAGTTTAACTTAACCAAACACAATAGTTCCTGAGTTACATCAAGTGTCCAGTGTTACATCAAGTGTCAACTTTAAGAAATGTAATGGATAGTAACCTCTCACACATTTACTCTCATATGTTTATTCCATGACAACACAAATTAAAGCAGTAGCAGTTAAAGCTTGTTGTATATGCTCTATTCATAGGAAAGTACTGGACCCTTCCTTCATTTGTATGGGTACCCGGTACCCAGAAATTGTTATTTCAATACCTAATTTCAATACCCATCCCTACTGGTACCAAAATCAAATTTATCTTATTTATCTTTGGTTTGGTTCTTGGCTTTCACATGTAAAAATACTCTTCCCTGCACCTGTTTCACTCTTACTGTTGGTGAGGCTGTGACACCTGAATTTCTCTTTGGGGATCAATAAAGGCTTATCTTATTTTATAATCTTATAATAGTGCATTTATACCATTGTTGAATACTCAAACTGGTTTAATTTGGTTGGGATTAAGCCCTGCGTTTCTCCCAGTCTGTGGAGATTAAAGCAGACAGAGTTCAGCCGTGGGGCCGGAAGAGAATCACATGATGACCAGGCAGGGATTACATCTGCAGATGAGGAAAGTCTCATGTTACGGGCAGCCCATATTTCAATGTTATATTCATCCAAATATAATCTGCACAGGGAAAGCCCTGCAAAGGCATGCATACAAAAAGAGATGATGCAAAGGTATTCTGAGGTGTCTCCGTAACGGATTTAATATATGGGTGACAACCAATAATGTGCTGCCAGTGCAGTTGTAAGTTTAATACTTTGTTGCATGACAGTGTCTGATTTTCATGCCAACAACATGATGCATCGTGATGCTATCTGTGCATGTAGTAGCTTGAAAATCTGTTATTTTTGGCGAGCAAAATAAGTATAAATTGGCTTTGTCCATGCTGCTGCCAAACTCCATCTGGTCCTCTCTGGATTGTCAACAAGCTAAAATTGCAAGGTCAAAAATGTTGTAGTCGTTCAAGTAAAATATCCTCAACCTTACCTAACTTTGCTGGGATCAAACCGTCATACCAGTTTGTGCAAATTCATGTTTTTGGACTGTTGCAAGAATATGTAGGTACTGGTCATATATACATCATGTGCCTGTGGAGAGACATACGCAAACTCACCCACACGCCCACATAATGGGAATCGCTGCTATACAGTACATACACTGACATGTGATTTCTTCTGTTTGTGTTACAGTGTGGAGCTGGACTTCAAACTTCAAGAAGACAAGCTGCATCCCCTAATGAAGAGACTGTGCCCCTTGGACAGCCCACAGTGCCCTGCTCTGCCTTATTCCAATGAGGTGTTCACTTCTACCCCTAAACGCAAGGCCAAGACGGAGACCAAAAGACATGCTCGCTGGAAACGTTGGTTTCTCTGAGATACAAAAAAATATATATAAATATATTGTTTTGGTAATGGCCTACTATTGGGCACATTATATTTCCCTCAAAATGGATGAGAGGAATCCACGAGCCATGAGGATGGATAACCACAGAACCCAGTGGAACCATTTAATAAGGATTCTGAGCTGAGACTCCTTTTCGAAGCCAGTCGGAAAAAAAACGAATACATTATTTGCTTATGAAGGTTCTAGAGTGTGCCAAACCTTCAGTCTCTGGAATATTTGCCAGAGCGGATCAACTTGCGCCGATGTAAAACTAGGTGAGATTTGGGAGATGTTTTTATATACAGTATATTTAAGATGTATGAAGACGGATGTTATTTATTTACTGGGTAAATGCACCTGCATACTTTTTTATTTATGGTTTTCAATTGCATTTGCCAATGCAACACACTTTTGGTCTCTCCCCCTTAGAGAATACCGCTTGGCAACAGGAGGAAGCACCAAGCAGAAGGCCCTTTCTTTGGGAAGCTACGTACAGTACTGAATGGACATCAGCCCAACCCCTGCAAAGCACAAATGCTTGAATATAGAGCGGAACACGTATAAAAGACTGAAACACGCTACAGTACATGACAGCAGCAAGTCACACACTCATCTTTTCTCATTTCTTCCTCTTCATCTCCCGCTGTGTTTCTGTCTATCTATGTCTGCCTCCCCTGCCTTTTTATCTCTCTTTCTGTTTCTGTGCCCCATCACTGTGCACCATCTATCATTTTTTTTCCTCCAGTCATCCTGTCCTGTTCCGTCTCTCCATTTCGGTTTTGCTCTGTTAGCTACTGACACATGACTTTCAGGAGTACTCGCGGAGCTGCAGTACTGTTTGTCCTCTTCGTCTTTCAGCAAGCTATCAGCACATTGACGGAATTGAGAAAAGAAATATTATTTTGTTTGGGTCCCTTCTCTTGAAACAGGTGCCGTCCTCCAGGATGCAAAATGAGTCTTATGGGCCGACGATGGTGGGCTTTTTTAACAGCATACACTACTGTATGTCAAATATTTTCCATACCGGGGTTTCTTGAATTTGCTGCTGTTTTGATTACTACTAAGGCAGAATATTTTCTATGATTACTTATTTAAAACGTGTTTTATTGAATTTCCAACTAAAAGAATTGACATTTCTCTGTGAATACGTTTGTGAAGAGTTCCCTTCTCACTCATACATTTCCTCACTCTGCAAAATGCCCTGTATAGCTATGAATTCATTCTTGTTTGTTTTTCAGGAATATATATCGCTACTGTTAGCTACTGGTATCACATCCACTACACAGGGGTTTGGTATTATTAACTTAACTCGGCATTCCACTTTAAAACCTGCTTTGTAATACACAATCAAAGTTTTCTGCGGCATCAAACAACACCAGGCAACCGACACTGGTAATCCTGACACTCAATTTGCAAGTGTAGAAAGGGCTAAATACATAGAAAGTATGGTATTATTATTTTTCTGAACTGCAGGAAAGACTTTATAGTTACATTTACATAAGATTGCATGCTGATACACATTACAGTGGTTATTTATTTTTTAAGACATATTGATCATTGCTGCTGTAGATTTTGTTCTTGCTCCTGAAACATTCGAAATGGGATACCTACGAACTGATTTACCATCGCTAAATTACACACCAGATTACTTTATTCAGTTGGAACTAGATCACCAATTTCCATGCAAAGATCTGTACCTTGAGCAAGTGCAATTCATTGATTACGTGCAATATGCATTTTTGTACTATTTTTACTTTGAGATTAAAACATTTTCACTTGAAAATGATACATTATGCTGCTATATCCTTGAAAATGCTTCAGAAAGGATAGTTTATGGTTTGACATGTTAGTCCAGAAAAAATGCTTTGGGGTTGATGTACAGTGGACCTGAACACTAAAGTAAGGAAAGGGACGAGTATGAAAAGAAATTTGAAAATTAAAAATCTATATCTATATTATATATACAGTATATCTTTCTTGAACAGTTGTGCCTCAAGGCAAATTTATCCAGCCCTGATAAAATTGTAGTGGGTAAAGAAATGTGTACTGAGTATATAATTTCTTGACCTACCGATGCAGACAACCTCTCCAAGATCAGTACCTGGATTCTCTTACCCGTCCAGTGCCAGTAGCGCCCCCTGTCCTGAGCCCACACGTCCGAGCGCACAGGCTGAAGCCAGACTGCTGGGGACCATGATGCACTTGGCCATGGAACAAAGGTAGCAGCTGCGCAGGTCCTCTGGCGCAGTCCTTCTCAAAACATTTTCATGACAAGGTGCCCCAAATTGATATGTATTTGGCTATGGACCCCATAGTTGGAAAAGATGTTGTGCCAGGGACCCCCATAAGAGAAGATGTTTCAACATATGTCAAAAATTCTACAAGCTCACAACACGTCACATCGCAACGCATTGTGAGCTTGTAGAGCACCTATTTTCAGATACCCGTATATTTCCAAATAAGCCTGGGCGTTTAATACGCAAAATCTATTTGGACCCCGGGCGTTTAAAAGAACCAGGCGGCTATTTGCAGCAGGCTTTTATTTATTTTTGCACCGGCATTATTTGGTTACAGTTCCTGTCCAGCATGTTTTTTTAGTGCAAACTTATGGTATGGTATACGGTAAACATACATTGCAGGCAAAGTCTTAGCGGAAAGCAAGTGTGAACACCGTGCTGGCAGCGTAATCATGATATTGCTTGCATATTCCGTGTGAGACTTTTGTTCAATATATATATATTTTTTTTACATCAATGGAGAAGTGTTGAGCATATGCCATTATCAGTTTTCCAACTAAGATCTAATCTGGGTGGGGATAAATTAATTCACGTGAGGTGTAGAGACAGTCTAGTATTTTTTTAAATGTTTCATTAGTTTTACAATGCATCAGATATGGTTGCTCTACCATGAATGGTCATACTCTCTCTCTCTCTCTGTCTGTTGGGTAGAGCAAGCATGATTTAATAGTGAGAGAGAGAGGGCGTATCACCACACAGGTGTAGCCACTAAATGCTATGATTGCACAAGGGGCAGCCACACTGACAAATCCGATGCTTGCATTATAAGCTGTAGCCTTTGATTGCCTTTCAATAAAACCATATTTGATAGACATAATTATCACCCACATGTTACTGATTGTATAGATCTGTTATATTATTGTAATCCGTTCTTCATTTCCTGCGTAATGTGTTGATCAAACTCAAGTGTGTTTGGAGCGAATGGCATGCATAGCGCAGCACAAATCACTGACTTTAAGGAGACTAACATCTTATATAAACACAATTGACACTGTCATTTCTGCTTATTATAGGAAAATTAGAATCACAGAGATTCGTTGAGAATTAGGAGTGAAGGAGCCTCCCGACACAACATTTCCAGGACTTAGGATGGAGGAAGAGAACGCACTCACTCCATTTGTTTTACTTCTAAGCTATGGAAAAACAGCTGTAAAAACCTGTACCGGTATTTTATTGTATTTCATTGGATTAATGAAGGAAGAAGTATTTGAAATGCCACCTAAATTGTGGGTGGAACATGAGTCTTTCATTGCCTATCAGCATGCCTTGCGTGCGTAATGTCCGCCTCCCAACAGTTGATTTTCTCTCCATATCGTTTGATAGAGGTATAATAAAAACATGATTGATACACTGAATGGAAATAGACACTTCACAGATTATAGAGAACTTTAACATTATTGAATTATAACAATCACTTGAGAATTGGCTGAGTATGTATGGCCCAGTTAAACTACCGGTGTCTACAACCAAGATTTATTTTTGAGCCATGGGGTGAGTCCCGCACCAAAAATAGCAGACCTGCAAGTTTACAAAGTGTTGTGTCCGCGACACGTTGTAGATCTGCTATTTTCGGCGCACGACACCGTCATGCAACAAAATATAAATTATGGCTGAAGAAACTATATAAACTATATAATCAAACAAATAATCGCCCCGGCATTACCACGGACTGGGGCGTTTATTTGGACTGAGCGTTTAATACGCAAAATGGTGTCAGACCCCCGGTGGGTATTAGGTAGGCGGCAGCTGTTTGCGGTAGGGCGACTATTTGGAAATATACGGCTGAAAAAGCTGAAAAATAAAATAGGCTTGAGTGTATAAACTCTTCCACATTTTGCTGGGTACCTCCAGGAACCTCTGGGTGTCCCTGGACGCCAGTTTGAGAATCACTAGCTCTAACACTGACACACAGGAGTTGTAAGCCTGGCTGAGAGTGGGGCATTTGCAGGGGAGGATGAACTCTCACACAGATTTACTGGCGTGCAGACAGACAGAGTCTGGATGAGCTGACAGTGCACTTGGGGGCATGTAATCTCATACGCATAATGTGGGACCCTGAGCAGACGAAATACACCACAAATGAATATAAATGACAGTAATTGCACAAAACGGTTGTGTTTCACTGATGAGAGGCCTGTGGGTGTTGGAAAAGGCTGTTGGTCGAGAGGTACATGGGTAAAATTGTAACGTCTACAATTGTAAAGTGTAAAGTACGTTTGCTGTATGTCGTCTCTGTCAGGTGGAACCCTCATATGTCCAAAACTGTTACTTTTCAGGATTCAAATTCGAAGGCATCAAAAGTAGAAGATCGACAAGCTCACAATGCGTCGCTTTGCGCCACGTTTCGAGCTTGCAGATCGATGCTTTTGTGTGACGCTGTAATTATGTAGGTTTTTTTCTTTTCTTTTTTTGAGTGTCTTGTATTTTAGGTCAACCCACCTGGAAGTCTGGGACTGTCTCGCCACCTAAAATAACACACACATTAGCTCTTTATAGAAGGATATGCATTATTACACTAAATATTCAATGTCCTCTTGGTTGTGAACCTGAGGTTGAGGTTGTCACATCATTTATAGCAGGATATAATGATAAGAACCATGACCCTTCTAAGGTGCTGTATCACATTTAATAAAATCATGGAAAATAAACGTTTTATTAATTGTATTTAATTCAATTAAATGCACAGCACACTTAAAACAGCCTTTTAACTCCCCTTGAAGCAAAAACCCGAAGCGTCCCATAAAAATCAGTTTTCTGTAAAGGGTACGAACAAGGTCAGGGTAATTACTTCAAAGTTCCCTGTATGCAAATGAAGGGGTTTGGGTTTGATGGTTAACTTACGGTGCATGAGTTTAAAGGTTTCCTTCATCTTCTTCAGCATCAGAACCACTTTGAGCAGACCCTTTTGAATACTGATGAGGTCCCTGTTCTCCATAGTATTCAGCACCTCCAGGGCCCCCTGTGTAGGGCTCAGAGAATTAGAAGCAATCACAGAGCTCATAGTAATAATAATAATAATTCATTTTATTTATGACGCACTACAAATTCTTGCGAATCTCAAAGTGCTACAGGGTTTAAAAGCATGGCATAGAAACAGCATAGGCAACCAAACAATGACATGGGACCCAACTGGGCTAGACTAAAGGGTCAAATTTAAACTATAGGTAAAAAACAGGGCAAAGACAAAAAACAAAGGCCCAGGAAAAATTAAGAAAACGCTTTGTTAAAAAGGTAGGTTTTTGCAGCCTGGTAACACCCTTCCGTAATTCTCATTTGCATTTGATTTCAGGAATTGGGTCTGGCCTGGGTGCTTATCTGGGCGTTTCTGCGTCGTCCACAAAATGGACTAGCCTATCAGTGTCCTCGCTCATTGTTCTGTGATTGACAGCGGACGTTGGCCAATCAGGTGGAACCCGAGTGAACCCGAATGGAGCCGAGCGGGAAAAAAAATGTGTGAAAGGCAGTGATTCCCCCAGTTTGATATGCATGAGAACCACGGACACGCAGATTTGATTGGTCTTATATATTTATTTATTTTTATAGCAGATCTACAAGCTCACAATGCGTCACATCGTGTAGATGTGCTGTTTTCAAAATGATTAAGAACTATTTTGTTGTAATTGGTTCTTTGTGGTTATTTGATGTCTTCTAGAATAAATCACGCACTAAGAACATTTTTCTGCACTTCTGGTTTTCTAACCAACTTTCACTTTTTTTATTTAGTATTTGACCTCTGCAAAGTGTGTGTTCTACTTCCTGCCAGATGTAACCCAGTGCCAGGTGCGCCAACCTCAGCACTGCAGCGCTTTGCAGTTGAGTGAAGTCTAATTCCCATGCCAGGCAGCTCTGCATCCAATCAGGATGCTCTCGGTAGTGCCTCTGTAGGAGCCCAGTTGGATCTTGGGCCCCATGCCAAACTTCCTCAGCCACCTGAGGTGAAAGAGGCGTTGCTGTGCCTTTTTCAGCACATGGCCATGTGCTCGTCCCAAGAGAGGTCCTCAGTGGTTGATGTGAACACAGAGGAACTTAAAGCTGCTCACTCTCTCTCTACAGTATATAGCACAGTGGTTCTCAACCTGTGGGTCGGGACCCCCAGGGTGGGTCCCACATGATTTTTGGGGGCTCCCCAGATGACAGTGAAGTGACAATTTACCTTTTTAATACGGGTACCTAAACAAAACTGAAGAAAGAAAATAATTATTATTATTTTTACTGCATCAAACTATAGTAGAAAAAAACTGGTCTAACATTGGCCAAATTAGAAAGAGGCAAAAAAAAAGAAATGGCAGATCTACAAGCTCACAGATCTGCTATTTTCACAATATTTATCTGTGGAACCCAGGCAAACTAAATGGAATGCTTCAACTCCTACAATTCCAAGTGCTTGTCATGGTGGGGGGTCCCCAGTTCAAATATGATTATTTTGGGGGGTCGTGGCCTGAAAACGTTGAGAACCATTGCTTATAGCAGACCAGTTGATAGCGATAGGGTCCAGCCTCCCTCCTCTCTTATTGTAGTTCACAATCAGCTTCTGGGTCTTTTCGAAGGCGAGAGGTTGTTCTCCTGGCTTGTGTCAGGTGCAGTGGCGTGCACAGACATTTTGAGGGGCAGGTGCTCAAGTAAATGATCCTTTTTTTTTGTTTACTTGGTCTGCTCTTTTTTCCCTCTAGTCTACACCTATACCTCTTTGCCAAAAATAGCCGATCTACAAGCACACAACGCCTCACAGCGTGAGGCGTTGTGAGCTTGTAGATCTGCTATTTTTGGCTAAAGTTCTCCTCAGAAAAGGGATGCTAGGTTTCGAGTGGTTATGGTAAAAAGAAAAATCCTATCACATAAAGATTTGGCAGACCCCTGTAGTAACTCTGAGGACCCCCTGTTGAAGACCCCTGCTGTAAACTGTTTTTTTTTTTTTTTTTTTTTTTTTTCAAAAGGGCACTTCTGGTCAAGAGGGCAAAGGGCAGTTGCTCTAGCAACACCTAGAGTCTATCTGTACACGTCCCTGGGGTTGACCTCCCCTATAGGCCGTGATTTCATGTCACTGGCGGACTTAATCACCAAGATGGAGCTTGGTGCGGAGAGGGTAGAAAACTAAAAACGAGCACACTCAGTCTGTACATAATGCAGTTCGCCGGATGCACGGCTCACGAAGATTCACGGTAGGTAAGTAATAGCCAGCACTCCGAAGTCCTTCTGGTACTTTTAACTCATAGATGCACGGACAGCATACACGCCACGGTCGCGTTTTGGCTTCAAGCCTTCCTCAGCGTGTAGAGGCAGCTCTCCACCGCACCGATTTCGGTCCGGCTCAGCGTTGGGAGGCGTTGGAAAGCCTCTGCTGCCGACACATTGTTGTCGGATAGCGCCGTTCCATCAGGTCGGCACTTCTATCGACCCGATGATGAGAGCCCGTCCCGTCTCGGTAGAGAATGCTATGTGTGTTTTGTTTTGGTGCGAGTGAAAATGCTCTGCTGTTGCCAGATTCTGTGAGGAAAACAAGCCCAAAAGAAGCGACCAGTTTCACCACTTGAGCCCTATTATATCAGCTACTATCAAAAATAATCTTGAAAGCCAGCTCATAAAGCAACTACACTTCAGAAACAAGCCCAAACAAAAGCAACTTGCAACTATGAATATTTACAAGCGACTTTACAGGAAAACAAGCCCAAAGTCCCTTATAATAAGCAGACCTGGCAACACTGGCAAAATCTTGCAGGCCAGTTCTGCCAGCTCTAAGGCATTAGCACAACAATGTGCATATCGGCCGACTGTTTGTGCTGAACTAAATGCCAACTTTTGCCAACAGACTACCAGTCTGTTCCAGTCTGTTGTAGTCTGTTGTAGTCTGTTTGGTGGAGAGTCACCTTAAGAGTATAGAGGAGAGAGCTCAGGACATATCCGTGGGCGGCTACTGTGTTGAGGGGCAGAGGTGTAGAGCCCATCCTCTCCACCTGGTGACAACCTGATAGGAAGTCTAGGATCCAGCTGCACCGGCTTCCGTTTACTCTTAGGTCCTACAAAAAATGCCACATATCATGAACGCAACATCCAATCGACCCCAAATTGGAATTTCATATTCAGGGACCTCTATAATAGAGCGCACCTCCAAAAGCACTTTAACTTATGCCCATAAGGCGTGCCACGAATGTCTATGGCGTAGAAACGCAATTTCCTCCTACAGCTTCCTCAGGTCCTGACGGCTGCAGCCTGCAATTTCACAGCCCTGCATGGCTAGGCAACCCAGCCTATAGCGGGAAACCTTCCATGTACTATTTTAGCTACACTTTTCAAATACATCTGCACTTTAAAATGCATTCAAAATGCAAAGAAAAATAAATAACAATCACTGTGTCAAATGACTGTGCCTTTCTCTAGCAATTGTCAAGTGTATGCCAGCTCATTTTCATACCATACTGAAAATCAAACAAACGTTATTGAAGCGTCCCTCGCAGTTAGTGGATTGCCAGCATGCCTCGGGTGTGCTTATATTCCTTATTGCCCTATTATTGTGTTATTGTTTGTCTATGGGAATGCATTGAGGGAAATTAGGTGTTTATTGTGATTAATGTTGTTGATTTATGTTCATTGAATTCAATTCCATTTTCAATTCCATTTTATCATGGTGCCAAATCACTACAAGTTATCTCAAGACACAGTACATATAGAGCAGAGACCCTACGTTTCCCACCCTGAACATGCATTTGGTGACGGTGGCAAGGAAAAACTCCGCTTTAACGAGAAGAAACCTCAAACAGAACCAGGCTCTAGGGTGGGCGGCCATCTGTTTCAACCAAATTGGGGTGAACGAGAGAGAGAGATCATTTATCATTTATGGTAATATGTGTGTATTTGGGGAGAAATCCATGAGTGATAGGAGTAGTTGGAAGGAGCACTTCCAGCCCTCTATACTCAAGTTATGAGTTGGTTAGGTGTTTTGTTGTGTGGATTGCCATTGAGCAGTGTTTCCTATGAGTGTTTCCCATACAGTACGTAGGGTCGGGACCCATTTTGTTTTGCAGACCCGTTTTAATCGGTCATGAGTACATTTCCTGTTTTTAACCTTTACTGCAAAAAAAGAAATGTTAAAAAGCAAAGAATTATATAAATTCAGAACTTTTCGCACCTTTCAAAAATAGGGCAAATAGCAGATCTACTACATTTTTATCCCACGATTTTGGAACCCCTATTTTTTCACCCTAGTGCCAATGCCTAAGCGTGCAATCCTGGGCACTACCTTCCCTCTGCCAACCTAGGGAGGCCAGGGCCGAGCTCATGCCTCCTTCAATGCATGAGAGCCAACTGACCTTCTTATCACCTGACAGGGGAGAGTTTCCCTGGTTGGACGTAGCGCGTGGAAGGAACACGTTATTCCAACCAGTTCCCTTCCCCTCCATCAGGCGCCCCGACTGGCCAGGGGGAGGCAGTATAGTGACCAGGATTACTGCATGTTTTTGACTGGAGAGTAGCTCCAGTCTACTACGCAGATGTGGCGGTATGATCGGAATGTGGGAGTTAACCTCTGAAGCTATTTAAAGAGAGGCGGGCCATCGGTGAAAAGGGGGCGGGGTTGGGTAAGGAATTCCCTGTTTGTAGGAAAAAGGGGGCGTTTTTGATAAAAAAGGGTCTGGAACGTGTGATCATTTGTTGGCCGTCCACCGATTGGTTGTGATATTGCCCTGACAACCAACAACAACCAATCAAACCCATGACTGTCCCTTCGGGCTATAGCATCTAGCTCCATGCTAGTAGCCCCTCCCCCGCGACAATCTTGTGTGTGTGTGTGTGTGTGTGTGTGTGTGTGTGTGTGTGTGTGTGTGAGTGTGTGCGTGCGTGCGTGCGTGCGTGTGCGCGTGCGTGTGCCCTGCCGGCAGGCACGCTGCTAGTAGTCACGTGACAACAACACACACACACACACACACATCTTGCACACACACATTAAGCCTACACTTTTTCTTCGCTCGTGACACAAAATGAGGAGTTTTTGTTTGTGTGTTACGCACTGCATGGATTGGAACTATTTTTGCAATATTATTCTTCACAGTTTACCTCAAAGAAAGGTAGGCCATAATATTTTTTTGTTGTTGCTGCTGGCTGGGGTGAGGATCATGACGCTGCTGTCTTGATTTCTTGTGGTTGTGTGTGTGTGTGTGTGTGTGTGTGTGTGTGTGTGTGTGTGTGTGTGTGTGTGTGTGTATTTGCCAGAGATGTCGTATATTTATTTCGTGTTGTTCAATAAAAAGCATTTTAATCCGATTGACGGCCATTTCCTCATACAGTTACAATGTATCAGAGTGCAATACACCTCCCAACCGCTAGGGTCGCTTAGTTGAATCCATGGAGAAAATTCGGAGAAAGAGGCCACTGATCGAATTAGAATGCTCTTCATTGAACAATACGGAAGACACGGGTACTTCTGACGGCCCGTATATAATTGTAACATCCATGGCCATGTGGTTAGCTCTTTATATTTGAAACCTGAACGTTTATGTAGATGTACGGGTTGTCATGGAGAAAGTGCAAAAAACAGGTTGACGTTCAGCCATGACGCTGATGACGGACGATGCGATCGTGTTTCCACAGTGTTTCTTTTTTTCTGTATAGTTATTGTTTGGACAAGGTGTCACCTGAACTACTACAGTACTAGGCTAATGTTAACCTTGCTAGTTATAGTGTTATGTGCACACTACAGTAGGTCTATGTACATTATGTGAAGGCCTGTTATGTGCGCAATAGGCCTACCTTTATTTGACAACTTCAGTTACTAGTTCCTTTGTAGATTTCGATTATTATTACAAAACTTACATTAACCACTTCACCTTCATATACATTTTGTCCATTCGAAAATAGCCGATCTACAAGCTCACAGATCTTGTAGATCTGCTATTTTCAAAAGATGTCATACATTTGACAAATTGTGCAATGGGATATTCTGCATAATGAGTAGCCTACTTTCTAGTTTTGGTACTTTAAGTACATTGAGATACCAATGTTTTTGTACTTTTACTCAAGTACATTTTTAATTCTGGACATTTACTTCTAACATAGTATTTCTACATTTTCTACATTGTAGTATTGATACTTTTACTAAAGTAAAAAATGTGAATGCTTTTTCCACTGACTGTATGTCCATGTCCAACCACAAGGTTAGTGCCAGGGACCAGCATAACATTTGTGGTCTAAAAATGTTTGCAAAAACATTCCACGTTTTTTACATTTTGTCAAAAGTTTTTGTAAATAGCAGATCTACAAGCCCACAACACGTCACACACTCTCACATTGGATAATATGTCCTAGCTCTCCAGTCACAATGACATCTATTGTATGTCATTCTTTTCTTGTTTGTGAGGGTACCTACCCTAGGAGACACGGGGAAAACATGCAAACTCCACACAGAGAGGCCCCACCTAGGGTGTGGGTACTGATGACGCGGAGGAGAGAACACGCCCCCAGCGCCCACAGCGTCCCCTGTGGGAATCGAACCCAGGACCTTTTAGCTGTGAGGCGACACAATTTTTCTTTTTTTTAAATAGCAGATCTATAAGCTCACAACATGTTGCAACGCTATTTAGCTATTTTGTAAAAGTGGTTAATTCGTAATGTGTTTTTGTAAGTTTGGTTCTCCGGGAGACATCTTCTTTTTTGGGTCTTAAGTTGAGCTGAGCTTCCCTTTTGTCAGCAGTTATTGTTCCTTATTGAATACCACGGTTCATTACATGTGCTTTGGAAATATGGTCAGCAGTAATTCCAAGTATACGGTGAGTCATAGTCAATGGACTAAATATGCATGCGACCGCCGTATGGTCCATTAATTGCTTTAAATTAATTCATTTAGTTGCATGTACACTGTGTGATGAATCATGGCATATTTTATACAATCTTTAGTACACACAGGAGACCTGAACTCGTAATGCATTAAGCCAGAGAGCCTCAAGGTCAGGTGTCTCTATAATATTCTGATATTAATAACTATTAAGGCTATAAAAGCCCACAAAGGGCCATACTTGTCTGGACAAGACTGAGGTGGCATTTTAAGAACCTGGCATAGTGTCTTAAAATATTCAAAACCATCCTTACAGCTCATTAAATAAAGATAGAGTGCTTCCTGACGTTGAGCTTTAAGAGCTTTAGCCTTGCCACCGTGCATTTCTATGAGTGATGCAAAGTTGCCTAAGAATCTGAATTGAAAATGGTGACTGCTGAGAGATTTTACGCAAGGGACGGGTCAAGTACCACTAGTGGCATGCAGAAGCATTGCAATTATGACACAAAAGGAAGGAAGTTACTGAAATGAACAATTTCATTAATGGAATTGGAGAAAACAGGTGCTCAGAACCATCCAAAAAAGGTTAAGAGCCAAAACATATTGGGCTTTCTGTGCTCTCAGGACAAGCACGCAACATGTTTTGACCAAAGACAAGGTCTTCTTCAGGCAAACAAATGTTTTTTTTTTGTAAAGTTTCTCAAGGCACACCAAAGCCTGCTCTTAAAAGTACATAAACAAATTAAATGCATGTAACCAGTGGTGGAAAGTAAGTAAGTACATTTACTGTTTAGAGGTACATTTTCTTTATTGAGTATTTCCATTTTTTGATACTGTCACCACGCAGCTTCTTGTAGACTCATTTTCCCCATTATGTTTAAGTTTCGCAGTCCACATTCATATTGAAATGTATGTTATGCTTGTAACTTGTAGATTCCCAGATACACAGAAGGTGCACATTCTGTTGTAACTGGAATCCTTTTAACGTGTTTTTGTTTGTCTGCATAGGAAGATGCTGTCTGTCGAAGCCTAGCTGTGTAGTTGGGTGATTGGTGCCTGAGGATCTGATTGAGGGGTGCCTGTTAATCCTGTTGGCTGATTGATTACAACAAGCAGAGCGTCTTGGGTGGATTGCTATTATACTGTGGTTTGTTGATTAGAAATGGAAGGGTGGAGTCTGCAGAGTATAGAAGGGAAACCGCTCCATGATAGCGTATAGGCTGCCATGGGGAGAAGTTGTCACTCTGCCACTCAAAAATCTGTGTACGACTGCATGTAACACATACAGTAAAAACAGAAATGAATTTAATTAAAATTGAATTAGTTTCAAATCACAACAAGTTGTCTCAAGACACTTTACATGTAGAGCAGAGACCTGACATTGTCCCTCCCTGACCAAGCAATTTTTGCGACAGTGGCAACGAAAAACTCCCTCTTTACTGGAAGAAATGTCAGGCAGACCCAGGCTCTAGGGTGGGCTCTGCCTCGACCGTGTCGAGGGGGAGAGAGAGAAGGAGAGACAGAGAAGGAGAGACAGAGAGGGAGATACAGGCAAATACAAGTTGTAGTAATAAGGAGCTACATACTGTAGAAGGAGAGGCAGAGATGGATATACAGGCACATACAAGTAGTAGCAATAATAATACATATACTAGTGTAAGATAGTATATAATAATATAGTATAACAATAATGTTAGATAGTATATAATGGTATAGTATAAGAATGTTAAGATTCAGTATAGATAGTGGTATAATACAGTAGCTATCACAGTCATGCTCCATGGAGAGGCCTAATCCGCAATCACACTCTTGATCTGCAGCTGGTGGTCTGTAATAACAGTCAATGGACCTGTGAAATTACTCATTGCAGTATGTTTAAAAGTGAACATTTAATGAAGACCTTTTATCATTCCTTGGTGCATTGCTGCTGCTGTACTTGATTCTGAAACCCAATGAATATCTCTAGCAACCCAAGTTTTGGTCACAACCTGCAGTGCACCACTGGTCTATAGAACTTGTGGTAAGGTGGTTGTTTATAGAAAGTTGTAATCATCATTTAGTCCCATTTGGGTTCATTGTATTTTGGGACCAATTCCAAAACATGTCTCTCTGTGCCAGTCCTTACAGATAGCAATTCCTCTATGTGGGCAAGTGATTCTTTCAGTGCCAGAGCAGCAAAACATGGAGTACAAGGTGAGCCATGTTTGGCCTCTGCATAGTGTGTTGCAGTAGCATCGTCCATGCTGCTTGTCCTTGTGGCAATTTTATGACGGGTGTGTGTGCGTGCACCGCATATTCGAACGGTGGGCACCGCACTCCCTCGAGTCCTTGCCGATGTGTGCACACTCGCAGAGTTTAAAGTTGGTTGGTCCCATATATGCACATGACCATATATGGGCATAGCGGTCGACTCTGTAGGTCTGGATAACCGGATCTACATAATATGCCTATGTACAATATGGGCATATCGGGTTTGTTTATGGTAATGTCTGAGTCATAGTGACATGCCTATACAGTATATGGGCATAGCGGATTTGTTTATGGTTATTGGTTATATCTAGGTCTGAGTGATGTGGCCGTGGTCTGCCTCCCAGTAGCCAATAGGATGTACGTCATCAACATGACATCTGCAGTTTTGACAATAACAGGGCTCTCCATATCTCCATATTACTGTACAACAAGTACAACGGGTATTGCGTAAACAGGTGGTGCATTTATTCCCAAGTTGCATTGTTCCCCGCTTCATCTTTCCTGAGTAGGACGGTACCCGCTCATAAATAACGAATTGATTGTTGGTTCACATAAAGAAATCTGAAACATAAGATACATTTGAAAATGCATTTACAGTAACATTGACAACATGGTGGCTTAAAACACTTACTAAGAATTAAAGTGCAAAGTGTTTGTGTATTTATTGCACATATCACACTAGATTTTGCATTATATTTTAGCAGCATGCCAGGAGGCTGGAACAAACGATAGCTTCAATCGGTTTGATTTTCACACAGTGAGTTTTCTTCCTGATGGCAGAGGTTCATAATGCTTGTTTCGTAACTGCTTGATCGTACAGGCTCTGTATGGGCTGATTGGGCTCATATGGGCTCCCTATTACCTTCATAGCTGCTTTGTGCACACTTGCAAGCTTGCTTTTCAGTGTCTCTGTTAGGTTGCCGGCTTGCCGCCAAACCATACTATAGTTTAGGATCTGATGGTTCTCTTTACGACTGACAACATCAGCACGAACTGACTGCTCACTCCATACAGCCTCGACTGCCATAGAAAGGGTCAGACTAATGGGCACCCCCATGAACCGTGACCTCCCAGTCTCAGGACAGACACTCTCATAACAAGGCCAGCTGGTTTTCCTCTGTAGGTTTACTTGTAGCACCATTTTTTGGGGCAATTGTCCTATTTTCACAGATATATTTGCTAATAGATATAGTATTTTTATGTTTGTGTTGTGTGGCATTGGGTTTGATTGCCCGAAGCATATTTGAGCCAGGAGCTATTCTCTCAATATTGTTCTGTTTGGCTGCATCTGATGGAACTGTAATCTTGTTTGAATCTTGTTGGATTTACTTTGTTTTTGATTTTCTTGTTTTATTCTCACAGATATATTTGCTAATAGATATAGTATTTTTATATTTTTGTTGTGTGGCATTGGGTCTGATGGCCCGAAGCATATTTGAGCCAGAAGCTATTCTCTCAATATTGTTCTGTTTGGCTGCATCTGATGGAACTGTAATCTTGTTTGATTCGAATTTATGTTGTTAGAAAAGAAAAAAAGAAAAGGAAAAACCTAAACCTCATTTTTTTGTATTGAATTATACTGGATGTTAATGGTCCTCCTTGAAATCGATCCTATGTCTTGAGGTCATAACAGCATGGTCAGGTCTCAGGGGCATTGGTAGAGAAGAAGCCAAGCAATCAATAAACGTAACGCAAATCCATTACAACAGGGTTGTGGGTGTATACTTTACAGCCTTGCTAGCAAGTGTTTGTCATCTCTTCCCATAACTGTACACTGTACAGTCCAAGTCAAATTTTACTGCATATACAGAAACTGGTCTACAGCAGCAACCTTCAAGGTTTAAAATAATATGTAGGCCTATGACATAAAAAAAACAAGAAGCTATATAGCTCATGGTGATATTTCAAGGTTTTGAACAAGTTTTCGTCAAACCAAGACTTGTTGGCATAAAAGGCCAAGAAAAGGCAGACAAAATAGAGAAAAGGGCAGGGGTAGAAAATGATATTTTGGAAAGTATTGGCATGTTTTGATGTCTCAAGGAGAGGATGTGGGGGGAAATAAGATTTGCGGCTCCCTGCCCAGCTGAATTATTTGACATGATTGCTTTATTCAGACGTAATACCCCAACCAGGCATCCCATAGTGAATTATCTTGAGTACTCAGAGCCCTCAACATCTTTTGTGCACGCTAAGGCGTCCTATTCTAATGGAAAAGGCATGTTTTTAGATAGAAAGTAGGGTATAGAATCATTATGAACAGGGATGCATGATGTTGACAAAGACTTGCTGAGGAACAGTTAATAGCAGTGCTCCTCGTCTTATTCCATTGTGCTACACAGATTGGCTTACCCACTTGTGGCACAATAGGAGACACCTTATGAGGTTCCTACTTCCTATACTAAAATCAGTTAATTTAACTGTCATTCTAATCTTTTTGCACTTTAAATGTAATATTCGACCCGTAAGAATGAATTCATGATTTGAATGTGTATTTCTCTAGTTAGACACCCTTTAGGACAGAAAGAGCAGTGCTATTAAGCAACTGAATAAAAGTTGCATAATGAGGGCTTAATGTAGATACTTACATCTAAGAAATATATATATATAAAAAGACTGCTTTATTAGTACCTGTCCTGATGTATTACTAAACACTATACTGTGTCCAATAGTCTACATTCACTGGAGGAGATGAGCACAAACTAGTTTAGTGTAACTAAAGTTTCCAGGCCTTGTTGCAATTTCAAAAACTGCTACTTAAAGCTGTCTTGCTTAAAGCAAGATCGCTTTGTAGCTTTGCTTTGCTACAAAACATGATGGGAACATGAACAATGCCTTTTATCTGAGCTAAAATATAAAGCTTTTTAAAGTTCAGTTGTAAGTTTAGGAGTATAACCTTTTCTTTTAGGAATATAGTGGTATAGTTGTGGAATGTTGGTTTATAATCAGTGCAATTAGCTTAATAAGCTACTGCTATATTATGCAAGCTCTCCGCTGGCTTAATTAGTGCTTTCTCCTGTTTGAAATGCATACTTTGATCTGGACTCAGTTAATTCTGCAGTAGCTCCTCCATCTAGTGCCAGCCAGATACAGCCAGATGCCAATCAGATGTTGTGCTTTTGACCAGATGTAGGTCTTTTCTGAGAGCACAGCCTGAACGCGAGCTTCTGCCAGTTCTCTATTATAGATCTGAAGGGAAGCTCAGTCCAGAGACTCCAGACTGAAAGAAACACCTCATTAAGTAAAGTGAGGATAACTCTCCAGACATGTCTCATCAATGTATCATTGTCTCTGTGAACCAAAGAGAGCCTGGTCTGAGGTCTGTGTGTGTGTGTGTGTGTGTGTGTGTGTGTGTGTGTGTGTGTGTGTGTGTGTGTGTGTGTGTGTGTGTGTGTGTGTGTGTGTGTGTGTGTGTGTGTGTGTGTGTGTGTGTGTGTGTGTGTGTGTGTGCGCGCGCACATATCACAGCATTGGTTAAAGGGCTCTGTACAGTATTAGTACATAAGAAGTAATATCATAAGAATGTCTAACCAATCCTAGCCTACTATCTTATGTACTGTATGTCTGTCCTCATCCGTTTTTCTCCTCAGTGGGTTGATCAATCGCTCTGAACTTGCACATGAGCATTGACTATTGACTCCCTGAAGAGAGTGACTTTCTCCAAATAATAAGCTGTTTATTAGCATTTTGTGCACTCTCATTCAATTAAGACTCCAATGTGGGTGGAGTGTAGAGCCAAGGGAAGTGACTCAGAGAGCTGAGCAGTGCCATGGTTAATTGATTGGCAGGTGTTCACTTATTTTTAGTTGCATGCTGTGGCTGGGCTGAGGGCTACACACCACCTACTGTAAGAGAAGGGCAGTAGAGCGAGAGACAGAGCTGTCACTGGGCTACATGTACAGTACAAACATTAATAGTGCACCAATATAATCTGTGGTGATCATGTATCGTACTGTATGTGTGTCGTCAAGCCATACCCGAAAAATCTGCAGGTTCTTTTAGTGACGTACACATACATTTTTAATGGACACCTGCCTATTGGTGCATTTTCCTTAATGACGTTTCATATGAAATGCTTGTCCCTTTGCACTACTCAACTACAACTATCTCATGTTATTGGTGCCTCCAACATATATGATGAGATGAGATTATCTACTGTATATAGCTGACAAGGAATTTATTTTAACCTGGGCTTATGCATTATTCATGACACAATTTATATAAAATACTGTATTGTACATAAGAATCCTCCTGGATTTACCCCATGTAGGCAGACAGATTTCATGTATAGAGACTGCTTTATAGGCCCCCTGTCCGTGCGCGATGATGGCATACTCCTCTGGGATTTCATCAGGTCAGGAGTGTAGACCCATATCTTCACCACTTTGTCAAAATGGTTACATGGACACACAAAAAAAAAGAAATACCTCCCCAGTTCCTCCTCTTATCTGTCCGTAACCCCCTTTTCAGCCTTCCATTGTCCACATGCTGCCACCGCTGCCAGCAATCTCTAAAACGATTTCCACAAGTGGCCAGGGAAGGCAGGAGGAATGAGGAAAACAGGACAGATGAAAGCTATCATGCTCAGATTAATCTAAAGCCCATTTACCAAGTCATCAAACATTGGGGGCACAAAGGAACAATACATTTACTGAGATGGGGCGGAAAAAGGCACAGAAAGGACCTCAAATCAACACAGCCTCGGCCTCTATGTTATGGAAGTGATCTGAACAGACATTTTTCTCAGGTCTCTTTTAGATTTGTCTTGAAGTGCCTCTCAATCTGACCATGGCTCTGTCTGTCTCTTTCTCTCTGCCTGCCTCTCTTCATTTCAACATTTTCATTATACTGCATACTTTCTCAACCAGGTGGAAAATGTGTGAAATTTTACCAGCCACCGGTTGACCTCTCATTGGCTAATGTACTCCTCCCTCCTCTGATTGGCTGATGTCACTCATGCCTCCACTGATTGGCCAGTGTCACCCATTTCCATTGTTTGGAGTCGGACTGTTTCTGCAGTTAATAATGGGGTGGCGATATACTGGGTGGAGAGCCCGTCCGGTAATCAGAAGGTCACGGTTCACCTCCCGGCCCGCTCAGTAATGTGTCAAAGTGTCCCTGAGCAAGACACTTAACCCCTAATATAACAGCTCCATATTTTTTCTTTTCTTGTCCCTAGGAGTTGGGATTCAACATTTTGCTTAAAAATGTGCTTTTATGGCTGTTGGGTTGGGTTAGTTGTAGGGGTGTGCCGATACACTAATTTCACGAAACGATACGATACGATATTTGGCTCACAACTTCGATACGATTTCGATACGATACGATACGCACTTTTTTTATTATGAAAATATATGGAGGAGAAAAAAAGAAAATGCAAACAAATAATTCTGTTTTTGCATTATTCAGACATGCAAACTTGTAGCTTTTCAGCTACAATAGCCGTTTTGAATCCAAATAGTATGACACCTGACCCGAAAAAAAAACATGTTGTCACTCTTTTCACTTCGGGGCCGTTTGCATGCCTGATTATTATGATTGTAAAAAAAATATATATATATATATATATTATTTTTTTTTCCCAAAACGATACATATCGTCACGAAAACGTATCGCGATATATCACGGGACGATATATCGGCACATCCCTAGTTAGTTGGCTATTCTTGGTTTTGAGTTAGACCCTGTTTGTTTGTTTCACCTAGGTTAATCTCTGAATTCATATTGCTTCCCTTTCTTTCATAAGCTCACTTGTTTGCCATCGAACCAAAACTCCACAAATCTTTGTTTTACCTATACTGTCACATCTTCAGGCTCTTTAAGATGCTTTAAAACATTATTTGACAGGACAGTAGGCTGACAGGAAATGGGGAGAGAGAAGGGGAGTGACATGCAGCAAAGGCCGTTGGGATCGGGAGTCAAACCCGCGACGCGCTGATAGACTACATTGAGCCTAGGTGGCTGGACCGCTAGGCTAGGCCAGCGGTCCAGGCCACAATGCATTTTTGATAGGCTCGACACGTGTTATTGAATATCTAAAAACAGCTGTCTAGCTATAAACCACCATTGGCATGAGGAAGCTGTGCTACAACATCCCAAAAGTGCTATTATACTTTTAAGGTCATGTTGTGATGCAGCCTGCCGTAGCATTTCTTCTGGTTGAATGAGAGAAACACCCCAAGAGGTTCTGCTTTAACCAGATCTGTATCTGACCTGAACACCTCAAGATAGTCCCACTTTGTTTTCTCTCTTCTCGGTCTGCAGAGATCTTGCGTCTGTCGCTAAACTTCCATAAAACCATTCATCATTGTGTGAGTCCTGCTGGATTCCTCTTCCTTTCCTATTCCAGACAATAGGTGAGTTTAAGTAACATAATGGTTATGTTAATCTCATATTAGCTAGTTTATTTAATTGCCATGATCTTGTTGAGAAACACAAGTGATTTCCACTTCATAATATATGGCTTTTCAGAGCACAGGCAGCTCATATGAGTCATCCCCTCTGGTTTCTGGTAGGAAGTGAAGTGGAAAAGATAGGGACCTAAGCAGACAAATGCTTATTCAGTAATACAGTCCCTAACTCAGCTAAATTATAATTGAATGTTGCAATATGTAATTACAGAGACTGACTGCACAGTTCAAAGCCGCATTTGCAATTCATGTGAAATAGTTCCTAATGCAAAGGTACCATTGCCTTTGGCAGAGTTAGAAAAGGAAAAGATTGGAGCAAAGATTTGTCAAGTGATGCTTCATTCCTGTGGTATCAGACATACCTGTTTCAGCGCCTATTGCATTATACCTCAGGGAAACTTTTTCAAATGGCCTCTCTCAGATCAATTTTTAATTTACAGACAGTTGGACTATAATAACAAAGTCAATATCACAGTAAGTGACTCTTACTCATTACCCTACAGTTTTAACCCATTTTCTCAGTTAAAGTACTAATCTTATTACTCTGGGACTCATTAACAAAACCCACCAGCACCAACACTTAAATCTTGAAGTAAGGTAAATACAAGATTTATTTGCATTAATTAAACACAATCTTCAGGATAAGCAGCACTTGTTTTAAAAGTGTTCCAGAGTTTCTTCCTCCAGTGTGTTTCCCTAAGGAAACACGAAGGGGTGAAAACATTTACCAAAAAGGGGAGGCAATATTCAATTAATCAAGACCTTAAACATTTTTTTGTGTGTGATTTTCACCCTTTTTTTCTCACCAATTTAGTCGTTGTGCCTTTCCACACACATTTCTGTGTTGTCACTGTTGTTGTATCCTACTGACTCACCTACCAGTGAGGAGCCCCCACCGGGAGGACGTAGAGCCAACGTCCTACTCCTTCCGCCCAACACTCCCTGCTGACAGTTGCCGCCCCAGAGTATGTGCAGTCAGACACTCGATAAAGCCAGATTCGAACCCACAACCTCTGCGGTGGTGGGCAGCTACTTAACCACTGCGCCACCCGAGCGCCCAAGACTCCAAACCAATCAGAGTACACCATGGTCCCCGCATGCAAACATTTTGTATCATAACATTTTTGTTAGTTGAAGGAATATTATTTGTATATTTCAAAATTAATTATCTTAATAAACAAAAAACTGTGAAGTGGTGGCAGTGGGATCTTACAGCACCTTTCAGGTAGATACCACTGTGAAACTATTTTATATTTTTCACTCTAAAAATACTAAACAGATGGTACATTTACTTTGACAATAAAAAAATCTAATTACAAAGAACCATGCTATTGTACAGTGGTATATTGATCAAAACTGTTTTTAAATATCATTAAGACGATATTTATTTAAAACATTAATAATTAAGAGCACATTAAAATTGATTTGTTCACTGTTCTCTTGTTTATAACATCATACTGAACATGAGCTTAAAGATGGCTGGGATATAACACATTACCATTTTATCACACGGATGCATCTGTAGGGGTCCTACTTGATATTGTACTTTTCAGTCAAGAATTAATTATGTATACTTTTTGAATATTACACTCTATTCACGACAAAATAAAGCTCTGGGATAGCTATACATTAATCATTAATACTGTTATTACATTATTCATATAAGCTTAGATAAAGTTTTAAATACCACCTTTTTATGACACAATTATTAAACAACTGAAAATCTTTCCGCATACCACATCTCGGCAGTGAATAGTATGACTCCTTTGAACAATGAAAGGTTTAACAAATCCTGACAGCCAATTTATCAGCCTCTATTTTCATCCACTGTAGCAACTACACCTTAAAAGACGAGCACATTTTTGTATGCGGTCGTACTTCTCACCATATGGTATGTGTCAGAAGAGAAATGAGACAAAGACAAAAAGTTTGGAAAACAATATGAAGTGTTTCGTCAGCTGTCATTTTACTTTATTTCACCGTACGCACACAGCCATGTACTGTACTATACACCCACAAAAACACAGTAAAACCCTCCAAGTTAATGTAACCCAGAGAGTGTAAATACTGGACCAAATGGACTCAGAGTTAAATTAACGCTAAGGATTATACTCCGATTTCACTGTGCAAACAACCAGAGCCCCCATATGTTCTGTTCTGTTCTGTTCTCAGATTAATGACTCCTGCTCGACTCTGGCACATTTGCACATGGACGACTGGGATATACACTACAGAACCATAACAGATGCCTCTTAAGGATAACTACCGTAAATGTTTCATTGTTGATAGATTGTATATTTACTTATCTGATATACTGTGTATCCATATATACCCACTGTTGTAGGCCGGCTGAAACTACATAAATCAGCACTGTTGATAGTCAGTACACCATACAGTAGGTTTACTTTGACATCTTTACTGATAACAAACCATATGTAAAATTACATACATTGTCACACCATTATCCTAAGGATAGACGCAAAGAATCAACAATTATTTCCATCACGGTCCTTTCTTATGTATGTGCAAATTATGTTGTGTTGCATGATGTGATGTGTATGTGTGATAATCGCACTTAAAGGGATGGTTCACCCCCAAAATGACTTTTTTTCTATCGATTAGTCACCCCATGGAGACTTGAATTCATGGATATATTTTTGTTTTTGTCACATTCCTAACCCAATAATTTGATGACCGGCAGCGGTTCCGGTAGAAGACACAAAGAGTCTCCTTTGTATCTCTTACCGGAACCGCTGCCTACCGGTCCGCTGGTCAAGTCTCCATTAGGGTGACTAATCAATAGAAAAAAAAAAGTGAACTTAAAGGTGAACTATCCAAGTCCACGCACCCAAAGGTGCCAAAAGTGTTCTAGTGCATGTCAGTCCAAGCACCCATAGGTGATAGATGTATGTTCATTGTCTCCGCCAGGCCGAAAGGCATGACGAGAGAGTATGTTTTGCCCCCTGTCCGTCCGTTCGTGTGTCCGTCCGTCCTTCTGTCTGTTAACAGCTAATCTCCGCCACCGTTGGCCCAGTCGCTGTGAAACTGCACACACACACTCCCTGGATGCCACAGCAGAACCTCTGCCCCAAATTTTTCAGATCAGCCTGTCATAGCGCCACTATGAGGCCGACTTTTGCAAAACAAATTTTTGGATATTACTCCTACAGATTTTGACCAAACAACACACAAATCAGTACACAGTATCTCTATAGTCATGTGATCAACACGGATCTGTTCGATTTTCCATATTCCATCCTGATTGGCTAAGATTGGCTTCCAAAGTTTGCAGGATTGGTTTGTTTTGAACAAAATGCCTCAAATCATGAACGCAGCATGCGATTTCCATGAAATTATCCACGTAGATTCCCACTTGGCCCAGGAAGAAATGCCACTTGAAAACGTTCACATCAGCCTCATGGTGGCGCTATAACAGGACGATTCACGTTTTTACCTATAACTGCACCGATCTGCGTGAAACTTTGCACGCACACTCCCTAGAGGCAAAGGAAAAACCTTTGCCCTGCATTTTTCACATCTGCCTGTTAGAGCGCCACCAGGAGGCTGACTTTTGTAAAACAAATGTTTTCCTCTTACTCCAGATTCTGTCCAAAAAACACGCACATTGGTACACAGTGTTTCTATAGTCATGTGATCAAGATGGATTTGTCCGATATTTCATATTCCATCCTACTTGCCTAACATTGGCTTTCAAAGTTTGCAGAATAGGTTCGTTTTGAAAAAAATCTTCAAATCATGAACGCAGTGTGCGATTTCCGTGAAAGTTTGTACGCACATTCCCACTAGGCCAAGGAAGAAATGCCCCCCTTTTCACATTGGCCTGTTATAGCGGCACCAGCAGGTCTAATTTAGCAAACCACATTTTTGGAACAAAATCATGAATGCAGTGTCCGATTGCTGTGAAAGGCCTAAGAAGAAATGGCACCATTTTCACATTGGCCTATTATAGCGCCTCCAGGAGGCCATAATAACCTACCTGACCTGGCGGAGACTTGTGCTCCGAGGAGCACTTTTTCTAGTTGTTCATACTTACTGTTGATTGTACATTAAACGTATGTGTTATTATTATGTTAACTCAGTCAGACCTAGTGCAGATGGCGAGGCATATTTATAATTTATAATAATTTAATTAACTACTCTTACTTGCACCTATCCTGTGTTTCATGCTTCCTGCTGTTGCTGCTATGACACCTGAAATGTTTCCAGACAATGATCGTCTGTCTATCCACACACACACACACACACACACACACACACACACACACACACACACACACACACACACACACACACACACACACACACACACACACACACACACACACACACACACAGACACAGACACTGTGTTGCCCTCTGAACAGCTAGAGAGCCAATGGTGTCTCATCAGTCACAGCCTTGGGTTGGGCTGGGGGAGGTCTGGAACCTGTTCCACATCACAGTGAGGTGCCCACCTGTCCCTGACTGAATTAGTGCAGGATTGATGCCAGGGCAGACAGGGGGACGCTCCCTCTTCCCTGACCCCCTTGAACCTCATATTTCAAGTGGGACAGACAGAGTCCAGGGTCACAGGGCACTGCTCCAGGCAGTCACAACGTGGCAGTCCTGGCCAACAGTGGCATCGCTGCAGAAGAGGGGTCTAACCGTTACAGTGCCTCTCAACCTGTAGGCCCCATATGTTTTTTTTGGGGGGGGGATCCCCAGATGACAGTGAAGTGACAATTTATGGTCATTTAAGACCTTTTAAATACCTAAAAAAATGTAATGAAAAAAGATTGTTACTGCATATAAGCTTCTTTTTTTTTATTACTGAAGCTGGTCGTTTATCTGTGCAAACGAGTCAAACTAAATGTAATGCCTCAACTCCTACAATTGAAAGTGCTTGTCAGGATGGGGGGTCCCCATTTCAAATATGATTATTTGGTGTTCGTGCTGGGACCGACACAGGAAAGTTGGTCTGAATGGGACCAACACAGGAAAGTTGGTCTGAATACTCTGAAAACTGCAAAGTCATTTTTTTCAAGTAGGTTAGTAAGGTATGGAAAGTTGATTATGAGTTCAATATTGAACTTGAGGGGGGGGGCTCGCTCCTCTGTCAAGTGACTTGTGTCTTTCAGGAGCATTATGTTTTTTATGTTGCTTGGGAGCCCCTAACCAAAGACAAATTTCTATCACTATGTAATGCACAAGTTCATTTAATCTTGAACCTTGAATTACCGGTAAATTAAATCCTTTGAGCCCAGAACCTGATAAAAAAAAATCACGTGATTATGATTCCATTTGATCATTAAACATTTAACATTTAACTGGAAGAATAGAAATGATTAGCTGAGCAGATAACAGCCATTGTTATGTGTAACATAACAGAGCGACTTAGGAAGCAATGGAAAGCACATACATCAAATGCATATGAGACATAAAGACCACAGAGTGTATTACTGAAGTGTTATGTGTATGTTGTTTGGGAGCCCCTAACCAAAGACGCATTTCTATCACTATATGTGATGCACAAGTTCATTTAATCTTGAACCTTGAATTACCGGTAAATTAAATCCTTTGAGCCCAGAACCTGATAAAAAATTCCTATGATTATGATTCCATTTGATCATTAAACATTTAACTGGAAGAATAGAAATTATTAGCTGAGCAGATAACAGCCATTGTTATCTGTAACAAAGACACCAGACTCAGGTTGGAGTCATGAATCTATCTCATATTAACTGTTACAGGTTAGCCACGTGTGGTGTTGTCTTTATCTGAAATGGCAGAATATCTCCACAATCTAATTACTTTAGCATTCCCTGTTCACTTTCACTTTGAAGAAGATTCCCTGTTTACTTTCACTTTGAAGAAGATTCCCTGTTTACTTTCACTTTGAAGAAGATTCCCTGTTTACTTTCACTTTGAAGAAGATTACTGCTGCACTGTACTTCTCCAATGTCCAAAAAAGTAATAATTAACGAGTTGCGCTTCACTTACAGTGTATAAACCATTACCTCAGTCAGCAAGCAGCCAAGCACCCATATGTGATATCGGATGAATAGGCCTACTTAATCAATAGAAAATGTATTTTCCAACACCACAGAAAACGGTAGATTTCATGAGCCAGTGACCTTTGCAAAGTCATGATGATGGATGGATTTAAGAAATCAATCCTATTTGAGTTGATATGCATAATATTATGATTAGATTATCATCTGATCTAAATTGAATCTGGGTTTTACTGTATTACTCGGCAAGGGCGTTCACATGGCATGTTCATATGTAAATACACTGTGAATATCATTGCTGTCAAGCAGAATCCTCGTATATCCAAATTGCTTTTTTTTGGCATTTAATGTCCTACTTCGTCATTCAAGAGTGTCATGCAAAAGTAGTGGAAATAGCCGATCTACAAGCTCACAATGCATCGCGATGCGATGCATTGTGAGCTTGTAGATCGTCTATTTTCACTATTTTAGAAAAATGTAATTCCATTTCCATTTCCATTTTTCATCATACAAGATTTCCACCCGACAGTGACGATAACATAGTATAAATGTGCACGAGGAGCCGCCTGGATTACAATGTTAGTCTCCTGCGTGGAAATCCAAACATCTACCGCTCACACAAAGGGGAAATCCCCCCTTTGCCAAAGGAAATATTAGGCTTCAGAATGCTCTGGCAGGGCTGTTCTGCTACATTTACATTCATGCACCATTGCAGAAACCAACGATGGTAATAGCAATGTAAACTGAAACTGAGACCTTCAAACCTTTTTGCTGTACGCTAGAAATGATTTCCTTTCTAGATTTCAGTCCCCTGTGTGTATACTGCCTCCCATTGAGTGCAATTACAGAAAGCTCAGCAGTGCGCCACGCTTTAAGAGGTAAAGTACTCGTTCGTCATCGCCTTTCCACACATAGCTGTCAGAGTGTCTCGGTTAAAACTCAAAGCCCTGGCACGGACCAAGCTACGTTTGCCTCGATCAACAGCACGAACAAAGTCTCCCATAAGAACAGGAACTCGGCTGCACGTCGCATTTATTTCCACTTTTCCGAGGCGTTGGCAGTGGGGCAGTAAATGGTCTGCATTTCTATAGCACCTTCATCCAAAGCATTTTTCTTTTTACTTTCATCCGGTGAGAGTGATGACAAACATGTAGTTAGGGGTTCTGTGTCTTGCGCAAGTAGCCTACTCTTTGACAGGAAGCGCAGAGAATTGAACCGAGAACCTTCCAGTTGCTAAACGGCCACTCTACCGCCTGGGGTGCATTTCGCCTTTCCGACATGTCGCCTTTCCGACGTTAACGAACCCTATACCTAACCCTAACCCTAACCCTAACCGCACGCGGAAGCCACTAGTCGGAGTGGCGAGATGTCGGAATGGAAGGAGCACCCCTACCGCCTGGGGTGCATTTCGCCTTTCCGACATGTCGCCTTTCCGACGTTAACGAACCCTATACCTAACCCTAACCCTAACCCTAACCGCACGCGGAAGCCACTAGTCGGAGTGGCGAGATGTCGGAATGGAAGGAGCACCCCTACCGCCTGAGCTACAGCTGCCGAGCAGCGATAGTGAGTGGAGTTAATTACTGTCATGCAAGTAATAGGCTTGTCATGTTTACCACCAGGAAGTGTCAGTAGCTTGGCCAAGATTCTCTACACTGTAAAAACCCTGAGTGTTCATTTAACTCAGTAAGTTAACCAAATGGCCTCATACTACTTCATAAAACCCAAATTGAAATTATGAATTAATCTTTTACTACTGAGCAACTACTTCAGGTGTTGAAAAGCCAAGGTAACCATACCACACGGGGGGAGCAGGCGTCAAGCAGCAAGCAGTTGTGAAGAGGTCAAGTGTTTGCTTTACACGGTTGACAGCGTCAGCAACTGCACGTTATTTCTCTGGAGAAATTGTGTTGCATAAAACCTCCGGTCGTTGACCGTGAGCACTATCAGTGGCCACCTTCCTTACTTTGCCTCATGACACCATGGAGGGTCAGAAACAGAATGGTGGTGTGCCAGTTACGCAATTTAAAAAATAATAATAATCTGTCTGTACTCAAACAAAGGAAATCCAGTTTAGAATGATATCCCCTCGCTGGCATTCTTTTAACCCCTTACTTTCTCCTTTTTGTCTCAAACGTAAAATCATAATAGGTAGGCTACCGTTGCACATTGCATATGTTCATTTTGTGAATTACAGAACTATTGCTACAAAATTATGTCAGATGGAAAACGTATTTGACAAAGATTTAGAAATGGACCCAATGTCATTGATTTGGGGCCACCCAAGTGGAAATAATATTTCCAGTAGGCCTACTAAGTACTGTAGCTAGCAAAGGATATAGAGTTCTTACTTTTCTTTTTGTTATTGCAATGGACGAGGACGAGTGATATGGGCCCTTCTGTTAAGGGCTGGTGTGAAGTGAAGTTGTGAGCTAGATCGAGCCATATCCATCATGCACTGTGCGACCGGATCTCCTGCTCTCCATGGGAAATGAATGGGATCCATCGACATCCGTCAATAGATCCATGTTGTCTGCACCATTAGCAGTTTTATTTCCGTCCGCAGCAGAATGTTTAGGAAAATGTAGCATGTGTGCACACTACTGCACTTTATCAATGAAATAGCTTCTGCACTGAAAAGTTATTTCATTCAGAAAACGGTCGGTGACTCGACCACCATGCTGAGAAATGTAGTTAAGTAACATCACACCCATTGTCGATGTGCTTAGAACTAGTAGGTACGCTAAGACAGTACTACCCCACAGCTTATCTGAAATGAGAGCTGTCCTGCTGTGGCCACTGTTTATCTGAATGTCTTCACTCACAACATGGCCTCAGAAATAGGCCCCTGTAAGATTACGCATTGCCTCCCTTTGTGTGAAAGGCAAATGGAAAAACCCTGTGTGTGGAAAAAGACGGTCATGAAATTGATGATAGTCTGATAGCATACCAGACAGCAAGGCCACATGTTGAGTTGAGAGGTTAATGCCTGCATTTCCCATCACCGCTATTGTTAATGCTAGGATTTCCTCTTGATTTGTGGGGCCGATTAAAGCACATTTTCACAGCATACTGTCAGAATGACCTGCAGGACCTGCAGGGTGATGCCATGGATATTTGCTGATCCCTACTTAAGAGGCTTCCTGCCACTGAATCCAGTCAATGCACCCTGCACCAGCCCTCTATCATCCGTCCGTCCCCATTATTAGCCATCCAGTTTTCATTCTGAGACTTAATGGAGCGTTCCACAAGGGACCCGATCCAGATGAGTGAAGCATAGCTTTAAAACACGGGTTCTTAGCAGATAAATGCAGACACTGTTACGACATTACACGACTGGAAGAGAAAAAAAGAATCCTATTACACATCGCTGTTGGAGCATGGAAGTCTCTTATATATTTCAAAATCATTTCAATACACATGATCATGGCATGTGTCTTGGAAAACTTAATAGTACATTTTTCTGGATTGCAGATACATGTGGATCAATAAAAGAGTGTCAATTGTAAACAATCCTTTGTATGCATACCTACATTTTTTTGATGCCTTCAGATTCTGTTATAAATGCATGTTGACAGTCCGAGGTTCTCTAAGAGCTGATGAAAATCTATCAGTTCTAAGAGCTGATAAAAAACATCTTGATGGCTCTAATTGAATAAATTCTCAGTGACTGATGTGCCTATATGACTTATGCATCAAGAAGTCTGTAGAATTTTAATCCACAATGTTGTGTTATTAAATAAGTTTATTTGCCCTGTGGTTCATCTAGTAGTGGATGTTTGTGACTGTGATAAAATAAACACCAACTGTGCTTTTGGCTGACTATCAAAACGGGAGTGTAGTGTATCTGCAGCATAAACCGAAAAGACTGTCAACTAAACACAGCTGAAATAAGGAATGCATGCTGCCGCAAAAATAACTCCTACAGACAACTATCTTTTCTGAATCACAAAAACAAATAAATTAAAAAAGAAAGGCTTTTTAAACCAACAAAGGGACAGGATTGCGCTGTGGTAGAATGAGGGGGTAGGTAAGAGAAAGATATAGACCCAGCAATTCTGTCTTTCTCTGAGCACTGGCATGATGTGTGCCTAGCACACAATTACTTGTTTTGTCATTTAATAGGCACCGTTGGGGCATTGTTAAAGTCAGGAGGCGCTGAACCAATTACAATTACAATTTAGGCATTTAGCAGACAGTCTTTATCCAGAGCGGATAAGAAATGAAAAGCACATACATCAAATGCATATGAGACATAGAGACCACAGAGTGTATTACTAAAGGCTCATGAATTGATGACAGTCGCCGTGGTCATATATACTACTTAAACGTACTGTGTTAATGGATGATTTTTGTTTTTTTTGTTTTTACAATCTCACAAGCTTGTTGATTGACTATTTTCAAATATTTAATGAACTGTTGTGTATACTGTATAGGGTTGATACTATTAACTTATTTAGCTGGGGACCCCCTGGAACCCCCATAAGGACCCCTGGGGGTCGATGATGGCTTCTGTCCATCTATATTGTTTGACCTACAGTATCAATAACCATCAATCCTCTCCATCCACTCATCCACTCCTCTCTCTGGTAGTTTCTCCAACAGCCCTGATATGCCAGGCCCCTGGAGAGTCACTGAACCAGCGGTCTACCGCTCAGAAGTCAGGCTTGCTACTACTACTCTACCTGCAAGACAAGCAGCGTGTATGGAGGCTCGGGAAACTGATCAAGGCAAGAATTGACAGGATTCTACAGACCAAGGCATGGTGTAAAGTAACCTATACATCAATGAAAATGTGATACTGAAAATACCATCTAATAGACTAAATAGAGCATATTACACCTTTCCTGTGTCCTATCACACACACAAGCGCGCACACACACACACACACACACACACACACACACACACACACACACACACACACACACACACACACACACACACACACACACACACACGTGCACATATGGGGGGTGGTATGCATCAAAATGTATTTGCACCAGTGACCAGTCTCACAAACACCTCATAGACAGTGCCTGACCTTTGCGATCTGACCAACAAACATCTGGCATTACACCTGCAATTTCCATAGACTTATAATGTATATGTGGCGCAAGTGATGTGCTACATTATTAGCACGTTAACACGTTAACATGATCACCTGTGTGGGTTGGAACATCAAAACATCAAAGTTAATGCGTACCAGTACTGTATGTCAAGTGGTGTTGACGCTATAATGGTCAGATGCGCTGCACTATCAACAACTGCAAACCGTATTATGTTTATCTTAATAACGTACCTTATAACATTGTTTTAGCTACAGTGACGTCACGCAAAAAAAACTAAAACGTGGCGGTACAGAGTCCTCCTTCCACAAGGATGTGGTGACCGAGTGACCTAGACGGATAGATGAGATCAGAGGAATTTCTGCCAGGAAACAGGAACAGTGATAAAATACATTGTATAGCAAGGTGACAAGCCTTCCTCGATGGACTCCTGCAGATAAGACTCCAGCAGATATAGGCTCCCTTTGTCTTTGTGTAACCGGGTCTTCGTGCAGTGCACTCTGTAGCTGCTGCTCAGCTCCAGAGAACTGGGCAGAATGCACGTAGGGCTGTCGCAATCATAACTGTCTATAAATGAAAAACCTGTCTGTCTATCTGTCTGTGTATTATGTACCAGGCATATCTCGGGCACCGTCTGACTGATCAACTTCAAACTTGTGTCGTGTGTGTCGCAGATGACTCGGGGACGGGTTGTGCCGAGTTGGATTTTATTCTGTAATCAGAATCTATTATAGACACATCCCATAGCCCCATGTCTTTTCATAATCACAAGCACAATCCCAGAACAATTATTGTCATCGGGTTGGATAGTTGTAATTGCAAATTGCCTCTGGACAGCATCACCCGAGAGTGAGGAAGATAGTAAATTGTGTGTGTGTGTGTGTGTGTGTGTGTGTGTGTGAGAGAGGGAGCACTAAGTGGCACATCGGAATTATGGACGTGGACGTGCTATGTTATAGCCATAACATTTTTGGGAAGCAAGATGCCTTAATATTAATTCATATCAAATTAAAATTCAGTCACATAATTTCAGTTTGATCAGTAAACATTTTACCAGGTCAAAAAGTGATTGATTGAATACTTTACGAGCAGTTTGAAAAGCCTGGGGCGAGGATGTTTGAATAATGGACCCCCCCCCCCTCTCTCTCTCTCTCTCTCTCTCTCTCTCTCTCTCTCTTGGTCTCTCTGGAGGCAATATGTAATCACTACTATATCCAACCCAATGACAGTAATTATATTGGGATTGCTTGTGATCATGACAGGGCATGGAGCTATGGGGGGGGTGTTTATAATACATTCTGATTACATTAATGTTTGATTTACATCGACCAAATGATCTTGTATAATGGTAGTCATAACAAAGCATGGTTGGAGACAATTGTTATCAATTAATTAAATAACAATTGTTATCAGACATAGCCCAATCACTTAACAGTGAGTCTGCCAGAATTGCCCGACAGCGTCTCAAATCATTTAACATGATAAGCATATTCAGAGAGGTTTTATGTGATCTGACCGATCATTTATTAATTGATTACTGTTTAATTGCTATCTGTCTCAATGGTGAAAACGGAACTACATCATATTCTCATACACGTTACACAACAAAAACAACAATTTCTTGCAATTATTATTAACAAACAGTTAATCTCTTTTTGTCTCTCTGGATAAATACAGCCTTCCTAGAAGATCAAGGGTTTTGATAGCTATACATTTTTTGAGGCGATTGAGGTACTGGTGCACGTGAATTTTGATGCATTCCATTAGGGCTGGGCAATTAGCCGAAACTGATAATTAGAACCAATAACCAACTTAATCTTGCTCATGTAGGTTAATCGAATAATCCAGAAGCAGTTTCAAATATATGTATATATATATATATATATATAATTATTATATGTTTTTTTGCGCTGTGAGCTTGTAGATCTGTTATTTCATTATTATTGATATTTTGTGAACGTTTCTGGAAAATTGTACTGTACTGTACTTAGGCCACTTTGTAATTTATACTTTGCATGCTTATTATACGAAGGCTATGCTAAGTATATTTATGGAAGTACTTGCTTTTAAAAATATAAAAATATATGGCTACGCCACAGTATAGTATAGGCTGGGCCTAGACGAGGGCGGGTGGGCACGTTTTTTGGCCGGATTTCGTTTTTTTTTTCACGGTTTTTGGTTACTTTATTTTGGGGTTAGGGTTAGGTTAGGGTTATGCTATTTAATTCTTATTTTTGCCTGATTTTACCGATTTATTATCAAAACATTAATTATAAAAATTAAAAAAAAACTTTTTTTTTTTGCTAACTCGATTGGGTGGGCCAGCTTTCTGTGTGGGTGTGCCGCGGCCCACCCCAGCCCACCCGTGGCTACGCCCCTGCCAAGAGGATACAGTAGATACTTTGACTTGGTACATGGGGTTTAGTCCACCCCTGTGATCATGTGTTAATGTTGAGGTACAATACTGGTGCACATGAATTTTCCTGTTCCACCCCATAAAATGCATGAATGCACGCACACACTCACACACACACACACACACACACACACACACACACACACACACACACACACACACACACACACACACACACACACACACACGTCAAGGTACTGTACGCTTTGACATACTGTGTACAATAGGCCATATCCAGAAACACTAAACAGGGCTTGAGTTATGGTATTGCTTGTAATCTGATCAATGTCGGATGAGCACGCATGCATCTCAATTGCAAATCAACACGCTCCAATTTATGTGTGAAGAGATGCAATTCATCCCGGTATCTCATGCAGCCCAATGTAATGTCTTTCATAAATGTATTCATATCTTGAGAGCAGTCACTAAATTATCATTTGGCTGATAGAGGTGAAAGGTGAATAGTGGAAGCATATTGTCCGAGGAATAGATACTCTCAATAGATACTCTCACACCACATGATTTTCAAGTTGTAAACTATGACGAGAAGTTTTGACAAATCGCCTGTCATTGAATGAAAGCAAGTTTTTGGTGTGTGTGGGTGTCTGCTCGCGAGCACACACACACACACGCACCAGTGTGTGACTGTGTCTGTGTTGGTGTGTTTATTACGGTATGTGCTTACTTTCAAATGGTGTGGGACAGTGATGTCATTTTACATGACACCACTCAAGAATTTCCCCGCAAAGAGAAATACTACGCCGCTTGCACAAATGTCAGCCAAACAAATTGAACCCGTGAATCTTTTGAGACGCCGCGAAAAGTCTCCTTGAACAAGACATCAGTCTGATGTCACATGGCATGGGTAAGCAAATGTCCGGCGATTTATCTCCATCCTCCCCTCTCCTGGCTCAGCGCTCGCTCGCACCACACTGCACGCAAGCACTTATATAAATGTGTTAATAGTATCTATAAAGCACCGATACAAGCAAAGCATAAAGCAGTGTAGAAGAGGACAATGAAAAATTGTTGCATAATTGAGAGCAGTGTAAATTCCTTTGTACGTGCATATATATCACGATAGCGTTCATTGTAACCCTTCATTTCACGCGGCTTGGCTTCTTCATTCATTCTGCATATCGACATTTTGACCATTACCTCACATGAGTGATGTTAAATGGAGGCAAATGGTGCAGGGAAATACATAGGGATTGATGGTCGCCTTCAAGCCATGCATAACTGCTAGGCCTTCAGAGTGAATCAATCAATCTCTACAAAACAAAGGAAGGTGTCTTTACGGCTCTCTAGTTGAGAAGACGCAGTATGTAGGCCTAAATGGTCGTTTCATGTACGTCAGTCGTTCGTAATGTGGGGTCCGGGGACCCCTGGGGTCCTTGAGGAGGTTCTAGTCGGTCCCCAGATATGACTGATAGTTACTGAAGGAGACAATTCTACTGCGTATTTACCGCCTACGACAGTGTTTTGCCAAGGACCGCCCATACCCTCTTCTGATTGGTTGAAATGAAAGAACAGGAAGTGGCTGTTTCAACCCCTTTTTTTCACTGTTAAAGTAGGCTATAGTTTTTGTCTGCCACAGAGGCGCGCCGTCTGAAGCAGACTTGAGCCACGAGAGGCACCGCCGAGTGAGCTTAGGCGAGCGAGTCACCGCGTTGAAGGTTGCGAAGTCTGCTTCAGCCGACTCAGCGCCGTCCGAATCGTGTTTTGGGGTAAGCGTTCGGCCAATCAAAGTGATTACTGGCCAATCACAGCTCGTCTTTTCCGGGACTTAGCAAAACACTGTCGTAGATTGTATATACGCTATTCTACCTGTGTGCCTTCGGTCAGTTGTGGGCGCGTTCACCGTGAGGGGCGGGGTGCTGCAGTAATTGGTGGTGTAATGAGATGAGGGAGGTGCAACAAGCCAGTTAATGGATTGCATGGTATGGGCACACAGGGGGAGATTATACGTTTTTTACCGTTATATTTTATTTGTAGTAGTAGGGAATGTACAAGCATGGCTATTTCTAACCGACAGTAAAGGAATTCTGGAACAAATGATAAACCATATGGGACCAAATCATGCCCAATCTGGGAACCCATTCTGTTAAAAAACATTTTTTTTAGCTGAATCTGTCTTGAGAGATTAAATCATGCCTAACAATAAAACAGTTCTTAGATTGCGTTACATTCAGGTCAAACAATTTAAGTCAGTGTGATGCTATTGCACATGTTGGCTCACTGGAAGTGGAAAGGCTTTGCTACACTAAATGGAACAGAGCCTTAATTAGTTTAATTGGTAACACCTGTGAAGGAACTATATTACACAACTATATTATCAATATGGCTGCCATGAAAAAAGTGTAGTGGTATGTGATATTCTCGGTGAGAGAACAGGTGAATTATGTCGCATGATTTTGGCAACTATGTTTCCAACTCCCATTTATCATATTAACACTTTTTCAAAAAAAGCGTTTTTGAATTTGTGTGTGTGTGTGTGTGTGTGTTAGTGCGTGCATGCGCATATGAGCTCACAGTATAAGCACGACTGTGCTCTCAGACCTACTGTTGGCCCACACATTCCTCGAGCACTATTTGCTCAATTTATTTAATTATTCAGCCCACGTATGTCCCCTCTCCTGCACCCTCCCCTGAATCCCTCGCTTGCATGCTGGCTGCTGTGCTTTGTCACATAGGCTGCAGATGGGCTGCTATGACACTGCCAGGACAGGGTCCACTGGTCCATGTGCAAAACAATTATCGGCTATGAATGGTACACTAGCAATTTCCTGCTGGGGGGGGGGGGCACAACAACAACGCTGGGGATACAAGCAGGCTGAATAGGCTTGTGAAGAAAGCCGGGCCCATTGTCGGGGGCCTCACTGGTGCCGAAAGTGAGAACAGCGAGGAAGCTGGATTCTATCATGGCCAACCTCTCCCATCCCGTCTATGAGGAGATGATGGAGCAATTGAGTGGATAATGGAGCAATTGAGTAGGAGGAGAAAAGACAGATTCATACACCCCCGGTGGAACTGCATGAGATGGGGGCTGTCCTGTGTGCCGGTAGCTATGAGGGTATACAGTACAACAAGGCACACGATGGTCGCTCTGTCGGTCTAGTCCAACAACTCTGGAGTTTCACCAGTCCAGTACAATTTCAGACAGACACTCACGGAGGCTGTATTGTAATATCACAGGTGTATTATATTCAGCAGTAACACTGTAGGGTGCGGTTATTGTATCGATTATACTGTTGACACTGTAACGATATCAGTATATTCTGTGATGTTGTAACGGCATCGTGATTAAGTATATTTGCTCGCTGTGTATTTGCTTACGTATCTGCGTCAGCTTAGGACAGGGTATTGTAATGACTCTGTCACTGTGTGTTTCTTGTTCTGAATCTGCTTAGTGCAGGCTATCATACACGCCTGTTTGCATACCACTTGCTGACGTATTTGTCTTTGCATCGAGCGGGATACTGTTACAGTATGACACTGGGACTGTGTGTATTTTGTTCTGCATAGTAGGCTATTGTATAGGGTGTACGCTTACTGTCATAATCATTTTGTTCATTATTGATGGTGCTATTTTTGTGATGTTATTCCTCCTATGACTGTATCTCACAGTACTTCTCTTACTCTGTATCTGTACCTTAACTGCTGTGTTGCCTCTGGTGCCTGAATTTCCCCTGCGGGATCAATAAAGGTCTATTGATTGATTGATTGATTGATTGAATACTTTATTAGAAATGTCAGAAATGTGAACAGCACGTGGTACAGTAAGACATTAAAGCTAAAAGGATAACACAAAAAAGTCCTGGGGACTTGTTTCCATTGTGGTCCTATGTATTCAATTCATCAACATGGTATACACAATGTACAGTATGTGTCATAAACAAATACAAACACTATATGTACAAAAGAGATGGGAAAATTACATTTACCTCCCCTTGTGGTCTCCTGCTTGATGTTTTTTCAGGCCAATTTAGAAAGAAACCAGTGTTACACATCCTTTAATGGATGGTGTCAGGGCTTTCCACATCTACCTATTTACACAATTTGCCTCTTTACGAGTAATTTGGATATTTCACCCTTTATGATGCATATGTAATTAAATGTTCAAGGAATCTGGAGGAATATCATTGCATAAAGGGCAAGGGTGTATGCCTAAGCTGAATATAATCACTGCCCTCTCTGGTCCCTCAATTGGCACTGCATGAAGAACCGTCAATTGTAAAAGGTGAATGAAGATGGATTGCATCCAGGTACCATCACGACAGACAGGAAATGCAGATGGTGCAGTGCAACAGGCCCACAGGCGAGATCTAATGACATTGCGATTATATAAACTTAACTCACAAGTGCCAAACTAAACTGTAAGCTTCAAAACATAGAAAATAAAACACACATTTTAAAGTAGCACTAGGTGCTCCGGTTCTTGTGGGCTAGTCTTACGGTGCTACAAAAATAGATAATGAAAAGCAGAATTTGTGATTTGTATCTGTTTATTTCATATCCAAACTGGGCTCAGACTATAAGGTCGACATTTCCATCCTTTCAAGACAGATTAATGAATCACATAAAATAATGTAAATGTATAAACTATACATGGTTGGCATTGGAGCATATATACATTTTACTGTAGGACCTACTTAATGCTTGTTCCACCCATAATTCGATACACCTGGGGTTACAGTTGATAAGTTATAAGCAGCAATTACACGTCAATATAGATTTGTTGCCATATCAATTCACGGTAACAGGAAATCAGAAGAAAAACAATAGTGGAAAATGTTGGTATATGCGTGTGAAAATCTGTTCTACATTTGGTCTATAGCCCACGTTTAAAGAAAAAGCTTTAGTTGAAATTCATCATTAATGCCCCTCTAGGGTATAGAGCCAATAGGCTTCTCTTTGCAGAATTTCTCTGTAGGTTCAAACCCTCCTTTTGGGAGAGTTTTTCTTTCATTGGCAAATAACTGTAATGAGGATACAGGGTGATTAGTGGGCTGCTTCAGGGTCATTAGTGTCTTGGTGCATTGTAGAGCTCATTGTGTTTAGAAATTCATAGTGGGCGTGATGTCATGTCTTACTCACGTAGTAGAATGAACATGGACAAATAACATGCAGTGAATTGCCTGAGCATTGTTGCAGTTCATAATTATCTTGATGGAATAGGGCTTGTTGGATGAGAGCAAGAAGTGGTTTTGCGTAGAGTATTATTGCAATGTGCAAAACATCTGAAAAAAAAAACAATGCTCTCAGTATTTATGTGCATTTTAAGGACAACATTGTTTCTGATATTGAAACTTTGCCTGAAGAACACTGGAGGAAATGGAGGGTGTTTCCTCATGTTGTTTATCTTATTTACTGTATGTCCATTACCAACGTGAATTGCGTTGGCAACAAATCTTTATAGTATAATTGTGGCTTATCACTTTCCATATTGAAACCTGCATGGTGTATGAAATAACAGAACTAGTTAGATAATCCTCCTTGTTCAACCAGCTCAATGCTCCTGGGGCCTGATTATATGTACTGTATCATATACTGAATATCAGGTCCAGCCTCAATTCTCCTATAGGTTCATATCATATTGTATGTATCTTTTGTTATGTGATTTCTTAGACAGCGCAACGCTGAGTGCGTTAACAGGTCCCCATCTTAAGGGTCCCTGACGCACAGAGTGCACAGTAGAGATGAGCGGGCCGACCCGTAACCCGCAGGTCCCGTGGGGCAGACGGACGGGTAATAGATTACGACGCAATTATTGCGGGGCGGGCGAAACATACAATATGTGATTTTCATGAGTATTTAGGAGGCGGCAGGAACTTTATTAACTTTATTTCACAAAGATTTTAGACTTATGCTGAAAAGATGTGCTACAGTATCTATTCCAGATGAGTGGGTAGAAGTGTGGTAACCTTTTGATCTCTAGGGCCGTTGTTGTAGGGTCCTGAGACCATTTGCATTATGTTGTCTGTCTCCACACACAGCCATCCTGTTAAACCCAACTCTAATTATACCTGAGAGGCTTCTTCAGCTGTTCAGGGATAAATTGCAACGTTGCCAGAGCTGAATATTATTGGTTTAGATAGAGCAGAGGTGACTGTAAGGAAAGCTGTTTTATATCATCTGTGGGACCAATCAGTCAACCATCCCAAAATACCCAAACCTCTGATTGAGTCAATTAGCAATAATTGAAATTAATGAAGCTCTCACCACCTCCACGTGCACATAGCCTACTGCCTTCTGTACCTTGTTTAAACATTATGGTGTGTACAGAAATGTACCTGTAGGCAAACACAATTATAAACGTACATGTTTGTAGACAGACTGAGAAATTAATACAGACACAAACGCAGGTGACTAGAGACACGTTTACACCTATGCCTGATTTTGAAAAGATTACAAATGTAATACAAGACACCACACACCACAACTGGAAAAACACAAACATTGATTCATGATGCATTGATTTCCTCAATTAGTGCTTTTAATTACATTCAGCTGCAGAGCTCTGAACTTCTGCTCTTTATGTAAATTGAAGACGTGCTTCTTATTGACAATATATGTTCAAATATTATTACTCCAGCCATAATATTCTATAGTGAATTCACTAACAAACAACACCTCTTAACTCACTTTACCTAAAGCGGGCAAGCCACACAATGCCATGACCAAAAGCAAAGCAATGCAATGAATGAGCACATTGCAGAGGCTTCGCATGTATAATTTGGAAATGAAAATGAAAAGTTGTCCTACTTTTCAGAGCCAAAAACAATATGCAGCCTCCTTGTTTGCCATTGTCGACAGCCTAACAAACCCTCCTGTGCCAGTAGCCTCTGAACTTCTATCCACAAGGGCCTACAACATGTGCCTCCTTTTTCACAGACACATTTCAGAAGATTAGACAAGCACTCAGTGCTTCCTTTTCGGGTACAGGGTGTGTCTCCAATAAAATGTAATTCAGATACCATGACACAAATGTATCCAGTAAACCATGAAAACCATGGACATTATAGAACATCTGAAATCCTCCTCCTTGATATTCTACCAACAGGCTTTTTCAAAATTGTTTCAAATTACATGGTCTGAGATTTTCTACAAATTGTCAGCACGTCTCTTCTCCCAGGATTCTTCCCACATGCCCTGAAAACTGCCAACATTAAGCCACTTTTAGAAAAGAATAAATAGTTGTGATTTAAGTAGACCTCTGTTGTACTTGAGAGCTTTCCTCTATTACGGTGGTGGCTGATCATTCAGTTGGATTGCCCCTCTGAAGCAAGCAGCAAGCTCAGAGAACTCGATGCCACCTTTCAGTATCACTCAACATGTTCTGAAGATCATTAAGCACATACCGAGGTGGCTGGAAGATGTCACTATCAGTCACTGACCGATAGAGCAAAACAGGAGCAGACTTTGTGCTGGGCATACGAGTTGTACTTCAACAGTGACATCCCGTACGTTTGTGCCTGCAGTATCTTTGATAAAGTAGAGCACATGGTAGCATATCTGTCTCTGCAGCCACTAGAATTCATCAGTTCTAGGGCGATGTCCGTTGGGAAACGATGCCCGTTGGGAGTATATGCCCCTCCGGTTATGTAATACCTGTTGTATCTATTCAAACACACAAGTGGCTGTGTTCGGGGGAGGGAAGCTTGGCACGGAGGGTGATCACATTCAACTCGTACGGGCTGGGGTGGCGCTTGTCAGCGGGGGGTGTTGAACAGGAGGAGTAGGATGGAGGCACTGCGTCCTCCCGGTGGGGGCTCCTCACTGGCCAGGTGAGCCAATAGGGTACAATAGCAGTGGCAACACAGGCATGTATAGGGAGGTTTAAAATGCCATAATGACAAAGGGGTAAAACAAAATTGTCTAAAAAAAGGAGAAAGAAAAGAAAAAAAATATCAGTATAGTTCAGCACAAACCTATATTACAATATATAATTTATAACATATTACAATATTAATATAGAAACCTCACTAATGAACAATTACAGGCCCATAGTCGTTCAACAACACAAACAACTGCAGGATTTCAACCACACCACGGCACGAGACTGCTCTTGGTTAAGGTCTTCACTGACATCCACCGATCGTGGCAGAATTTCAGTCTTAGTATTAGATTCAAATGCTGCTTTGGCCAACCACAACATATTACTAACTTACTAGACTGACTGGAACACTGAGTGGGACTTTCTGGCACAGTACTAAATTGGTTTGCATACTGTACATAAAGTACAGGGACTACTTTGTGTCTACAGTATAGGTAATTACACATCTAAGAAGCCAAAAATTACATTCAGAGTTCCCAAAGGGCCATTCCTGAGGCCTCTTCTGTTCAACATCTACATGCTCCTACTAGCTCAGATTATGGAAAACAACAAAATATGTTGAACATAATTATACACTGATGACATACAAATTTACATAACCATGGGGACTATGGTCCAAGCACTGAGTAAATGCATTGAATTAATCAGTGATTGGATGTGCTAGTATGTTCTTCAATGACACAAAGACAAAAGTCGTTGTTTTTGGAGCCAAGGAAGAACGGTATGCATGAAAACTATAAACCGTTCTGAAAAGAGATCCATAATGCTTTTGTCTGCAATTTAAGTGCCTCAACATTACCAGTTGCCGTGCACCCACAAGAGAGAGTAGAGTATAAATGGCGAGTGAGCTAGAACATCAAAAAAAACTTTATCATCTTACAAGTCCCCTGTTTAGAAGCACTGCAGTCTCCCTGTTAATTATAATGATGGGAAAAGTGCATGGACAAAACAGTTTTGTAAAGATGAGTTTGATGGAGTACACCAGGCCGTTTGAAGTGAACATGTGCACAACGTACTCTACTTTTCTCAATGTTGCTTGTAACCAGCTTTCGTGTATCGAGCAAAAACTGAGAATACGGACATATTATTTGCAGCCTTGTAGTTAGTGGCCTAGGCTATTATTCTCGCCGCTGACATACAAATTTAGGAAACCAAAGAGTCGAGCGGTGCTGCTGAATGGATAATATTTGACACCAAAGCACCTCAGAAGCACTGTGTGGAAGCATTTACTGTAGGTAGATGGCGGCAAAAGAATCGACAAAGATAATGCAGTTTACACACAACAGCAACAACACAAGAACAACTTTTGTTTTCATTTAGGCATTAAAGCAATGAATTGGAGATGACTTTTTATATTATTTTTGTCTTTGATTATTGCCCAAGTGTGTTATGCACCTCATGATGTTCCTTATGCATTCATCATGGGCCAGCATGGGCTGTTTCTTGTTACAAAAGCTGCTGTACTGAAAACGTATCGAACTGTGACCCAAAACCACAATACGCAGCGAACCATTACACCTCTTATAACAAGAGCTGCTGGTGCATGCAGACAGAGTTTGCGCCCCAAGGTCCATTTTTTAATTTAATATGAAAGCACTTGAACTCAAATGCTATATAGTTATGTAATCCCCTCCTCCCCCCCCTAAGAATATACAGACTGATGTTTTTAAACCCAAACAGTGACAAGTGAGGTTACCCCCACACATTCAAAATCCCATACTCATCACAAAAGCAGGTAATGTTGAGGAAGATTACTATGCTGTTGGCTACTTTGTCTTCTCTTGACAGAAAATGGCCTGGTGCCATGTCTGACCTTGTGTTTTAAAGTAAACCTCATTCGTTCTTGAACATTTTAACCACATGAACAGTAGCATCACTATTCTGGATTTCTGGGCATGTCATAATAGGCTAACATTCTCTGAAAATTGGCGAACATTTGACGAAAATTGTATGCTATTGTCAGCAAAAGGACACAAAGGAGACTCTTATTTCAAGTCTCCATGGGGAGTAGTCTCCATGGGGTGACTAATCGATAGAAAAAAGTCATTTTGGGGGTGAACTATCCCTTTAAGTTTTGGTAACACTGCTATGAAGCGCCGATATTTATAATGCATTACAGATACCTTCATAACGCATTATAACATTATAATGCATAATTCATTACAAGCTATAACATGCTATAAGCCTTCATAATGCAGTCATAAGACATAATTTGAGTTTGACTATAATAATTGATAAGGTCTATATCACAAACACATTATCGAGATAAATACACCTTACTTTACATAAAGCACACAGTAAGCTGTGTCCATAACCACACTCTCCATCCACTTTGGTTACAGAAAGCACCATGTCATTCAGAAGACCTTCAGAAGACCTTATCTTAAATGGAAAATAGAGCAGTTATGAGCAATTGTGATACCTGACCTTATAAAGTATTATACTCAATTTACAATTTATAATTCAGGCATTTAGCTGACACTATTATCCAGAGTGACTTACAAGTGTGAGATCAAAGTAAATGGCATGAACCCCAGTCAACAATCGACAGGGTAAATGGTCATGTTAAGAGTGCAAAGAAAAGCAATTTAGTGCTTCAAAGAAACAAGGATACCAGGTCAACATCAAACGTAGCATCTGTCTAAATAACTTGCTATCTAAATAACATTCTGAGCTTTTGTCAAACATTGAATTCCTAATGACTGTTGATATCATGACTAATTCCGAAGACGCTTATAGTCTCTTATAGTTGAAAGTGCTGTAGTAGGGTTCCGTGTTAAAGATTTTCGCCTCACATAGTATGTAGTCCAGTTGGTGCCTCATACCAGTAGGCCAGACCTGGAAGGCCCATCTTTTGCTCATTCTTTTACCGAACATGGTGTTTGCAGCCAGTAGCTCCAGAAGTAAGGCAGCAAGGTATGTGCCATTCTTGTTTGTGCTGTCATGGAATGTAAAAGGTTCATCCATTGGTCCAAGTCTTGCATTGAAGTCACCCAGAATCGTGAGAATATTGTGAGCTTGGATACTACGGACTGCTGAGACAAGAGTGCAAGAGTGCATTGGAACATGTTCATGTGCAGTGTTGCTATTTGTCATCCTCCTGAAGAATGTGCGTGCGTGCGTGCGTGCGTGCGTGCGTGCGTGCGTGCGTGCGTGCGTGCGTGCGTGTCTCGTCTCGTCTCGTTTATTTAGTAAGACATGAGAAACAGTACATGGAAGTACAATTCACATACAAGGTCTACTTGTGATAAACCTCATATTCCTCAACAATAACTTGAACTATTACAGGTTCAATACTGTCATCATATATATTTGAACCATACAATTAATGGATGTATATTTTCATAATCTGTACATCTTGCCCAGGCACAACAAACATCTGAATTTCTACTATGAAGCAATGAAAGTGAAACTCTGAACTGCCATTTCAACAGTCTGGCGTATCTCTGGAAAATTGTGTAGTTATTTACACTTATTGCTGCATTGCTAGCCCTGCATCATTTAACCACTTAAGCCCTATGTTTCGTTGTACAACGGAATTTATTTTTTAATGCGTTAATGCGTGAAAATGGGGACGCCAGGTTTAAAGTGGTTACGGTGCTATACAAATAAAGATTATTATTTAATGGGGCATGCCAGCTCAATATTTCCTCAAGGTTAGTATCGCATTCATCACCTGGGTTATCTTGGGAGCCCTGAAAAGATCTGTCATCTGTAAACCTTTTCCAGCATCCTCTTTAGGGGCTTTCATGGCACCAACCGTCCTGTTCCCATAATTGTTATGAGTGATACAAGATAAAGGAAGCTATCCACAGAATAACCAACAAACCTGCCTTGAATGAGCCATCCTTAGAGCCCTACTGCTAGTAGGGTAGAAATATACACTGCTTAAAGAAATGTAGGGAACACTTTGATCCCTTCATTATTTTGAGTTTTCATGAACCGTGCACATAATGCTAACAAAAACTGCTCAAAAGAATTAAGGGATCAAAGTGTTCCCTTAATTATTGTGAGCAGTATCTATATATTACACCATTGTTTTCCTGAGAAGCATGCAATTGTTTTTGCCATGAAGCCTTAAAATGAGTCAGACAATGAGAGAAGAGGCAAGAGAGTGTGTTAACTGTTTATTATTCGCCCTTATTCCATCTTTAAGGTGGTATAGCGTTGCAAGTTAGGCTATTCTTTGAAGATATTGTAATATACAATGGCGTTTTCAAATGATTTCAAATTGATTCACACGTGCCTACAGTATCTACTTATTTTCTCCATTAACAGAGCTTGCCAGATTAACGTGCTTCAGGGAACCAGAGGAAACAATTATCATAGTCCAACACTTTTGAATACTATGGTTTGAATACTGTTTTGTAATGCCAACAACAAAGTTTAGCAGATAGAAAGTAACTCACTCTCAATAATGTACTGTTCTTTCTATGTGTTTCTAGAGCAATGGTTATCGACAAGGTTCCCGGGGACCCCCTGGGGACCTTGAGGAGTTAAAGGTCTGTAACTCTGAAAGCCAAATGAAGCCAAATCCATTGGTTCTTTTTCTACTCTCTAATTGAATTGATTTTATAGCATAGATTAGGGTCCCAGATAAAAAAGAGAATAATTTTTAAAAGCCATAAAATGGGGGTCCATGGGCCAATAAATACCAAACTCAGGGTCCTTGGAATTAAAAGGGTTGAGAATCACTGTTCTAAACTATTTGGTGAGTGGTAGGTATTGATCAGGTTGGAGGTTGATTGTGAGCCAGTAGATTGTGAGGCAGATTAGAGGTTTGACATGGTGAGGGGCTGACAAGAGTGGCAGTCATCCCTATTCAAGTGTTTGGCTATGGAGCTCCTTCTAATAGTCACATCCACACTATGTCAGGCTCACCCTCTCTCCCAATGATCACAATCACAAAACATTGTCACCATACTAAAAGGCTGCTATTTGTAGCTAAGTAAAACAACAGTCAGCACATGACAGAGAAGCTCTGTATTCTCTGTACTCTGTATTCAATAATCGTTGCCATTTCCACTGAAGTGGTGAATAGGCGTTATTTTCTGACGCCATGCATTTTTCATGAGAACAACCTGTGCTGCTTGTTTGTCTCTTTTCAGCTTACGATCACATTCTTGCCCAGGTGTTCATCATCACAAACCGGTCTTGTACAGTGTCTAACTTTGACTTTGCTTTCTTGTTTGTTGTTTTTTTAACTGTTAGTATGTGTGGACATAACTGTGTTATTGTCTGCACCTTGACAGCAATTGTGTCCTTTTAAATACCTGTACTGTATTATACCTACGTTTATTCATTTCACAACAGATTGAGACTGTGTATATCAATATATGACGCAATGTTGATGACATCGGGGATCTCCATATATGGTCATAAAAGGGACACAGCCAGACAGACAGACAGACAGATAGATACAGAGATCTCCATACTGTATGGGCATTACATGGGAAACAGAGCAACAGACATACAGACAGGCAGACAGACAGACATACAGACCGATTTTCTGGTTGAACCAATTTCCCACTCAGCACATCACACCCTCGGGTCCTCCGCGATAAACGGCAAGTTTGAAGTTGTTCGTTCAGACGCTTCTCGGAATATGCTGGGGAAAGATGCACAGATACACAGACAGAGATTCCGTGCATTTATAGATACATAACTCTCAAAGACTGCTGACTCCTCTGAACATCCTTGGCAGTCCAGAGAAGGAATGGTTAAGGGAGGACAGACTGTAACAACTTTGTCAGCCTTAATAAGAGTCCACTCTTACTCGGGGAGCAGTAATCCATTGGAAACTGATTACGATTGATGAAACTCCCAGTAAACAGTCTAGTCAGCGAATCCATCATAATATGTGACACATTACACCGCAGCTACAATGATGATTACAGAGATTACAACACCTGTCTGGCATCATTCATCAGCTCATCAGCATTGCAGTTTGGCTCCCAGATTGTAATGATGAAGTTAGTTAATATGCTGCCGGGAATTAGTCCTATCCTCCGACATTGCCAGAGATATTCAGTAATACTAACATCCCATACAGTTTACGACAAACAGCACGGCCAAGTCTTCACTTTGTTGCTTGTTTTGTTTCTATGATGACGGCTGAGGGACTGAGAAAGTCCTAATCTCTGCACTTGCCCCTTGATACACGTATCTCCATCTTATTTGTTTCAGCATGTCAGCACATTGTAATGCTGCTGGCAAGACTATTAATGGTGCTGCGGTTGCACCTACGGTTCATCTTCGTTTGATTGGTGATGCGAAGCACACAAACAAATGGTCTGCAACAGAGGATGGCTACAGTGTCATTGTGACACATGGAGGCACTCATTGAAACAGCATGCCGTTTACATGCTGTACCAATAAAGCTGTCTGGCAATACTTCCGCTGTCCCACTGGCATTGTAAAAGGTGTGAATCGCAAGGGAGGTGATACATTGTGGCAGCCAGCATCTATAGGAGACACTCGCTCATCGTGGAGCTGACACAGCTAGCTTGGTTACAACATGAAGCCTGGCCACGAGTAGGTCATTTTTTTTGCTGTTGTGAGTGGGGGTGAGAGGAGATAAAATACATAGGCTAAGCAGTAAGCTATAAAAGGCCTTCATGTAAAAGTATGTTTTCAGAAGTGATCTGTCACAGATTTTGCTAGCCTGCATGAGTTCCTCTGGCAGGGAATTCCAAGGCATTGGTGCCCGGCCTGCAAACGTGTTCTCGGCTGATACCTACAACACATTAGCCAATCTACTTTCTAAGAAGTTCCTACCTGAGGATCTCAGGCTGTGCTCAGGCCCAAGAGACCAACATACAGTATCTGGCCCTGTAAGGCCAAACATGACTTATTTTCTATCAATTACACACACCATGAAGCCTTGATTTCATGGAGATTGTGTGTGTAATTGATAGAAAAACATTTTTTGGGGGTCCTTCAGTAAAATCTATTCTGAAACTCACATTGTAGAGACATATTGTATATTGTAATATAGTTGCTTTCTTTGAATTTCTTTGAACAGTCTAGCAGATTAATATTGCACCAGTTGGAGATTGGAGCAATCAGAGAATGAGCCCTGATTGCAGGGATTTAACAGTAGTCTAAATCATGATTAAATAAAAGCATAAAAGCTAACCCTACAAATAAAGACCAACGGAGTTAAATGACTGTGGGGGTATACTGTAGTTGCAGTGAGGTTTTCACTGGTGCAATATAAGCAAGCAGTCTTAGATTTAATCTGTTCTCTTCGATTCTGAATCTATAATGCAGTCTATAATCAGAGAGGCATTATGGACGGGGGGAAGGCGCATTGAGACGTTTATTCCAATAAAACAGCATTAAAGAAGCAAAAGAGGAGCACAAAGATTTTGAAGACTTCGGGAGAGTAAGATACTTATAATGCCATTCCAACTATTTTTACATCAAATGTATTGTGTAAGTGTAAGTTAGCTAACGGACACCTATATCAGTTGAAACAACATCTAATTCTAGCTGCAAATATTTTGAGTTTACTGACAAATGCATCAAAAGGCATATTTAAGACATATAAGCTATAACTCATGACAGGTCATGATATATGGTGATTATATTTCTCCTTCACATAGACACTGGGGGAAAGAGATGTGAAAGCACATTTAAAACTTGAGAGGCTTAAATATTCAACCAGAGGCTCTGTCTGGAGATGTTATATGGGTTGGCAGCCATTTTTAGATAATTTTAATCTATCATGACATAGCTATAAAACACAGGTGCACCCCGGAGCATGCTGGGAAGTTCCTCCTCAGCTCGGCATGTTACATTATAATACTAGAGATCCTTCAGTAATACTAAGCTTGTTGGGCTTCTGGTAGAGCAAATGGAGAACAGTAGGCTACTGAATTGACACTGTAAACCAGTGGTTCTCAAAATGAGGTTCAGGGACCCTCAGTGTTCCTTGACGGGGTTCCAAATGGACTCTTACAGGTCTGTAACTCTGAGAGTTATGGGGGCCCTTGAAATCAAGAGGTTTGAGAACCACTGCTGTAAACCACAACCATACTGTTGTATAATTTAATGACATTTAGGTAGAGGATTTATTTGTTTCATAATACAGCAATGAGGAACTACAACGGGGAAGGAGCTGCTCATCTGCTAATCGGACATACAAATCATAGTTATTTGCCAAACCCTTCATGGTTCAGTGATGTTTGCTTTGTATAACACTTTGAAGATTCTCTATTTATTTCACGGTCTATTTCAACCTGTTGGGATGCTACAAGCTTGGTGCAGAGTTTTGAGTGGAGTCATGTTAATACTGTCTGTCAGTTCAGAAAGGCATGGCGAAATTACAGAGCACACCAGTTAAAGAACTGAGACGCTCAGTGGCTTTCTGTTGCTGTTGATTATTTTGCAATACAGTGTGGCAACACAAGAAGCATTTAGGGGGAAAAAAACATTTAGTTGGACACACTGGTAGGAGACCAGCTTTGATTAACTAAGAATGTATACACTGTATACATCTTGAGTTGACTTTTTTTGCCCTGCATTTTGCGAGACATGCTATTTTCAACATGCTGTTACAAGGCAAGGGGTTGGATTGTTTTTTCTCTGGGCGATGCACACTGACACCGTTTGTGTTTATAAATGGTCGGACGAGCGATCAGACATGGATATAAACAAAATATTCTGTGACCAGTTGAAAAGGTAAGAAAAGTGTGCATTTTTGGCAAGAGATGGTATATTCAACATGCTGTTACAAGGCAAGGGGGCCGTCCCGGTTGGATAGCTTATCCTCTGGGCGATGCGGTTTTAGAATCCGCTATGCGCCTTCCCTAACATGTGTGGGCAAGATAGCAATTTTAGGGAAAGCGAAACAACACGCCCACAGGCACACCTCCAGGCGCAAATAACGGAGTCGGCATAATGTATAGCGGGTAGTGCGGCCGTAAGATACCGTTTAGGGACAGCACCATCTGTCTTGTGGGTAATTCACGGGTAGCGGGTAGGGCTAAGGGGTAAGGCTTCGCCCAAGATAGGGCCCCTAACCCCTAACACAGAATGCATTGCATGCGAATAGGTGGAGCACCGAAGTTGAAAACATTTCCTTCTGTTACTTCTGAGTGAGACGTAGGCATCGCAGTGGCTGGCTGACGTGACTTTGTGGGAGGGAGACTGAGGGAGTTGTTGCATTTCCATTGTGATTCTCCGTAATAATTAATTATGGCAGAGATTATTCGATTCATTATAGCAGCGATTCTTCGACTCTTTGATTCATTATAGCAGCGATTCTTCGACTCTTTGATTCATTATAGCTGCGATTCTTCGACTTTGCCGTGAGGGTATTGGAAGTGGGCCCCCAAATCATTGGCAAAACTTAAATATTTTAATGATAGCGTAACATTAACATGAAAAGTAACGTCTAAAGTTTAGACGTTACGTCTAGACTCTAAACGTCTGTGGAGAATGTGTGGAGAACGTTGAAGAATGCAAACTGACTTTGAGAAGTGGACTGACTAAAGTAATCAAATGGCAGATGTGGGGAATTTGGCAAATCAAGCGAAGGCTGGGGGTGCCATGGCAATTCAAAATCAATTGGCTGATTTGGTTCACGGCCAGAGCCTTTTCTGGTGGTTCTGGACAACCGCCTATCCAACCGACTCAACACCGGGCACTGCACTCCCTCGGGTCAAGAGATACATGGATTACAGACGTACAGAGAGAGAGAGAGAGAGAGAGAGAGAGAGAGAGAGAGAGAGAGAGAGAGAGAGAATGAAAGAAGCTATCTTGAACTTCACTTACCCAAACTAGGGATGCAAACAAATAATCAACTATCAATCAACTATCAATTGCTACTAAGTTGCTTGATTCAATATTTTGATATTTGATATTCATTTGATCAGAAACGTCCCCCATATAAATTGATGTAACATCAAATTACATTTTAACCATACAAGTAAGACGCGCGAACGCTGGAAGCGAACGCAGTTCTATATTTCAGCCACACTGTAGTAGTGAACTCTGGCGCACTCTAGCGGCTGCACACAGGTAGTGCAGCTGCTATATTTCAGTCACGGAGTTTTGAGCATAGAGTTAAAAATAATAGAGAGGGCACCGGATATCGCCTCCCGTCCACTTGCATTGAGTTGCTCACCCAGCGCGTGAAGCGAATTCACCCCTTCTTCCGGGTTGTAAAGTGTGATGGGCGTAGCCTATTTGGGGCCACTGTGATCCGTTCTGCGTCACAGAAGTGACGCGTTTTACGTCACAGAGGTGCGCGTCCCTGTGCGCAAGCGTGTGCGCAAGCTCGTGAGCCAAGCCCATTGGTCGAAACAGTTTTCGCACAGTGGCCCCATTCCGTTTAAGCTGCAGTACCTACTAATGGCCAGCATGTCCATTTCGCTTCAATGCAAGCACTGGGTTCTGGGGGCTTGGTTTTGAGTCACATGGGGGCACGAGCCAATGAGAGCGTGAGTCGCATGGGGGCGCGGCTGCACACATACTGCACACAGACAGACACACAAGCCGAGCCGAGTTACATAGTAGGCTCCACTTGGGCGGAGTCGCGGCTTCGCCGCGCCTCCTTCCGCGTTCGCAATTAGATTCATTGAAAACACACATTCTTGGTTCTGGTGTATGATATTGTCCCTCTAATGCGTGAGGGTGCAGTGTTTTTCAATTTCTGTTTTCTTTTTTTTTGAATAATAATTGTTTTGAAAATGAAAAAAATATGAAGGAATGAAAAAAAGTAAAGAGTGCTTGGAAAGCCAGCACTCCAGAGCTCTCAGAGGCAGAGCATATTTCCAAACGCACCTAGAAATTGTCCCTAATTCAATTTTCCCCCTCTGTAGCAATCATACACACAGACAGTAGAGAAACGAGGGAAGCGAAGGCACAGTCGACGAGGAACCAAGTAAACGCGAGCGAGAGAAATGGAGAGAGATAGCTGTTTCTACACGCCTCCTCCTCCTATTTTTTGACATATTCATGAATCTAAAAAACTAGATATACATGTCTTTTTCTGTGCGAATATACAGCTCTTCATGTTACAGGTAGCTAAGACAATTATATATTTAAATACCATTATATACCCATTTCTCTCATTTTGAAATATTATTTGGCCAATAATCAAGTATATAAATATCCCACAATTGTCTCTTTGTGTTTTTTTTTTATCTTTTAAATAAATAAATAATGAAAAGCATTTCAGTTTTTAGTTTTTCAGTAAATTAATGTCATTGTTGTTGTAGTCTCACTGTTATAAATAATGTCATTGTTGTAGTAGACCCTTCACAGCTTGTGCAGTGCAAACATTATAATATTCTATAGTGATTATCCCACAGAAGAATTATGTACAGCAGTACACTCATTTCGCACCCCAAGTTGAATTGTCCATACTATGAGATACTATGACTTTATTACATGATATTTCCCATATCATCTGCCCAATCATCTATACCAATGGAAACAAGTCCCCGGGACTTTTTTGGCTTATCCTTTTAGCTTTAATGTCTTACTGTACCACATGCTGTTTACATTTCTGACTAATAAAGAATTCAATTCAATTCAATCAATCAATAGTACTTCCCGCTCTGCTTTATATACTGTAGAACTTAGCCACCAAAAATATTTTCTTTAACAGCACTTAATGGACTCAAACTAAAATGTGATCAAATGCAACAACTAGATGGCCATTAAAAAGGTTTGTTCATTAATATGGATTTAGAGGATCAGAGCTACAAACTGAGGTGTTGCTTGCTTGCTTGCAATCCGTTTTGGGGCTCCGTTAAGGCAGCTTGTTAATTTATGTTTTTCTGAGAAATCCAGCTTCAAAGTTTTGACAAGGATTTTCACACCTTCTCAGCTCAAACAGCTTTGGATAAATAATTAAAGCTTTGAATTTGTTAAGTTCATACTTAACCCAACAAATGAATTTTGGTGGATTTGCTCTACCAACATTTAATTTGTATAATACAATCGTGAAAAATAATACTTGATATGTGAGCTCTGATTTGCGGGTCTTTTTATTTTGTATTAATTGATGAACAACAGTCTTTCCATGTTCCTTGATCAATCTGAATCTTTAAAACATAGCACAGCAATAAAATGCAACAAAATAAGTTTTGTTCTAGCCAGACGCCTCTCCCAAAATCCATTGCTTGTGAACAGGTGGAACACTGAAGGTGTGAAAAATCACCCTTTTGTGTGTGGAGAGACTGAGAGGCAAGCAACTGAGTGGCTGGCCAATGTGACAATGGGGGAGTTAGACTGTTGTTGTGGTTGCATCATGATTCTACATCCTACATAACTCAGAGAAATAACAAAAAACAAACAAAACAAAAAAACTATGTTGCATTTCACTCACCCAAACATACAGTATGTCCAAAATCCCTCACTTGTCTGCTGACCTTGTAATGTAGCACCATCAAAAGACTATGATGCTAGAGGAAAGACCAAGGAGTCACCAAAATCAGTAGGATCCTGCAATCTACATAATAAGATAGTATATGTGATTGTGTGATTACTTTAAATGTAGCTTAATTGTGTTCAAAGTTAACATTTTGACATAAAGGTGGTGCTAGAGAAAAGGCCACCAAAAACTAGTAGGCGTTATGCTCCGGGGAGCATGAAGACACTGCAGATTCCATGGCAGTATTTTTAATACTGCCTTTAAGACCAACCGACAGATCACTATCCATAAGCCTGATTCATATTGTGTCACTCTGTACATACATGTTATACATGCAACATATTATCTGGAAACTACAGAGCCTGTCAGAGCTGGCCACTGAACTTTTTGTTGAATAATGTGTAGTATCACTGTTCAACATTTTACATTTCACCTTTTACTCGCCCTCTGCTCTTAGTAATTAATTACTAAGCATACCAAGCAATGACCCACTGGCCGCACCTCCCTATAGGCAGAGTAGGCTCTGTGCTTAGAGCTCCACCTAGGGTCCTGTCTTGGCTGCCCAGTAAAAACAAATACTATTATACAATATGAATGTATAATTTTAATAAAGTAACGTTATTTATTAATATGGTATTGAGGAAGGAGATCCCCACCCCATTCACGTACCATACAACATAGCAGCAGCAAAAGTGCCCAATAAGTGCACAATAGAGGTGGTGCAGTTGCCAACCACCAATGTCCACCATCGATCAACGAGCCCACAATGGGTAATGTTGTGAGCTTGTAAACTAGCTATTTTTGAATGTTTGCCCCAATTGATCAGGAAAAGTGAAGAGAAGTGTGAAGAGGTCAGATGTCATGTCTGTACATTATTATTTATATATTATCTATTAATACATCTTTCTAGACTTTTCTGAGCCTTTATGTGATATAGATATTTAGTGGAAAGAGACAGGAAACGTGAAGAGAGTAGGAAATTGACATGCCGTTAAGGCCGGCCGGAATCAAACCGGGGCCTTATAACCACTTGGTCTATTGTAATTTGTCTTATCTTCTAATTTGATTCCACATAAAAACAGAAGCAATAGCGTTAGGGTTAGTTAGGGTTTAGTAGGGATAATGTTATGACTTATGAGGCCAGGCATCTAATATGCTGTGCCAAAAAAATATTTTGTGAATCAGGTGATGAGAAGAGAAAAGGAGCAGGGAGAACGTTCAATCGTCATGGATAATCATCATCATTACAGGAGCAACCAAATGAACCATGAACATCTATGGTGGACTTAGGGGTGAGATAGTGCACAACTTAATAGGCTTAGCTCCAATTAGGCCGTCCACAAAATATTCAGAGGCATGGGGAGGAAGAAATTTGAATTTCACAGCTTTTCACAGATACCTTATCACAGCAGCTGATCTTTACATTTTGATCCAAGCATAGTTTCTTGCATATTTCAAGAGATTGTGTGGTGTGGCCATCCACCCATATAGCAGATATCCAACAAAACATTAAAAAAACCCTGGAAGAGTTTGACGTACTGAGTACAACATTGCCAATTTAGATTTCTTCTCAGTCAGTGAACATTCTGACATCACTTTAAAACAAAGATATGTGCACTGGCACATGAATGAGTAACATCAAAGGAAAAACTGTATGATACTCTGGCAAACTGTAAAAAAGCAAAAAAAAGACCAAAAAAATAGCTAAATCTGTTCATAATAGTGGTAAAATGTCCTCATGTACTGTGCATTGCCTCAAAATGTTCACATGTTTTGCAACTATTGAAAAGAGAACCACGTGCTTGAGATCAATGTCTGGGGATCAGAGTCACAGATCCATGGCCTCCTTAGTTCCTGGATTTTACCTTAAGAACAATGGACACCATTTACAGCAGGTCAATCAGTGTGACATGCCTAGTAATGAAGTTGAATACTTTTGAAAGAGATTAGTCTCATTAGGTTATTCATCACAAATAAAGTGTACGAATATTGCATTTCCTTTTTATCCTACTTTCGCCACATCACAAAGGAAATAAATAGTACGTTCAATACATGTGTAATACTGTATAAGGGCAATATCTGGACATTTATTTATAGTTTTGCTTTTTTTTCTGCACATCCTCACCAAATCTAAGTGTGCCAGTTCCTAGAAGATTCAGGGAATCTTTAGGGAAAACATTTTTCAGAATGTCTATTACACTGTAAAATGTCAAAAGCAGAGGCAATGTTCTTTTTCTTAAATATGTTTATGCTTTTGCATCACTAAGGCAACAGCAAGAGCGTCTGACTCCTTCATTAATAACTTGTGCTGTGGGGAGCTATTAGGCCAGCCCTGAAACCTGAGAGCAGGTCACCTGTTCGGCTACCTGAGCCCAGGCCTTGGGGAGGAGGGGGGGGGTATGCCTCGCTTAGCTGCTTGTCTGGAACTCCAGACCCAGGAGGACGAGGCCTGAAGAACTGCCGGCGGTTCTGTGGTTCCCTTGTGGGTGTTTCAGCCAGTGTGCCTAAGCCAGAGGCTTGTGGGCAGAGTGAATGTGGAGAGGAATGTGAGCATCCACTGGAGTGTATCCACCAGAACAACAACCACTGGGAGAATTTCAGCCCCGACAGGAGCGAGGCATCTTTCCATAGATGAGGATGTTTACCTCACGTTTACTCTCGGGCGTTTGAAGTAACCTCACGTGGCCATTTGTGTAACCATATTGATTCGGCTGATGAACTGTGCTTTGGCCACTCGATCTGCTGTCAACTCCCGAGCAGCTGTTGTTTCTGCTGGGTCCAGGGGAGAGAGCGCAGCGCCCTCCAGCCAGCTGGTCACAGCTCGGATCAGGTGCTCTCCTGGACGTCAGCGGGAGAGAATATCCACAGTGGCCCTTGGTTGAAAACAAGAGGCTGCACGTTCAAAAGAGAGGAGTAACCACTGACCTCCCCAGCTTGGACCCTCTGCTTTATCAGGTAAGAAGCACCAAGTAGATAGTGAGTTAGATAGATTATACTGTAATAATGTAGATTTGAGGATACAGGCTCCACAACTTAAGTATACTGTAGATTTTATTTATGCTGCATTCCATGTGATCTATGTGCATGTATTATTACCAGGCACTTGGAATTGAAATGTTCTGCACAACAAGCCCTTTTTTTCTTTTTACAGCTTTGCTGTATGTTCACAATCATTCCTGTTATTATGTACAGAGGACAAAACACCCATACTTGTCTAGTGTCTATCCATGGTAAAGGTCTTTATAATCAAGTTACGTACATAGATGTTAATCAATCCTTTTTTTGTGTGGGAGATTAAATGTTGGCCACTATCCTTGGGCCTCTGGAGTGTTATCCTGCTGTGGCTCTCAGAATTCTTAGGGATTATTGCCAATGTGACTACATTCCAATGATACACAGTCAGGACCATTCTGGCATGCTTGACTCGCTCTCCCTAATTGCTGTAACACTGAAGCAAGTACACAGTAAAATTCTCAGGGTTAATTTGACTCCAAAGAGAACAAATGGACAAATGGAAATGGAACCAAATGGACTCAGTCCATTTGGTTCCATTTGTAAGGATATTACTGTGTGGCAGGCTATGGATATTCGTTGATTATGGTGAGAGAGCGCCTGCAAATGACCTCTTGTGATAGATTTGTTTACATATTACATTATATTACCGTGTGTGTGTGTGTGTGTGTGTGTGTGTGTGTGTGTGTGTGTGTGTGTGTGTGTGTGTGTGTGTGTGTGTGTGTGTGTGTGTGTGTGTGTGTGTGTGTGTGTGTGTGTGTGTGTGTGTGTGTGTGTGTGTGTATGTGCGTGTGTGTGTGCGTGTGCATGCGTGTGTGTGTGTGTGTGTTTCAGAAACAAGTCGAACTCTGCATCACCTCAATCAAGAGCAATTATAGGACAGACGGAGAGGTGAAATATGACAGTAAGTATTCCCCAAATGAGAAGCAGATGCATTAAAATGCAAGTCTGCCAGGTTGTATTTCTTATTAAGACAGAGTTCACTCAGGGTGTGGAAATGATGAGTGCATGGTGCAGGATAGTGGGAGCAGCAGTCAGCTTCAAGAGACATCTATATACCAAGTCAAATTAAAATGCACACACAGTCACTCACACATAAATACAATATACCCACAACTGACAGAAGGCTCTGGTGGTCTTGATGATCTGATAATAATAATAATTTCTTGGTACTCAAAGTCGCTTTACAATAAAACAAAATAAACAACTTTATTAAGAGGAAACTAGTTAAAAGGCTAAAAACTAAGCAAAGAAAAAAAAGAACATCAAGCTAAAACTAATAAAAGGCAGATAGGGAGATTCGAATTAGGCGGGGAAAGCGAGTCTGAAAAGGTGGCTTTTGGGGGAGGCTTTGAACAGGGCAAGGGAGGGGGCGGCTTTACGACTCTACAGTAAGTGTCCTCCATTCCTCCTAAATGTTGCCATCTTGTCCCAGAGACAGTGAATGCTGTTCTTCCGGTGTGCATCTCATCGCTTTTAGGCTACAATTTTAGCTTTTTCATCATCAAATTTCATCAAATTGAAATGCACATGGCGTCACTCACACACAGCTTAATAAATAAATATCCACAACTAACAGCCGGCTCTGGTGGTCTTGATGATCTATAAGAAGTGTCCTCCTTCCCTCCTAAATGCTGCCATCCTGGCCCGGAGATAGTGAATGCTGTTCCTCCAGTGTGCATCTCATTGGTATCTGCTGTGCTGATATACATCTCTCCCATACACCCATGGTTCCTCCAGTCTGTGTCTCATCGCTATCTGCTGTGCTGATGTATACATCTCCCATGCACCCATGGCTCTGCACAGCCTGTCTGCTTCCTAACCAGCTGTGGCCTCCCTTGCTCTCGTTTTCTGTGCCTGACAGTGGCATACACACGCACGCACGCACGCACACACACACACACACACACACACACACACACACAAATAATACAATAATACAGTATATACTCTCTCTCTCTCTCTCTCTCTCTCTCTCTCTCTCTCTCTCTCTCTCTCTCTCTCTCTCTCTCTCTCTCCGTCTCCTTCTCTCTCTGTCTGTCTGTCTGTCTGTCTCTCTCTTTCTGATATACAGAAAGACCCATGGGTGTGAAGACAAACACACTACACACGCACACACACACACACACACACACACACACGCACACACACACACACACACGCACACGCACACGCACACGCACACGCACACGCACACGCACACGCACACGCACACAAGCATGTCTCATCACTCCTTTATGTTGAGCACACACATCCCATATATTACCTCTAATTCAACCTGCTGGCTTGGCAAAAATAAATCGAAGGCAAAAGGGGAAGAAAAATATGAATACGTAATTTTCTATTTCGGTGCTGTTGTTCAGTCCCACATTCTTGTCCCGTGTGACTCTGGCTCAAAGTGGGCCACCAGCGCTAAACATAATTACTGTTCTTGTATAATGTCTACTGTACACCGCATCGTTCATGCAAGCATCACAACAGACCCACAACCTGACTTCAATTTGCTAGGCCTCGCTATGACCATGTTCCACATAGGATGGATGCTGAGTTAATGTGAAATTATATTTACCATACAGTATCAACAGTCTGCAAGGTAACAAGTTGTGCGCTTGTAGATTGGCTATTTTAGAATAGCCAAGGTATAAAATAGGGCTTAAGTGGTTAATGAAATGTTCTAAGTATACTATACAGTACTGCACTAGACATACAGTAATAAGGTCAGGTTTTGCTTCACTACTAAACTAGCCTCAAGAACCCATGCTTTTTTTGGGTATCCTACTGTACATGCATGGTGCACCAATCATGATAAAAACGTCATACAAAAGCTACAGTGGAATATTTGCGAATGGTGAATATTCGCTGATGTATTAAATTGGAAAATAGATTGAGAGAAGAGAAGAGAGAAGAACTCCCCCGTATCCCTGAGATATAGTAAATGTTTCAGTCACTGTTTGTTTAGGAATTATTTAAATTTTACAAGGCAGAGACTCGAATCGTGTTAGGTAACCGGAGAGTCATCATCAGCTGAGGGCTAAGGAATGAACAGAGGCTTTTTGACATAGCCAGAGAGAGAGAGAGAGAAAGAGGGCTAAGGGAGAGAGAGAGGTAGTTCTCTTGACAAAATGGTGTAGTTACTGGAAAGCAGGAATGTGCATAGCTCTTAAGCATGGATTGAGTGTTGCCTTTTTTCCATTTCCCCCCAGTAACAAGGTAGCTGCACTGTATATAGGTAAGCCTGATAATTGTGTTTTGGTTTGAGTGATGCATTGCCTTTGAAGTGGACTTGCCTTTGAAGTCTTATATAGTGTGCACAGTGTAGTTACAGCGAAGTTAAAAGTAAAGACACTGTGTGTAAAATAGTATTTTTCCTGTGCTGAATTTCCAGATGGAAGAATAGAAAACAACTGGTGGGTTGATGTCAATGGGTGTTCGCAGTTGGAGATTCTCAAGCTCATCTACACCTAACATCAATGAGGTACTGTAAACAGCTGCAGGCAATGGCATACTCGTCTGTTTACCTTAAGGTCTAATGATCTGAAAAGTTTTCAGTTGCATATGGATACAGTACTTAAGGCTGTGTGCTGAAACTGTTTATACAGTTGAATGAAAATGTAGCCTACTTTAGGCCATGCAATGCGGCATGTCGAAGCTTTCCCCCTTTTTTGGTCTCTGAATACTTGTTGCACAAGGTACATTTTGCAATGTACCCTGTGCTAAATGCCTGTGTTGACTCAAAGGCAGCCACTATAGAAACAAACAGAAAGAGCTTTTTCCTCAGGCTACCAGAGCCATGAACAATGACCAAACTTCCAGGTCAACTGTCTTTATTCTGTAAATAGGCTACTGGCTCACAGAGTACATAATATGGTATTCTTATTTTAATGTTATGTGCACATCTCTACCGCATACTTTAATACCGACCATATCTAGTTCAGAATTACTACTGTTCAGCATGTACTATTTACTGCATTATACACATCCATCCTTCTGCTGCTTGTCTTTTGAGTATCCCGGGTTGCTAATTTATTCTCCCATTTATATTATAATTATTATAATAATCTCATTAACCCAGGGAAGATGCAATTATTGTTGATGTTGTTGTTGCTTTTTTGGAGGGGCATGCACCTACAGTATATGGAATAATTATGTAAAATGTACTACACTTGACACACTGTACACATAGACACACCTTACACAAATGATTTTTTCCCACTTTTTTACACTGGATTAATTATTGCCGCTAAGTAGCCTTGTACAGTACTATAACCTATAGTTTTTTCCTTGTCCTCATTTTTATTATAACTTCTTGCTGTTGTTTTATATGCTGGACATTGTTGGCACAGTCTGCCAGACTGGAGCATGCCAACCAACATTTTACTTGTACATAGCCTACTTGTATGAGCGCGTGACAAATAAATCTTCTTGAATCTTGAAATGATGGTCATGTGGGCCCATCAAGGTTGCATTGATGGCAGCACACATCATCATCATCATCACCACCACCAACATCATCATCTTCATTAGCGAAGTCGATCATTTTCTAAAGCTTTCATTTAGGCTTATATAGGGGCCTATTTAGACAATCTATGGCGAACGGTGGCACATAGTCTCTGTAAATCCAACAAAGATATTCTGATAGGATAGAGAGGCTTACGTCATATGGCAGCATGACAGGATCAGGCCATGGAATTAGTCGTTAAATCAAATTATGTTTGTGTAAGAGTCTCCTGACATTTGGGACATGGGACTGTGAGCTAACACAAGTGCCATTTATGGAGGAACGTGGGCCCATGTTGATGTTTATATATGATTTCTTTTTTTTTGTTGTAGCAAGCTTCAGGCTGTTTACTGCAAACATTGGAAAAGCCTCACGAGCCCATGACTGTATGGAAGATGTGCAGAAAGGCTGGTGTCTGGAACAAAAATATGAAGTCACTTGGAAGTGCCTATAGTACTTTAAAGTTTGTTTGCAGTTAAAAGGGCAGTTAAAGTTTGCAGAAGCCACCTGGGCTTAGCGCTTGCACAGCTTTTGTTTATTTATCAGCGAGAGCATAAAGGAAGGGATTACAAATATAGAGATGGTGGAGTGCTAGGGGTCTTGTATTTTTTTAATCTGAGCCATGTTTATTGAGCATGGATGTCCCAGCCTACCCCTGTCTCACTGCCTTCTCTCTCCCTTTTGTCATCCACTGAGACTGACTAAGCTGGAATGTTCGTTTTAAATGCCATGGTTAATTTGTCCCTAAGTGTTACCCATCAAGTTACACATTGTCATAGCAACAGCAGGGGACCAGGAAGCCATGGGAGCAGCAGACCCGACAATAAGTCACTCTTGACCTGCATACTGGTTCGCCAGTCACGGTTTCATTTCACAAAATCATTCAATTAGCAGAGGAATGAAGAGCTCACACTGGACACAACTCTGATATAAGGCTTTCTTTTTGTCCCCTTTCTCCTCTCCTAGGCCTCGCGTAAGGACGACGCCGCTTCTCTGCACAAGAATGTGCCGCCGTGGAGTGTATGGAGAGGGCATGAGGAGGGGAAGGAGAGTGCATCTCCTTCACTTAGAAGGGTAACCCAATCTGGCAGAGCGGATTGTTCACCTCACAGCAGGGCCTCCAACCTGTTTAGGACTACACGCATCCCAGACGTAGTAGCAGACGGCGGGAAACCTGAAACGGCGTTGTCGTCCATCACCATCTCAGCCCGGAAGGTGGCCCAGTCAGGCTCCAGCCTGCATGCTGAGACATTCTGTCCATCCCGTGCAGCAGGTCCAATGAGGGCCTTGCCTCCACCAGAGCCCTTCAGGAGCAGAGCGTTTGCGGGTATGCAGAGTAACAGGTGTGCAGCGTCAGTCTCTCAGCCAAGTATGATGGGTTCCAGGTGTGCAATGAGAGCGTCAGTCTCTCAGCCGGACCTGTGCAGACAGGTTCCAACAATCACAAGGGCAAAGGAGTTCAACCAGGGCTCCTCCACATCTGACAGAGCTACAATCAGAGGACCGGGGAATAGGAAGGTGCAAACTCTGGAACACAGACACAGCTTCACCGGAGGGGACAGGAACCAGGACTTGTGGGGAGACTTGACGTCCCTGTCGTCATCTCGCTCCTACTGCTCCCGCATTGACCTCCAGGTGCCTCTGCAGTCCATCAGTACTGTGGTGTTTTTGGACAAGTCTCTGTCCTTGTCTCTGGTGGAGCTGGAAGGGAGGGCAACACGACCCGCTCTGCACACGTCCACCTTGTCAGTCCGCCTGCGTGGTTCATCCTGCTGGGAGCTCTCTACGGACAACAAACCAGCCCAGACAGATAGGAGAACCAAAGCAGCCACGGGTGGCGGCAATAAGCGGGCTGACCCCGAGAACTCTCTATCAAAGCAACGCGGGCACAAGGTCGAGAAAACAGCACCGGCTTACGGTGTTAACCGCAAGACTGATGATTCAGACACGCGAAGCCCTGGCACGCCTTGGCGTTCACCGTTATTACGGGGGCCCTTGTACACAGAAGCCACCAGGCGGAATGGGAATGCAGATGAGGCCGCTCGCTCTACCCAGAGCAATTTCAGCTGCAGACACCGTACTTCCAGCACGAGCCCAGGTATGAATTTCATCTCCCCCCGCATTGGAAGCGAAACTCTAAAGTACCCATGCAAATTCATGGGGGCACATTCCTTTGAATGGCTCCTCTTGCTCCATAGATGATATGGATTAGATCACATTTTGAAGTCATAACAGTGAGCGTGCCGCGGTGCTGTGGCACATATAGACGGTGTAAAGTCTTCTTTTTAACTCTGCCTCTCTCCTTTTGATTCATCCCTCATACATTGCTAAGCCTTGCCCTGACCCGTTCTCTCAGCGGCATGGATTCAAGTGAAAAAGAAAGAAAGAAAGAAAGAAAGAAGTGTCATGCTCAGAAGCTGGATCTTCTGAAAATTCAGATCTACAAGCTCACAACGTGCCGTGCTGCGACGCAATGTGAGCTTGTAGATCATCTATTTCCAGTGCATGACACCCGCTTGCAAATAAGTATAACTCAGGCTTAAACTTATGTAAGGAAGGGGCTCCTTTTCTTTCCTTTAACCTCACCTAATTTCCTGCATAATACATAAAGCTCAGCAGCTGCTAGCAGTGGTGCCCATGGTGGCAGTGTCTTTATTTGTTGATACAAAGCATGTAAATGTAGACAATATAGATATCCAGGAGTGATGGCTAGAATAAGATCACAGGTAAATAGTAGCTGAAGAAGATAAATGAATATTAATATGCCATTTAATCTAATAGGTGTATGACAGGCCCTCCTAGAGTGACATAACTGGTTGATAACAACAATTTACAATGACAGTATGCTAATGCTATTGAAGGAATAGTGACTAGTGCCTTGCATACACATTACATAAATGAATCGTAATTAGATGGTAATATGGTTGGTCTGTCCGTCTGCATTAAATTGAATTTCCATTTGCTAAACTGTTAAGATTTTGGCTCCTCAGGGAAATGCAATTTCCTCTTTTAGGTACTCTGCTTAGTCCAGAGATATTTCTTTTGAAGTGGACACTATTGATATTTATGAATATCAGTATCATCAGGAGTAGAAGAATATTACAAGATGAGTTGATCAGCATGCCCAGTATGTAGGCAATGACAGTAAGGCTTGGTTGAATGAACTCTTGATAAAGCAGCAGGCCTCATCAATACTATAAACATCATCGTCATAAACATAGATGAAAACAGAGCTGAGCCAAAAGGCAAAGCTCTCGATCTACCGGTTTGTCTTCATTCCTACTCTCACCTATGGTCATGAAATGTGGGTTATGACCAAAAGAACAAGATACAGGTGGCCAAATCGGTCAAGAGAGTGCCTGGCATCTTCCCTTAGGGATAAGGTGAGTAGGTCAGTCATCTGTTGGGGACCCGGAGTAGAGTCATTGCTCCTTTGCATAGAAAGGATCCAGTTGAGGTGGTTTGGCATCTAGGACGGATTCCTCCTGCTCGCCTCCACAGGGAGGTTTTCCAGGCACATCCAGCTGGGAGGAGGCTACGGGGCAGACCAAGGACCAGGTGGAGGGATAACATCTCCCTGCTGGCCTGGGAACGCCTCGGGATCCCCCAGTCAGATCCGGCTAATGTGGCCATGGGAATGGGAAGTCTGGGGTCCCCTGCCGAAACTGCTACCTCTGTGACCGGACATCGGATATGCGGTTAAAGGCTAATGGCTTTATGTTTAGATTTTTGGTTTGTTTATATTTTGTCCATAGTCTGTAAAGCGTGAATAATTCAGTCGATGTTGGCTAAACATCATTCTGTGCGATATTTAGTGTGCTGGATTACCGCTACTCAATTGTGTTTGTATTCCACTGTGCTCTGACTGTCTGGTGCATTGTCTAAGTAAACTGTTAACAATTATAGAAGAATTACAGCTACAGTACCTCCATTTCTCAAGGAAGTTTCAAGTCTTTGCGATGGATTTTCGCACCATAATGAAATGGATGTAATGGCTGACTCGAAAAACTGACAATGGTTTGCTTTGGAAAATGGCCTTCAGGAATGCTAAGTAAGTCGTAGGCAACAGAAAGGCCAGAAAACCGATATGGTCCTTTATATGATTATACATTAACCCTGGCAACCCTATTTTGGCCACATTTTCTTTTTAAAAATAGCAAAAATAGCCAATCTACAAGCTCACACGCATTGTGAGCTTGTAGATCGGCTATTTCCACTAATCGTCGTACAACAAACTGTCTAAATTGTCGTAAGTGGTTAAGACCACTTAGACAGCATATGCAGTAGATGTGGTCTGATGCTAAAGTCAAAGCGAGGAGGACTGCATGGCTAAAATGTGGTGCCAGTGCCTGAGGCAGTTGCAGTTTCACCTGGCTCCCTCATGCGGGGTGACTCACAGAAGATGCAATACAAAACTCTTCAATTATTTAACACCACTCCAGTGGTTATGATAAATGTTTTTACTCTATTCCGTCTGCATGGCACCGCATACATCTGAACTCATTTAATGTGCATATATCCTCACATTGCCTAAAGAATAGCACATTGTATCCTGACGCTGACCTACCACAATGACTTTGTTGTATGACACGCTTTCCAGGGCATGTCATGTTGGTCTCAACCCATATGATACATGGCTGGTGTTTCAATGATCGTTGGAGAGGAAGAGGCAGAGGATCGGAATGAGGCTAGGCTTGCAGGATGGATGCACTGTCATCTTTTGCATTATTCATATGCCACACTTATGTCTCTTCTCCCTCTAGGTTGTTTCTCTATGAGTTGCGGTTGGTTGGGGGTGGTGGAGGGTGGAGGGTGGGGGGTGTCAGTTCAAGGCCGTTTTCATTTCCCACTCCCCATCCACATCATAAAATCCCAGATGGAGCCTACGGGTCCCGCACAATTTTATCCTACTTGGTCTTCCCGATATTAATGTTGAATACAGCTAGTGTATGAGTGATCTTATGTCCTTTGATGTTACACATGGCAGAATTCAGAATCTATGATTATTCAAAGATTATAATGTGACTGTTGTTTTTCTCTTCATAGTTTGTTTACGAATTCTGACAAATGCCACTCTTATGGATGCACACGCCCACTGTTTTTGAGTTTGAGTTTATTTATTAGCACACACAAAAAAATTATTGCATAAAAAAAGAAATCATAGGCAGTATTGTGCATAAGTTAGAAGCTCAAAGGGCTTATGAAAGAACCTCCCCTCCAATAACATTACAGAATGTAAAGCCCCCTTTTCACTGGAATACCATTGCTGGATAAAGTATTAACATAAATTGATGGCATAGATAATCATTCCTGCATTGCCTGCCCTCCTTTATGCAGAGGTACTGTCATGTGACTGTTCCCACGTTTGATTAATGTGGCAGGCAAGTATACAGTATGTAATGCTCGCGCGAGAGGTGTCTAAAAGCAAGCAAGCAAGCAAGCAATAAGCATTTGGGGATGATGAAATATGTGTTTGGGATGAACAGAAACAATAGCACCCATCTGGTGGGCTATAGATTCTTTTCTTTTTTTATCTCTCAAAGTGAACTCTCAAACCTGGGGAAGGCAAACCTTGGGCGAGACGAAAGAACAACAACAAGGACATGGGTGTTCCAGCACCAGAGAGGCTCGCATGAGCTCACACCGGGAGATGACCTGTTATCGTTCCCACCAACTCGACTCCCTCGATGTCACTCACAGAACCCTCAGTCTTAAAGTAGGACCAGAATCTGTATTGCTTTTTACTGCATTGTAAAACATTAGGCCTACTGATTCATGATACCTTTGACAAATATACATAATAGAAAGTGACTTGCTTTTCTAAACAGGAGAAGCTAATTTGAACAGTGTGGAACTCTGGAGTCCGGACATATAGCAAGTCTGGTAGAGAATCTACAGTGTTAAATGTGACAGGGTTGGCACATATTAAGGCATCAACGACAAATTCAGCTCCATATGCAGATTACACCACTTCACTTAATATCACTTGTTTTGCATACTGGACTTATGAATCTTCAAAGAATCACAGGCAGATATTTATAGAAGCAATTATGATTTTCTTTTTTTTAAGGACTCATGATAATACCACATTGATTGCTTGTCCTGAACCACTGCTTCATACAGCAGGGAGGAGCCTTTGTTCTATACTAATCCATTCTTCCAATAAATAACCTGAATGTATATGCCTGATGTTTGAATGAACATTATGACAACAGCAGCTCTTGATGCATACACTGTTACATGCCTTTTTTGTTATTTAACATGACCTCAGCCAAGCACATTCCAGTGTTAAGTACAGTATCTGAAGGATTTCCTTTCTTTGGATTGCCTAAGAAGTTCTTTAGCACAGTATGTTGCAGGATTTAAACGAGCCAAACATCATTCTCTTTACAGTTATATAAAATGAGGCTTTCTGAAGGATTCCCGTTACCCCAGTAAGGGAACCTCACATACCTTAATCCCGCCTTAAAGCTATTAAGCATAGTATTAACATGTTGCCTATACACCACCTAGCTATTAAATGCTCCAAAGGAATTCTCCAAGGGTAAAGAATAGATTATGGATATTTTTCTTCTTAACTTCCCTCGGGATTAGTGTGGATCCCGGCTTGCCGAGCGTCTAAATGAACACAATTGTGTTCAGGGGGAGGGAGGCCAGGCGGGTAGGGTGATCTTTGTCACTCTTACACATACTCTTATAGGCTGGGGCAGCAGCGCCCGTCGGCAGGGAATCTTGAACGGGAGAAGTAGGAGGGAGGCGCTACGTCTTCCTGGTGGGGACTCCTCGTTGGCATGGGAGCCAGTAGGGTACAACAGCAGTGGCAAGCGGTAGGAGGAATTAATTGGCATAACTAAATTGGGAGAAAAAGGGGTTAGAAATAATAATTGGCTACTCACATTTTCTTTTAACCCATTCAATCTGGGAACGCATCTGTGTCATTTTAGATTTTAGCTTTAACCATTATTTTATACTTTGGCTATTCAAAAATAGCAGATATACAAGCTACGAGCTTGTAGATCTGCTAGATCTAGATATTTTGAAATGGGGATCCGCGGCCAAATACATATCATTCTGGGGGTCCTTGACATGAAAAGGTTTGAGAACCACTCATATAGCAGCATTGTTGGATTAGTGTTGAGGAGTTTTATTTTCCCCATCTACAGCCAGATTACACACATTCACCTTCCTTCTCCCCTTCCAGGAGGCACTGGAGCTCTTCAGGCCCGACTTCATCAGCCGGTCGCAGGGCCGGGTGAGGAGGTTGGAGCAGAAGACGAGGAGGAGGAGAGCTCTGCAGGACTCCAGCCTGGACCTGACACAGGGCCTGAGGGAGGACGGATGCAGTCGAAGGAGGAACTGCACCACTCCGCATCCACTCAGCGGTGAGTATACAGTAAGCACAAAGTAAAGCTCCTGCAACTCAGAAAGTAACACATACACAACTCATCTCTACGGCTCTGTCTTACTGCCCATCGGGAATCTTGAGATTTCTATCTTTTGTTTTTGTTTTGACAAGAGTAGCAGCACACACAGTACTGACCAGAATGTGTATGTGCTTTATAAAGCACACAAGGTACAGCAACAACATTCAAGACTACAGTTGATAGTTAAATAATATATACTAGACCATACCCGGTCGACGCATCCGTGGGGGGATATGCGCACATGATCTGGCAACCCGGGAGGCAGTTCGTCCCATAGCTGGGCAGCCCCGTAACCATGGCGACAGTGTTTGACACAAAAACGCTAATAAGAAGCTGAGATTTGGTGAAATTGAAAAACGGGCTTCACAGTTAAGTTCAGATGGTAATGGTCAATGGCTGTGTGCAAAATCAGAGCAATTGCTCCAGCCACTGAGGAGAACCGGGTATCTTCACGTACTCACCACCGTACTCACCACCGTACTCACCACTACGCCCTTACTAGAATTATAGTATGATATAATATAAAAGGACCCCAGAAAGACTAGCAGCCCTATGCTAGAAGCTCATGTATGTGTCTCTAATGGGGATCCTTTAATAACATATATATATATATATATATTTTTTTTTTTTATATATATATATATTTTTTTTCTTAAAACTACATACTGTAGTTCTGACCCACTATTTATTGAGACGGTAAAATGTTAACTTTTTTGCTGTTTTTGGTTTATACTGTAGCACTTCATCCCAAAATGTTCAAAGAAAGTGCCTTAAGTTAAATTGTACATTCGGGGGTCAAAAGGGGCAAGGGTCTCATTCCTCTCATTTGGACATAGACCAATGCCCCCTTATTTTATCTTATTTTATGTAAAGACGGAATTGAATTGGCCTCTGAAAGCTGCAAGCTTTAATGTGCAACATTGTTTTCTCACTCAACAGTAAACAAACCAACATACTGTAGTGTATACAGACATTTTTAATACCAAATTGGCCAAATTGTCAAATATAAGAAAGAGGCAAACATTGTGAAAATAGCCGATCTATAAGCTCACTGCGAGGCGTTGTGAGCTTGCAGTAGTTCAGCTATTTTCACAAGATATATCTGTGGAACCGAGTCAAACTAAATGTAATGATGCCTACTATTCCAAGTGCTTGTCACGGTGGGGGGTCCCCAGTTCAAATATGATTAATTTGGGGGGTCGTGGCCTGAAAAGTTTGGGAACCTTTGCCTTAAGGTATACTCAGATGTACAGGTTTTCAGCTCACGTTTAGTCTTGCCAATCATGCCCTTTTGGCAAAGCAAATGTCATTGAATAATGGATGGATTCTTTTGATTGGTTTATGGTCAGCCAGGTGTAAGCCCTGTGTAGTTGAACTAATTATAAGTATTGTGTAACTTGGGACATGACCGGTGAGGCAGCATCGTCATTTGTACATTGTCTTGGTTAACCACTTTCAATCTGCATGTCATTATAGATGAAAATGTTCCAAAATGTTTACATTTCCAAAATATTGAAGCAGATCGACAAGGTCACAATGCATTACACTGGGAGCTCGTAGATCAGCTATTCTTGCTATTCATCAAACAACGAACTATACAGGACAAAAATGGTTCCGGCTACTTCAAATCTAGTTACTGAGGAGTATCCACCACTTACTAAGGACACTTCCACCTCCAGCCAGGGATAGCCTTAAGGTTACAGGTTCATATTTTACTTTCTATTGTGGAAGACCTACATTCAGCTATGCCTTAAGTTTCTTGTTTCTCTCAGTCACTGTTGTGGGAGGCGGATGGGCTGCTATATTCTTCAAACTGTCTCTCTCTCATCCTGTCCTAGTTCAGTTGATAAGAATTTGGCTGATGTAATAGTGTCTTTGAACAATAATATTTAGTCAATTAAGGGTCAGTTAAAACCAGTGATACAGACATGTTCAGAGAGAGAGAGAGAGAGAGAGAGAGAGATTAATATGCTTCATACTGTTGTGGAGAGAGAGAGAGAGAGAGAGAGAGAGAGAGAGAGAGAGAGAGAGAGAGAGAGAGAGATTAATATGCTTCATACTGTTGTGGCATACATCCAACTTTGCTCTCTGCTGGCCATTATCTAGTATTACAGATCAGGCACAGTTATTTATTCGCCTCCCACCTGCAGTGAGTGAATACTGGACAAAACAAGACAGTTGGATGTTTATATGCATAAGTGTGCTTAATATTGTGTATGTTGCGATGCTGAAGGCTAAGTAGTGTGATGTCTGTGCATGAGACACTGTTATACATTCCAAGTGCAGCGTAAGCGTTTGGTCTCAGTGCTTGACTCATTCTCCAGCTCTGAATCAGCCTCCGACTCTTCAAAGAAAATTGAGTTTGACGAGCCTTTGTTCTGCTGTAGTGAGCACTCGTCTCACCCGCAATATTTCTCTGCAGCTTGAACTTCACTGTCACAACAACACTCCCTTTAAATATTCAGCGTTTGCATCTTTTTGAATATGCAGTGCTTAGCACAATGGCATGGGTGTGACTGACATAGTTGTCTATTTCGGGGGTAATGACTCAGGCTGGCCTCACTGGAGTTCTGATTATACAGTAAGTACCTTAATGCAGTTGAACCAAAGCACAGCAGCCTGGCAAGCTTCTCTGTTCTGAGTTGAGATTTTCAGTATTGCGTGCGTGCGTGTGTGTGTGAGTTTGTGCACGAGTTCAGATGAAGAAAAAGAGAGTTCTCACATAAGCCTCTCCAGAATGGTTTTATTCTTGGTGCTTAAGTGTATTTGTGTGTGCTGCAGTGCATACGCACACAAACCTGGGTGTGCGCAAGCCCATTCGTGAGATTGCGTGTGTGCGTGCTTGTGTGCGTGTGTGCGTGTAACATACAAAAAGGCAGGATGAAGACAGCATGCACGTCTCTCAGGGCTCATTTACTAGTTATTTGGTTATTAGTTATTTTTTATTGTTAATGCCTGTGTGTGTGTGTGTGTGTGTGTGTGTGTGTGTGTGTGTGTGTGTGTGTGTGTGCGTGTGCGTGTGCCAGATAACCTTTTCAGGCCCAGGGAGAGGTCCATTTCAGGCAGAGAGATGCAGCTGAGGTCCAAACGGTAAGTTCCTCAGACCACGACCCAATCAAAACATGTCCCCCTCTCTTGTAGTACTTGTTTTATGTTCAGCACCATCCATCACAACGCTTTGTCATATCTGGCACGCACGCACGCACGCACGCGCGCGCGCACACACACACACACACACACACACACACACACACACACACACACACACACACACACACACACACACACACACACACACACACACACACACACACACACACACACACACACACACACACACACACACACACACACACACACACACACACACACACACACACACACACACACACACACACACACACACACAGAGGACATGCCCAGATTGTCCACATCCAGATAGGATGGATGTTCATCTGTCTGGCCCGGAGATATGAGCTACCCAATGTACCTCTTATCGTTTTCCTTTATTTCTTCTCTTATCTGAAAAGGTACACCTGATCAGATGATGGGTGTCCATTGTCAAAGCCAAGCTATCTTACCTGGAGGATCTCTTAACAAATTGGCTGTAGTTGGCGGAGTGAAAAAAGAGTGCGTGTGCGTGTGCGAGCTGCTTTTTCATTCTATATTTATTTTTTCATCAGAGGATCCAGGGTTTTGCCGGCCGTGGTCCAAGCTAGATAAAGCCTTGTCTATAGTATGCCAGTTCCTCCTTGGCACAGCTAAGCCACCCCTGGACTCCTAAAACCATATCCCCCAACTCCACAATTCTGTCTGAATTTGTGTGTGTGTGTGTGTGCGTGTGCCTGTGCATGTGCGTGCGTGTGCGCGTGTGTGTGTGTGTGTGTGTGTGTGTGTGTGTGTGTGTGTGTGTGTGTGTGTGTGTGTGTGTGTGTGTGTGTGTGTGTGTGTGTGTGTCTGTCAGTAGGATTTACAACAAGCTTCCTGAGGTGACAAATAAGAAGAAAGAGGAGAGAAAGAGGGCGGTATCGCAGACCAACAGATCGCGAGCTGACGTCTTTAAAAAGGTAGAGTCAGGACAGCTCTTGTTGCTCCAAAAGATTGCAAAGATGGTGCTGCTATGGTGAAGCAGGGTTGTACCCTCTAAGCAAAATGTTTAATCGCCCTTCGTGTGACTTGTTTGCAGTTTCCTCACACTTACTTTTAAATGTGTTATTCTATTTGTGCTGTCCCAAACTTGGATTACAATTCTGACTGGGATGAATGAATAGAATGGCATGAGTACAGAAAGGTCACAATCACATTGTAACTCTGTCCCAGCACACAAAAACATCCTCAAAATGTAAAGCCATTTTTGTAACTCTTAACGCTTTTATTATTTTCTGCAGGCCCCTGATTAGACACCATGCAGTTTTGCCATTTCACACTCCTCACACGAGGATGTTGCTGAGATGTGTTTTATTGGACGCCTTTTGAGGTGTTCAATTCACTCTAAAGGTTTCTTTTTCTTTTTCTCTGGGATACCAGACAATAGCCTGGAATAGCCTGCTATACCAGAAAGGTTATTGTCTGTTATACCAGACAATGGCCCGTCTGGGATACCAGACAAGAGCCTGGAATGGTGTGGTACCACACAGTAGACTGTACTGAAGTCATCCTATAATATACAAAAACTTTTGTTTGACAAAAACTATTTAAACTACTATCTAAATACTACTATTTAAACTATTAAAACAACAACTATATATTATAATGGAATATGCAAAAAGTATGGAAGTTATGTTGTTCCTTTAGTGTCACTATACCATAATGGTAAACAGGTTCAGATAGTTATGAATAATTCTCCACACATTTGGCACTGTCAGATGTGGAAATTGTTTTTTACTTTGTTTGTTTGTTTGTTTGTTCTTTCAGTCTTGCTATGAAAGGTAAGCCTAATAAGATTTTCATGGGTAACTCTCACCACATCTGATGCTGTCAGATGACACGTGGTTTTGATCTTTGTCCAGCAGATGTCACTATTTAACAGCTTAACAGCACATTTCTAACTTGGCCATTCATCAAAGAGGAATGTTGCCTACATACTGTAAATGTGGATCCTATCATGTGATATTCATTCATTTCCCTCAGCTTATGTGATTATTAATGGTTGGTATTTATTTTCAGTTTTCCCCTTTACAGCTATTTACAGTATCCAACCAGGAACAACCCTAATCATCTTAAATACTGATACCTAAAGCCGCATAAACATTCTATCAGTGTTGTAGTTCCTCCTGTCAATGTCTTTATTCACAGGAACATTGGATTGCACTAGCAGTTCACAAATCAATGTCCCTTATAAATAATATATTCTTAAACTAACCCTTGACAAACCAATGTACATTATACATATCCTATTGCTAAACTAGCAATTCACACACCTACGTACCTTATAAATAACATATTCTTAAACTAACAATTCGCAAATCTACTTCTGTAGCAATATGTACCTAATGAATAATGTTAGCTTAGTGGTTATACCGCAGTGTGTGTGTGTGTGTGTGTGTGTGTGTGTGTGTGTGTGTGTGTGTGTGTGTGTGTGTGTGTGTGTGTGTGTGTGTGTGTGTGTGTGTGTGTGTGTGTGTGTGTGTGCGTGTGTGTGTGCGCGCGCGCGGACCTTCCCCAATGAGTATAGTAGTTGCTATGTCCTCTAAGAGTGAAGGACATGTTAATGAAGGACATATGTAGGGCATGCAATGTCAGAGAGACAGGTGGATTCATTCAGCTTCACCTGTAGGCAAGTCTTACCTCGTACTCCCATTACAGCATAACCCCAACAATGAATTCACTGTCACTCAGGTGTAACGGAATAGATGTCCCCAATCTCTCACAGATAATTAGGCAATCACTGGGGCTTCAGGTCATGTGTGCCCTGGTGTAATGTGCAAGCCTGTGTGTGTGTGTGTGTGTGTGTGTGTGTGTGTGTGTGTGTGTGTGTGTGTGTGTGTGTGTGTGTGTGTGTGTGTGTGTGTGTGTGTGTGTGTTGGAGCACATGGTTTCTTACACCGACAGTAGTGGTATTCCTGGAACCGCCTGGTTATTGGACATAACACAGCTTTGACAGCTCGTGTGTGTGTGTGTGTGTGTGTGTGTGTGTGTGTGTGTGTGTGTGTGTGTGTGTGTGTGTGTGTGTGTGTGTGTGTGTGTGTGTGTGTGTGTGTGTGTGTGTGTGTGCGTGCGTGTGTGAGTGAGCATGTGCGCGTGTGTGTTTGTGCACGCGTGTGTGCACACATGTGTGCGTGTGTGTTAACAGGGATATAGTCAAGGTGATATAAAGGAGGTTGACTTGTCTCTTATTGTCCAGAAGTTAGCACGAACACATTTTAAAAAAATCTAATGAACCTGACCTGAAGTTATCTTTCCCTTTGTGTCATAGATGAAAATACCTAGACGTGTGTTGAAGATGAACATTTTAATTCATAAGCAATCAGTAACGTCTATTGCACCATGTGGTTTATTGCAGAGCTAGCAATAAACCAGTTACTTGTTGAACTTAACTACACACCTAGAAACCTTTTACTTGCTGAGGTCAGGAAAATTGCGTGACTTCAAATGGATTTCTGAAATAATATCATTACTGTCGGGCAGAAACCTTGTATCAAGTAACTTTTTATGTTAAAAAATAAAATAAAATCATAAATGAATGCCCTACTTCATCAGACAAGAATGTTGCACAAAAGTAGTGAAAATAGCAGATCTACAAGCTCACATGGGATGTAGATCTGCTATTTTAAAACATATATATATAATTTTATAATAAGGAAAAGGAACAGTTTTGGACATAATGAGGTTTTCACCCAACACACGACATATCATTTTCTCAAGGGGCTGGAGGACGCAGGCACAACTGTTGCCAGCCTACCCTCACCATCTCTCAAATACATTATTCAAATCTGGCTTTAGCTGGACAGAAGCACAGTGTCACTGATGGGACGGAGCCACTGCCTCATTGATAAACATTGAGTTGTGTCTGCTTTTGATGCCTTGCTTTTTATTACTAACAAAGTGTCCGTGGCACATAAAGAGGCGGAGCCCATGGTGAGCTGGTGCAGCACAGAGCAGTGGGTAGAGGGAGGTGGGCTTTAAAATGATGGCGGAAATTAGATTCCAACTGTTAGATGGCATGTAAAGAGGATGATTGCATAGCAGGCTGTTTGGCCAGATATAGCAAAGCTATTTCCCTCTGCTAGAGCCCAGCCATCTCGAGGGGACAGGTGATGGAACTGAAAGTCAATTAGCAGCAGGATTCACATCTGTTTAATACTAAGTGGATTTTAGGAGATTGAGGGATGGTACTGTAGGTCTACCATATCTACAGATATGAATACTTACCTGGTTCTGTTTTGAGGCAATTAATAGTTGTTTGTTGTTTTTGTTTTGCAGAAACTTTTGGACCAGATCTTGCAGAGATAAACAACAAATACCGAAACGAGAATGAAGAGACAAGAACTTCATGACAGAATCTCCATGAATCCAGGATGCAACGTTACATGTCCCACCTTTGCTCTTGTTTCATGTACATTCATTATTATGACTTTTTATTCAGTCACATGATAGTGTACGTGAGGCTTTGCCAAGCCTGTGCATATGCATTGCTTTTTTTTATTGAAATAACACTTCTGTTATAGAGACTGCCACCTATTGTATGGAAGTTAATTATCTACAACAGAAAGAACTAGAAGATAAAAGACATAGCAGAATGTATATGCTGTTGTAATTGCTCTCCCTTCTAAGCACCAAAACATAATGGTGATGGTCAGACATATTCAGACATTTATGCCAATGCAATGACACATGTGGGTGACAAGTAATATGACCAAGTTTACAATATGCAACTTTTCTACAGGTGGTGTAATGTGTTTGAAGCTCATGGCCACATATTATTGAGGTAGAATGTGTTTCAACATACACACATACCCTGACTCCCAAATGATTTCCACACTTTGGCTGTTGTAATATGAGAGCATGAAATCGTGATTGGTTATCTAACTATATAAATGGCGACCAACTTCCGCACCCTCGGTGTCCACACCCCACAGCTCTGTTATCGACTAAACAACGCACCGCCAGACCACATGTCGCCAACTGACTCGCCACGCCGGCCGCGCTGAATTTACGCCTCGCGTAGGGGACATCTCACTGCTCAATACACCTTTTCCACCGCGCAACATAATTAATTCTTCTCACCAAATGTCGGACAAAACGGAAGGGGAGGCAGCTTCGTACCGTTTACCGTGCGCACGACCTCATCACCACAACTGCACGCAGCCGCTGCGGGGGTTTTTTCCTTTTTTTCCAAACTTTTTTTTTGGTCACCATTTTCTCCAGGCACCATTTCTGGTGTAACGTCGGCTGTTTCTTTTCACCAGCCAATCACCTTTCACGTTGCCACGTCCGTTGCCACGTCGCGCTGACGTACGCTAAACAAGCGCTGCCGTGCGCACAATGCAAACGAGCCCAAAGGCGCGCCAAAATCAGCCGACCATTGCTTAGACACAAAGTCAGACCTGGCAACGCAGCCTACGCCAATCATGTGTGAGAGATCTACAAGCTATGGGGCAGAGACGCCACCGTATCTTAGCAACAACTACAGCGCTCACTCTCATTGGTCGTGTCACGCTAAGAGCAGTCTCCAGACAATGGCATCGCAGACAGCTTGCTGTTACTGCTGTAGCCATCACAGGCAGTTGCAGCACGACGGACAGGGCGCTGTGATAGCTGCCATGTCGCTAACGCTAACCTGGTTGTCATGCCTGCAGCGCCTGTGCAATCACTTTGTCAACAATGCACGTTCGTGTGGTGAATGTCTATATTGCTGCTCAGTTCGTCCATTGTAGATGGTGTATGTTTGTGTGTGTCTTCTGGAGAACTATGTCGCTCCACAGCAACTACAGTAACTAACGTAATGGCAGGACCGCCCCGTGCAACAGATGTTAGGCTGCATTATGGTCATGTAGTAATTTCAGATAATTTCGCTCCGATTAGAGCAGTGTTTATCAACCCTTTCACGCCGCCCCCCCCCCCCCCCCCCCAAATACACGTACTTGATCTGGGACCCCCCCCATTCTGTTTGACTCCGTTCCACAAGTAAATATTGTGAAAATAGCCGATCTACAAGCTCGAAACGCCTCACGTTCAGAGGCTTTGTAAGCTTGGAGATCGGCTATTTTCTACATGATTGCCTCTTTCTTACATTCTTTGCCAATGTGGCCCATGTTTTCATAGCATAGTTTATTGACTACTTCTGTTGCAGAAATGGCCATTTCCTTTACTTTCGGTTTTTTATTGTCTCCGCCAGGCCGAAAGGCATGGCGCAACACTATGTTTCACCCCCTGTCCGTCCGTCTGTGATAGCTAATCTCTCACATCGTTGACTTGATCGCAGCAAAATAACAGCCCGATGTGGAGAGTCAGTGAGAGCTGGATAAACGACGTAAAATGTGTCAAAAGGAGTCTGTACGGCTGTCGATAAATGAACACATGACGTTGGTGGGAGAGCAGATATTGTGTCTTTTGGACAAACAGCAGCGTGGTGCTGATGTTTGTTGTGTGAAGCAGCTTAATGTCAGAGTGTTTGTGTTGGAGCGCCTCAGTGCGGCTGCAGAGTTCATGTGCAACCTCTTCCAGAGAGACACAGAGACACTAGAAACTCTGCTGGGGAAAAAAAACACTGCTGGGCATCGACTTTCCTATGGACATTGATCTACACACTGCAGGTATATCTGCTACACACACAACATCAAACTACACACTGCAGGTATGATGCAGCGTTTGCATTACAGCCAGCATGCCAGCGTAGTTCCCATATGGTTTCAAGGTGGCCTAAACCATATGGACCCCATGTCAGCAATGTCAGCGGCATCCACTTCAGTCCCAACTGCGATGCCCATGCAGGCTACAAGTAGCTTCTACCTGGCCCTTAGGTGGGCCCCAACTACCCATGTTTATGTGGGACCAAGGCGGGTCCTAACTGGGTTTGCCCATGCAGGCTTTAACTGGGTTCTACCTGGGCCCTAGGTGTACCCTAACCAACCACAGTGCAGTGCCCATCGCTCCAATTGTTGTGACGTCAGGGCTCTCAATACTGCACATTGGTGGAGGAGGAGGGGCCGCAGGGCGACCGCACACATCGCTGAACCAATGGTAGCCCACGGATGTTTCCTCTGTGGATTTACAATCTGCCCCTCTATGCCACATATCATCCGCACTACAGGGTCTTCACTGACCGAGCCACGGCCCCACTGACCCTCATGACGCTACGCCACTTAAACGTGCGGCAGCATGCGCTGGGTTGCCAGGTTTGCACAGCCTGCGCCAGAAACAAGCAACCACCTTCATGAAAAAAAAAAAAAAAACCAAAATGGTCCGCAATGTTCCAGGGGTGTCCCCGCGCGTCCCAACACTCCACAGGGGGTCAGTGGACCATCAGGGGGTCCGCGGACCCCCTGTGGACCCCCTGAAACATAACAAATATTATTTCTTCAAATTTTTTCCTTTTTCAAAAAATTTTTTCCACAGTTTCACTCCGGCGATTTGGGTCCCCCAATATACACACGGCTGGGCCCCGTGCGCGGCTGGGGTTGAGGGGGGCGTAGCCCCCCGAAACTCTAGTATCTCACAAATGAAGACCATGATTAAGTGTAATTCTGCTGAAATCTGATATTTATCTTTCTTCTTTCACCCTATTTAATAGGCCCGATTATTTAATTCCATGACGACAATATCATCACTCTATAAATTATATTACAATTGCTCTGAATACAATAAAGTGTTCCAAAGCCACTCTATGTTGAAGCAGTTTAATTTTCTGAGACGTGATGCTTGACGCATCATACAAAATCACCTTGGTCGTGTCATTGGTGTGTGTTTACAAAAGCTGGAGAGAGGAGTGCATATGTCTCGTCATTGACTTCACGTCAGCCCCAAGGCTTCTGGAACCTCCCATCCGGAACGCTGGAATTCCAAGCTAATAGAACTCAGGAGACAGGGAACGTCTGTGAAAGGGGCCTTTGTCACGGAGCTCCAAACCAGAGATGACATAGTAATCAGAGAAGAGACTTCTGCTTAAAGCCTGGGACTTTAGTCCACATACGGCCCGTAAACGTGACTGAATGTGACATTGGCGTGGCATTTTAAACAGTGCCCGCAAGCATGAAAAGAGCAGGGGGGAGGACATCGATTTCGGTGCTCTGAACATCTGCTATTGAAACATACAAGGTTGAAATGAAGAGGTTCGAACGGAGAGAATAGATAGAAATCTGTTAATAGCAGCTCTACAAGCTCACAACAGGTTGCATCGTGACACGTTGTGAACATGTAGATCTGCTGTTTTCAGTGCACGACACGGTGCACAACCAAGTATAAATCTGGCATTAGTTAGAGTTAGGAAGAAAACATAAAGGTTGAATTGTGTTCAGTCAAAGTACTGAGCTGCCTGGCTATGTGCATGAGCACATCCCTCATTTAGGCTCCAGCTATGATGTTGTGCTGATAGATGGGAGTGGCCCATGTCTAGCTTTGTTCCAGATGATGAGACAAGACTGACAGTACGTTGTATACAAAAAGAAGAACAGGAACAAGATGAGTGCATGTCAGTCTACCTCCTCCCCCCCTCTTTTTCTCGCTCTGAAGTGGAACATAATGAAGTCACCAGTGTGGACTATGCTGTAAAATCACTGATGTTAGGTCAAAGATGAGGTTTGAAGCTGGCTGGATTCAACTTTTTTAATTCAAGCTAATATATTTGTTGAGCGTTAAATGGCAGATACTACTTCAAGTCATGCCATTGTTAAAGAACTTGTGGTTCTGGTTGACTGGGTCAGCAAATGTTTAGCCCCGCTATAGCAGTGGGGCTCAAAGGCTGGGGCTGTCGGACCTTTTGTCTGTCCAACACTTAAATTGGTATATCGAAACGTAGACTGGCTGGATTGCAAGGCTGGAATGCCGCACACCTACAGTACATGATCCCCAGAGTATGAACCCTACTCTGACTGGGAAACGGTACACGCCCCGGCCCCGGTCTATGTGTCGTCCAAGTGTCCCTGAGCAAGATACTCTGATCAATCTGAAGAACCAGTTTTGGTTCCAGTTGGCACCTTTATGTGCAGTGCACAGACCACATGCTCCCCAAGCTCGATTTCAACACCCTGTCATTTACCGCCTATCTCACTTCTCTCTGATCTCAGTCTCTCTACACTGAGAAGTGAGTGAGTGAGTGAGTGAGTGAGTGAGTGAGTGAGTGAGTGAGTGAGTGAGTGAGTGAGTGAGTGTGTGTGTGTGTGTGTGTGTGTGTGTGTGTGTGGGGGTGTGTGTGTGTGTGTGTGTGTGTGTGTGTGTGTGTGTGTGTGTGTGTGTGTGTGTGGGTGTGTGTGTGTGTGTGTGTGTGTGTGTGTGTGTGTGTGTGTGTGTGTGTGTGTGTGTGTGTGTGTGTGTGTGGAGTATGCCTATATATCTTAGCCCAGGGCTAGTGTGAAAATAACTAATCCCATCTTTGAATGTCCCTGAGAGTTATCTAGCTATATCTAGCTATTCCCTTCCAGTGCCCTAAATGCATAAAACCATACAATTTAAAAGTAGATGCAATTGTGATATTTGCTGTAGACATTCTTGACATAAGCGTTTTTTTAAATAAAATAAAAATAATCATAAATATATTGGCCATAATGTACACATCAGTGACAATGACATCACATTACATGCACGCACAGTATAGGTTAATGCAGTGGTTCTCAAAGTGGATTCCAGGCACTCTGTTCCTTTTTAGGGGGGTCTAAATTGACCCTTACAAGTCTGCAACTCTGACAGTATACAAACGGAACGGTTCCATTTGGGGAGACCTTGATATGTAAAAGTTTGAGAACCATTGGGTTAACGTAAGGTTGGCGTATGCACTGTCTTCTTTCACAGCTGATTGGCTTGTGCTTTGATTGCGCACGGCGCTAGGACCCGACGCGCAGCGTGGAGGAGCACATGGCAACGAGAGGCTCCTCCGCTCCGACTGCGAGGAGGGGAGCGATCCGAGCAGCAAGTGACTGACTGCTAATTCTCTAACATCTCCTCTCCTTCTTTCTGTCGTGCTATGCTGAACCTCCATTCAGCTACGGAGGAACACCGTCGACATGCAGCAGCAAAGTTGCTGAATCTTTTTCTCTCCGCGTCTTTGCGCACAGAACGCGCGGATTACAGAAGATGCTGTAAAGAAAACTTTTTGACAGCGTCTTTCTTTCCCAACTGACTGATTGACTGACTGACAACGTCTTGAAGGAGTGAAGTGAAGCCCGACCTCAGCCAACCACACAGATTGTATTTACTGTCCAGATCAGTGAACTGTGTACTCTGTACTATGTTCGTGTTGTCATAACAGACACCGAGCCCTGCGCTTTCCTCCTTCAGGCAATATGAGAGACTGGCGCACGGATAACTTGTGCTTTCTGTCTGCTCTCCACATCTTGTCCCTGTCGGCGGCAGCAGTAGGAGACTTCATCACTGGATCACACGTTCATCAAGGTGAGTAATGAATGAATGAATGAATGCATCATTAACTAGAAAAAGTGCTCCTCGGAGCACAGGTCTCCGCCAGGTCAGGTAGGTTATTGTGGGCCAGCAATGTTCGGAACTTGCCAATCAGAATGGAATATGGGAAATCGGACGGATCTGTCTTGATCACTTGACTATAGAGATACTGTGTACAGATTTGCGTGATGTTTGGTAAACATTTGTAGGAGTAAAAATATTAAAAGAACAATAGCAAAACATTGCCTGGTGGCGCTATAATAGGGCAATGTTAAAGGAGTGGCATGTTCCTCATAGTGCAAATGTGCCTGCAAAGTTTCACCCAATAGGCTCTATGCACAGCAGCCATATTGGGAATGAATTGGGCCCCTTCCTTACTTCCTTCACAGGTGTTACCAATGATACTAATTAAGGCTCTGTTCCATTTAGTGTGTCATAGTGGTTGTCTTATTTTCCATAACTCTGAGTGTACAAATGGAACCAAATGGACCCGTTCCATTTGTACACTCTCAGAGTTACACACCCACCATAAGGGGCCATTTGGGAACCAAAATGGAGTGTTTCTAGTGAGCCAACATGCACAATATCAGCACCCTGACCAGAATGGAACAGAGCCTTCATTAGTATCATTGGTAACACCTGTGAAGGAAGTTAGAAGAAGCCCAATTTCTTTCCAATACGGCTGCTGTGCATAGAGCCTATGGGATGGTGCGTTAATTTTGTTCTAAATGGGCCACTCCTGCAAACTTAGATGTTAATCTTAGCCAATCAAGATGGAATATGAAAAATTAAACAGATCCGTCTTGATCACATGACTATAGAGATCATGTGTACCGACTTGCGTTACATTTTAATACAATCTGAAGGAGTAATATAAAAAAAAGTTTTACATAAGTTGGCCTCCTGGTGGCGCTATAAAAGGCAGATGTGAAAAATGCAGGGCAAATGTTTTTCCTTGGCATCTAGGGAGTGCACATGAAAAGTTTTATACAGATCGTGCAGTTATAGGTAAAACACGAATCGGCTTGTTATAGCACCACCATGAGGCTGATATGAAAAATGCAAGTGGCATTTCTTCCTCAGCCTAGTGGGAATGTGTGTGCAAAATTTCACGGAAATCCCATGCTGTGTTCATGATTTGAGGCATTTTCAAAATGTACCACTCCCGCAAACTTTGGAAGCCAATCTTAGCCAATCAGGAATATGAAAAATCAGAAAACCCTGTTTTGTTTAATGACTATAGAGATACTGTGTACCGATTTGCGTGATGTGTGGACAACATCTGTAGGAGTACTGTCAAAAATGTGTTTTTCCAAGATTGGCCTCCTGGTGGCGCTATAACAGGCCCATGTAAACATTTGGGCAGATGTTGTGCTCTGGCATCCAGGGAGTGTGTGTGCAGAGTTTTGCGTTGAACGGGCCAACGGTGCCGGAGATTAGCTGATCACAGACACAGACGGACGGACACACACACGGATGGACAGGGTGCAAAACATAGTTTCGGCCTGGCCGAGACCATAACTACCACTGGTCTTTGATTGATTGATTGATTGATTGATTGATTGATTGATTGAATACTTTATTTGTAGTTTGCAAAAAAAAGCACAGGAAAATACAGTTCAATACAAGGTCTGCTAAGAGGATTATACCCAAGAAAGCGCTATGGCTTGTTTCCATTGGGGTCCGTTGTACTCAATTCATCGAAACATTTAATGATAGACAGATATACAATAGTATGCAAAAACATCATATGAACGAGTAGTAATCAAAAAGAAAAATATGTACAGTAATCCTCCGGTCTTGAGTTCTGTATGCTGTGAGAGTGATACGGCTACATTGAATCCGAGGCTGTGTTGTCGACTGGACGAGCGTATGAAGAGTGTGGGAGAATTCATCTTAAAACTTGAAAAAAAAAACACAGGGAAATAAATACTTTTATGAACAATTGAATGACAGCAGGTTAGGTGCCTTCCACTGTAACACACAATTATCCAGAATGACTGTTAAGGTACTGATACTGTATAGGCCTGGCCTTTATCACCTAGATATCTGAGAAAGAGGAGATAGATTTTTTTGTTTTGTTTGGTATGCATCCTTCCTGTGTGTTGACTGTCTCCTGCTCAGAGATACATGGAACAATAGCGGGAAGTCAGGCTAAAAAAGCCTGATTCATAGACGAAAACAGCTGACCTATACAAGCTCACTGCAAGCTTGTAACTCCCTATTTTCGGCGTATGAATTAGACTGACTGTAAACTCATCTATGCAGAGTTGCGGACCAGCTGCTGGTCCGCAACTCTGCACAGATGAGTTTACAGTCATGTTCAAAACAACGCAGAGGGTGTTTTTTTTACTGGCACATTCTATGTGCTGCTGAGGATACTGTACAAGCAAGTGATGGCATGTAGGGGAACAGCAGAAATAGACAGAAACTTGTGGCACAGCCTGTCAGGTCCCTCTGGGGTTTCTTCTGACAGGTGATGATGTAGCAAAATCCCAAAGTAAATAAACCATCAACGAACTAAAAAGAACACTGGCTGTGATAAATGTGAACGTACAGTGCAGCGTGTGCAGCTTATGGAGCTGTTGGAACTGCTTATCTCATTGTAGTGACAGTCCTTATAATCACAGCTCCTAATGATAATGATGGTAGTCCTAATGTGTATCTAATGTGCACCTTAGAAACCAATGATGGGCACACACTCACACAGACAGACAGACAGACAGACAGACAGTATGTATATATGTAACATTTCTGGTTAATTTCCGAACAGTTTAACTGACAAATATTAGCTGGGATGCTAGGCTGCACACATAAGAACCATAGTAATAGGTTGCCACTTTTAATTTCTACAAACATCCACTGATTTTGTCAGCCATCAGAAGCCTGCTTCGGCTTTATACCTCATAAAAGGGCCAAAACTCAATACATGGGGCACAGTGGTGTGCATTACAGAGCTATCAATAGAGCTATACCATCATAATCACAGTAGAAAAATATATAGTACGAGGGGGTGTTATCTCACCCACCCTCTTGCTGTGGGGTCATTAAATCTCCCACCCAGAGGGTTGTCTAATGTGTGAACACCGGGGTATAAAAATAGTTTTCTGCACCAGTAAAATCCAGAGTGTCTATTTAAAGCTGAGTTTAAAATGGGTCCAGCTTTGCTCTCTCTGTGTTAAATGAATGCGCCAGAATGCGATTTTACCCGGTAAAAGGTGTTCATTTATCCATTTGTAACTCAGAAAGCGTACAGATTTTGTACACTCTTTCATAGTTACATGAACACAGAGGATTTTGCTGTGTACTGTGTGGGGGCGCTGTATTGGAAGAGAGCAGCAGCACCTCTTTGATGTCTGCTGCTGGATCCTTTGTGAGCCATTCACTGTGGCCTCCCACCTCCTCCCCGACAGAGGAGCGCAGTTTCATCATGATATACTTTGGGAGTCACTGGGTGCATTTATTTTTATTTTATTTATTTATTTTTAGGAGGGGGGGGGGTGTATGAAAGAAAATAGAGAGACGAGAGTGGAGATTTCTATGAGTTCAGTGCAAAAATTGTTGGGAGTGGTTCTTTTTTTTTACACACGATAATGTATGTAGAGATGTTTCAGTGTGGAGGAGATGGAGATGAAAGGACCGCAGTTCAGAGAGTTTGGCTCCTGGCATTATGCTGTAACTGCGGGGAAAAAAGAATCACAGTACTGTTGTACATGCATGTATACACACACACACACACACACACACACACACACACACACACACACACACACACACACACACACACACACACACACACACACACACACACACACACACACACACACACACACACACGCATGCATACAAATTATGGTATTTCCCTCTGCACCCCACTTTAACATCATAACTGCTTTAAGGTCAGCCTTTATAACATTAATATTCTCTGCAAAGTGTAAGTCATAGGGCACCCTAAGGGGTATCTTCACTATCTTCACGAGTTCAGCTTGAACTTATATTATTCAAAGTTAAACAGCAGAGGAGACAGAATAAAACGATATATCCTCTGCTTCTGTCTGTATTTTACTCACAATTTCTCAAACTTCTATTCTCTCTCTTTCTCTCCTGTTTTTCTACTTTCTTTGACCACCCTCCTTTTCTCTCTTGTCTCTCTCTCTCTCTCCATCTGTAACTATAAGACCAGCAGAGTGGAATAGTCTCACTTCATGTATTTCAGTGGCTGTGTACCTTTAGGTTTATCTGGGGTTCGATAAACAATTACAGAGGGAGAAATGATCCTGGTTAGATTAGAGGCGTGATATTGGTTTTAGACCACTGCGTTGGACAACAGAATTAATTGAAAGGATTAGATTGTCTCGGATGTTGGAAAAAAAATTGGATAAGAGGAGATGAAAACTTTGCCACACACACACACACACACGGCAAGGGAAATGTATTTGTATTACACATGTCAGCACTTTTAAGTGCTTTACACAAAACATTTAAAGCATTAACACATTAACAGACACCTTAAGACATTTGAATACAATTAGAAAATAAGATGAAGTTAAAGTAAAATGGAAAGATAAAAGAATAGAATAGCATTACAATGCCGATGAAATGATTAAAAAAGTTAAAGTTAGTTGTGGCAGAGTTTTCAGGGAGTTTGTTCCAGATGTGTGGTGCAGAAAAACTGAACGTTGCTTCTCCACGTTTAGTCGGAGTCTGGGTCCAGGAAGCAGACCTGTCCCAGACGACCGGGAGGCCTGGATGGTTCATGACGTATCACAAGATCAGAAATGTATTAGATCATAATCCATTAAAGACAAGGAAGCCAGTGTAACGATCTGAGAACTGGATATGATCCACTTTCTTGGTATTAGTTAGAACTCAAGCAGCAGTGTTCTGAATAAACTGCAACTTTTTTTAGGGAAACCTCACGCGCACGCACACAAAGACAGACAGACAACATTTCCAAGGTGCAGAGACAGCCCACCTTTTAACACTGTTTCTTGGGATGTAACTCACTCACGCACACACACACATGCCCCCCTCTGGGTGTGTGTGGCAGAACGATGACGCATGACACCCCGTTGAGACAACTCATTGACACCCCCACCCCACCCCCGGTAAAGCCATTTAGGAAATAACCTTTTCCTTGTCTGCCTCTCACAGACAGATGAGCGGTCAGCGATAGGCATTTAGAGGACAGGGTGATTTAGCATCCCACTGCTCATCTGGTTGCTGCTGCTTTGCTTTAAGCCTGAGTCACACATCGAAAATAGCCCATTTACAGGCTTGGGCTTGTACTGTGTAGATCTGCTATTTTCGAGGCTCGACACCGTGGTATGACAGAGTAAGCATTTAGATTCACAGTGGCCCACCTGCGCTACTGGGTACGGTGGTATGATGTGTGCCACACAGCCATGAACATAAACACATGCCACCGGCTGGGACACTTGATGCATGTGGCGATCGCTCCTTGCATTTCAAGTCTTCAGCTGGGGAGGAAGAATGACAGGCAGAGAGAGAGAGAGTAAGATAGTGAGGGGATAGAATAGGGAAAGAGAGCACAAAGAATGGGCACATTGAAACAGGCGGGGAAGCCGTCACATCATCATGTCCCAGACAAGTTGGCGTTGGACAGCAAACGGTGCCGTGGATCGCCCACAGAACATTGTCAGAACATGCTCATGTTGGCTCGCGTTGGGGAAGCTCTGAAGTCCCGCCGACACTCAGTGACATCAGACGTAAGAATAGATTCTAAGCCAGATGTTTCCAAGAACCCTGTCCAATCCTCTACCAGGGTGAGTGGACATGACATGTTCTGCTAGAGAGACAATTCTGTTTTGTTTTGTGTGTGTGTGTGTGTGTGTGTGTGTGCCTGTGAGCACCTACTTATTGATACACGAATAAGTGTACAAATGCAGAATGGAAATGGATGTTGCACTTGGATTTTCAGACTGCAAATTGCTCTCAGCTCCAATCAATGAGAAGGCTGAGGTGCAATATGGGGAGGGGGCCGTAATTGTACCAAGCTACTGTATATTCTCGTATTAGTTTTCCAAGGGCAGAGTGGGTAGTCTCCTTGCCTTAAGAACTGTATGAGGTCAATAAAGCGACTCAGACAGAGGCGTTGTATGACTTTTGTGGCGTGGGCAGCGATGATGTTCATCAATAGCAAGCCACAGAAACAAGATGATTAATTTCTTTTCATGAGAGCCTGGGCTGTATCCAGATGTGCTCTTCAACCCGTAGCCTTTGAACTGTAGAGGCTTCCGAGAGCTGGAGCTACAGTATGTTTATCTACTGAGAAAATAATATATGAATTGAAATACCATTTTGGGTTGAAGGCTTACTTTTGAGACAAGGCTATATTTTCTTTGCAGCTAAATACATAATGGGGTCCTAGATGACATGTCTTTGTCTATGCATTCTCATGTGGTTGCATCTCTGTTAAATATATTACAAAAATAAGACCCATGGGTGTATGTCTTTTCCCCCTTTTTTTTGATGATTCTAATGATTTTGCCAGTGAAAGAACTCGTGATTTTGGACCATTCTATCGCACAGCTGGCTATTAGGTGACCCAGCATGTGTGATAAGTTCCTGTAAATCCCTGAATACTCCAAGCCGAAATCCCCAAAGCTTTGAGACATAATGCCCAAGTTAACCGAGGACAAGCTGGCAATTGGCTTTTTAAGCCAACACTTCCTTCATTCTGCCTGCAGGGTTGGTTGAGATACACAGCACCAAGGTAATTAAACATGCGTGCTGCATGTTTAAGTCCTCGCATCCCTCACACACTGTCTGTCTCTGCCTAATACATACTACATCAGTGTTTCTCTAACATTTTCATGTCTAGGACCCCATTATAAATTATATTTAGCCACAGATCGCCATTTAAAAGATTTTATGCCAGGGACACCCATAAGGGAAGATTTTTCAAAATCTTTCAAAGATTCTACATGGCTATTTTTGAAAAGCCAAAAAAAGCTCTGGGGGTCCCCGGACACCAGTTTGTGAACCACTGGCATACATATCCCAATGCGAGCTTGTAGATTGGCCATTTTCTGTGCGCAACACGATGCACACAACCACGTATAACTCGGGCCTTTGGGACCCTCCTGAGCACCAAGGGCTCTAGTCGTGCAGACTGAGGAGTCTACTGTTACTATTACCTCACCATGATCCACTGGCCTTTGTGTTTACCTAATCAGACCTATAATGGGCTGGACTGTTTTGGAATTGGGGGAGGAGGGGGGTCCCACGTGTAGGATTAACACCCGCTCAAGCTCAGCTCTAATTACCACATGTTTGCAGAGTTTTATCACTCAGCGAGATGAGAAGGTAGATGCCAAAGAGAAGAAGTAATGGTCGAAAAAATAGTAAAACAAGATATGACAAGTCATAATATCCCCGCTTGCGGCAGGCTTTTTTTGCCCCAATCTGCAGCACAAAATGTAAAAGTGGTCTTTAAAATTAAATGTCAGCCATTCCAATGCAACCGAAAGGACTCCACAGAGAGGTTCATCGGTTGGCTACCAATATAAAGTGTGTGTGTGTGTGTGTGTGTGTGTGTGTGTGTGTGTGTGTGTGTGTGTGTGTGTGTGTGTGTGTGTGTGTGTGTGTGTGTGTGTGTGTGTGTGTGTGTGTGTGTGTGTGTTAACAAAGTGCAGTAGAACCTTTACCAGACCATAGTGAAGTCTGTGGGTTTCAGATACCACATAGCCTTTATAAAAGTGAAGCTCACAACTAGGGATGCACCGATGTGACATTTTGGCCGATATCGATATCCGATATAATATATCAGAGTTATGGCCGATAACCGATATAACCGATATCGATATGATCGATAAAAAAATAAAAATAAAAGTTTTATCCATTCTGAAAAACATGTGTAAACACTGAATTTGAAAAAGCAATCCCTGTTTATTCCAAATTATTTTATATTATCATCTGGATAATCCCCAGAGCAAAAAACATTTGTGTCAACTGTACAAAAAGTACCAGTGACAGCAGCTTAGACACTTGGCAAATATATGTATATATATATGATATAAAGAATAATATAATATATGATGTAAAGAATAAAAAGTTTGGGCCCCAATACTGACCCCTGGGAGACGCCACAACTTAAGCAATGTCCAAATGATTTGAGCTGTATTTGCCCAGCTTCACAAACTGTTGACGTCTGTCCAAATAACTTTGTTTTAATCCAGTCTACTGCAATGCCTTTAATACCAATTTTCTCCAGTTTGTTTATTAATATGTTGTGATAGATACATTACAGCACCATAACATGGTTAATACATTTTATTGTCGGATGTACAATACATGAAAATTACGGGTGTAATAACGCGACTTGCGTCGAGAACTAATGGAGAGCGGACATGACCGCGTTTGGCTAAAAACTGTTAGTTAGTTGCTGTTACTATTAGCCAAAATCGGCTAGCGCTGGAAGGAATCCACTTCACATTAACACATTTATATCATATTTACATGCCGAGTTAAGCTCTGACATTTAAGTGATATGTAGCCTGATATTACCAGATTGCTATAGTGGGTTTAGAATATTTTAGACGTTTTTTTCATTTGCTCATTGCTCATTTCAGCTCTTCTGGAAAATCAGCCAGCCCTAGAAGACTGTCTTCATGGGCAGTCAGAGGCGTGTCTAGTCCCATAGCTTGGGAGGACGAGGCCGGCCGTTCAGAGTATGGGAACGTATCCCATTGGCTTAAACGACAGCCAATCACGCAAAAAAAGTGTCCAATACATGTCGGAAATATGTCGGGTCAGAGTCAGAGTGAATATAGACCCGCCAGCTTTCAGCAAGCGGGTAAAAAAACTAAAAACGGGGGAGCGCTCACGTTCTCAACAAGAGAGATTTAGAGCATCTCTCTGCTTCCTTCACTCTCACTCCTCCTTTCACTCCTTGTTTTCCTTGTAGTGGGTTCTAGTCTTGCCTTTTGGCATTGAATGATTTACCTCTCGGCGTTTGGGATGGCATGACAAATCTGCCTTATCCCCTCCTCTCTCTCATTAATATTGTTCTTCCCTCTGTCTCTATACATATCTAACTATTACTGTATATGTAGGCTAAGGGATATTCTAGGTTATGGGAAAATAATGCACAACGCAAAGGCTAATTGTTTTCCTTCTTGGTGTGCATTATTCTTTGATAACAGCACATCTCGGAGTGGATTATCCGGCTTATACCGTGGCCAATTGCAACGATAAGCAGTGCTTATAAGCAGTGCTTATATTTTGGGGCAATTCACTCTTTGACACAGAAATTTTGTATATCTGAAATATACATCGATTCTGATTGGCCGAACCAGAATCGAGTATTCAATATGGTTATGGTATACGTGCCTATATACATGTACTACCTTGAACAACTGTTTCCAATGAGCAAAGAAAAGCAACTAGTGTCATTACCCACAGGAGGTCAAGGGAGGCCAGTGGGAGAGGACAGATGTTAGGACACACAGGGTGAGGCAGAAGTCTCAGATGCTTTTATGTTAACCACTTGAACCCCAGCATCCCTATACTGGGGGGGGGGGACATTAGCCAAAAATAGTAGATCTGCAAGCTCACAATGCTTTGCGACGTTTTGCGTTGCGGCGCGTTGCATGTAGATCGGCTATTTTTGGCGAAGAGATTTGGTGTTGACGGGAAAAGGCGGTCCAACTACAGTTGCAACTCAGGTCCATTTTTCCAAGTTTTTAAACTGCTGTTATCTCATTCTCTATCCTCTCTACTAGGGGAACAACTTTCGTTAAAAATAATTGTCTGGAGAGAGTATTCATAGTCTTTTTTTCACCTTTGAAAATTGTTAGTGACGGGTTATTATATAACTTGCTGAATCCACTATCATCTTGGTGTGGATCAATTTAAGTCTACAAAATAAAAGCTATTATTCAGAATACTGCTCAAGATGAGGTGATACAGTTAAGACGAAGAGCGCATTTTATATTCATTCTTCTTGGTGAAAGGATTTTGTTTTTTGTATAATATATCATTTACTGCATATTGCTTCTAACTCTAAACATCACTCTATCCATATCTAACCACTAAAGCCTAGCTAGTACTTCAGGCTATCTGAAACTGCTTATTCAGACAATACATCTTGTGTTTATGTTTCATTAGTCGAGGAACATTGCCTCTACTGTAGAATATAGGGTTCTGTTTGTAAAGAGGATATAAGGAGTCTTTACCAGGACAAATTGTTAAATGTACAATCTGGCCCGTAGTGAATCTAAGATGGAAAAACAGTACCCAAATATGAAAGACATTTAGAGAAAGACATTTTGCTGATCGAATGAATGCAAGATCATCCCCTTGGATGTCAGTGTTCAAAAGATAGAGACCATCTATAAAACAGGTTAGTTCTTTGTTATGAGCTGTATCACTTTACAAAGCCTCCTTATTCTCCATTCTGTTTCGAATGGCACAATCTAGAGGGTTTAACAGGTTAAAGAAAAAAATTAATGAACGATAAAAACATTTGAACATTTTGGAAATGTTTTGAGACGTGCACGAAATAGAGCCCCCCATCATTGCAGTGGTTAAACTAACAAACAAAACAATTACTCTCCCCTCTGTTTTGAATGGCTCAATGTAGGGGTTGCATACATTGCCATATTTAGGTCAGTGATGTTTTGCAAGGAATCTTTAATTGGATGTGTACAGGGCGCCTTGCTAAGGTGTTTGTTACATTCCTTTGTTCCAGTTTGAGCTATAAGAGGAAAACATCTTACCTTATTTTATCCTCAAATATCTTGTGGAGGGAAGCAGCACTTTTCTAGTCTGAAGCAGCAGTTCTGCAATCACCAAGGCCACGTAGACTACTGAGTCATGATCTTGATACACCATCATTCTTCCTACCCACCACAACACCATTGTTTATGCCCTTTTCAACTCATTCCCCCCTCAAATCACTTCCACTCTTCCTGTCCACTTGGCAAGTGGTTCTCAACAGGTCTCACAATGGGGACCAAATGTTTCATTGAACAATGTTTTAAACACTTCAACTCTATATACTTTGTTGACCGGGGTCCCCCAGGGGTCTTTAATCGTTCCTCCTCCTCTTTTCTGTCTACACCAAAACTCTTTGCCGAAAATAGCTGATCTACATGCTGACAACGTGTCGCGTTGCGGTGCATTGTCAGCTTGTAGATCAGCAATTTATGCTGAATATTCGCCTTACAGTATGTGATATTATTTTATTTATTTTTACATTTAATTAGACAGGTAATCTCATTGAGACTTGAGGTCTCATTCCCAAGAGAGACATGCCCAGAACAGGGATTCTAGCATTCATGTATCTTCTTTTTATCTGCAGCTTTGTAAGAATATCGAATCCCCTTTTTGGTTCCCGACCAGAAAAAGCAATGCTCTCAAAACAAACAAGCATACAAAAAAAAAGCTGCTGTTTGTCAAGTTAATAACGGTTGTGTGCTTTATCCAGCTGAGCCTATTGAGTCTATAGTATGGCTTGCTGGGTGGAATTAATATAGAGGCATGACAAATCATTGTCTAAATATTATGATAGAAAATGTCTATTTATATATTTGTTTTATGTTTCTCAGTTGTAAGAACCATGGCTGCACAATTGTCTCTGTGTCTAGAATGACTCATACTGTACATGTGTGGTGGTTGAAAAAAGGCCATGTTCATTTCAAAATGAAATGTCTCAATTACATGATTATAACTACTGTACTACTTGTACTGCTAGTCAAGGCAATATAACTCAAACCTATGGGCCACATGGCCCGGGAACCATTGGCTCCCAAGGGCTACTTATACTTACTCAAACTGTATTGTATAATATTTTGAGTATACACCCTACATCTAAACATTGAGAATATATTTTATTGTACATTTTGTGTAGGTAATTTCTATGTTCATCTTGGCTGAGCTGCATTCCCTTGTTTGATTTTGACATCAAAGTTGACAGCATCTTTCATCCCCCACAATGTTTTAGAGCTATGAATGTGTGTGAATTGGTGAATGTAGTGCACATTGTAAATTGCTTTGGATAAAAGGCGCCATATAAATGCACCATTTACTATTTATTTACCATTTACATTGTGTCTGTGAGCTTGAAGGTTGGCTATTTTTGAAAAGTCCTTTTAACAATTCAGAGAGCATACGGTAAAAGCTACAGACCAAGTTATGAACTACCATTACCACCCATCTGCCCTCATTTCTTTTAGAAAATAGATATCTTACTGTGTTGCACTGTATTGTGTTATGTGTCTGCACCCACCTTATACAGTACATTCATTTGTTGTCAAAAATATAACTTTCACACTAGTCTCTCTCTCTCTCTCTCTCGCTCTCTCGCTCTCTCTCTCAATGTCCTTCGTCCCTTACTTGTCCCTTCTGCTCTGGCCCTTACACCCTCCTGCCTCTGCTGTTCGGTGCTGTTCTTGTCAAGAGACAGCCTGTATGGGAACATCGCTGAGTGGGCATATATCAGGTGTGAATAAAAGATAATGTATTCAGTTTGATTAATTCTGTTTATTTATTTATTTATTCTTTATAGTGTGGGTGTGTATGTATATTGTTAGACTCATAGCATAATTGCCTAAGTAAGTTTTTGGCCAAATTGACATTTCTGCCTAACTCTACTCTCCTAACGCTGCTGCTTCATGTGCCTTATTGCCCATGTCCTCAGCCATCAGAATGCTTGTTACATTGCAAAAAAAATAGTTGCTTGTAGCTCCCATCAAAATCCCATCCACCCACCTAAAAAACTAAAAACATCATCACTTTGAGAGTCAGTAATGAGGAGGGGATGGTGGTGTTCTTAAGCATACTGTGTACATGCAGCACCCCAGTAAAACAACGCTATTGCAGGTTAGTCTGCCATGTCACTCCCCATGCTGAGCAGAGTCGGCCTTGAGACGGACAGTCATTTTAAATTCAAACTATTTACCAGGCAATCACTCAAACAGCTGATGCTTGGAGCTGCACGACACAGCAGGAGATCACAGTTCTCCTTGTTGGATCAAATCTCTGCAGTTGGCTTTATCCACAGTAACACAAATTGTTCAAATAGCAGATCTACAAGCTCATAATGTGTCACATTATGAGCTTGTAGATGAGCTACTTTTTCTATTTGTCATCCAACGAACGAAGTATATAGAGCTTTGTTAAAAGTGCTAGTCTGCAAGGTCATACAAAGAAAGTGCATCTGGCTGCCAAGTAGGCTAGACTTGTTTCTATATTTTCTTTTAGAAGTGCAGCCTGCAGCTGATTTTGCCCCGGTGTTGAATATGGGAATATGACTGTGTGTGGCTGATGTACCAATCAAGATACTCCGCAGAAAACATCTGGGAATAGGCCAGACTTATTTTAAATCCCAAAGGTTCCCAGGGAGGATCAAGCCCATGAGAATGATCATGAAAGTCAAAATTCTCTTCCACTTCCAAGAAAATGTCCTTTAGGGGAGCAATGATAGACGTCAGATGCATACACACACTTTAATTATCACCCTGCTTTCAACTTGGGTCCCATATGTACAAGGACACATTCGCGGGTGCACGCACTCTCACACACACACACACACACACACACACACACACACACACACACACACACACACACACACACACACACACACACACACACACACACACACTAGCACAATCAGTCTCCTCTTTGCGTTTAATTAACACAAGCTCACTCACTGTCTGAGAGAGTCTAAATAAATTGCGAGTGAGACAGTGGAGGTGTTGAAAGTATTTAATTAACAAGACGTCTGCCTGACAATCCTTTTATGGAGCCTTTTTAATGATTCTTTTGCTAGCTGTACTCTGTGGCCTTCATCACGCTGCGTCTTCCATCCAAAGTGGTTTTCATGCACCACAAAAATCAGCAAACTACCGTCGGCACGTGCTGAAATGCCCCATAAAAAGCCAGGAGGTCCCGTTTCATGCCTGTTACCCACAGTGGTTAAACGGGGATCTGGGCCTCGCTGAGAGACCACAGAACACGCGGCATCTGACTGACTGTTTGAAGTTGAGGGAAAGGCGTTCGGGGTCATTGTCCTTCAGTCTCATTTTCAAAGACAATGGCATTGGACCTTTAAGCCTGATTTCTACCTCGTTGTACGACGGTATCATGTGCCAAAAATAGCCAATCTACAAGTTCACAACATGTCTCATCGACACGTTGTGAACTTGTAGATATGTTATTTTCGATGCATGACACCATTGTACAACGGTAGGCTAATGTAAGCATCAGCCTACAAAGCAGGGCATTTGAAAATGAAGAATTTTCCAGCTGGGAGGAAGAAAACCTCACACACACTGAAAAAAAGTTGTGTGTGTTATGTGTAAAAAATAATGCCCCAAAAAATCTCCAATCAATTTGGTTCACAGACAAATGGACCGAATTTGGAAAAGATTGTCATTTAATGGCACAGTGTAATGTCACGGATGGTAGAATTACATCACTTGATGTAATACAGGAATCCAACGCATCACACCTCTTCATCTTCCTACATCTGTGTTCCTGAGATCATTTTGATTGTGGCCTTGACCTTTGACCTCTTAGACCCAAAAGTCACTAATTTCTTCAGGAGAGCCTGCTGACCATTTCCACCAGGTTTCACGGTTCAGGTCAAACAAACAGGCCTACACCTTAACTCATGTTATGTGGTTGTTGTAATCCCTCTATGCTGTAGAACCGCCAGGTTCCCATACAGCAGTGATTTTCAAATTCAAGGACCCCTACTAGTCTGATATGCATTAGGCCACAGACACCCCCATTTGATAGTATTTGTTTGTCTCCGGGACACCAATCTACACTGTAAAAAAGAGTTTACAGATCCACAAGCGTCCATTTTGACCCCTGGTGGTCCTCGGACTCAGAGACGTGCAGAGAGATTTGGAGAGGCAGGGGCTGGAATTTCAAAAGGGCACATGCACGGACACATGCACGCGCGCGCATGTGTCCCCCCTACGCGCGCGTGAAATTTTGCGGATATTCGTCGGATTCGGGTACTTTTTTACCCGTTTTTTGTTACTTTATTTCGGTTTTAGGGTTAGGTTAGGGTTATAGATATATAATAAAAAAAATAAAAAACAACTTTTTTTTATTGGTGGCTTTGGATAAAACATTGGTGGCTATAGCCACCGAAGCCCCCGCCTAACGACGCCACTTATTCTTCTGTATAATGAGTACTTTTACTTAAGTAAAGAAATTGAGTACTTTTCCCACCACTGCTGCTGACACAGAGAGAGAGAGGGAGAGAGAGAGGGAGAGAGAGAGATATATATATAGGCTCCTGCTTGACAAGTAATTTCAAATTAACAGCTATATATATATTTTTTTTGTCCATACATACCTAATCTGTCTCAAACAATTGGTCCGTGTTCTGCGTGCATTCACTTCAGTTGTGCCCTCAGTTAGGTTTCGATTGTGTATAATATACTTTGTTTGCCGGGCGGTATCGCGCACCCAAAAAATAGCCGATCTACAAGCTCACAATGCCTGGCGTTGCGACGCGTTGTGAGCTTGTAAATCAACTATAATTCTGCGCGAGCACTGCACGGCACGGGCCTCAATTAAGTAAGCTTTACTGCAGGTGCGAGGCCAACGGGCGCTCAGGGGTTTCTACAGTTTACAGTCAGAGGAGAGTCAGGAGTCAAGGGCACTTTTTACCGACAGACAAAAGGGCAGGGGCTCAAGCCCCCTTTGATGTCTATGTGTGCACGTGCATGCTCGGACTCGAGGTTGAGAACCAGTGCCATACAGCATTGGTTCTCAAAGTGGGTTCCGGGGACCCCCAGGGGTACTTGAGGGGGTTCCAGGGGGTCCCCAGCCAAATTAATAGTTAGGAACCAAATTGATCCTTATGTGTCTGTAACTCTAAGAGTGTACAAATGGAACCAAATGGACCCTAACGGGTCCATTTGGTTCCATTTGTACACTCTCAGAGTTAAATGAGCATTGATTTTACAATATGAATTGGGGCCCCAGAGATAGAAATGCCATAAAATAGGGGTCCGTAGCCTTATGCATGCCAAACTGGGGGTCCTTGAATTAAAATGGTTGAGAATTGACTGCTAGAGCTGTAAAAATCATCTCTTATGGGGGGGTCCGTGGCATATCTTTTCAAATGGGGGTCCGCGGGATAATAAGTGTCAATTTGGGGGTCCTTGACATAAAAAAGTTTGAGAACCACTGCCATACAGTACGCGCCGGGAGCACAACAGCTTTGTCACTTCTAACAGTGTGCCCGTATTTCTCCACTTCCTACTCCACTCCTCCACTGTCCATTCACCAACAGCTTCACAGCTCCGGGAGCTTTGTCCTGGGCTATACAAGACCCCCCTCCCCTCTACCACCACCCCAGGGCCTCCCTCCATCTTATCATCAAGGCAAGGCGCACAGCCTCATGGGAGTGAGCCGGGGCCAGCCATAGTGGTCTGTGGGAGAAGGCAGGGAGGACAGAGGGAGAGAGACGCTGGGGGGAGGAGAGGGGAGTTTGATTATTATTCCCACGCTCCGCTTGAAGCTGCTGATATGGCGTATCGTGTGCTATCTTTTCACAGATATTGGCAAGCTATATATATACAGTATACAGTATATATTATGTCCTATATAGCATGTGGTTTCAAACAGATGGCCTTTTCAACTTCTGGGAATTAGCATAATTGGATTCTGTCAGGCTAAATTCACTTTTACTCTGAGCGAGTAATCACTGTATGCAGTTGTTCGGGGGAAGTTTAGGAGAAAGTCAAAAGGGGTGGATCTGAGGAAAGTCACGGAGGCGTGGGGGAAAACATCACTTTTTTTTTTTTCTGACAGAATCTCTGAAAAAAAAAGAAAGGGGGCGGGGTGCAATTTCCTTGGCAGTGGGCCTTTTCTAGAGATATTGTAAAAGCTGAGTTCCTCATATTCCTCCTCGTGTGAGAGTATCTATTATTGATGTTCCTTCCTGTGTCTCTGGCCATATTACAGAAGTCCTTTGGGGGAGACTGTTGCTCCTCACCAGAGCACTGTGGGCCTTCGCTCCGTTGCAGCGGGATAGTGCAGTGAATTACTTCCGTGGCTGGCAAGCCTTTGTAGTGGGCCTTTATTGCCTGAATCATTACTGCTGTGTTTTTTGAATTATTGAGACATGTGCAGAGCACTATTGACTCATATTTCTGACCCCCTGTGTTTGCCTGCCTGGCTGCCTGTCAGACAAAGAAAAAACAAGCTGTTTTTTGCTCAATTGTGGGCTGTGTTAATAAAAATCCCTTGTTCACGTTTCACAAAATCACAGCGGTATATTTTTTTACGGCATTGTCTGTCAGAATCCCTACTACCCTACTTACCCTCGAACCCATCATCGGTAATCATTCACCGTGTCTTGTCGTTCTGGTTCTATTGATCTGTTTCACAGGGAGTGGTCTGGACTCGGCTGGATGGAGAACCGTAACAAAACCGGAACGTAATGGGACTATGGTACCGCTACTGCTGGAGGGCAAGGAGCGCAGACCTATCAGCCAGCTTGGAGCCGGGGTAAATATGTTGCACAAGGCCACTTAGCAATGCTGGTTTAATGCAAATGTTGCTAATATACTTCAGAAAGATCAGCAAGGCGGATACGCTTGCCTGTCTGCTCGCCTTTACGGTATCCCGCCTTCGTTTACCTCCCTTGTTGCCTTCTTCCTTGCTTGCTTGATTCTCCTCTGCAGTAATTCCCATCCTTTGCTCTATTTCTTCTGTGCTCGCTCCCCCGTCGCAGTTTCTCTACTTTCTAGCTGGCTCTCATTTGTTTTGATTAGGCCCTCTTTGTTTGGTTAGTATGAGCAAGCCCCCCAAGGTGTGCAACATCCTGTGAAATTATTGCTCAAACTTGCTAGCCCTTAAACAGCACTGCAAGTCAGCAGCGCATGAAACAAGCATGCTGATTTGAATTTAGATGTGGGAGCAGCCTTCTCTCACACTAATGAACCACTGACTCTGTCATGTCTTTCCATGGGGATGTGTGCTTTTACCAAGCCTGCTAGTAATTTAAGGTATGGTACATTGTGTGCAGAGTATGCTTGTAAAGTCTGTCGGAAAGACAAATTAGTTGCACAGACAAATTATTACCAAAGGGAAGGTACTCTACACCTGCAAATACCACAGGACAAGGCATATACTCAATTTATCACCGCACCTGTGTGAATTGAATGTATTGCCTACATTTAATATGATTCTGTATATAACTAAATGGATTAATATGAAATATTTTTTACAATATCCATAGGGTTTTTAAGTGCTGAGTGAATAATTTTACCTACTTTTACATAGTATGCTTTTTTTGGACTCATACCCACGGTCTAAAGACAGCCTCAGGCGGGGGAACCCAACTCATCTGGCTCACTATAGCTGACAAAGAAAATGTTTGAAATTCACCCTCCCACAACGTAGCTTAAGGAAACTGTTCCAGACAAGGGAAATGCGTAGGTGTTGAGCACTCCTTAAATATTTAACCACATGAACCCTATCATCCCTATTCTGGGGGAACATTGTGAGACGCGCTGTGAGCTTGAAGATCAGCTATTTTCGGCATTTGACATAGGTGGAAAAAATTGCGGACCAAGTACAGAGTCTTTCCTGGTCAACTAAGTATTAGTTTTGAAGTATAGAGGGCTTAAGTGGTTAAACCGGCCCTAGGTTTCCTTCATGTATGTATCCATTGCACTGCTCCTGTGTGGATTCTTTATTTTCCTTGCACAGGGAAATATAGCTTGAATGGGACTTGGTCTCAATTCAAAATGAGAATACTGTATGTCATGATCATTTGTTACATTGATAAGTAGTAAAAAAATCTAATCAAAACAAAGTAATTTACATACATGTACAGTATTAATTCACACAATGTTCAACAAATTCTGACAGTTTGACAGTACTATCTACTGCTGATATATACTGTACTAGTGCTTTTTTGTTCCTGGGACACTGTGTTTTTACAGTCAGACTATCTGTGCAGCGTCGCTTCCAAATTAAAGTCCTTGTCGGGGCAGCTAGTAGTGATTGTCTTATCAGAGAGTGCACTAAGACTTATCCCTCCACATTTAGAAGATTTATTGGGCTGGTTCTTGCGCCAATAAAAGGTCGTCAAGCAGTCGTATAGTATTGCTGAGTCATTACTTACAGACTGTACTGAACGGATGACCTCACATGAACTGTCGACACGCCAGTGGTGGAAGAAGTACTCCGATTGTTTTACTTAAGTTAAAAGTAGAAATACCACAATGTAGAAATACTCTTTATAAGATACTAGAGGTCCGGGCGGCCTACGGCCGCCCGAAACCCCTAGCCGCGCACGGGGCGCGTGTATATATGGGATGAACATTTGGGAAAAAAAAAAAAAAAAAAAAGAAGTTGTAATGTAAAAGTAAAAAAATTGAGTAAAAAATTGGGAAGAAAGAATATATTTTATGTTTCAGGGGGTCCGCGGACCCCCTGGTGGTCCGCGCCAAAGTCGTCTGATGAAAATCTCCAAAGGAAAAAAAAAAAAAAAAAAAAAAAAAAAATCATGCAGGTTCTTGCTTGTTTCTGGCGTGGCATCCCAACCTGGCATCCCAATGCCGGCGATGTGTACTTCCGGGTTGCATAATGATGACATCACTGTCGAATCCTTTGCTGTCATGAACCTAGCCTGGTGTGTTGACCAGTAATGATGACATCACTGGCTAATCCTTTGGTGTCATGAACCTAGCCTGGTGTGTGAAGCAGAGCAGAGCAACGTGCTCTTGTTGTTTTGGGGATTTTCAATGGCGGCCCGTCGTGTTGTGTTGGCCTCGGTGGTACGCACGGTAAGCGGTAGGAAGCTGCTTCCACTTCCGTTGTGTCCGACATTTGGTGAGTAGAAGTAATTATGTTGCGAGGTGGGAAGGGTGTAGTGAGGCATGCCAGGTGCCCTACGCGAAACGTAAATTCAGGCCGCCCGCCGTGGCGACAGTGTTGGCGACATGTGGTGTGACGGTGTTGTGTTTAGTCGATAACAGAGCTGTGGGGTGTGGACACCGAGGGCACGGAAGTTGCTCGCCATTTATATAGTTAGATTCTTAAAAGTACCAAACATAATAGCACTTATTATGCAGAAGGGACATTTTCGCAATCATTTGGATTGCAATTAGTAATGCATTCATGTGTTCATCTCTTTAATGTTGCAGCTTCAAAAGGTGGGGCGGATTTTAATTACTTTATTTGCTGCCGGGGTACTGTAGCTTAAACTATAATTCATAACTGATCAATTCATGTATGTTTTGTGTTAATAATCAAAAAAGTTCTGTAACTAGTAACCAAAGCCATGGAGTATAGCTAATTGCACTTGTGAGATTCTGGGATAAAGTATTAAAAAAGTAAAAAGTGTGCTCGGGTGGTGTGGGGGTAGATAAGGTGGGGAGGGCAATCTTGTCACTGTACTAGCGGCTCCTACGGCTGGGGCGGCACCAAGCTGCTGGCTGGGCAGCACTTTGGTGTTTGAACCTGGCCTAACCCTAACCCAACAAGGGTTTGAAATTCATCAGCCCAAGCCCTAACCGAGACCTGCTGGCACCAAATCAATTAAATCTCTCTCTCTGATGTGCACTTTCTCTGATGCACACAGCTGCACAAGGCTCAATGCTCGTGCTCTCTGATACAAGCAAACACAGATAGAACACACATGTTACATATTCTCCTAAGAGGTTTATCTCTTTGTAGTCTTATTAAACATAATAACTACAACTATACTACTGAACAGGAGGTGTAGGATGGAGATGCTATGTCCTCCTGGTGGGGGCTCCTCACTGGCACAAGAGCCAATAAGAAACCGAGTGTGAGGAGGATTCATTGGCATAATAATGACTGAATTGGGAGAAACATAATTTTCAAAACAAAAACGAAATTGAGATTACCTCAGAATTAGTAAATGAACGTGGCCACTTTGCACCACTGCCACACTCACACATGGAGGCACAGTACAGACCGGAGGCCACCTGACACATTCTGTAAATGACAGTGACCCGAACAGACCTCCAGCTAGACTCCAACCACTCCGTTCCACTTGTTTGTGTGACAGGGGTTGTCTTGGATGTCTTCTCTGCATACCTCTCCCTCTGTTGGCTTGTCTTTCTGTCTGCCTTCCTCTTCGTCTTTTGGTCTGCCTGCCCACCAGGATATGACTCACACAGCATCTGCATCCTGCATCTTTCTGAGGATGTTTTTTGTTATGTTTTTGTCCCCCTCGTAAGAGACTTCTGGTGACACTATAAGCCTCTGGCACATGGTCCGTTCCAGAAGGGGGATTCTTACCTCGATTCCCAAACACAGGGTTTTCCCCTCGCGGTGCCTTGGCCTGCAGGCAATTTGGAACTGTTTGTTGCAGAAGGTGTAAACATTTTAGCCCCCACACACATACACCCTCACTTGGAAGATGAGGTGTTTGTTTATATGTGCGTGTTATGTAGGGGTCCAACCGTTAATAAACCTAATTGATTTAATAGATTATTAAAAGAATATCTTAAAATAAAATAACCTAAAATAATGAAAATTGCAGATCTACAAGCTCACAACGCATCGCAATGTGGTGTGCCATAATTTTCTTAATGCATTCATTTGTTGTTGAGATGCATGTTGTTGCAGCCCTGGTGTTTTGTATGCATGTTCACAGCAACACAGTGTGTGCAGAGCGACACACACCGACATACATGTTTTCTGTGATGGAGTCTGTCATGAGCTGTGAGGGAAATCCACCACCGCACAAATTCATTTCCCAGGGGCCTTTGAGGCCATAAATCAGGAGTTGCTGAAAATGCAGAAAATAAGTGTCAGTCAGCACTGAAATATGCACAGTTGTCGTGTCGTTCCCACGTCCAAATATGAAATATAAAACTCGATGTCCCAATGCAGAAATCACTCACAGTGTTATGACATCTGACAAATACTCACGCTCATGTTGTAGGTTAGCTGAACAGAACGCCTTATGATGTAATACGTATACGAAAATGCTTTTTTCTCTGGAAAGTGCGTTGGAAAAAATTAAACCTCTTGGATTGGACAGCATGTGCGGTATCGTCTCTGTCGGGTGGAAACCTTGTATGTCCAAAACTGTTACTTTTCAGGATTCAAATAAAAAAAACAGCAAAAGTAGCAGATCTGCAAGCTCAAAACGCATCGCTTCGCGCAGCATTTTGAGCATGTAGATCTGCTACTTTTGATACTTTTGTGTGACGCTGTATGATCAAGTAGGGCATTGATTCACGAAAAAAACACAAAAAGTTAAAATATGGAGATAAGAGGTTGAATTGTTCAATAGTTGAATTGTGTGCTGAATGGCTTCCACTGAGGAAGAAGTAAATGCAAAAAAAAAGAGACTATCCCCCAAGGTGTTTTTTTTCCTGAGCGCAACGTATGTTTTAATGGTTTACAATGGAAGTGCCGTGTATTTTACACCATGCTGCAAACACGGCAAAGCGACGAGGCACTGAGCGTCCATTCTGCGCTGCTCGTTCACGTCTGCCGTTTTCATCTAAGCGCCAAGAGTTGAAATAGTGTCAACTCTGGGCGGACTTTGAACGTTTTTTTAGGAGAGCGCCTTGCGTTTTCAGGTGGGAAAAAAAAGCTTTGGTGAACACATGGACTACCGAAAGCCACTAAAGGCTTTTGCTGCTCCATATACACCCAACCTGTACTGTATGTTATATATTCACATTTTTTTATGCCCGTGTATGACTAGAGGCAAGGCCAATGGGTCACTAAAACCATTAGGATTCATCTTGCGACAGTATGTGCCTGTTAGATAATGGGATATCTTGGTGCACAGCAAATTACATCGCAGTCCAGCCAGTAGTTTTCGAGATAACTTGTTTAAGAACAAAGTCGGGGACAGATAGACGGACTGCCATTGCTGTCCCTAGAGACATCACTGCAAGTAGGGAATAAAAAGATCTTCAATAAGGAGTGATTTGATTAAACAACTCTTGAGTGGCAGAGCATCCCACAGATGACAGAAAATGGACAGATTTGACTTCCACACATGTTGTGAGGTGCAAAACACATTTCAGCTTGTCACTTCTTCATTAGAGCATAATTATGAGAAAATACAGTAGAGAATTAGCTTGAGTGCTGCTGTTCCAATCATGGATCTGGGAACTGTAGGACCTGAAACCTCTCTTCCTGTTCCACCAGCACCATTGTACTGTACCTTCACACATCCTGTTCTATATACAGTGTGTGATGTGTTTAATGTGTGCGTACGTGTGTGTGATGTGTGTCAGATTAGGGTGAAGCTTCCTATTAAATCTGACCCCTAATGCAAGTTTACGGGCAACCCTCCCGTGTGTCAGGCAGGATGGGGTTGTGACCATGGGGCCGGGCGTCCCCTAACCGCTCTTATCATGTGCTTTTGTTTCAGAGCTATCCCACGTCACTGCACTTGCTTCTCCATGTGGAAGGTGAACAGCTGGCCCTGCTGCTCAGGAAAAACGAGTGAGTCCACTTCCGCTCCATGTTCTCTCTCTCTCTCCCTCTCTCCCTCTCTCTCTCTCTCCCTCTCCCCATATTGAAACGGAGCACTTCTTGTTATGTTGGCAGGAGGAATAACCAATGGGTAAACTAACTGGATGTATTCAAACAGTGGAGCACACTTTTCCAATCTGGTAAACGGGTTTAGTCAGGTTTAGCTCCCATTGTTTTAATTGACAGGATGATCGAATCAAATTAACTGTGTGCCCTCAGCAATGGCAAGGCTTAGTTACTGTTAAAATATGCTCCAGTAATAGTTGTAAAATGTAATAGTACAGTAATAGTAGTAGTAGTAGTAGTATGAGTCTGGGCTATGACATTGTATATTCAAGGCAAGGGAAAAATAATAATAAATGAAAACAATGAGGGCTCACAATGGGCTCAGAAGACATGCTTGTCCTCCCTTCCTCCCACTGTGCTTCCCCTTGTTCTGTCATCCAACCCCGTTTCACACAGTGGAAAAATAACACTAGTGCAGTGTGAAACGATGGGTTATCCTGTGGAGATTCACGTTGATTTATGTGCGCACACACACATGGACACATGCACTTGCAAGCACAAATTGTTCCATGTAGCGTATAAGCCAAAGCACTACTGGAGACACAGCTCTGAGAGTGCCAGGTTACACGTTTTGGGCAATCCACGGTCTCACAAGAATAGCATGGCTGACTCTGGCCTTTCCTCTGCCAACGTTCCACCGAGCCAGGACTGGGAGACAGTGAAGATGCAATTATTTTGTTCTCTCGTTGGCTTTGGGCATACTAAGCTTGACAGTAGCTTGATAGATGTGCTCCACGACCAGACAAACCCCCAAATCGATCCTAACAATTACAGATTATACCTCAGAGCAGAGGTTCTCAGGCTATACTGTAGCTCAATTTTTTTATTGCAGCACCTCAACAGTGGTATAGATGTCTGGCTTCTTGCACAACTTCATGTCTTCGCTATCAGAGCGATATTCCATCATTGTTCTCAAGTTACCTTAATGCTAATTTACAATTAGTCGGACAGCACCAAAAATAGCTGATCTAAAAGCTCACAACATGTGCAGCGGGACGCGTTGTGAGACAATTTTCGCCGAGCGACATGATGCACAACCAAGTATGACTCAGGCTTTATCCTCCACGGTCTCATTATGATTCCACACTGCATGTTCTCTCTCTTAACCAACCACTGTCTTATTCTGAATGTAAAATTCCTATAAAAGTGTGTTTCTTTGGAGTCCCGCTGCACTTTATAGATTGTAAACACCACTCCCGCATCCCATTTCATTTCACACCTACAGTACAGTACTATCCCCAACTCAGGCAACTGCCTGAGATACTACAATATCTAACACTTCACTACAACTTCACAGTCATGCTTCTAACCTTCCTCCTACACAGTAAAATCGGAGCATTGATTTAACTCTGGGAGTGCAAAAAGGGACCTTATGGGTACGCTTTTACAATCTCATAGTTCAATAAACAGTCAGGATTTTGCTGTGTAATAAACTCCAGATGTCAGACTTAAAACAAAAGTAATTAAACCACTCATTCCCAACAAAACCGCTATCCTTACCAACCTTACCAACCATAACCATGCCCTTCTCCCTCTTACCCTTCTCCACGCCCTTACTGACCCCAGCATCAGATGTGAGTCATCTGTCACCAGCCCAGGGCCACGGTAGCAAGCTGCCATTCCCATCCGGCCCTTTCCCCTCTCGTAAGACCAGATGTGTCCTCTTGATATTGCCTCACCGGGTTCAGCCGGCTCAGAACAGGTGGTCCTTGAACCCTGTTTGTGTTTTTTTTTTTATCACTGTGGTGGGCGGATGGTCTGTAACCATGCTGTGTGTGTGTGTGGGAGAGAGAGAGAGAGAGAGAGAGAGAGAGAGAGAGCAACAAGGAAGTAGAGACTCATAACCTCACAGATATAAAACTAAGAGATGCAGACTTCAAGTTATGGTAGACCTTGGTCGGACACATGTCTAAATTAACTGCGTTCACTCTCGCTCTCGGACCTCACTATTTCCATCTCTTTGAAATGTGTTTAATAAATCTCGGGGTGTTAAAGTCCAATATGACTTATTTATAGAATAATTTAATTTGACCTTTTAAAAGGTGTAGAATTAAAGGGGGAAAGGTAGAACGGTATGGGGAGTTAGTGCGCAATTTACAGACTGTGTGCACTCTGCATGAGTCATTCTCTCATTGGCTCCAAGTGTGTTGGCGTGAGCAAGTAAGGAGAACCAAAGACCTTAAGAGTTCACTAAGTGGCTCCTCTTTGTGTTGAGTTATGGCAGGTTTACTGTAAGTGGTCATCCTCTTTACTTATTTATTTGTTTATTTCCATTTGAATCTGCTGAGCTCATTCCTCATTTGGCACCACTCCAAAGAGCAGCTGGTCCAGAGCCAATAAATGATCTAGATCCTGCCCAATATCAACAGACTACCAGAACCAATTAATAAACGGTTTGTTAGCAGCCCCCTGGCTTGGGCCCAAATTGTTCTACATGCAGCGCAAGTACAGAGCAACTCTAAAAGCAGCACAGGTGTGTGTGTGTGTGTGTGTGTGTGTGTGTGTCTGTGTGTGTGTGTGCGTGCAAACTTTGTGTGGATTATGCTGCAACGCTCCCTTAACTAATTTTGGTTTCTCCTAAGCTTGCAATTTGTGTGACTCGCAATAAGGTGTTATTACATGTATTGCAGCGTAGCCCTTCAGTCAGTGAAAAGCAAGAGCCCAGCAAGGCTCCTCTATGGAAATATGTCTGCCAAAAAACAGGGCTAGTTTGGAGTTGGACCTCTGTCATCCTGCCTGTTCCTTTTCATCCTGGCGCACAGTCAGCTCTGTACCTGCACAGTAGACTGGAACACGGCTTGAAATGTCTGGGCCTCTTTCCTGGAGCCCGAAAAGTCTCGTTTATTCCCAAATCTGTGTTTAACATTTTGCCGTGTGCAAACGCGTGCCAGCAGTGCTGTTTTTATTTACGCTGCTGTCGGAATCAAGTCAATTACTTCTGTTTAACTCTCTCTCAGAACCTACTGTGCCATTGTTTAAAAGTGTTTGTTTGTACCTGTTTCAAAAATAAACAAGAACCACACAAGTCTGCTCAGATGTTGATAAGACTGGAGAGGTTTATGCCTGAAATCTTTGCGCAAGGCTTTACACGTGTGCCTTTTTTAATTTGGTTTGGCCTTCATTTATGCAGCACTAAGGGAACTGATACTTTTCCAATCCTTGAAAAGCTCACGTGGTCACCTTCTGTACCTTACTATTTCTTGATGTGATTGTGAGCATTGAATCCACATGATGGGACTCAACAGTACTAGAATGCAGATTCTTGCAACCGTGTGCTACATTTATTTCCCCTTTCATTTCATGAGTACATATTACCTCCATTTTCCAAATGTCACTCTGCAGCAGTGCAAAATAGGTGAACATGTAACACAGGGTTTTAAAAATGGAAAATGTTCCCCTGATGGCCTTATAGAAAACGTTTATTTTTTACTAGAGCAAAACGGGTGGCAATGAAATGGGTGGCAATGTGATATACAATATTTATTGCTTGACAAGTATTGTGTAAACAGCTGGACAGACGTGTAGACTTGCGACAGCAGTGGCTGCTTTGATGTATAGCAGTGATCTGTGGTGCACTATAGCCTCAGATGATTAATGACAGACATATGGGACATTTCCACATTAGCCTTGATTAAAGACTTCAATAGCACTGTCCAAAGGGGGGTGTGTGTGTGTGTGTGTGTGTGTGTGTGTGTGTGTGTGTGTGTGTGTGTGTGTGTGTGTGTGTGTGTGTGTGTGTGTGTGTGTGTGTGTGTGTGTGTGTGTGTGTGTGTGTGTGTGTGTGTGTGTGTGTGTGTGTGTGTGTGTGTGTGTGTGTGTGTGTGCGCGTGTGCTGCTTGTAAGAATTTTTGTTTCAGTCAAATAAAATGTAATCTGATTGCTAATCTTTCGTAATGGATTTTACACATCTCTATACTGTACATTCTGTTCAGCATGAGGTTTACAACACAATGTGTCTACTGAGTGCAGTTGATTTGAAACAGAATCCATTCTAAAAGCTAAAATAATAAAGCAAGAGTCTAGAATGACCTACCCTCAGCACTTTGAATGAGGCCATAACTGTAAATAAGAATGTATTCTTTGTTCCACATTGTTAAAAAATCGTATCATGTGGCTCTCGGGATCCACGTGGGAACAGCGTGGCTCTAATTTGGATCTTGGTCGTCTATGACATTGGTTCTCAAAGTGCGGTCCGGGACAAATGGACAGTGTACAAATGGAACCAAATGGACCCTAACGGGACCATTTGGTTCCATTTGTACACTCTCAGAGTTAAATTAACATAGATGTTACAATATAAATTGGGGTCCAAGTGATAGAAATGCCATTAAATGGGGGTCCGCAGCCCTAATGCATATCAAACTGGGGGTCCTTGAAATTAAAATGGTTGAGAATCACTGCTAGAGCCGTAAAGAAAATCTTCTCTTATGGGGGTCCCTGGCATATCTTTTCAAATGGGGGTCCGCGGGCCAATTTGGGGATCCTTGACATGAAAAAGTTTGAGAACCACTGGTCTATGACATACTGTATGACTCCAAATTTGGGCAAGGTTTCAGCTGGACCAAAGAACCTTTGACTTCCTTTATCTTACAATAAATGCACAAAATCTAATATGGACATAAAACGGACACAGGCAGACAGACAGACAGACACAGAGATCTCCATATGGAATAAACGGGACACAGACAGACAGACGGGGACAACAGGTACTGTACTTTGACAATGGCTACAATGGGTACAATAGGTTTGCATAAACGGGTGGAGCATGCATTCCAAACTGGCATCTTTCCTGACTCGCATCATTCCCGAGCGGGCCTGTGCCCACCGGGCATCAGTCTAGTTTACAGTAATGGCAGTTGTGAACAGTATGCCAATAAGAAATCCATATGACAACTCGATATGGCCAAGTAATGGAATGTAAATAAAAATATGCACAATGCATTAATGTTCTTCTAGACAACCCAAGCCTGTCAATACGATTTAGTCTTCAAGATCGACCGATTTACCAGGCCATATATAGGCCTGTCACAATTATTACATAATCGTCTAATCGCAATTATTTTATATAATCGCAATTATTTTTTGCATAATCGTCATAATCGTCATAATCAATTCCATGTTAAAACATGTCATATTTTTTTTTTAAAATAAAAAATGTGGAAATAGCAGATGCGACGCGTTTTGAGCTTATAGATCGGCTATTTCCACTATTAATGTTTAATTTTAAGTATAAAATAATTAAATATGTGTTATTTGTCATATCTGCCTTGTGCAACTTTTGGTTGCAAAAGCTAAAAGCCAAACAGAAATGTCATTTTTATTCATAATGTTCCATTCATTTTCAACACAATTAAATCGTTAATCGCAATTATTTGAGTGATAATTAATCGTCAACTTAAATTTGTAATCGTGACAGCCCTAGCCATATACGTACAGTAGCCAAACAATATCAAACTGCACCTGTGCGGGGGCACGGTGGCGCAGTCTGTAGCGCTGTCGCCTCACAGCTAGAAGGTCCTGGGTTCGATTCCCGCCGGGGACGCTGTGGGCGCTGGGGGCGTGTCTTCTCCTCCGCGTCATCAGCGCCCATACCCTAAGTGGGGTTGGCGAAAGGGCCTACACTGTGTGGAGTTTGCATGTTCTCCCCGTGTCTCATAGGGTAGTTAATACCCTCACAAAAACATGTAGTAATCCTGGTCACTATACTGCCTCCCCCTGGTCAGCCGGGGCGCCTGATGGAGGGGAAGGGAACTGGTTGGAATAACGTGTTCCTTCCACGCGCTATGTCCAACCAGGGAAATTCCCCCCTGTCAGGTGACAAGAAGGTCAGTTGGCTCTCATGCATTGAAGGAGGCATGAGCTCGGCCCTGGCCTCCCTAGGCTGGTGGGGGGAGTGTAGTGCCCAGGATCACTTAGCAAATTGGCACCGGGTGAAAAAAGGGTTACAAAATCGAGGGATAAAAAAACTGCACCTGTGCACAACGTAGCAGAGCACTGAGTGTAACAACATAAACCATGTCACATACATTGTAGACAGGCAGCACTGCAGCATCAGCAATCTAAAACACACCATTGTTCTGTAACCAAATTAATCATGTGTCAAACAAAGAAGACAGGGTCTAATAATGGCCTGGCTTCCCTGTGGATCTCTTTTCACAAAATGTGAAAATTACTCACATACACATTTTTTTTTAATTATTCACAAATTTTGTGAAACAAATTTGTTGTTTGTAAGAGTTTGGACAGAGCATCTGTCACAATAAAGCTGTAGTCTAGCAGATGTTTAGGTAATGCATTTACTCAACACCTGTTTTTGCATCGGATTCTGCGGTTTCTGTGAGAGTGTTAATGAGTTCATCAACGTTCACAGCTTTGATAGCCTCCACACGACAATTCCAGCGGGTGTCAATGAGCGACTAGAGAGTTCCAACCCAGTCGGCGAATAGTTTATTAGCTGTCATCTGCTCAAAATCAGCGTGGAGCTTTGCATTGCCTTCAATTACATTTCTCAGCGTCGGAGTCCCGAAGGCATTTCGGACTTCAGGAATGTTAGAATCCATGTCAACAATACATACTTTATAAAATTATGACAATGCACATCATCAAGGGCCTTGCATGCTGGAAGCCTCGTCATAACACTGACCTCACACAGATTTGATGTCCAAGCCCAAACCCCCCAGTGTGTCTTTAATCAAAGCCATTAATCAAAGAGTGAAGCTCTCATCAGTCAGCTCTGCTAAAACCCAATGAACCGCTGATTGACCCAACACGAATGGGAGACATAACGGAGAATTACTTGCTCTTATCTGGATAAATCCATTCTTTTGTTTGCAATTATGGAGAAAACACACACGGCTATGATTGTTTCTTGAAGCTGTTTAGCCTTTAAATTGAGAATTCATTTTTGAGAATCACTGTTGTTTAGTTTTTGTTAACCATAGTTTCGGGGGCTTTTTGCCTTTATTTTATACGGGGGAAACGGGGAGAGAGTTGGGGAGTGACATGCAGCAAATCCGCCGCCGCAAGGGAATCTTGCCTGACACGCTGTCAGGCATCAAAGCTATGACCCTCTGCACCTTAATCCCCATGTATAATGCACAAACTTTTTTTGTTTTTTTATTATTGCGCTCTTTTTCTCTCTAAGCACCTTAGCGTCTATAAGTATATCATGCACAGTATACATACATTGCTGCTATGCTCAGGCACCTTAGTTTGTCTCTTATCTCAGGTACTTTGTAAATATGTAGATAACTTGTTTTTTTGGCCTTCTATTGTTCTCTGTTGATCTCCTTCCCACTTAACCCCCTACCCCTCTTCTTTTTCTCTCTCCCCACTCTTCTTTCTACGGAATTTAACGTTGCGATGGGAGTGTTGTACAAAAACGAATTTCACCCACTTTTTTACCTTGTAAACCTGTGATGTGACAATAAACCTGATTCTGATTCTGATTCTATGAGGTATGCGCCTTAAAGGAGTAGTTCACTCAAAAAAATACTTATTTTCTATCAATTACATACCCCATGAAGCCTTGAATTCATGGTGATTCTTTAGTTTTTGTCACATTCCTGAGCCAATAACTTGATGACTGGCGGAGTCTATCCGGTAGGAGACTCACTGAGCAACCACCCAGTCACCATTCGGTAAGAGACTCAAAGTGTCTCCTACTGAGCAGCCACCCGGTCATCAAATCACTACTCCTTTAAACACCCCAGAGAATCACTGTTGATGTATGTGTAGTGATTTTCTCTCTTTGCGAAGATACGTTTGATTGATTAATTAATGGTTGTATGGGGTTTCTTAAGTTCCCTCACATCTCCTTGATTTAAGGAATTATTGCCTTCATTCTTGCTCTTAATGATATACCCTGCTGAGCACAGAACAAAGTGCTCTCAATGATGTGTTTTAGATATTCTTCCGCTGATGCGAGTCTGTATGGGCACGCTTCCCTTCTCTAGCGATGATCAGTACACCATCCATTTAGCCAAGGCATCAATATAGCTCAATCTCTTACAGTATTCGCAAAAGGTTTTGGTTGCCTTTTTCCACAGTTGGAACCCCGCTGTCTGAACCCATTAAAGGGTGAGAGACTGGAGTGGAGCTTGCTATACAGTAGTTGCATTTCCTCTGCGGTGGCGATGGTGCTGCAGCTACTGTATAGTGCTACCTTTGCCTTTAGACTTTTTCCGCGCTGGTGTGGTGCACTGAAAATAGCCGATCTGCTTGTACTGTAGACCCACGCGCAACCAAGTATAACTCAGGCTTTTAGCCTCCTCTGGAGTAAGTAGTAGGCTACTGCTTTCGAGTACACCCACTGCGGCCTAATTTTGGGTGGTAGCTTTTTACTCATTAAGAAGAGAGCTTCTTGATTATCATTGCCAGTTTTGTTTCTTGTTTTGATAAATAAGTTAATAATTTGGCTGGCCTTTTTATGTCAGTCGTCTGGAGTGAGATTCTCCCTGGACACAGACAGACAGACCCTCTTATAGACTGATAGACTCCTGCAGAGCCACGCCTTAAAAAAAAAATAGGAACTGAGTGGAGAGCTGGACTGGCCAATCAGGGCTGGTAAATGCTCCCCCATTGCACACCCTATAGAATCACCAATGGCTGCTTGTGTGAGATTCAAGGAGTGTTATTTCCATATGTTATTTATAAGAAAGTAAGTTGGCCAATCCATTTGAGACACGCTTGTAGCTTGCGGTTATGTGGATTGCTGTGAAAAATACACAGTTGGTTATCACAAAAATCTACTGATAAAAAAAATAATACACTAAGCTATAAAAGGAAGGTTGTGAATTATGTGCTACCCATTTAAAAGTGTTACAATTTGTGATAGATTTTCTTTTGAATAACTGCGTAGGTTATTCAAGTATGGCTCTTCATCATTTTTGAGTTCAGCCTTTATTCTAGTTGAATATCTCTGGCCTTCAGTATGATTCACAACATTCTGTCGTAACAAGACACATTTTTTTTTAAATTCCTATTCGGTAAAAGTAAAAAAAACAAAAGGTCATTCCTGCGTCTCCTGGCCTGTTCATCAGACTTTGCAGAGCAGTTTACCCAAAACCAGCCCCCACCCCCCCCATGATGACATTTCCTCTCATTCTTCTCTATGAGGAAAGAAGAGAGGAAAGAGTCCTCCACAGAACTCATGGACACAACCAAATAACATCATTATGTTTGCGATAAACATCCCCATAGCAACATCCTCGCCGGGCTTTTCTCTGGGAAAGAGAAAGACGCAACCAATTTCAATCGCCTAGCCCTAGTTAATGGGGAGGACTGACAAGGCCAGGATCTCATGCAAAAACTGGCACCACAGAAGATGGACATAATTACTTGACACGCTTATTGAAGAAAGGCCCGGTCCAAACAAAGAAAGAAACCAGGTTTCCTTTGCTTAATTCGATCTGTCAAGAGCGCAAGATAAGTAAGTTGCACGCGTACGCTGATGTCACTCAGCGCCGCTGTCTGTGTGGTGGAGAATTGGCTGCTAGCTTGTTCGCCTGTCAACTCTAATGCCTAATGGGGGCTGCTTAAAGAGCCTTCTAACAGCCTCAGTGTAAACAGTCAGTAATGATGGGTTTCCTGGCAGGCTAAATATACCCTGTGGTGACCTAATGACCTGCCTGGGGGTCAGAGGCAAGGTGGGTACCGTGGATATTCTGCTGGTGCGGCAGGTAGCAGCAGACAGCAGATTTTCTTTAAGCCTATCTATAAGCTCACAACGCATTTCGAAATGTCTATTTTCGGGATTTTTTTTTTTTAAGTTTTGAAAATGTATCACTTTTTTCCGTCGTAGCCGTGATCCTTCAGTTGTGATCTCTCACTATGATCAATCTCGTGGACCTGTTTTCCCCATCTGTCAGTCGATCAATAAAAACATGTTCTAATCGAATACATGCTCCACTCCTCCACTCCACTCCACCTGTATTTGTTTTGTAGAAGCAAATTTGTTTTTTTTTTCGGATGTGGGACTCTCCTAGAGAGTGATGTCGAGCTGTGTATGATCTCATTAGCACAAGTCGTTGTCCAGTTCATTGTCTGAAGGTAGAATGTATGCAATTCCTCAAATGAGCACGGTTTGAGTAGTCTTTCCCAGAACGGTCAGTCACCATTCAACTCATTGGAAATGTGCTTTTGAGACTTGTCCATAGAGACTTCCAATCCAGAATAAGTCCTTCCAGGTAGTGTCAAACTTGTGCTCCCACAATATTAACTGCACTCAAAACGACAAACAAACCGGTTTACAATTCTCTTTATCTCTTTATCCAAGTCAAAGTAGCCATGACTTAGACGGTAGACAGATTGCCAGAGAACAGTGAGTAGACACATTATCAGATCGGAAACAATGGATGACTGTGTAATGGACTTTGACCACATGACCCCTAGCGAACATTTGGTGAAAATAGCCAATCTACAAGCCGCATTGCAACACGTTGTGAGACATTTTCAGCGAAGAGAGGGAAAAAAGGAGGGGACCAAGTACAGACCCCAGGGGGACCCTTGTCAATGAAGTATATAGAGTTTAAGTGGTTAATATGTCCCACTGAATATCTTAGTGAAACTATCAAGAACCATTGATTAATAAGACTTATAAGATCAAGATGTCAAAACAATGAATAAAATATAACTACACAACTATTTCCATACATTTTCCTCATTTACTCAAGTGCACATATGCACCCCTAGTCTGTGAGCATGTGAGTCTCAGCAATGCATTCTCACTCCCAACCCGTCATATTCTGAGGCATGGTCAGGTACCTTTCACATCTGATGCTGATGCCGAGGATGCCCTTACGTGTACCAATGTTGATGACAATGGATCATAACCAATTCCCACCCTATCTGTATGCAAATCAGTTTGGTGCTGAGTCGGCAGAAGCGGACTTTGCACCGCTCGGCACTCACACTTGTTCAGCTGTTGCCTCGCTTGGACGTGTCTGCCTTGTTTTTAATATTTTAACTTTAAAAAAAAAACTAGTTCTCAATGTTTTTTTATGGCAACATTGCCCTTTTCTCAAGTCCGCATGCCACCGTCAGTCACGTGACAAGCGTACTCATTCCCTCATCAGTCCTGTGACAACCCAGTTGGGTACTACGCTGCATGTTGAAAAACATATGTGTTGTTAGTCTCTCTCTATCCCTATCTCTTGTTTATTACTTTCTCATTCAGCCTGCGACTGCGTGTGCGTGTGTCTGTGTGTAGGGCTGTTTGTGTGTTTATGTTTTTTTGTTTGTTTGGGTACACGATCACCTCACATATTCGGAGCCCAACTGTTTTTCCTCAGGATGCAACCTGAGACCTTGTTAAAACCACCATGCGGGGCATGTTGGAAGACCTGCAGCTCCTATATTTGGTGCCAACACATGTGTACACTCAGTCCTCTGGTGCCAAGTCTCTGTAACCCCCCCCCCGGCTTTGGATGCCAAGGCTCTCTGTTCAAACGATTTTTTCGGCAGTCAATTAACTGCAAGTTGCTTTCAGGTTAAACACAAATCATCCTCAAGCCTTGGATTTCTTTTGAGTTTTTATTTTAATTTGTTGGTTCGTCTGTCACTGTTTATTTACTTTCACGCCATTTATTCTACACTGAGTGAATCCCATAGATACACATGAAGTTACTGACAAAATGATGTTCAATGTATACTGTATCATGTTGTTTTTCATTGTAGTGATTATGGGGCTGTGTGCAGAGGTAGCTAGGACGCAGGGGGATTTTACTGGTTGGCTTGTAAAGACAAAACTTCCACTTACTTGCACTGCAGTGGATAAACACTACTTACCTGCTGGCGTTGTGGCTGTGTTGGCATTTGAAAACATACATTGGTGCTGGTAGTCTAAGCGTGCGTGCGTGCGTGTGTGTGTGTGTGCACACTTGTATGCTTGTGCATTCAGCGTGTAACCTGAAGGGAGTTCTATGACAAGTCCCCCGAGCAGCACTGTATTTTAGCTGATATAGCCTATATAACTGATCTGAATTCATACTATTCTTTTGTTTTTCCCCAATGGCATTGAAGTTTGACTTATTGCTGAGTTTATTATACAGACATACTGTATGAGGTGATTGCATGTTGCCTTGTGCCATCGTTAATTAGCAGATAGCGAGGTGTGGGTTGGAGAATTTCCGGATAATGCAGTGTCCTTTGGGGCAATCGCTCGGTCTTGAAGGACGGGGGGTGGAGGGGGGGGGCGAATTAGATGTTGCTGGAGGAAAAGATTAGAGTAGTGCTTTTTTTGACCGTTGGGATCGATGCCAAGAATATAGCCAAGCAACTTAAAATCTATTTTTTTCCCTCTCTCGCTCTCGCTCTCGCTCTCTCTCATAAATGACATTTTGGACCATGAAAGCTAAAGTTCATACACCTTTGTCTTAGTGACTTTATGTAGAATTACGGCACTGTATGTCCAAGCTATGTATAATTTCTTTCTATTAGTTTTTTTGATTGATTTCTAAAAGCGTGACCAAAAGCAGATTGATGATGTGTAATTGAACGTACAGGTTTTCTCAACTCTTCCAGAACGTTTATGAATGCACCGAAATCCCTTCAGCCAAATGCATTCTAGATGAATGTATTTAATGAATCAGTAAAAATGTAGTTGTCCCCTGAAGACACAGCGATAGATCATGTCGGCATGTAAGCCAAACTCTTCAAGGTGGTTGATGCTACCATCCGCTCATGCGTCCCTCTCTAGTGACTTGACACTGGGGACCATCACCCTTGTTTAATGGCTGCAACACACCTATTTTTAGAGGATAGCAAGGAGGATGTTGTCACATTCACTTACACTAAATGTGTGCAGTGTTTTAGTTTTTTCCTGCTTGTGTGCATTTCTAATTTACACGAGGGAACATTAGGCGGGACACAGACCAATTTTCACTGCTTTTAACCTTACATATATGGGTCACCTGTCAAGGGTGCTCGAGCTCGGAACAGTTAGGGTCCTGCGAGCATCAGCAGTTCTTGGTTGCGTTGTTGAGCACATTGCAGCGAGTATTAAGTGCTTCCAATTTATATGAGAACGCCTACAGTACAGTAGGTAATGCTTTTGCAGCCTCACCCTTATTGTACTGATAAAAACAGAAGCCCCCCCCCCCCCCATTTAAAATGAATCTGTGTGAAGGATATGTCACCAGTGGAAAGAGCTATATCGGCTTGGCTTAGTTGAGTAGAAAACATGTGCTAAGTTATGGTGGGCTTTGTTTTTGACTGGGTCTGTAGACGGTAATGGTGCATAATGTTCATATTTATCTGGGCCGTCATTGATCTACTTCAGAAAGTCTTGCACAAGAAATGTAGTGTATCCTGGAGAACGGGGTGCGAGTGAATAAATTACCTCTTGAGACATAAATCCCCCCACTTTCCTCGGGAAGATAAAATGCATTTGTGAACTGTACATTGTAATGCCCTTTCATGCATTTATCTTTGACACAATACAACTATTACTGTGCAATTTGTCATTATATTCTTTTCCTGGGCCAACCATATGCTGTACTAAGACTAAATCTGGGTGATATATCGATATATGATCAATATCGTGCTATGAGACTAGATATCGTCTTGGTTACCGTAGTATTTTTTTCCTGGTCTTACAGGCTGCATTACAGTAAAATTATGAAAGCTGTTGATAACTGATAAACTAGTGATAAACCAATGAAATGGATAAACAAATGCCACTACTGTACACAGTGCTGATTGATTTAACCATATAATAGCCCCAGAAAGGCCAAATAAAAACATGAGGGCTACTGTTCAAAGAATGCATTCTTTAAGCATTAGAATGTAGCAGTAGCAAAATGCTAAATGTATACCGTATTTTATATACCGTTGTTTTGATTTTGGTTTCATTTATGAAGGATTCTGTCAAAAACTAGGAGGGGGTGGCGCGTAGCAACCGTTCTTTCTCTTTCTCCCTCTCTTGCTCGCTCTCTTGTCGACTGTGCCTTCAGTTCACTTCCATCGTTTCTCTTCTGTCTGTGCATATGATTGTTACAGAGGGGGAACATTTAATTAGGGCCAAATCTAAGTGCGTTGGAAATACGCTCTGAGAGCGCCTGAGTGCTCTTTGGTCGTTCGGAAATACTGAGCGCTCTGAAATCAGAGCAGATTCTCAGAGTGTATTTCTCAACGCACGTAACCATGAAAATCAAGCAAGAGAAACCAAACAGTGATGTGTTCTACCTGTGTCTGCCTCTATCAATCTCGCACAGACCCTATTCACAACAATTAGCACTGTCCATGGTACTTTTTTTCCATTACAGGTAACGAGAGGAAAACACAACAGTTGAATTAATGAAGTATTTGCATTTGAGGTGACAGAGCACCTTCTAGAGGTAACAGAGCGCAGGAGGCAGGTCCCGAAGCTGAGCTCTAGTCAGCTCTGGCATTAATTAAGCCCTAACTGTACCTCATACTTGAAATGTTACAGTGTGTAAATGTACTGTATCTTCTGAAAGCAATAATAGAAATGTTATGATATTGTCGATGTTGCCAAACCCTAGTGTACGTAAGACAGGTCGGCTTCGATCAATGCATGGTCAAGTCAACTGTATCAAAATCTGTTTTCACAAGAACACAACTTCCCAGTTGCCTTCGCCGTCAATATTACAGGTTTAACTAGAATTTCCCCTGAAAGTGAATACCAATCTCTTGGTCTTCCATTTGAAACCTCCTACATTCCTCAGCTTTGCACAAAGAATCAACAATTTTTTTGCAGGGTCATGAGAAATAAAGACTGCTTTGTCTGAGGCAGCATAGCTTGGCCCTCCCTTCAAACTCTCAGTGGTGCCTATCTGATGTACATAAGGACAGTGATATCATTTTCCATACCGTATGCTTACCCAGGTGATTGTAGCACACAGATAATGAGGATTATTGCTGATGTTGCTGAGCTAATGCCATTTTCCCAAACATTTTATGAGAGACTGAAGTTGGTGTTAAAACATATTTTCAGATATACTGTACATCAGCTCAGCTAACAGTCTGTTTCTCTACAATCTCCTCAGGTACTTGCGTACTGTAGTTATATATGGTTCCACAACATACACACACCCCCTCTATGTGCATAAAGCCTTTCAGACCTGTGGCAGAACTATGACACTTCAGATGCCAGATTTAGCTGTGAACAATAACATGCAACCTTTTAGTTCACAAATATACCCACAGAGGACTGGTGTATGGTGTGCTCTCTCTCTCTTTTTCTCTCTTGCTCTTTCTCTCTCTCACACACGCACCCGCACACACACAACACTGGAGTGGATGTGTTCCTTCGCAATCAGCTAGATCTGCCTCAAAAACTGTAGAGAAGTGCGTAGCATTGTATTTGCGATAGATGGGACTTTTCTGCTGTGCTGGTTGTATATAGGGTCCTCTAAGAGCTTGAAAACACAGGAAGCGGCTCTGCAGGCCACGTGCACAAGTACAAACACCAATGGGAAATTTTGCTAAGGAAGCTGATAAGGTGGCTGGCAGATTTGTTTAAGAAGTGCGGAGTGCTGATATGCTTATGAATGAAGAATGTGGGTTCTTTTCTTTTCTCTTTTATTTTTTTTTCAACAGAAGCATAAACAGGATATCCGCAAGTTATCATTATTTATGGATGGTATCCTATATTATTTGGTGAGACTGCGGGAGCAGTTAGTAGGGCAAGGCAAGGTGTTTTATATGAGGCAAAAAAACTTTTAAAGACATAATATGCATTCAAAACAATAGTAGAGTTAATCAAATAGAGAAATAAAAACATTGCAAACATTTTTGCTTTAAAGATTTTTAAGTTTTTCTTTTTAAATATAGCAGATCTACAAGCTCATAGTGCGGCACGTGCCGATCTGCTATTTTTTAATAGCCAAAATAAAATATGGTTAAAGTGGTTAAAATGATTGTGACCACCTGGTACCCCCCCCCCCAGGACCCCTGAAACCAAAATAAATGACGAATGCTGTTGATTAACAAGCAAACAGGGTTGTTTTTGTCACCCGTAGCCAGTCCCATAAGTGACATCTCCACCCCTCGGTGCCCTACCACAGCCATGGTGAGTCATGGTGTGACAGGTGCCTCACCCTGATCCCCATGTTAACCCATTAAGACCCAGGAACGCATCTGTATCATTTTAAGATTGCTTTAAAAAAATGCAGATCTACAAGTTCGTAGCGTGGCACCGAGTGCCGCGCTACGAGCTTCTAGATCTGCTTTCTTTTTTTTTAATCGTGAAAATGTGTGCAAATCTTTGAATATATATTTTTTTCAAGCTAACATTTGTAACTCAAATCTTTGCTTCTGGGATTCTACAAATGTCTTCTTAATCGACAACAGTTTTTTGAAAAAATGTATGTTGCTATAATCAGTGGTTCTCAAACCTTTTCATGTCAAGGGCCCCCAAAATGATATGTATTTAGTAGTGATGAGCGGGCCGACCCGTAACCCGCGGGACCCGCGGGTCAACCCGCGGCGCGGGTGGGTCGAGTCAGGATTTCAGAGGCAATTATGCGGGTGAGCGGGTCAGCCGCTCTCACACGCAAAAAAAAGAAAAAATCACATGCTCTTGTTTTGTCTTTATTCCTAATAAGAATAAGAATAATAACAATAAAACAGTTTGAATACACTTGGGGTGTATACTTGAAGACTATTTAACCTTCATGATTTTACAGAAATCGCGGATCGCGGGCGGGTTGAGCCATAGATTTATATATGGGTTCGCGGGGCGGGTTGAGGCGGGTTGTGTTCCGTCGCGGGGCGGGGCGGGTCATGAAAAAACCCGACCCGCTCATCACTAGTATTTAGCCAGATTTGAGTAAAAGAAAAACGCTTTAAATATATATATGTGTATATATATATCTTCAAGGATTTGCACGCATTTTCACAATTTTTCAAATAATTGCTGGTCTACAAGTATTGTAGACCAGCTACTTGTCTACTTGTATATCTGCTTTTATATATGCTATTTTTGAATAGCCAAATAAATCTAAAATGACACGGATACTATCCCGGTCTTAATGGGTTAAAATGATACATCAGTGCCTACTGCAAGTTTCCGACTCTGCCACGTTGCCAGGGTAATGGGGTGGAGAATGACAGATTGGATTCTATTATCTTATTGGGAATTCAGCGCAGCATCCATAAAAGTGTACGGAGCGGAGCTTAATGGCGCTTGACATTTTTTAAGAGGAGGGAGACGATGCTGTGTGAGGTCAAGGGACTGACTGGCGTCCCGATGGTCCAGGGTGTGTTTATTCGGGCGGATTCGAGTTCTATTACTTGTGCTTTGTGGTACTGGCACTGCCTGTCTGAGCTCCTCACACTTGAAGTCTTCTAATCCTTCGAGTTCTATTAAGCTTAAAGAAAAGGAACAGCCGAAAGAGTGCAACTGCAAGGTGGTAATTTAATCAGAGATTCAGACATTTGTTTGTGCCCTGTTATTGCAGAAGGAGGTATATGAGACAAAAAAATGAAAGAATGGAAACTAATAAAAAATAACATTCTTAATACTAGTATTCATTCTCAGTTCTTATTGTTTTTATATCCATGGAAGACAGAGAAGTGTAATGTGGTTGCCCAGGGGAGCAACCTTTGATTAATTGGACAGATAGGAACCATTTGACAGCAACATTTATGTATTTGTTTACTCTTTTTCAATGAATAATAATGGGCCACCTACCTTCAAGATCCCCAGTCACTCATTAGTTTCGGTGCGTAGCTCGCTATGGATATGAATGCAGAAGTGACTGAGGCAAACAAAAAATGTATTAATCTCAGCAGTGGGCAGATGGGAAAACACTCTGCTATCCAGGGGGCTGAATATTAGAGTATTTATTCTTTTTGTAGTTTTTTTTAATGAAGACTTTGAAGTAGTCCCTGTACAACCACATTGTCATCAGCTTTGGCATTCAGAGGATCAAAGGTGGTCCTAAGAAAGGAATACACCTGTTGCATGTCAACATTATTCACATGCAGAAATTACCACTCAAGCATATCGCATTGTTAATTGTTTCATTTTGACATTTTAAATGAAATCGGACGTATACAGTAGAAAAGAGATGCTTTCCTGATGATTATGTTAGCAGATAGCGGACATGTTATGATAGCAGACACCTTATCTGTCTGAACTGAAGCCTTAATCTAGCATTCTATTAATGCAAGATATGACGTCACATTGCATAGAGAAATAGCTTCTTCACTGCTTTCAGGTATTAACTTTAATACTGAATATTTGACTGAATATCCGGTCATGATTAAACATGCACATCTGTGACATTTTATACGTGAATGGATAGCTGTAAACCTTATGTAGCCCATTTCATTTAACAAAAGAAACACTGCATTGCCAACTCATTACAACAACGTGTTACTTTAATACTTTGCTGCTGTACCGCAGCCTCAGGCCCGGCCCGGGCTAGCAACTCAGCCTACCGGACTACCTCTGCCCGGACTAGCAACTCAACTTCAACATACACTTTATTGTCACATCATTGGATTATAGGTGTGAAAGAATGGGTGAGATTAATTGTCTTATATGCTCCCATTATTTTCATTTTCAAGAAAGGGGTAAAGAATAGAGAAAGAAGGAAACGGGAAAACAGGTCAGATATGTCAATGTGAGCAGTATAAAATCTATACATGCATTGTTTAAAAGAAAAATAACAATAACAGGAAGCAGTTCATATAGAGTGGACAGTAACCGCCTGTTGCCTGTCTGCCTGATACACACAGATGTGCATACACACACACACACACACACACACACACACACACACACACACACACACACACACACACACACACACACACACACACACACACACACAAACAACTACATACACACATGCACATTTATTAAGGCAGGACCTACACACAGCACTTACTGTATGCACACTACATGTTGTTTAAATAATTTAAACACATGCCACACACACAGGCACCCGACAATAGAAATTACACAATTGCTATTGTATTGTTATATTAGTACTATCTTTACACTTTTTCTAGGAATGATGATTGCTCATCAAAGTCATTTTAAAGTTTCTTTCAAAGACAAATTCAGCTGATCTGAATGTCACCAGTTATCTGACATAGGCCTAATCATTATACAGTAGATATTCATACTAGGCCTCATGCTACAAAAGTGAAAAGATGTGTGTGTTTATGAGATTTTAATTGCATCCCAAGCTCTATAAAATGAAAAGAAAAAAGGGTAAATCTTCATAAACTCATGTTTACACAAGCTCTTGTCTTATTGGTTCCCAAATAAAATGAAAGCAAAAATCATACCGTTATATAAAGCTGGGGACAAACACCACTTTACAAATTACAGGCCTGTTTCATTGCTTTCTCAGTTTTCTAAGATTTTAGAAAAATTATTCAATGCAAGACTGGAAACATTTATTGAGAAACACAAACTGCTGACTGACAGTCAATATGGCTTCAGAGGAAACAGAAGTCCATCTTTAGGACTAATGGAATTAATTGAAGAGATCACTAATTTTATAGATAAAAAAAAGCCTTTGATACAATTAATCACGATATATTATTAGATAAATTGGAAAGGTATGGTATTAGAGGGGTAGTGCTGAACTGGATGAGAAGCTAGTTGATGGGCAGGCAGCAATTTGTAAAGATAGGTGAGCACAAGTCAACACTCATGGACATCACGTGTGGGGTTCCTCAGGGTTCGATTTTGGGACGAAAACTGTTCATACTTTATATAAATGACATCTGCAAAGTATCAAATATTTTAAAATTTGTTTTATTTGCTGATGACACAAATATATTTTGTTCTGGGGACAATCTGCAGCTACTTTTGAAGGTGATCACATCAGAAATGAACAAATTGAATCAAATCAAATCAAAATTGGATCTTGTTTATTTGATACTTATTTGTTTTAGCTCTTGCTCATTTGATTTTTCTAGGTCTCATCTGTCTAAGAAAGTAGGTAGCTGATATATTGCACTTTTACCGTAGCGCTAGGTATACTCTTACCTTGCATTTTTTTGAAGAGAATGCACTTAAGACTTCTGGTGATTAGTAGTTTCCTTGCCTAATGCCTACCTATGTTGAATGCACTTATTGTAAGTCGCATTGGATAAAAGCGTCTGCTAAATGTCTGTAATGTAAAAAATCTGATGGCAAGCATTTTTCCAAAAGTCACCCGTTCACTTCTCATTAGATACTGCCTCCCGGCATCATGAGTTAGAGCTGTCACCGTCCAACTCCCAAATATATCATACGCCTCTTTATTATTAAGTTATTATGAGCAATAAAGAAATAATGTGTGCTCTTTGCCACACAGAGCCCCGTTGCAAAACAATTTAATCCTTCTAATAAGCTGAGAAGAGGGCAGAGCAGTATAAGAAACAGCCTCAGTGGGGTAGAATGTGGAAGAGATAAAACGGCATGGGGGGGAATTTAGCCAAAAACAGACAGTTGGTTCGAGTTTTGGGCTTGGATGCATGTACTTTGTTACCAGACCCGTTGTACCATCAGTGTATTTTCCCTCCCACTGAATAAGCCAAGCATTACCTTTTTAAAGGGTCCACAGGGAGTATGACATCACGTTCTTTGCAAAGTAACTGGGAAAAAATATGTTTAATGTGGGAATCATTTCATGGTGTTACATTATTCCGGACATGTAGGCCAGCAGCAATGAAACAGTTCATTCTTTTATAGCTGTTCTGGCACGCTGTGTCGTCAGCACTTTGTTGGGCTCTTTAGTTTAGTAACGAGAGTAAAAGAAAAGCCCGGGGGATTGCTCTCGAGTTCATTAGAACGTTTCACACCCAAACAAAGGTGTTTTTTGTTGTTGTTAGGATTGTATGAAATCTATTCATGGCTTGTATTTGTAGCTGCATATTCTGACATCACAAAGAGACTATGCTCTCCAACCATTATGTGATATTTGCCCTAGTGCAGTGATTGTCATTTCAAGGACCCCCAATTTTATTGCATTATGCCATGGACCCCCATTTGATATGCGTTTTATCTCTGGGACCCCAATCTACACTATAAAATCATGAGTGTTGATTTAATCATGTGTACAAATGGAACCCAAACAGACCGAGTCCGTTTGGTTCCTAACTATCAATAATTTTTTTGCTTGGGACCCCCTTGAAGCCCCTCAAGGCCCCCTGAGGGTCCCCGAACCCCACTTTGAGAACCAGAGTGCTAAAAAAGACATAGAGGGATGGACACCTTTTTTTGAGTGAGAATGGGATTATAAAAGAGACCTTAGACGTGTAACACACTCTCAATGACTCAGTGATGCAATTTTGTAACGGTGTGAAAAGGCACAGCCGTGGATGTTCAATTTTAACCAAGCCTACTTGGAGGTATTTTCTGAATCATCACAGCGCACTGCAGCATCTTGACGTACTGTAAAAGGGCTATTCTGAGAGCTTCCAGCCCTCGATTCCACCATACGCTCATGATTGTGCTTTCATTTCCAGCATCAAAGACACACCTCCTTTCTGTTCCCCTACAGTAATTCCATTAGCTTGGAAGTGATGTAATCCAGAGTAATAACCTAAACTGTATTGGACTTTGACAGTCTTGAGTATTTAAATGAGGCCATGAATATGAAACCATAAAAATGGCAAAAATAGCAGATCTACTGTGTAATGCCTAATTCATAAATACTTTTTGGATTTGTTGATATTAGGTCCAAGCCAGTGATGAAACGACAGCTCTTTTTTTAGTGGGCCCAGAAAGGGCCCATTGGACAATTCATGCACACACACTGCAGTATAGATAAACAACAAACAACATACAAAATGATGAAGACTTTGTACAGTAAAATAAAAAAATATTAAGTGTTAATTTAGACTCTGAGAGTGTAAAAGGGGACCCATAAGGATACATGAACACTCAGGATCTGGCTATTCTTTGTTACAGTTTTACAGTCTTCAGCTACAACCTTTAGAACACAATGGGAGAGTTCACAGAGTACGTTCATCCTCATCAAAGTGTAAGTGCGTATTAAGTGTGTCATGCTTGATTATGCTTTGCATTCATTAGTGCTCACTGATCCCGAGCAGCCTCCTACCCCTCGGGTTAAAAATGCAACCTGCTGTGTGTCCTTCCTGGGATTTACATGCACTGCATCTTCTTACCACCAACCAGGATCATACACAGTAAACTCCTCACTGTTAATTGAACTCTGAGGGTGTACAAATGTTTGGTTACATTTGTAGACTCTCAAGGCCCCATCTTACACCAGGCACAATATGCCACAATACTGCGCAATACACAGCGTAATAGGAGGTGCTAACCATGCCGCGAAAACGGCAAGCTGTTACCCGCTGTTTAAAGAACACATATGCATTAGATCAGGGGTTCCCAAAGTTGGGGTCACCACCCCACTTGGGACACTGACGGTGGGGTCGCGAAATTATTTTGGGCCATAAAAAAAAATGTTTTACAAATAGTACATTTTACCATTTTAATACATTGCAAATGCGCACCAAACATGCAAGTTTATGTGCATAAATTACCTCCAGGGTTAGATGGGATCGCGAGTCAATGGCCGCTTTATTTTGGGGTCGCGGGCAGAAAAGTTTGGGAACCCATGCATTAGATAGTATAGTAGATTAACCTACAGTTTATGGGCTGCCTGGTGGGTTTCCAAGGCGTGCACACAACTTGCAATCAAAATCCATCCAAATTCAACACAACACTCATTCAACATAGTAGATGACATTGCTTAGAGACTGAGCATTGAGGTCAAAAAAATAATTAATGATCCATGCCAGATTATTATCCATATATTACATTGGCACCAGCCAATTTGCCGTGCTGGGAGGCCCCAGAAACGTAAATCGTTTTCGTGCTCAGAAACCACAGATAAACAATGTTTCAAGCTCTGACTTTGCATTATTTCTAATAATAAGAATATGACTGATAAGAAATAAGAAAAGTTTAAAAGTAGCCCCTGCTGTGCATCTTCGCATGGAGACGAGAGCGGTGAGGAGAGGGAGAGAGACGGAGAGAGGGAGATACAAAGTTTATGCAGTTTATTTCAAAGTAAAATGCTCTTTTGAAAATAATTATGTTCAAATACCTCTCATCATGTAAGAATGTTGTAAATCTCTGCTCAACATACAGCAGTAACCGTTCCTATCCATTTCGGGGCTCTGGCACACAGAGTGTGCAGCATCCCTGTCATAGCCTGGGACCAGACGAATCTGCCAGTGCAAAAAAAAATTGCGATTTGGGTCTTGCACCGTTCCGTTGTGAATCCATTTCCTGCTCCAGAAGTCTGGGGTTACCAATCAGGGCCCAGTATTCAAATATGGGAGACTGTGATGATTGGTAGTTGGTTGTAAGAACCAATTGCGTCCAGAGACATTGTTTTGATCTACCCCTTGGAAAGACCCCTTGGAAAGAAAACGTCCTCATAGAAGCATCAGACTCATATCCACGCAGTGATATAGTCTGGCTACGCGAGGCTATCCCTGTCATGCTTTAAAGGGTGGTTTAAATAAACAACCTAACTGACAATGAGCATGTGATTATTAAGTTGATAATATGTCAAGATATCACAGATGTAGAGCCATATGAAATCCGTGTTAACGGAATCGCGGACGGAATCGCGGAAATGACCAATAAAAATGGAATTGGAATAAAACACGGAATATTGCAGAATTTGGAAAAAAAAAAAAAATCGCGGTAAAATATTTTTTTTTACCGCGAATTTTTACAAATCCACGGGACACCACCATTTTGCATGGCCACATCCTACTTTATAAACAGTAAAATCCACGTAGAAATAGTCTTAGAAAGACGATAGAAACAATAATACATGCGCGACGCCATTTTGCGCATGCTCAGACCGAAGTCACCGAATTATTTTGGGAACATTTTTGCGTATAACACAACAAGGGCCATGTATGGACTGTTATATCTTGAACATTTATTCATTTCCACTTACCAGACACTTTTTTTTATGGTAAAAATGAGCATAAAAAGCAAAATACAGAATTCAGAAATATTAAAATGGAAAAAACAGAATTTGGGAAAAAATAAAACGGAATTGGGAAAAAAATAAAACGGATTTCATATGGCTCTACACAGATGTCTGGGGCACAGTCGGTAGCGATGTCACCTCACAGCCAGAACGTCCTGGGTTTGATTCCCGCAGGTGACGCTGTGGGCGCTGGGGGCGTATTCTCTCCTCCGCGTCATCAGTGCCCATACCCTAGGTGGGGTTGGCGAAAGGGCCTCTCTGTGTGGAGTTTGCATGTTCTCCCCATGTTCCCTAGGGTAGCAATTCATAAATTAAATACAAATTGGAGTTGGACACTCCCCCAAGGCGCAGCTTTAGACCATGTTCTACCTTACGCCATAGATGGTCTAATTAGAGCCTTCAGAGTTACAGATGGATAAATTAGTCTAACGCTGAGTATTTGACTGTGTACATTCAAGTGCCTTAGAGCCTGCATTTGGAGTTGTATTTTCATCCTAGTCGTCAGAAAACGAGTCAAGCAGGGATTGCGAGTCAAGGGAGAGTGGGTGTAGCTCAAATAGGTCTGATATTTGGCCTGAAAAATTCATGACGGCACTCGTGTTCTCATGGATGCTGGACTCCTGCTGTATTTATTGAGCAAGAAAGAAGAGAGAGAGAGAGACATATCACTATCTCTTGCTTGCCTCTGTGATTCATTGCTAACGACGGCCCTCTGCTTTCTGTTCCAAAGAGGCTTGTTTGTTTTTTCTGGTCCCCCTGGTGTTTGTCTTTCTGAAGTGATGGACTGCCAGCCTTGGCTCGGTCTGTGCCAGCCTTGGGCACCACATGACACACACAGCTGCCAGGCCAGATCCCGAGATCCGGGAGTTTTGAAGCTGTGTTCACTAACGACTTAGAACAGTGGTTTTCAACCTTTTTCATGCCAAGGACCCCTAAATTGATATACATTTGGCCGCGGACCCCCATCTGAAAATGTTTTGTGCCAGGGACCCACAGAAGCAAAGATTTGACTTAAACATTTGCTTTAAAAAATATATGTACTCAAAAATAGCATATCTGCAAGCTTATAGCGCGGCACTCGGTGCCGCGCTATGACCGTGTAGATCTGCTATTTTTGAATAGCCAAAGCTAAGTGGTTAAAATGATTGTGACGCTATGTTAACTCATTTTGCTGGGGACCCCCTGGTACCCCCCCCAAGGACCACTGGTGGTCCCCGGACCACTGGTTGAGAACCACTGACTTAGAAGTGTGTGTGTGTGTGTGTGTGTGTGTGTGTGTGTGTGTGTGTGTGTGTGTGTGTGTGTGTGTGTGTGTGTGTGTGTGTGAGACAGAGTATGTGAGAGAACATTGTTGATGCTATCACCTAGAGCGGTCAGCCAGCTTGGCAAATGTGCAGCATGTCCTCTTGCAGGTTTCCTATCTGGATGCGATATCGTGTCAAAACAAATGTCAGGATTTACGAGGAGGGATGCACGCCTCGCATGTTCCGAGTCAAAAGTTTGTGGAAGTTAATGAACGAGTTCATGCTGCTGCCGATAACCACAACTCTGAGGTGATGCGGGGTCATTTACAAGAGCCGCACTCAGTGTACGTGACTAATCTCTCGTGGAGCCAGAGTAAAAGAGTGAAGGAGCACTGCTCTGTAATAATTCTTTAACTCAGGAGATTTTTTCTTTTGCTATTCGTTCCCACTCTCTTTCCTCTCTCCCTCTCTGTGTGCTCTCTCTCTCTCCCTCTGTCTGTCTGTCTGTCTGTCTCTCTTTCTCTGTCTCTCTCCCCCTTCCCCTCCCTCCCTCTCTCTCAATCCCTCTCTCTTTCTCCTTCACTCTCTCTCCCTTCCTTCCTTTGGCTTCATGCACTACAGTGCTCCCACCAGATCGGTGCCTAAGCTAAAGGGACACGGTGCTATATGTAAATCAATTTGGAGCGCAGCCGTGTGTGGAAATAGAATTAGAGCTGTCGACTAGAGCCAGGCCCCTCTCCCTCTCTCTCGTACTGTAATATTCTGCTCTTTCTCACTTATACCAGCAATGCCGTAAGTAGTGTTTTGTGTGTAGGTGTGCATGCTCTGTAGATGTATATTGCACCTCTGTACTGTACATACAGTAGGGTGTGTGCGTGCACGTGCTCTTGTGTCTGTGTGCATGTTTGTGTGAAATGAAATCACCAAAATGAAGGATTTCTTCTTTGGAGAATGCAAGGAGAGGCACTGGATTACTCTCAAATGGTTTCATGCTCAGGGGGAGCCGGGTCATGGTGAATTATTACACAAAAGCATAGAGTCACGTGTAGTCAAACGAGGCCCAGCTTTTTCCAATTTACATGGACCGTTATGTTCTATGTGCGACATGGGAAACAGCTTGACGTCCATGTCACTCATGCATGTGAACGTGATGTCAGAAGTCGTCTACCCTCTGACTAAGGAGATAGTAAGCAGTCGTGGGAGAAGTACTCCGATATTTTGCTCGAGTAAAAGTAGCAATAACACAATGTGGAAATATTCCGTCTTTTTTTCAAAAATAGCAGATCTCAAGCCTGTAGAGTGTATGTCTGTGTGTGTTCGCGCGCACATGCAGTCGTGTATGCATTTTGTTGTCAGTGGGAGACGACTGGGTGAATGACAGAGCAACCTTATCTCATCATTACTTTTGTCGTAGAAATACTTTTTGGAATGTGATTTAAGGAAAGGTATAGACTGTAACTCTTAATGTTTTTGATAATGCTTTTAATTTAGTCAAAACCACATTCCATTTTTTTCTGGCTTCTAAATTAAAGTATGTGTTAAAGTTTGATAATATTCATTAAAATCCTGATGAGCAGTTGGTGTAGGAGGTTTTCACATCATTAAGAAAAACAGTATTTTCTGTCTCCCTGAGGCGCGCTGCTAAAGAGATCCTCATTCATCACTATTAACCTGTGCAGCTATCACTGAATGGCTAATTAGACGTTAGCCTGTTTATTGAAATGCAACACACTCTGTGGAGGCCAGAATCAATGGTTATTGACTCAAGCAATTGTAGAAAATTTGCCCAACAAACTGTTGAATATTTTAAAGGGTATCGCGCCTTCTGTTTGTCAGCTTGTCCAAGCAGAGCTGTAGGGTGCACCGTGGTAGGTATGTAGCGACAATGTGTCTGTACTGTTGCACTACATTAATGACTAGCAAACAGGTCTATGATATTGATATTTCTGTCCTAATCATTTATCCCCAATGGAGTGAAACTGAGATCTGTATGACAATGTCCTACTCTGCACTGAATGACAGTTTGATGCCCCTCAATCATCACCAAAGGCCAAAATAGTGACCCAGTTTGTCTTTGTGGAAAACAAAGCCGTTTCGTTCATAAACAATGGTCCATCCATGCACCATTCGGCTCATTTGAAGAACGTACCAAAAATAAGTCGCACAATTTTTGGTCAGGATGCCTGCTATGAGATCAAAGTCTATGAAACGGCAGTCTATGGCATTTGGGTGACTGTTGCCCGACACTATTTTCAAATGCTGCCGTCAGGCAACTGTACAACGGAAGCGCTGAAACGGTTCAAGGCTGTAAAGCGGACTTCCTTTGTGCCACTTTCAGGGGGAGTAATTACAGACTATGTAGCATTCGAAGATTGTGGAATAGTTGTCTGGAAGAGAGACTAGGTGACTGTTAGTCCCTCTAAACCAAAGGATGATGATTATGCTAGTAGCCATTGTTGCGCCCCAAGTGTTGGGGCTTAACACTCGGTTGTCTAAGCAGTCAGCCTGACCGATTTTGAAGTCGATTATCTTTGCTCGTGAAGCTCTGCAGAAGGTTCTCCTTCCATGACTTTTCCTAAATATTCGATTCAAATCATCTCAGTTTTTTTCCCATCTGAAACGTTTTCTAAATATGAAATTAGGTATCATCATACCATCCCTGAAGTAAGTTTTGGGCAAAATTGTCTGCTCTCACCCTTGCTCCCCCAGGCAGAGAACTTCACACCTCCAGACCACCTGGCGACGTGTCATCGTTCTAGTTAATGGGATCATTTGCATTTCGCTGTCAGCTTGGAATTTGGCAAAGCGATTTTCCCCCTCTAAATAAAAATGACAACTGTGTTTATAATAACTCCAACCCGAACCCATAAACCTAATCTGTAAATGTTGTATTTTGTCTGAGCAATGTGCCTGCAAATAACCCAAACACAATTGACAAGGAATTAAAGAAAGTAGGTAGCTGAAATATTGCACTTTTACCTTAGCGCTAGGTATACTCTTAGTTGCTTGTTTTAGAAGAGAATGCACTTTAGACTTCTGGTGATTAGTAGTTTTCTTGCCTACCTATGTTGAATGCACTTATGTTGAATGCACTTATTGTAAGTCGCTTTGGATAAAAGCGTCTGCTAAAAGACTGTACTGTAATGAATTGACACTCACTTCTGCTGATTATAGGAAAAGTGAGGGAGACCTCTGAATGTTGTGCACCCGGACGCTTTCAACATCAAGGCATCGCTCTCTCTCTCTCTCTCTCTCTCTCTCTCTCTCTCTCTCTCTCTCTCTCTCTCTCTCTCTCTCTCTCTCTCTCTCTCTCTCTCTCTCTCTGTCTCTCTCTGTGTCTCTCTCTGTGTCTCTCTGTGTGTGTGTGTGTGTGTGTGTGTGTGTGTGTGTGTGTCTCTCGCTCTCTCTGTCTCTATGTCTCTCTCTCTCTCTCTCTTTCGCATGCAGTAAAATCCTCAGTGTTGATGACTCCAAGTAATAGTCTGTGACGTATGCGTAAGTGCCTTTTAGACCTGTGTATACAATAGGTCTGTTTGTGGTGATGCTTGACCTATGAATTTATGAACCGTGTAGCTCTCGCTACAGCGATCAGCTGTTTCATACGTATCTGGGCACATGAAGAGTCTGTCTCAGGCTTCAGACATCAGGCATAAATTTTACTTTGGAAAGTTAATCTGTGTAACTTCAGTAAATATTGTTTACTCCAGTCCAGTGAATCATTTTTAGGCTATAATCATTCATATAGGCTATCCATTTTTCACTCAAGAGTGTAAATTTAACCATTTCCTAAACCCTGTTCGTGTGCCTAATTCAAGCTCACCGCTACAGCTTCACGTTCCCAGTTATAGATATTATAATTTTTATAATAGCCTAAACCAAATGAAGTGACCAAAACCAAACTCAAACATGTGAGGTTTGAGTGGGATTGAAATGTTAATCGATATTTATCGATAAAGACAATAGTATCCCCGCTGGGGAGAAGGTGTCAGAGCGTGTGGAGCTCCGAGGGGAGACAGTGGCCAATGGAATCGCAGGAAAAAACGGTCAATTTGATCTGAAGTCTGTCTGTGTGGTAGTTGGCCTTACTGCCGTCATGCGAGTGTTAATCAAATGTAACCGTTCTGGTATCCAAGAAACTCTCTTCCATTCTCGTCGCCTGGGAATGGGAAGGTTCCCGGTTCCTTGAGCAAGACATGTTTAGTTGCTCTCTCAGGCACTGTTCATAAGCTGCCAACTGCTGTTAAAAATGAGCTGAAAAGAAAAATATGTTTTTCACACTTTTAGAGCATGTGGTCATGATGGGGACATTGTTAACTAGACATGCCAAAACAATTGGGGGGGATTAAGTCCTTCAAATTCATGGCCAATATTTTATTGCCCTTTTTATCAAGAAGCAAGTACAAAAAGCTCATTGTTGCTGCTGGTGACTCCATTCCTGCCATTACCAATGTCATCGATGGAAACATTGCGACAAGAGAATGAGATAGAACCCAAGAAATGACAGTATAATATATGATGCGAGTGTGTTTGTATAATTAATGGTACTAGATGGACTCTTAATTATAGCCTACATTGTGGGTGTGTTTGTTTGACCAGAGGGACTGTGTGTGTGTGTGTGTGTGTGTGTGTGTGTGTGTGTGTGTGTGTGTGTGTGTGTGTGTGTGTGTGTGTGTGTGTGTGTGTGTGTGTGTGTGTGTGTGTGTGTGTGTGTGTGTGTGTGTGTGTGTGTGTGTGTGTGTGTGTGTGTGTGCGAGAGGGAGTGAGAGAGGGAGTGAAAGTTGAGCAATCAATTATCATGACACATCTCTCATACTCCACATGAGCATTTCACTCCTGGTTTTGTACTGTATTAATTAATACTCTGATAATGTTAGCATGCAGGAGGATAGCATTGGACTGGAAACCCTTTTTTAATCCATTTCAAGGTTTCAGGATCCTCCCCCAGCAGAATAGTAGCCCTCAGGTTATGCAATGCCACACATTGTCGCTCTGCTCCGTCCATAGACTAATAACTCTGTTGTTTTTACTCTTGGTATAATTGGGGGTTGTCTGCATTTATTGCTGTCCGAACACCTTTTTTCATGACATTACCGTATTGATACTGTATTTATTTATTTTTTATTAATACTGTATTGAACTGATACTGTGTTTTTTTTACTCAACATTATTAATCCATGTGTGGAGGGCCAGGCACGTTTTTTTTCTTTTAGTTCTGTTATAACCTTGTGTCTGGTATTTAGCTATCTATCACTCTATTGGCCGCCCGCCTACCTGACCGACCGACCTATCGGTTGATCGATCGATCAACAATGACTTGACTTCACCCCACTGATGACCTCACTGATGACAGTCAGGGGAATGTCAGAAAAGGCAGTGTAAGCTGTAGTCAGACACACATTACACATCCATGACCTACTGTACTAATTAATACACAGGGAACCTTTGCCAAGGAGTTGATTACAGCCAGATTCCATAATGTCAAGCCAGTGGCTTCAAAACAGTATGGCACAGCAACAAGGGCCACTGTGCAATAAACCAGCTTTAAACAGCTGCCCTCAAAGACCAACTTTGTAGATTTTCTTGGAATTAGCATTCGCATGACACAAATCCAGTCTGAAGTCCAAACACGACCTCTAGGGCAGCAATCTTAATTTGCAATCTGTTCAGTGTAAGGGAGCAGTGAATGTCGACTTTATTTCCGGGACTGCCAAAATGCGATATGGATAACGTTTGATACAGTTGAAATGGAAAAATATGAGTTGCATTAACCACTTATGGCCTATTTTATACGTTGCACTCTTTGAAAATAGCAGATCTACAAGCTCACAATGTGTCGCATCATAATGCGTTATGAGCTTGTAGATCTGATTTGTTATTCAATTTGACAAAACTTGAAGAATTCTGAATAACTGACATTTTCTGATACAAATAGGGATGCCAGGGTTAATGTAGCTAAAGCTTATAGTAGTAAGAAGTCTGTATCTTTGGCAGACAGCTATGCCAGGGAACCATAGATATAACATAGTATAGTAAGATGGGTCATAATAAGTAGGGCTGAGCCGAATGGCTCGAAGCCCCGAAGCTTTGTTCAATGGATTGGGATTTAGATTATAATTCAGATTATACTGTTGGGTCCAGCTTCTGTGTTTTGTGCTCCAGAACTTGATTTGCCAATTGCGTTAGTTGGAGAAGCACCGCACACTTCCTCCTCACTGGCTGATGTACACAGTGGTGTATTTTATTCATTTGACCCAAAGACCAAGGAGATATGAATTTTCGAAGATCTTTACTCTCATCCACTTCCTTGTTAACTTAAAACTTTAAAATTTTGTATCTCGGCTCCTGAGTACTTTTTTTTTCCATTGAAAAATCTCTGGCATGAATAACAATAGGCAGTGAAAATAATTCAGGCAGTCAATGTGTTAAGTAGTGTAGGCGAGTCTTGATTAGACATTTAAGAGCAGCTATGATCAATCATATGTACCAGTAAAATTGGAAAAAAGTAAGCCCACATTGTTTCATGCTTCATTCGCACTTTACATAAATAGATGTGCATGTATCGTTACAATGTTTGAAAGGACCCCGGACAAATCATTTTACTTATAATACTTTCTGTGCAAATAGCTTTGCATAGAAAAGGGAATCCGGCTCAGCCTTACTTAAAAGCGCCCAACTTCCAAAGTATTCAGCTTCATAGCCACCTACTTTGCTGGGGGACCCGATAATGCTTATTGCTATGGATACCGTTCATTCATATAACCACCACATCTAATGCCATTTAATGATGGCTAAAGATAGCCAGGGTAAATATAATTAACCAATATATAACTTTTGCGTCAACGTTACCTTGACTCCATGCATGCTGTGTTTCTGCGGGGCTTCTATGTACATAAATAGCACAGTCACATCAGTAGCTGCAGTGGTGGCAGTAAAAATGAACCAGTCGCAGTAAACTGAACGTTCCAAGTGCAGTATAATACTGAAAAATAGCTGTAAAATTCAGAAATGGCGATACAAAATGTTTATGGAATCTGGTCCATTTCTGCTAACTGTAATCCTGTTATAGTTTATATAATAAAAAGAAAAGTGATATAGATATATATACTGTGTGTGTATGATATATTGATATACATGATATATTTATGAGTTCAGAGGTCTTATGTGCCTTTTGGATCGAGTCCTGATGCTCCTATAAGCCAGTTGATGGCAGTGTGAACAGTCCACTGCTGGGGGGGGGTTAGGATCTTCTACTGTAGGAATTCATCGTACGCCTTTACGTGTAGAGGCAGGTGGGTGCTGGTGATGTGCTATGCTGTTCTTTGTTGTCGTTGTTGTTGTTTTTTGTCTTCTCTACCAGCAGTGATGTAGCCAGTCAGGACACTCTCAATGGTGTACCTGTAAAAATTGCAGACATTTTTCACAGCAGACATTTTGATGGGTAAACACAGCTGAAGGTAACAACAATAAGTGTGCGCACGTGTTTCATTTAGGTTTTTACTGCGTGCCAGCCTGGACAGCTCCTGTCCTGTTAACTTCCTGCTGGCACACAGAAACACTCACAGGAAATGAAACGCACACACAATTAACGTTAGCTATTATCCTTCATCTGCATTTGCCTGTCAAAATGATAGCTGTGAAAAGGGTCCATTGTGAAAATTGATGATTTGAGTGGTCAGTCGGAGCCCCATCAGTCAAATCACTATCTGCATACAGTCTTATGCAGTGGCGGCAATTAAAATAAGTTGTCCGCTGTTATATGTACTGTAGTTGTTTTAACGGATTTTTGATTTTAAATGCTCAAGCAATATTCATATGACTCTCTATTTTGTCAGAAAGTCTTATACGGTAGCTGTAAATATACTGTTACTGCTCCTAGTATTGATGATTTCTTGTATGGTATTGTATTGTATGTCTTTATATGTCTTGATTAATTGAATACACAGGACCATGGAAACAAGCCCTCAGGGCTTTTTGTGTTATCCTTCTAGCTGTACCTCAGTACTTTTTGAAAACTTTTAATAAAGTATTCAATCAATCAATCAATCAATACATAAATACATCAATAGACCTTTATATACAAAATTATTAGTCAGAATATTCACATTAACTCATCCACTGCCACTGACGTAATTGACGTAATTAACCAATACTGCCACTGACGTAAAAAACATATTTTTTCCCCTATTTTTTTTTCAATTTTTTTTCAATTTCTTTTTTTTTTTTCAAATTTGACCCAAAGACCAAGGAGATATGATTTTTTCGAAGATCTAGACTCCCATCCACTTCCTTGTTAACTTAAAACTTAAAACTTCTGTATCTCGGCTCCTGAGTACTTTTTTTTTTTCAATGAAAAATCTCTGGCAGTGGGCAAACTCAAAAAAAAAAAAAGTTCTGGCAGTGAATGAGTTAAAATACAGAATCTGATTTGACAATTTCAATTCTACAGTGGAATAGTGTAGGGCCCTGCATGGCATGCAGCACCATCATTTCTGCACAATTTTGCCTTGAACAAACGCACCACAGAGGCCCCCATGCATTGATGACTTCGATGTCCATTCATAGGAAAGCACAGCTTTTCCTAAGAATGTCCTTTCTATACTTTTCTGTGTATATGCAAGGAACACTTAAAGCAATCTAGGCCCAGCCAATCAGTAAGAGAAACTCTAATGGACTAACTGTATGGAAACGCATTTAGCCAGATGTTGCACTCTGATGTAGGTCCCCAGTGTCGCACATTTTAAATGAGGCATAGGCTACTAAGCCTCTGGAGTGATTACTGGCTGCTAGCTTATCAGATTTGGTTTAGTGGTTGCTAATGGCATGATAAGGCACATTAAGGCTATAATGGATATTTAATGAAATAAAATGTAGTCAAGCTAAGGGTCTTCTCTTGATCATCCCATGGAGTGGGGCTGGGCGATATGAACAAAATCAAATATGACAATAATTTTGTCGCAATACCTCAATATCGATATTTTTGACGATAATAAAGATTTTCTTTTGTGTTTAATACATGTACCCCATGATTGGTACTTTTTATGAATTAGAATTAGAATCTATATTTATATTCGGAAAGAGAGAGAGACGAGCATAGGTATTTTGTTTGGGCTTGAGCGATGGGATGAATATTTGCAATTTAAAAAAAGACAACACTTACAGTATAGTCCGTATTACGATATATCCATGGTCCCAGACGATATCTAGTCTCATATCATGATATTGATATGTTGGCCCAGCCCTACCATGGAGTACAGATCTATAGGTGAAGCACGCACATCAAACATGAAATAAAAGTGCTCGGCTCAACTTATTGAACACTCCTGAAGAATGAAGAAGTGGGCGATGCTATTGGACTTACTCACCTCTAATCTTGGATGTTGGTCCATGCAAGCTGTGTGGGTTGGCAGTGCACCGTGGGATATGAATGCTCCCCGCCGTGGCATGGACGCATGCCTTCCATTTTTCAAATCCTTCTCCATCCCCTCTGTTGATGTGTCTCCTCTGAATTAATGATGTTTTTTACATCGTAAAAGAGGCAGATGGTCTTATTTTCTCTCCTACCCATCATAATATTATGTTCCCTAAAAACCTTTCAGCGGCCTGTTGATTCGTTTTTCTTAGCAAGTGTAGTATGCAAACGCTGTAGTTTATGTAGCGTTTGCAGCTGCCTTTGCAGCTTGTTATATGTCGTTACATTTACGAGGTTCGGTTGTCCATTGACCAAAACTTTTGAGGAATGCTGTCTGTATATGCACTCACATTCACACACACACACACACGCGCGCGCGTGCAGATCATTCCTCTTGATGACAGTGTGATTATGCAGCTGCAGAAATGTTTCTACCGATCCATTGACAAGTCCCTGCGGGTGGGACTACTACACTATGTCCATCATCTGCTCATGGCCTGTAATGGATTAACGCACGTGCGCAGGTGCACACACGGACGCAAATCATCTTACTTATACATGCACACTAGGGTTGTCCGATATTGGCTTTTTTACCGATAACCGATATACCGATATTGTCCAACTCTTAATTACCGATACCGATATCAACCGATACCGATATATGCGGGGATTATTGTGATTAGGGTAAGCTCAAATTTCATATCACACACACCATATACAGTAAGAACTCCTGTAACTTATTTATAAAGCCAAAAAAAAAAAAAAAAAAAAAAAAAAAATTTTTTTTTTTCAAAAACCGATACCGATATTTTCCCGATATCAATTTTTATGCTAATATCGGCCGATAATATCGGGAGGCCGATAATATCGGACATCCCTAATGCACACAATTGTTCCCATGAAATCTGAAGTCTCTCATACCCTCTAGAATGTGTATTTCAATCGCAAAATCCCCATATACTAAATACGTTAAGTCTGAAGTCTAAATATACTGTACTGGAATTCTGAATATAAGTAAGAAAAGAAAAGAGAAAAAAAAGCCTAGCCTGTAAGTCCTGAATTTCCAGTGCCCTAAATAAGGCCTGTGCTTTTTTCACCCTCATACAAAGTATTTACAAGGTCTGTGTTTTTCTGCTTCTGTTTTAGGGGCCTATTTTCAAGCCATTACACTGAGACGCATTACCTGGAGGATGGGAGTGCAGTCACTGGTGCTCACAACTTTACGGTACGGTAGCAGTTGAGTGCATGTGACGTTTATGGTTGAGTTGACATGCAGGGGTGCGTATAGAGGCTCACTTTGTAAAAGCTGACCCTTTAGAAAGGTCACAGAGGAGCTCTGTATTTTTATTTTTTGTTTTTTAAGGATCAGATTGCCCAATGTTTCTCAAATGGGGGTATGTGTACCCCTAGGGGTACGCAGAGGTACTACAGGAGCTTGTAGATATGCTATTTTCACTACTTTTACAAAAGAATAATTATTTTTTTCATTTGAAAATAAGACATTTTAAACTAAGTGGGATATTTACTTGCGTTATTAAAATAGGTCTGTGACCAACCACTATATTTCTATGTCCATTTGGTTGTTTGAAACCATGAAAACAAATGATGCGTCATTCAACGGTGAACTTTAACAAATTAGTACATGTAGTTGTTGTGTACTCTCCATCTCTCTCTCTCTCTCTCTCTCTCTCTCTCTCTCTCTCTCTCTCTCTCTCTCTCTCTCTCTCTCTCTCTCTCTCTCTCTCTCTCTCCCCCCCCTCCCCAACACACCTTAGGTTTTTGGCCCACTTTGCATTCAACCCTAGCATCACCTCACCTGTTTTAAATTTACTCTGACTATGTTGGCCATGTCGTCAGTGGTAGTAAATAAAAAGCTACGGATAAACACTTTCTAGTAATGCTTACCAGGGGGTCCCCAGCTAAATTATACTAATTGAGTGCCAGAATTGCCAGAATTATTTCAGAATGATGTTGTCCCAAGTAAAAAAAAAGTGCTTAGGAAGCGAGATACAGCCTTTTTCAGTTCTAGGTTAAACAAGGAGTGGATGGAGCTGCAAATCTTCAGATGATGATATCTTGGGTTCTGAACATGTTTTTCAACGTGTCATTGGCACGTTGAGCCATAGCAGTAAAAACACGTGAAACACGTTAATGGCACTCAATGAGTTAATATAGCGTCACAAACACTTTTACCACTTTAACCATATTTTATACTTTGGCTATTCAAAAATAGCAGATATACAAGCTCTGAGCGCTATGAGCTTGTAGATCTGCTATTTTAGAAAAATCGTGAAAATCGCGTTATTTTGGGGGTCCTTGACATGAGAAAGTTTGAGAACCACTGTTCTAGTAGTAGATGCTCTCATTTGAAGAAAGATGTAAGGATGGCTTCACAACATTACAGCCGGCAGACGTTTCACAACACAGGGCTCCAGACTAACATTTTACAGTTAGTGATGCAGCAGTGATGCCTCTTTTAAGTGTTTCAGGGAGTAGCACAGAAATTGGTTGCATGCATTTTGCACCCACCCCCCCGTGGGTGTCGTCGCGGCACCCCCCGCCGTGACTCCCCCGCACGGGCAACTCCCGCCGCGGAACCCGCGGGTCCCGTCGCAAACACAGACACACACACACACACACACACACACACACACACACACACACACACACACACACACACACACACACACACACACACACACACACACACACACACACACACACACACACACAGAGAGTGGGCGGGGTGTATGGTGTGGAAGCAGGCTAGCTCACTGGCAGAGCGTGACAGACATTGATGTTGCCATGATGGCCTATTGTAAGCGCTTTAGGGGCAATTCTTGCTTGTAGGGCTCGTGTCGCCCGAAACCTGGTAACGTTATCTCCCATTGTTTGACACATAAACGCTAATAATACGTTGAGATTTGATAAAATTGAGAAACAGGCTCCACAGTTAAGTTCAGATGGTAATGGTCAATGGCTGTGTGCAAATTCAGAGCAATTGCTCCAGTCACTGAGGAGAACCGGGCAGCTTTTTATGACACCACGCACTACACTACGCACTACAGAGGTTTGTCAAATTATATGAGGATGGGTCCATTTGGTCCATTTGGTTACCAACTCTCCATCATTTAGCTGGGGACCACCTGGAACTCCCTCAAGGACCACTGATGGTCCCCGGACCACTGGTTGAGAACCACTGCTTTAGGTTGTAGGCTACTTTGCACGGGAGAAGGCCACCATAGTATACTACTGTGTACCCCATGAGAGACAGAGGAAGACATGCTGTCAGTGGGTAGTTCAAAGGAGCATGGTGGATAATCAACCAAAATGGACCAACTGTTTTACAAAATGCGTGTAGACTACAATAATAATATACAAGAAACTACAAAAGTAAAGTGGGCAGCATAGTGCAACCAATTATATATATTTTTGTGTTTTGTCTGCACTGGACAGATGTACGGTCACAAATGCCACCAAATATTTGGCAGTCCAGAGCCCTGTAAGCCATTTCAGATACATTAACCACTTAAACCCAAGCGTCCGTATTTGTGTAAAGCTTTCGCTGAAAATCAACAAGATCGACAAGCTCACAGAGCTTGTCGATCGGCTATTTTCAGCTAAAGCTTTCCCCACTATAACAGAAAACTTAAACCATATGGGGCTTAAGTGGTTAAAACATTTATGATGCGGTGCAGAGGCTGTGATTTGTGATTTCAAAAACACAGTTAACTGTATTTTTCTCCTCTGGCAGCTGAGTGGAATTGAAATCATGGCATCATTGAACAGTGGGGAGGACAGTTTGACAGCCTCCTGACAGCTTGGCGGGGGTGAAATACTTGGTAATTTGGCACTGACTGACAATTCCATTCCCACAAAGCTTCGACAGTGTCCTCTGCTTCCTTTCTTGTTTACCTTTCATTTCAAATGTGGGGGTGGTGCAAGCACCGCACCTCGCTTTCAAAAACATACTTTATACAAAAAAAAAAAAGAAATGTATTCTAATGTCAGGCTTGTTGGTGAATCATGAAAAACAATCAAACACTGGCCCTGTTCGAGGTGTTCACGCCACTGGTTCAAACGGTTCGACCCGTTCCGAAATGGACCGGCGAGTGACATTGTTAGTCGACCCCTATGCGCATAAATAAAAACTGTTTTAATAGAGACCCGGTTTGAAACGGACCCAACGATAATCAGACTAGGTCCAAGCCAATCAGACTGCTGTCCTAATACAGTGTGATACGATGTGTCACACAGCGTTATTATCAACGGAAACAAATCTATGGTTCACCGCAGCATGGATCAGGGTTTATTCATTCCGTCAGTCTGGGCGAGAGGACGCCAACGCCAACACCTTGACAAAACGGTATTCTGTCGCAACGACGTGTCACACATTTTAGTGGTAATAGAAACGAATTGCCCAAAAATATATTCTTTATGGCTGCTCTGTTTTCAAGGTTAACGTTGAGCTCTCTGCCATTCGAAAGCGATATACATCTTTTTTTTTTCTCTCACCAGATGCATTGCTTTTCTCATTCGGGTGACCATTCTGTTTTTGTAGCATTATGTGGAAGAAAGAAAAAAAAATACCATCCACAAGAATTTCCTCTGGCAGTTCAGTGTTGACACTTGGCATTTCTGGAACTGAGGAATAGCTAACAGAGCGACAAATGGCAGTTGATGTTGGATGGCGTGGGGCAGACTTGAAAGAGTGCTGCTAGACAGTAAATGGACTTCTGTTTTGCCTCCAAACCAGACACTTCCCCCCTGCTGGTTCTCAGACAAGACAGCAGTCTCTCTATGTCTCGATAACCTTAAATGGCCTCTCTTCATGCTTAGGTGGACCCGTTTGCGTCGCCATTTTGTGGCCACTCCAGCTGAACAACAAAGGAAAAAACGATTACTGTTATTGCTGCCACCTTCTATTTATGTCGCCTTTGTGTCCAGCCGTTTAGGTCATTTTGATTTCAAAGAGCCCTGTTTGTATGGAGGAGGACAGAAGGGGGACATATTCCACAAAACAAATCTGAATGAATTGACCTTAATTTAGGGCAGTGTCAGTGCAGTTGAGGGTATTTGGTCCTCTTTTTGATCAAAGGTAAGAGCTGCTGCGGTAAGAAATGTGACGTTCACCTCAATTACTTTAAGGGTGTTGCATAAAGAAAGCGTCAACTGTCTTACATCGTCTGACATTGTCTAACTAAAATGAAATTGTTTTTGTGAACATTTGATCTATTACAGAATAACTGCTATTACCACGGAGAAGTGCAGGGACATCCAGAGTCTGATGTCATCCTCAGCGCCTGTTCTGGCCTTCGGTAAGAAATACATTGGTTTTCTGTTTCTTAATTGCCTACAGCTGTCTGCCGTGTTGTTTGTATTTGTACAAGTCAGTCAGCATGACCCTCAAGCTAGTTTTATACTGAAAATAGCCGTCCTGCAAGCTTACATTACCCTGTAAAGCACTTTGAGCTGCATTTATGTCATGAAAGGTGCTATATAAATAATAATAATAATTATTATTATTATTATTATTACAACGTGACACGTTGTAAGCTTGTAGATCAGCTGTTTTTGGTATACCAAGCCCCTCAGTTTTGTACAACTTCAAGGCTCTTGTCGGAAGTTGTCGCAAGTGAGGTCAAAGTTGAAGGTGTCCTTATTGTAGAGAATAACAATGCCAAAGTGTTTACATTCAAAATATGACTGCAAATGAAATATCATCATGTGATAAATTACATGGTATTGGAATGGCATAGACTGCCATACTCGCCGATACCAGCAATTTTAGGCAGTATCACCAGCTTTTTCCAATATTGGTATCTGGTATCGGAACTCTGCATAAGATATATGAAAGTACCCACAACATCCTGCTGTCATCGCCACAAGGTCCTCGTCATAGTGACCCTATTTTAACAGGTCTAGTGGCCACCAAGTCAGGATCTCTTGGGGCACGACGTAAGCTAACTGAACCGGCCAGGTCACCCCTCCTGTTCTGTATGTTAAGTCCAAAAGTGCATAATTCTTAATGATCTGCACTCACCTTCTCTCATAATGGCACCTACGCTGTCTGCCACTAACGGCCACCTGCTATCAAACGAAGTGGGTTTCGGGCATTAACGAAAAAGCTTGTAGATGCACGGTCATCTGCTGCTTAATTACCCCAACAATGTGGACGCATTATGGTGCCTTTTAACGGTGCAATAAAAGCTAATGGAAAGGAACATTAAGGTTGTCATGAATTTGTGATTAATTTTTTTATTTTAATAGGTGTGCATATTAAAACCTGACTTTAAGTGAATAATCGATGCAGACAGGGTTGCTTTACTGTAATAACTGAGCCATTTATGAAGGTGAAAGCGTTTTTTTTGTTTCTTTTTTTTTTTTTTTTGCACACCAGGCTGTGTAACTCCTCCAGAACGACAGCTGCTGGAGGAGCGATGTGTGGCTTGGCTGTAGTGCCAAGACAAATTGTTTCATAGTTTTAGTTGGCCTCCATGACTCTGTCGGGAGCAGGACAGCCCCACTGTTAGTGCGTTGACTCAGTGAGGAGAAAATGTGTGTCAGCCGTCGCCATATTCCATATTCAGGGGTCGTGTCCAATCTAATTCTCAATTACAGTTATCAGGGCGACATCATCAGACCCCGGCGTGTCACTAGATTGGTTACACTTTCAAGTGTTTTTGTGTTATTATCTCAACAGGGGTTTCATCGCACTCGAAAACAAGACATTTATCCTGGAGCCCGTGTCTGGCTCGGATGATGGTACCCATCTCGTCTACCGAGGGGAGCAACTCAATCTGACCCCTGGGACCTGTGGCCACGGTTTCAACATGTCCTCTGTCAGACCTGACGACCACGTCAGAAGCCCCTTCCAGTCCTTCAGCACCAGGGTGAGATCAGCTGTTCCTCTTAAGTTTTAATGAAATTGAAATACACAGTATTCATTTCACAGTAGTATTACTATCATAAACGTGAAGGATTTTTTTATTTATTTTTTACAGTTGTTTGGTATTGTAGGTGTCAAACCTGTGGAAGGTCAATGGGACCAAATGTAAATGGGCATACACTGAGTCCATATCAGAGAAGGGCCTGAAGGTCTGGCCTTGAATTTGACACTGTTTTTATCTGGGTTCTGAGCCCAGTTTCATTTGGCCCATGTTTTCCACTTCACAGGTTGAAGGGGTGGAGGGGTGGGTCCATCTGTCCTTAGCATCCCAAAGCTGTGCTCTCCCTTTGGCCAGGGGAAATTAAACACACCAACTCCCCCCTGTTTAGACATTTCATATTTAAGTTTAAGGCCTTTCTTTGAATTCCAGAGTCATTTACAAAAAAATAAATTCCTGCCTAGGATTATAAAACGAGATGAGAGGGAGAGAGGGAAAGAGAGGCATGTGTAAAGAAACTGCTATAAGAGTGAGATAGGATTATTTCTATCACAAGATTATATTAGAATGTGTAGAGGAGAGAGGTATGGGGACAGCATACAGTATGTCAGGCAGTTTGGGAGGGTAAAGGGGAATCCGCCCTTGGCCCACACGATGTGTCTCGACTTTAGAAGATTTTAAAGCAGTACTGCCTTAGGTGGACAGGACCTCAGAATAAATTAAAAAACATCCTTCAACATGTTGCTATGGGTCCAAATATGAATAATATGACTTTCTGTATATAATACCTTACAGCCCTTAATTGTGCAGTGTGCCACAAAATATGATGAAATTGTAGGTTGTGCTGTACCAGCTTATAGTGATTTGTCTGTTCTAGTTGTTTGGTTTTTATCACGAAGTTTACTATACTCACAGAAAGCTGTGATAAATCACATGTGGAACTGTGTGTTGTTTAAAGGGACAGCTCGAAGAAAGTTGAATTCTTGTTCAATTGTGAAACGGTGAGCCATCTGTTCACGTTCCCTACCTTGCTTATCTCTACGCCTACTTCTCCTTTTCTCACTCTGTCTCTGTTTTAACTCGCAGCACAAGAGGCACGCTCAGAAGACGACCAAGTACGTCGAGCTGATCATTGTCGCGGACAACAGAGAGGTAAGGGCTCTGCCTCGTGTCGTTAACCCATTCACAAATCCTATGTTTACTCGATAAGAGTTGAAGACAGCATAGGAAAAGCCCTCCAGCCTGTCGCGGAAGAGGCAAAATAAATAAATAAATAACAGGGTTGAGCTGTAATAACAGTAAAGCAGGTCCCCCCGGGCTGCAGAATTAGGTCAGTGTGCAACGAGGAGTGTGGTCTGGTGGAAACAGTACCCCCCCCTCCCTTTTTGACAGGAAGTGCTGAATGATTCCCCAGTGGAACTGACGGGAAACAGGAAAAGCCATGTGGATGCAGAAGACGTCTCCTGTAAGCAGAGATGGGCTCATTCTGGGGATTTCCGCCTGACTGCCCTCCGCCGATGGCAATGACCCGAGCCGGAAGAAAAAGAAGGAAATGTGAGGGGGATAAAATGAAATAAAAAGAAGATCTGAGAAAAGGGAATCCGTTAGTGTGCCTGACTCGGCTGGAAACTGTAGTTATAGGCCTCCAGCAGCAGCACAGGTGGGAACACAGTGGGATGGAAATGAAGGGTCTGTCTCACCTTGGATTTGGATGCAACGCTTCGCCAGGCTGTCATATCTGCCAATAAACCCACTACCCTGTGGCCCTGCCAGTCGTTTCCCTCGCACAAGGAGAACTCCCTAGTTCCAGATGGTCGCAGCTTGACAGTGTGCCTGACACAAAGCAGAAGGTGTTATTTTGAGAATGTCCGAAGCGTTCTCGTTCATATTAATTACCGACCTTGCAGGTGCTTTTCCTAATACTTTTTTTTTTTTTTTCATTTACAGTATCGGGATTTTGGTCTATGAAATTGACTGTCTTTTGAGTTGCCTGATATTTGGACTGAATGGCCATTTCGTTATTACTATCTTATTCAGTGTGACATTGCCTTCTTGTTAGCTGCTTCCTGGGGCCTATTTTTTATTTTTTTTGGGAGGGGGGGCTTGGTTTTTCTTAACGACATGAACCCTAGCATGCCTTTTCTGGACATAAGTGAACATTCAGCGAAAATAGCCGAACAATTTGCAAAAATGGCTACAAAGTCATAACGTGTCACAAATGTGACTCGTTGTGAGCTTGTAGATCGTCTATTTTCGGCAAAGAGTTTTGCTGTACAGGGGGAAAAAAGGAAGGGACCAAGTATAGACCCTTGGGGACCCCGGTCAACTAAGTATACTACGGAGCCCCTAAAGAGACATTAAACTGTAGATAAAACTTTTTTTAGGGTTAGCTTTATTTTGAAAAGTGTTTTTTTTAAGGGTGCAGGGAAAACGACTTTTTAGGTAGCAGGGAAAAAGAAGTTGGTGACATTTCTTTTTTGACTAATAGTTTTTGGGGTAATTTTGATTAAAGTTTTTCTTAAAACCTCACTATGTAACTTTTTTTTTATGAATAAAATGTAATTTTGTCCAATCTGTTTGGTAGAGTATATTGATACAATACAACTTAAACAATTGGGGTGGTTGTATGTTGTCTCCCTGCTCTTCTATTGAGACATTTAGATCGTCTCAAAGGTCATGTATCACCTGGACACAGACAGGATCTGACACGAATTTTGACCTGATGGTCAAGATTCAATTTATCCCCCGAGCAAGCAGGCCGGTTCTATTAGCTGAATGGTAAAAAATTCAACACTTGCGCAGGAATCCAGGTTCAAATCTGCGGTAGAAGAGGAAAGTTACATAGTGCTGCATTAAGTTTATCTCTTAGTTCGGAGCTCGTGGGAACGAGATAAACTTAAAACAAAATTACCCCAATAATATTCGCTGATGAATATTTGTTGGTGTATCATTTTTTTTCTTTTTTTTCTAGCAACTTAAAAAAAAACTGAAAAAAAGTTAATAAACCAACACTTTTAAAAATAAAGATACCTATAAATGTCCCTTTTGGGGCTCCGTAGTACAGTATAGGTTTTTTTTTTTTTTATAATTTGTATCCCTCGATTTTGTAACCCTTTTTTCACCCGATGCCAATTTGCTAAGTGATCCTGGGTACTACACTACAGTATAGGGTTTAAGTGGTTAACCACTCATTAGTGATTGACGTATCCAACCATCGTACACAGCACTAACTTTTGTCCTGTCTACAGAGACCGATCAGCTCGGTTGTTTCTCCAACCTGGAACTGTTTCAGAGGGCAACACCAGACCCCTGAATCGCTTGGCTATTAATTTGCAAAGTGGGTGGGGTGAATGAAAATAAATAATGATTCTGGGGTCCTCTGAGGTCTATCACCGTGTATGTGTGTCTTTCTACCATAGCTGACCTTAGTGTTGTGTGTTCAGTTCCAGAAACAGGGGAAGGACGTGGAGAGGGTGAAACAGAGACTGGCAGAGATAGCCAATTACGTCGACAAGGTAAAAATTCCCTCTTCCCTTTGCACAGGAGGGATAAATCACATTTTTAAAATAGAAATCGTGCTGACAGCAGAGATTAATGGGATGGCCGTGTGATGTATTAATGTCCGACTAGGTAGGACATTAAGCATTGTACAGTCAGAAGACCAATTATCAGCGAGCACAGGCGTTCTGTAGACATGACAGACTTATGCACTCCCCTTGTGAACATAATTAAAAGGGTCTTTGTATAGAATCCACGTTATTCACCCACTCAGGACTAGCACAATTTAACAGATTCATTATCAAGTAACTGCCTGTTCTACTACAATTGAAAAGGCATTCTGGGAGGACTGAAAAAATGTTGATGGCTCAAAGTAGCAGCGTGCTGTACACTCTCTGAGTTACAAAGGGATAGATTAAAACCAGTGGTGGAAAAAGTACTCAAATGTTCTGCTTAAGGTATAAAAGTACCTCAAAATTGTACTCAAGTACAGTACTTGAGTAAATGTACTTAGTTACTTTACACCACTGATTAACACTGAGGATAAGGCTGTTTATGAATGGAAGGGCCCTTCCATTTACACTCCTTCTATTTCCACTCTGATCGGTCTACCGTAGTTCTACAGGTCCCTCAACATCCGCGTGGCCCTGGTTGGCCTCGAGGTGTGGAGCGACGTCGACAAGTGCCCCGTCACCCAAGATCCCTTCACCACCCTGCACGAGTTCCTGGACTGGAGGAAAGTCAAGCTGCTGCCCCAGAAACCTCACGACAATGCCCAGCTTATCAGGTGGAAATCACACATTGTAACAAGGAAACATGTGGGCATTTCAGACAAACGGACCGCTTTTCACCTTGGCACATATTCGTTCTGTTCCTCGCCCTGACTCTTTGTCCTCTGTCATTTCCTCAGCGGAGTTTACTTCCAGGGCACAACAATTGGCATGGCGCCCATCATGAGCATGTGCACAGTGGAACAGTCCGGGGGCATTGTCATGGTAAGTAGCGCACGACCAGTTTTGTTGACAGTAATGATGTACATTTACCTGAGTACTGTACTGTACTTACAGTATGTCATTTTTTTGAGTATCTGTACTTTACTTTAGTACTTGTATTTTTTGATACTACGAATATTGTACTTTTGACTCCACTACATTTCCAGGAAGGGAATAAGTATGTTATGACTTAACCACTTTTGCCCTATTTCAAATATAGTGACATTTTCCCCTATGTTGCCTTTTTTTCTGGAAATTCTTTCTTTGGGAAATGTCAAAATCTTAATACAGAAATGCATTGGCATTAAAAAGAAAATGCACTGTATTTTAATTTGTACTTTTTAATACTTCTGTATTTTTAAAAGCAAGTACAGTACTCCAGTACTTTAACTCAAGTGCCAATTTGAACTTTCACTTGTAGTTGAGTAATATTTGACCAATGAGTATCTCTACTTTGACTAAAAGCACTGGGCTTCAGTACGTTGTCCGCCACTGATGTTAAGTAGCGCACGTCCACCCGGTTCTGCCCCGCCCACTCTTCCTCTGCACCTCTGTCTGATTGTATCAGCACAGACATTGTTCAGGGGCCTGTGCGCTAACACAGTCCAGACATGTTTTAACGCAGGGAAGGTGTTCATTGTTGGGTGTGAGGGCGTTTATGAAGTGTCCTTGGGGAAGTGATGACTGTAAACATGAGGACTTCCATGGCTGCCACTCCCAGGACCCCTTATGCTCTCACCTTTTTAACTGAGTAATCCCACACACTGCACAGTGACATATTGTGTGAAAATATCTGCTATACCCACAGACACGTCGTACATACACCATGTTTAAGGTCGTTTGAAGGTTCATAAGTGAGGCAATTCACCCTCTCTCCTAGCAGGTGGGGGAAAGGCTGTGTGGGGTAGGGAGGTAAATCATCTCCGGGCACAGAGTTTAAACAATTCCATATTTACATTTTTATGAGATGCAATAAATTGCTTATGTCAACTCCTATATAGCGTGCACTAAAATCAAAATCTATTGTTTACTCACAATCATGCTCACACACACACACACCGGTACGGAGTTTAATACACATCATCGATTTAATGCGTGGTGGTTTTCATTGCATACGGTGCCGCTTGACACCCGTGCCAAATCACCAGGGGCTTATCAGCCCACTACAGTAAAAATTCAGCCAAAACATGTATTTACGCATTAATAGGTTTTTCTACTGGCCATGGCTTTAGCACGGTATTCACAGATGTTTGTCTTCCCCATTACTTACAGATTGCAGCTGGCTTGGAGCTAGATTAAAGGGCCACATATCGAGTTATAGAGCCGCCAGATCATATGAGCCGCTTCTAATATCGTACACCACCATGTTATTATCAACCTTAAGACTTCTATTGAGTCCATATGTACCTACGCAATTTCACAGTTCGTAAGCTTGCATATTTACAGCACTGACACATTTAACCACTTAAGCCCTATGCACTCCATCGTTTGACAAGCTCACAATGCGTCGCGGTGCGACGCATTGTGAGCTTGTAGAACGGCATCGCAGTACGACGGGTTGTGAATTTGTAGAATAAAAAATCTAATTAGGACATTTAAAAAAAAAAAAAAGTAAATGGTTGACTATAATGACATGCCAGGACGCCAGGTTCAAAGAGTTAAAGGGTTAAAATTCTGGCACATAAACTTGAGTTTTTGCTAATCCAGATATGTGTGGGGCTGCCTGGCTTAAGTTGTAAAATCTAACGAAACATGACCGCATGATGCGATCATATTTGGTGAAAGGATGAGATACAGTAGTGGTCTCCAGCACAAGGCTGGAAACGATATCGCATGTATCCCAAAGACCATACAAGGCTCCCTTGATCTCCATGAGCCCTATCATGTTCTCACCATCACCGCTGGCTTGTGGCTAGCGAGTAGGTGGGTGTGTGGGGGGCTGTGGTGTGCCACAAACCAATCCATTCCTGCTGGTTACACTCTTTGTGAGGAAGCAGTCAGACATGTATTGCACACAGATGCACTTATGCAAACATACACATGCAAGTATAAATACATTTTGTGTGGAAAAACACACGCAAACACAGTACACACACACTCACACACACAGATATACGCATGCCCATGAGCGCACGGACGGCACCCACACCCCAAACCACTCATAAACATGACAGAGGCCCCGACGCCGTTTCCCATCCTTCCTTTTCTGAAGGCAGGAAGCGGGTCCCACGACGTAGGCTCTGTAATCAGTGCAGAAAGAAATAGCTCTGCTTTACGTCGACCCTGACATGTGACCCTCCCGCCAGCGGGGGAAGGAGCATGTGATTTTCTCATGCGCGTAATACTCCACAGAGGAGCACAGAGACCACACTTGGAGCTCTGTGGTGGAGCTGTGACCACGTGGGAGGGGTCTGAAGAAACAGAGACGTAGAAGAGAGATCATCAGCGTATTGAATGACGTGGTTGTGTACATAATTATGTACTGGGTTCATACCAGGTTCATATTGCCAGAAATGTCACCCAGTGTATATTATATTATATATACATCTACCCTCTATCGATTATGCTGAGCTGTATTTCTCTGAGATAGCAATAATATTTTGGTCTTTTTTTCTTTCTTTCTTCTTTTTTTTTTAAATGAAGGCGTGTAATAACATTGAGGTTTCCCATCACAATTTTAGGGTGTGTGCGTGTGAGTGTGTGCATGGGTGGGTGATTGTAATTGTATGTGGGTTCATCCAGCCATCCATCCTCAGTGTTCTGCATCTTACAACAGCATAGTCTTGGTTCTGTCATCCATCTGTATGGCATTAAAATAATAATAATGATAATGATCTAATACTAATATGCATTTATATAGCACCTTACAAAGTCATGCAACTCAAATCTGCATGACTTTTCTCCCTTCCATCTTCTCCGTTCGTTCCATCTATTCTATTCATTGTCCTCCCCTTCTCTCTTTCTGTCTCTCTCCCTCCCTATGCAGAAGTTAACCATATTAACCCAGGCATATCCTATGGGCATGTCATTATGGCCGCAAAGTTTCAAAATTCTTTGTGAACTTGTAGATCAGCTATTTTCAAATAGGCGAAGTGTAGAAAGGGCTTTAAGCGGTTTTGATTTCAACCTTCATCCTCCGTGTCCTTCTCGCATGTGAAGGGCAGTTGTCTGGCTTATCGGTTCAACAGCAAGCGGTAGAGCTGTAGGTTGATGGAAGTTCCCAGCAGTAGCTGCTTCTACCGGCAGCAGCCACTGTGTTTGGGACCGCGGGGCTAAAGAAGACAGACACGTTGTGATGGAGTCTGGTCTCCATGAGCTGAATGGCTAATTGAATAACAGCAAGGGTGCCGTTTGGATTGACAGTTATGGGAACTGGATTTGGACTTTGGAGTTTGAGCAAATGCCTTCTGATTATTATTATCTTTTTTTTAATAAAGCAATAATGTACTTACCACTAGACCTGCGGCTTATTACTTTGTAACCTTGAGCAAGCTTTTAAAGGTTGAGCCGACTTGAGTTCCACTACTTATGTCGAGGATACTTTGATGTTCTGTTAGTTGCTACAGTACCAATGTATACGCAGTACCTGGCAGTAAAATGTGAGCTGTGTGCAATGAAATGACAATACAAATTATGTTTTTATTATTATTATCATCATCTTTGTTTTCTTAATTTGCAGGATCACTCGGAAAACCCGCTGGGTGCTGCAGTGACCTTAGCTCACGAGCTGGGACATAACTTTGGCATGAACCATGACACCCCTGAGCGAGGCTGTGGCTGCAGGATGACTGTGGACCGTGGTGGCTGCATTATGACCCCCTCCACAGGGTGAGACACTAACGGGCCTATTCCACAGCACATAGAACAAGGAAAACGTCATTAATATACTGATATTGATGATGAAGAGCTTTATGGTGTGGCTGCAGGAGGCTAGCTGTCTATAAGATATAATGTGTGTGTGTGTGTGTGTGTGTGTGTGTGTGTGCGTGTGCGTGTGTTTGTTTGTGTGGCGCACATATCTTGGGTATAAAAGTTATTTAAAAAATACATCACAACAGTTGTAATGTTTCCTTGGTGTATTCATGTAATAGTTTCTCCAGTTGGGTGATTGGGACTTTTTGGGGGGGTTGTTTGCTTTCACTCTGGATTTATGTCATCTGCCCCAACAAATTGTCGGGAAACAGTTACAGTTACTGTTTTGCCAGAGATTTCAAATCCACTGTGTCATTTCGAGGGATACTTTCTTTAAAATCTCCTTCTCAGAGAGACATGCTGTTTTCAAACAAGGCCCACAAAGACAAGCAGGGTCCGGATATGCATGCTTAATGGTTAATTTATAACTATTAGCAAAGTATTGAATAAATCAGGCTTTAGCGCATATTTAATCCACTGCGTCATTTTGAGGGATACTTTCTTTAAAATCTCCTTCTCAGAGAGACATGCTGTTTTCAAACAAGGCCCACAAAGACAAGCAGGATCCGGATATGCATGCTTAATGATGAATTTATAACTATTTGCAAAGTACTGCATAAATCAGGCTTTAGCGCATATTGCGATAGAAACGTTTAGCAATTCCACGACTAGCCTCATTGTTTTTATGTATGCCAACAAAGCGCCTGCTTGCCATCTCAAGTATCTCACGAATAAATTAACCACTCCACCTTCACCTTGCTCTCGCTGAAAGATTAATGGCTGCTTGCCAATTGTGCGGAGGTGATCATTATCACGTGTAAACATTTATCCTGGTGTCTCCCTTTTGTTTATGTCATGTAATTGGTCTTGCTGGGGGGTGGAGATGAAGGCTTGCTCACGCACATACACGTGCACACACTATCCACCCGGCACATTTTTGATCCGGACTCTCAGTACGCGGCCATTATGAGCATGTGGATGCACATGCACGCACATGTTGTGCACATGCACATCCACACACACACTCATAGACCTGGGAGCTGCTGCTCTAGCATTCCGCCCCTGTTGCCTGGGGCGCCGTGATAACGGCTGCCGCAGGTGACAGGCCATGTGACTGTTCCTTAGTAAACAGCAGGCAGATAAGGCGTACCCAAAGTGTAATACCGGATTTCACCCTGGGTCTGATGCCAATTTGTTTTATCTGATGCAGGGTACTGTAAGCCACAGACGGTCATGTTGGCGATAGATTCCACAGTCTTCTGAGGAAGGGAAAGATGGAAGGCAGGAGAGAAGAGGGGACAAAACAAACAGGCCTGAAACAGAGCAAAGTGTTTATAGGCGGAGTGGTGCCCGCATGCCGCAGTCTGTTATTGACATTTGGAATTGAAAATGGGAAAGGCCTGTCGTTTCCTCACTGTTTTATCTAAATGTGCTCGGTAGAGTGTCATAGTGCAAGTCAAACACTGACTCCGAGCAGCACTGCTGCTCGGAGCATCGTGTGGAGATCTGACATGGTGGGCGTGTGGCAGCTGTAAGAGATTCATCACAGCCTGTGTGATGAAGGGTCCCTCCCGGCTGTGTGTGTGTACGTGCGTGTGTGTGTGTGTGTGTGTGTGTGTGCGTGCGTGTGTGTGTGTGCGTGCGTGTGTGTGAGAGAATGTGAATCACTGCTGACATTGGAGTAATGCCATTCAAAACAGTCAAATGACGCTCAATTATGTGCTCATAAAGCAAGTGGGACACACAGGAAGGAAACTGTGGGTGTCCTGTGAGGGCATCTTACGAAAATGCCACCAAAACTGCTGGAACAAAGAAATTAAGAATAAACTACGCTTTCCCGTCGGAATTGTCCCAGAAAAGCTCAGCTGACCTTTATCTTTAAAAATGGAAAGAAAAATAGGTGCACTTGAAAAAGTTGAAAATCTCTCTCTCGCTCACTCTCTCTCTCTCTCCCTGTCTCTCTTTCTTTCCGTTTGTTGTCTCTCACTGTATATGCCAGTGGTTCTCAAAGTGGGGTCCGGGGACCCCCAGGGGTCCTTGCAGTTGTTCCAGGGGGTCCCCAGCTACTTTTAGCGGCGCTAGCCGCTCTATACCTTTAGGTATAGAGCGGATCCTGCTCTATACCTGACTTTGTCCGTGTTCACCGTCAACGTTCTGATTGGTCAGACCCGTCAACAAAGTGATTGGTCAAGCTTCACGTGACACATGGCTATAAACACATTATTTTGTGTTTTTTTTAATGCAGTGTCACAGTCATTTTAACCACTTAATCCATATTAAATGCGTAGGCTATTCAAAAATAGCAGTGCCGTGCTGTGAACACAAACATATGCAATTGTTTTACTATGCAATATATTAAATTTGAAACATTTAGAATAATTTGTGTCTTCTGTGTCACAAAACCTTTTTGGATTGGGGTCCGTGGCCAAATACATATCAATTTGATATGTCCTTGACATGAAAAGGTTTGAGAACCACTGGTAAAGGCTACTGTATGTGAACCCACCGGCATTGTGTATATACATGTGTATGTAGTGTGTGCATGCATGTGTGCAAAAAGCTGGCAGCAGCAAACTCATCCTGTGGCCGTCATGCAACATTCCTTTCAGAACAACAACAATTCTGCTGAGGCATGAGAAATGATTGATGTCTGCATTTTAGCTAGTCATCGGGTGAAGATATCTCAGGGCGCCACGTACAGTAGAGGATTCTAAAGAATGACTTCAAGGGTTTTTTGATGTATAACGGAGTTGCAGTAAGAGTCTCTTTTTTTTAGCTGGCATAGGTTGACTGAGCACACTTGATCTTCAGTCAGCCGCTACTTGTGTACGTTGATGAGCGGCTAAGGATTCTCGAGGACTCTTTAGTGTATTGCGCAGCTGTGATAAAAAAATATGAATCATTCATTTTTCTCTCTACTTCTGAATGTATTTATTTTTGCTTTCTTTCCTAATTCCTTTTTTTCTCGTTTTGGTTTCCATTTCAGTTGTCTTATTGTCTGTGTCATTTGGAAACACAAAAAAAAGGTTGCTTAGCATGACCAGGCTTTACGGTGGCTGTACAATGAGCTCTCTGCTCTTAGCTCTGTGTTTTGGGATGCTCTGCACTCAAAGACTTGCTAATGGAGAGGGGGACAGACTGAATCTAAATGACGTGATTATCCGTGGCGCTGCCAACCGCAATCAGGGAGCAGGCACATGCAGAGAACCCCCAGAGAGGCACTTTATGTCCTGATAGACAGGCGGCGGCACGAGGAACCAGAGGTTTCGCTCGTCTTTTATCTTCCTCCGTGGAAGAACAGAAAGATAGACGCATGCGAGAAACAGAGATGAGAGACGGAATGAATAAGAGTGACAGCGAGAGAGAGTCAAAACAATTAAGCTATTGTTTGAGAGTTAGATGACAGTGACACAGGTACGATCATGGCCACAAGGGTTTTGTGTCACGCACAAGTCTTGACAATGCACACAGCTTTGATGGACAAAGGCAATATGAAGAGTTTGCTGTGGGTATTTTGAAGAGACTGTTGGCTGTTGAGCATAGAGCTGCATCATTTGGGGATAGACTGGTGAAAGTTCAAAGTGGTTTGCTTTGGATGGTTAGCCGCAGTCAGAGGGCTGCGTCACGCGTCATTGGGCAGAGAAGTGAGCCACAGCGGGAGCCCAGGGTGGACGTCAGGCCCAGAGGTGTCCACTTTATTAAGAAACAAAATGACCTACATGGCGACACGAGAGAGCTTTTGACTTGTTATTAGTTTGTTTAAGTGACGGAGAGTGAGAGATGTGTGTGTGTCTGAAAGCATCTCTGCGTCAGTGAGGTCAGAGGAAGCTATTGTACTGCAGGTGGAATGCAGATGTCAGTTGTAAAGTTGACTTTGGAAATTGTTTGGGGCCTCTGTTTAACCACATTCTACCTGACGTCTCTATTTTGGGCATGTTATTATAGGCAAAAAGAAATACAGTATTTTTAATATTTTAAAAATTGCTAAAGAAACTGATCATCAGTGAGCAGAAAGGCATTGAACACGGGAGCGCATTCCCGATCAGCAGCAGATCAGGAACGCGCTTCAAGCTGTCGGCACAAGCTGACAAAAAAACAAATTTAAAAGGTTGTTTCACAGCCTTTTTGTTTGTTTACCGCTCCATCTTCACTAGAAACATACTGTATGTAGAAACTCTGGACTACCTTTACATTTTTGATACAACGTTTGGAAATGGGTCAAAAGAAGACTGTTTCGCCCAGCCCCCCAATTCTGGTTTGCAATGCTATGTGACTAAGTCCCACAGCCACTCTGAGCTACAGCAAAGGGGAGGTCACAGATATGCTTAATCCAAAACAGTAGTATCTGGTGGACATGGTTGACGTAATACTGGAAGTAATATTGGGTGCAGCAGACGCCTTTGCTCGCCAGTGAAGTGGTGCAGTTGACGTAACAATGATAAGTTGAGTTGTAAACTTGTAATTGGTTCTAACATGTTCTAACGTAAGTGACCCGGTATGCTATCCTCCATTATTACTCTCCGCAGGAGAGTTTTGTTTTCACTTTCTAAATATGACACACCGATTGGTCAAGCCTCACGTGACACGTGACAATACGGTGAAATACTGTATAAATACATGGCATCACTTTGACAGTGTCTTTGCCACTGTCAAAGTGAGGTAAGACAGGAACCATCACGAAATGGCTGCATGGCTGATACATAATTGGCAGATAGGACAGATAGGACACTTATATAGACAGGAGGGATATGACACTTACACAGACGGATAGGACACTTACAGTACACAGACAGGACGGATAGGACACTTATACAGACAGGACGGATAGGACACTTATACAGACAGGACGGATAGGACACTTATACAGACAGGACGGATAGAACACTTACACAGACAGGACGGATAGGACACTTACATAGACAGGAGGGATATGACACTTACACAGACAGGACGGATAGGACACTTACAGTATACAGACAGGACGGATAGGACACTTACAGTATACAGACAGGACGGATAGGACACTTATACAGACAGGAGGGATAGGACACTTACACAGACAGGACGGATAGGACACTTATACAGACAAGACGGATAGGACACTTATACAGATGGATAGGACACTTATACAGACAGGACGGATCGGACACTTATACAGACAGGATGGATAGGACAGTTAGAACATAAAAATTAGAACATTCCCAACATTCCCAACACAAGTCTGGTAAGAGTGAGGTAAGACAGGAACAATCACGAAATGGTTGAGAAATGGCGGATACTGTAACAATTGGATAGGACACTTACACAGACAGGACGGATAGGACACTTACACAGACAGGACGGATAGGACACTTACATAGACAGGACGGATAGGACACTTATACAGACAGGAGGGATAGGACACTTATACAGACAGGACGGATAGGACACTTATACAGATAGAACATTCCCAACATTCCCAACAGCGGAGAGTTGTGCTCCGAGGAGCACTTTGTCTTATTGTTGTTGTTTCCATGCGCAACAATGGTCATATAAGCTGTGACGTCATCGTTTCCACAGAAGCTCCATTTTGAATGGCTACACGGTTCCGCCGAAACAGACATTTTTGAAAACCTTCACTTTTGAATCCTTTTTTAAAAATATGCGTGTGGACGAGAGGCCCAAATGTAGGGTAAAACATTATGCGTTTTGCAAAATATCCATGCTACTGTGGACAGAGCCTCCATCCAATAGCATGGAGATAGGACTGCTCTGTGATTGGCTAGTCCGTTGCTAGGCCAACCGGCTGACAATTACTACTTGATCATCACACAGTCTGTGAGTCAGTCAGTCAGTCACATAGCCACGTATATATGGCTGGATCTACTGTTGTGGCCCAGCCAAAACATTTTATCACATGGAGAGTGAGGATAAAGAGGGACAGTTGAAGACTCCTGCACTTGGCCTTTTAAATGATCCTAATGAAAATGTTAATGCCTGCAACATTCTGTGGGCAGCTTCATAGTTCAACTGCAGCTCATCAGATATTATCAGGGCTGCTCTCTTTCCCTCGCATCCTCTAATTTGTCATCCAATGGGGTTAAATGTGCGACAAATCCATTCTCTGAGACACGCACCAGTACAAATGATACAGGCTGAGATTTGAGATACCAGTATATCTCTGTCGGCCATCGGTCCACTTATCAGCATATTAATTAATCAAGGTTTCGATCTCTAACAGCATAAATGTGTCTGAATGTGTTATTTATGCAGGGTATTGAGTGGTTGCCTTTCATGCTGCATGGCAGTCAGTGGCAGCAGGCTGCGCAGATCTTTTAACCAATAGCCGATTTACAAGCTATTTGGGTGTTTTCATACATTTTTTTACATTTTGAAAGATCTTAAAGATTTTCAAGGGACGCCAGGTTCAAATAGGTTAACCCTTTTTGATGACATCATGTAGCCGCCCTGGTACTGTAAATACCAGAGTTGCTAACCACACATGGAAAGAACCTAGGAGGGTTTCAAGCATATGTTATCCAGGGAAACCTAGCTATATACATGCATGCGCATATTGGCTGTTTGGCTAATTTCCTGGACAGCATATCAGGTGTGTGGCCTCAGCTGTAATAATAGAAACTGTGTACTGTATAGTATATGTGTCTGTGTGTGAGAGGAAGAATTGAGAAGTGTGTGTGTGTGTGTGTGTGTGTGTGTGTGTGTGTGTGTGTGTGTGTGTGTGTGTGTGTGTGTGTGTGTGTGTGTGTGTGTGTGTGTGTGTGTGTGTGTGTGTGTGTGTGTGTGTGTGTGTGTGTGTGTGTGTGTGTGTGTGTGTGTGTGAATCTGCATGCACACGTGCGTGCGTGTGTGAGTGAGCGCACCCCTGTGCGTGAGGGGTAGAGAGAGAATATTCCCGAAGAGAATTAGAGGCCTTAGAGGGTAAAATGAGAGAGGGCTGATGCCCCCCTGCAGGCCTCCCCCGCCCTGCCCAGATCCCGACCAGGTGGACCTACCTACGTCAGACATAGAGGAGAGGTGTTCATCTGGCACCTAGCAGATTGCTTTGTTTCCCACAAAGCTCACTCGTGGGGTTAAGCAATGCCTATCGTTGTTTCGCTCTATATTCTCTCTCTCTCTCTCCCCCCCCCCCCCCCCCCCTTCCCGCTCGTTTGGAATCCACCACCATGCCTTCTGTTCTGTTATCAGTGGCAGGCCCATGCAATTTTTCAACGGTTTCCCTTTTGCTCTGTGCTCCGGTTTGATCTACATAGCCAGTCCGCCCTTGATTTGATGCGTGGGTGTTGTGCACAGCACAGAACATCTCTATTTTATAGCGATGCTCTGTGTGTTCATGTGTGTGTTTGTGGGCATGTGATATGCCATATTTATACTTTGTCATACGACGGTGTCGGTCACCAATAATAGCAGATCTACAACTCACAAAGTCACAGATGCAACGTGCTGTCATGTAGATTGCCTATTTTCGGCACGTGACATCGGCATACAACAGAGTATGAATGAAGCATGAGGTGGTAAACAGACTCCAACACCAGAGCAGGTGGATTAAGGGAGTCGATGAGGGCAGATCATCAAGCGGCTGACACTCTCCTGAGGCAGACAGAGGTGCTGAGTGAAAGGGACCATGCTGTTTTCACCCCAAGGCTGAAAACAACATTGTTAGGGTGTTGTTTTTATGTTGTTTTATTTGAAAGAAATTGCATGCCGCTCCAGGGAGAGAACAAGCAGCTTTTTGGTATTTTGTTGTTGTTTTTTTTACCTCCTGTTATCTCCGCTCCCCCTTAAGCACTTTCAACTAGGGCGTCCTATTTTGGGATGACATCATTATAGGCATATTTTGAAGATTTTTTTTTATTTGTAAAATTCTAAATGTTTCAAGATGCAAAAATAGCAGGTCTACAAGCTCAGAATGTATTGTGAAGGCTTTGTGGGCATGTAGATTGGATATGTTTGCTATTCGTCACTAGTGCCTAAGTGGATAAGGAGAACACTCATGAAAAGAGGCAACTGACGACACCATAAAATACCCCACTAACTCCCCCCTCCTCTCTACTCTCAGTCAGAGCCAGAGCATTACAAACGCTCCCTTACACAATAGAGCTAAAGCTAAAGTACCAACTACATTAATGCCATTCATTACCAGTCATGTTGACTGAAAGCATTACAGATGATGGTCTCCGTCACAATTGAAGAAGACCCGCCAGATGGTGTAAACCCGTTCCATGTTTTGAGTCTGAAAGAGACCTTTTACTTCATGTCACGTTCACGACACGTGTGTGAGCATGTAGATCAGCTATTTACCGTCACACAATGGGGTATACATGGGGCATTACTGTATGCCAGCTGCCCTTCTTTGTACAACTGCCATGTCTGCTGACGGCCCAGTCAAATAATGTCCTGTATGGCTGGAATATGAAGGTATACTGTCATATAACCATGCATACGGACGGAAACGTACTGTACACTACCATCATCCACGATAAATACCATACATGGGTTTATAATTAAAAACATTATCTACTGTGTAATATTCATACGTGATATAAAATAGTCAAATCAAATAGACCACTTTAGATTAAATAGGTCCATGACAATTGTATTACAAAATAAAGACAAAAGATATGTCATATCAATGTAACTTGAAAACTATACAGTCAAATGTTTGACACAATAACAAACTACAGTATGTGAGACTTCACACGACTGTATGAGCTTAAGCCTGATTTAACAGTGTCTCGCACAAAAAAATAGCAGCTTGTACATCTGCTATTTACAGCACGGGACACCATTGTACGACAGATTATAAATCAGACTTTAGAGATGGTTTCATTCCCCCAGAGCATTTCTGTGTCCATGCAGATCATGCAAAGTGTGTCTGTGTGTCTGTGTGCGCTGTGGTCCTTATGTTCATACTGTCAGTCTAATCGGCTAGCTTTAACAGGTGACGGTGTAGGACACAATGGCAAAAGGAGTTTCACATGTACTTGTCTTACACAGTAAATGAGTGTAAAAAGTGTTAATTTAACTTTTAGGGTGTAAAAACTATATATGAAGAAACAAAACGTTTTTGACAAGAGTTAAATGAACACTAAAGATTTTACTGTGTACCATTTCTGAGTGTTAATTTAACTAATTGACCCGCAATTGTCAATTTTACGGGTACTTTTTTACAATTTACACTGTAGACATTTTCCTCACTTTCTCTCTTTTTCACTCTCATTCCCTTTAGAGGTCTTCATCACTCTGTCTCTGCATCACTGCCCTTCCATCTGTATCTCTGGATCTTTTGTGTTTCTCTCTTCCAGCTCTCCACACGTCCCTTCTGTTTTCTCTCTCCTGCTTGTTCAAGTAATTTGTTCCATGTCTTTCTCTCGTCTTCCTCCTCCTCTGCTCGATTTATTTCTGCTCTCTGGTCCTTGGTTTATAGACACAGAGAATCTCACTGCCGCAGACAGAGCGAGCGCTCCCCCCGGGGTCCACAGCTGTTACAGCCAGATCAGACCGTTTCATCTCTAGATTCATAACGTCTCTCATTCTCAACATGAAATCCAATTTCTGCCCTCGCTAAATTAGACATTACTCAGCGTTTCAGGTAAGCGGTCCCAGGGAGTAAAATTAATGCGGTCGAAATTATGTGGTTTCACAATTGCTATAGCCAATATACGGAGACCTCATCCATATGCACACACATACACACACACACGCACTTACATACACACACACACACACGCATACACACCCAATATGCACGCGCACACTACTTAAAGTGCCTGTCCTTTGAAGATGTGGCTTTGAGTGCACGCTTGAGAAAGTGTTTCGGAGTGCTTTCAAGTACTTTGGCGTGCTGCACATTTGTTGGTTTGTTTGCGCATGTTCATAGAAAAGATTGTGTTGATTTGGAGGCTCCACTGATGTCGGTAAACCATTGAAATTATTTTCCATTCGGGGTGTCTGCCTGCCTTCATCTGTGTGAGTCATCTTCATCGCTCTCGTTCAAGTCCACTCGTTCCACAGTTACTTTGATTGTGAATGATGGAGGTTTTATTTTTCTTTCTTTCTTTCTTTCTGGAAGAAACTCCCAGAAATCTGCAAGCCTGCTACAGAACTCTGTCAGTTCTTTTAAATCACAACTGAAGGCCATTCTGTTTGCCACTGCAAACAGAATGTTTTTTTTAACCATCTCTTCTGTAATGTATTTTGTAATTATGCCATGGACCACTAGCCATAGTGGACCATTGGTTGAGAAATTATGTCTTAATGTTTTGTGTAACGCACTTTGAATTGCCTTATTCTTGAAATGTGCTATACAGAGAGATTTGGCTTGCGTTGCTTTACCTACCTTTCTTTCTTCCTTTCTTAATTTATTTTCTTCCTTTCTTCCTTCCTGCCTCCCTTTCCTGCCTCCCTTCCTTTCTTTCTTTCTTTCTTTCTTTCTTTCTTTCTTTCTTCCTGCCTCCTTGCCTTTCTTTCTTTCTTTTTTCTTTCTTTCTTCCTTTGTTTGTTTGTTTGTTTGTAATGTATCTGTCTTTCTTTCTTACTAATTGGTCCTTTCCTCCATCAGGTATCCCTTCCCGACAGTGTTCAGTACATGCAGTAAGAAGGACCTTGCAGCCAGCCTGGAGAAAGGCGTCGGCATGTGTCTCTACAACATGCCCGAGGTGAAGGTGCTCTACGGCGGACAGAAGTGTGGCAACGGTTACGTAGAAGAGGGAGAGGAATGTGACTGTGGGGAGCCAGAGGTATGGCTTTACCTTACTGTACCAATATATATCCAAGAGTGTACAAATGGACCAATTTAGTTCTATTTGTACATTCTCTGAGTTAAATGAACACTCAGGCCTATTGTGTAGGACGTACACAATAGGCTATACACATATTGAACTAGAAAAAGTGCTCCTCGGAGCACAGGTCTCCGCCAGGTCAGGTACGTTATTGTGGCCTCCTGATGGTGCTATAATAGGCCAATGTGAAAAGGGTGCCATTTATTCTTAGGTCGTTCACAGCAATCGGACACTGCATTCATGATTTGAGGCATTTTGTTCCAAAAATGTGTTTTGCTAAATTAGACCTGCTGGTGGCGCTATAACAGGCCAATGTGAAAAGGGGTGGCATTTCTTCCTTGGCCTAGTGGGAATGTGTTTGTGAAATTTCATGGAAATCGCAAGCTGTTCCAGATGGCGCTATAACAGGCCCATGTGAAAAATTTGAGGCAGCGGTTCTGAATTGGCATCCAGGGAGTGTGTGTGCACAGTTTCGCAGCGACCGGGCCAACGGTGCCGGAGATTAGCTGGTAACACACAGACAGGACACACACACGGACGGACGGACGGACGGACGGACGGACGGACGGACGGACGGACGGACGGACGGACGGACGGACGGACGGACGGACGGACGGACGGACGGACGGACGGACGGAGGGTAAAACATACTCTCTCGCCATGCCTCTCGCCATGAGTAAAACATACTCTCTCGCCAGTATAAAGAACACAATTGGCCGTGTTAGGGGGAGGGAAGCCAAGCAGGTAGGGTGATCTTTGTCACCGCACGTACTCCTACAGGCCGAGGCGGCGCCTGTCAGTAGGGAATGTTGAACGGGAGGAGTAGGACGGAGGCACTGTGTCCTCCCGTTGGGGGTCCTCACTGGCAGGTGATCCAGTAGGGCACAGTAGCCATGGCAATGCGTGGGAGGAATTAATTGGCATACAGTACTGGCTAAATTGGGGCAAAAAAGGGGTAAAAATATTTTTCTTCTCTAAAAAAAATGTATAAAATAAATCGTCCCTGGAAACCATATTGATTTACAAACACATTTCAAACATCCATGACATGATGATGTTTAGTTTGTTCATTTTAATGACTTTGGATAAAATATAAACAAACACAAAATAAAGAAAGAAAGCCATTAACAGGAACATGTTCTGTATTTATGTACAATATGGTCCTTTAAGAGGTGGACCACAGTTAAAACGAATGAACCAAAATAAACCATAACTGCATGACCCAGCCACAAAATAACAGAAAACCTCAGCGACTCATACAGTAACTACCCCCCAAAACAAACCACAACAAACATAAGAGTCAAACTCTCTCATGGCAACAGCAATGTTTCTGAGACTTTAATGCACTGAAAGTTGGCGAGGAAAAATTGTAAAAAAGAACTGTCTAAATCAATGCAAACCCCCAGAGGCCCACGAATATGAGTGTTTTATTTACATCACTCTCTCTCTCTCTCTGTCTCCAACATGTGCTGAGCAGTGTGCCCTGACAAGGCAGCCACGGTGATGTCATTTCCTTCTTACCGGCCCATTAATCAAACATGCTGTCCAAACGTGTGACAAATGAAACAAACAAAAGTGTAATCAGGGTGAGACTGAGAGTGAGCTTTCTTTGGCTGTGCCATCCAAACAACTGGGCCGGGTCAGTGAGGTGTTCTGAAATGCACGCATGCATGCACGGCTACACACACACACACACACACACACACACACACACACACACACACACACACACACACACACACACACACACACACACACACACACACACACACACACACACACACACACACACACACACACACACACACTCACACTCACTTCTTAGAGATTCAAGTACAGCACACACTCACTCACAGACGCATTATGGTGCTCACGAAATTCTCTCTCAATTACATTATGCAGAGACTGAAGCTGAAATCACAAGCACATCTGGAGAGCAGGTACTGTACCATCACCTCACCCAATAGCCTCCCTGCCAGGACAGCTGTTCCCTTCACTCACAACACGGCGCTCAACAAAGAAACACGTCACTCCGAGCCTTTCAAGTTTTGACATAATTTCCCATCGTCTGTTGGCTGTCGCGTTCAACAACAACAAAAACACTCACGTTCCCACTTTGGTGTTGGCTGATTTAGCGCCCAGCCAGCAAAGCAAAATAATAAAGTGTTATTCCGGAGACGTCAGAATCATGACAGGGCAAGGCCAGTCGGCCAAAGTTGATTTTGAAAGAGAACGAAGAGAAGTTAGGATACTGGGAACTCTGGACGTGGCAATAGAGCATCGCAGTTGCGCAGAATCCGGGTGCCGGAAGTAAATACTCAATGCATTTTTCCCATTGACTTTTCCAAAAATATTTATATCAATGAATTTAAGCCTAGAATCAAGCCATCCAGGATTCTGGTGAATCATGACCATAAAACCTTTTTTTCTGTAATTTTTCAAATTTTATATTTAATGATATGATATACTATGTTTAATAAATACCCTTTGTTTTGCCGTTTTCAAAAAAGTTTTTTCACAGAATCAAACGTTTTATGGTCATGATTCACCAGCATCCTGGATAGCTTGATTCTAGGCTTAAATTAATTTATATAAATATTTTCGGAAAAGTCAATGGGAAAAATGCATTGAGTATTTACTTCCGGCAACTGGAAGTGGGCGGGAACTGCGACGCTCTATATGCAGTGGTGGAAAGTAACTAAGTACATTTACTTTTACAATTTTGAGGTGTTTGTACTTTACTTGAGTTTTTCCAATTTCCAATACTTTTACTTCTACTCCACTACAGTACATCTCGGATCCAAATATTGTACTTTTACAATACTACATTTATTTGAAAACTTTAGTTACTAGTTACTTTGCAGATATAAATTATTACGTTATATAAAACATACATATAAAGAAAATATCACATGGATGCACCTGGGATGTATCATCAGTGTTGTAGCCTGGGGTCATAGGGTGTTTCGGGTCTCGCAACATACACCCTCGCCCAGGTGACCCAGCCGGGGTTCATCAAGCCCCAACTTACATCCCAGGTAGCTACCCACGGTCAGTCCTATAGGGAAAGACAGGGCCACTCAGTCCGCTTCTCCGGAAGTACTCTGCCTGAACACGGGGAGGCTCTGGCACGTGGAGGGACTAGGCTCTGTGGGTTGTCTCCTGGCCGGGCTCCTCCTTCGTCTCACCAGGTCCAGGACCTGAGCACTGCGCCAGATCAGGTGCACCGCCCCGATCCAAACATTTCCTTCTGGCGTGATGTTTCCTTGGGTCGATACCACTAGATTGGGCCGTCAAATGGTATTAGCTCCACTTGCGGTTTGCTGGAATGGCCCTCCTAAAGGCCTCACCGTGGGTTTGTTGGGCTTCTTCCTCACGGAAGACACAGCCTGGGGCGCTAACCGATACTGCTCCCGGTATGGCGTCTACATTCCGGCTGTCACCCGTCTCTCCGGTGGTCACCAAACTATTCCTGCTTGTCACGTAGTCTAATTCCTATGAGCCACTATAAATAGAGTCACTAACTATAAAGAAAACATCACATGGATGCACCTGGGATGTATCATCAGTGTTGTAGCCTGGGGTCATAGGTTGTTTCGGGTCTCGCAACATACACCCTCGCCCAGGTGACCCAGCCGGGGTTGATCAAGCCCCAACTTACATCCCAGGTAGCTACCCACGGTCAGTACATTAACCACTTTAGCCATATTTTATACCTAGACTATTTGAAAATAGCCGATCTACAAGCTCACAACGTGTCGCATCACGACGCGTTGTGAGCTTGTAGATCTGCTATTTTCAAACATTTTTGTACTTTTACTTTTGGTACTTTAAGTACATTTTGATACCAATACTTTTGTACTTTTGCTTGTAACAGAGTAAGTCTACATTGCAGTATTGATACTTTTACTTAAATAAAACAGTTGTATACTTTTTCCACCACTGGCAATATGAGAACTGTTGACCGGTTGGGGGAATATTTTGTAGTTGTTTGTATTTTCAACCGCATCCAGCCTGCAGCCGCTCAGTTCTGTTCCCGCTCTACCTTTGTAGCCTTCACTGCATCATTGATTCAGTAGCTGAAGCTACACACATGGAACAAGATATCAGAATAAAGACTGGATTCTTTGATCGAGTGGAGCGGTGGTTCTCAAAGTGGGGTCTGGGCACCCCACTTTGAGCTTACATTTGGGGGAGGTAAATAATTGGCTTAGTCACTCTCTTCATACGCCAATGGTTAATGCCCGTGTGCATGTTCAGAACGATTGGTAAGTACACTGAAGATAAAAATGGTTGAGGACAGACGGACAGCGGTTTTCTCATTTTATAGTAGATAATAATATACATTTTCGGTTGCCATGGCACAAAAGCCTTTCAAGGTCTAAGATCTGTTATTTTGAGGAAAATTGATTCGATGTAGAGTAAAAAAAGGAATGGAACAAGAGGGCCCTAAGGGACCCCGGTAAACTAGATATAGGGTTTAAGTGGTTTAAAAGCATTCTAATCATGGAGCCTCATACAGGCCAGCTCTATCATTTCCATTGAACAACAACAACTGGGTATGATTTCTCCATGACCTTCCTGATGTCATGGCAATGGACCTTGTGCGGTTCGGGCGATAGGCCCACTTGGACAGGGAGATGAAAGCATCCTTCACTCATAATTCTAAACAATAGACTGACGTCAGGGTGAAGAATGAAATGAGTTGGCCCCATAAAAAACACCCATCAACTGATAGTTAAAAGGCTGAAATCCTCAGCCAATTCAGCCCCGAGTCCTCAGCTGTCAACACCTCATCAGATGTTAAGTGTGATGCTGGTGTTGTGTGTGCACAAAACATTGTGGATGCACTTGTTAGGCATCTAACAATGTCTGCCTTGTGGTGTTTCACGGCCATCTTCTTCCCCTTATCTGCCTTTTTCGACTTCTGCCACCGGCCAGTTCATCCTGCCATTGCACGCAATCAAGATCCGTTTTCATGCTAACTTCAGGTTCTCCATGCTGTAAATTGCCAACTCTGCATTCGCTCACTATCTTTTTAGCGCCATCAAATCTCAGCTCGAGACCACTTCAGCCAAGCCCACCCATGCACCCACTCTTTCAACTGCCTCAATTGATTTCTGTCTGCCTCTCTCCCCTCCTCAGGCCTCCCACTGGTTCGATGCACACAGGGGGGGGGGAGGTGGCATCCCATCAAATGAGCTGTGCTTCACACAAGTCCAGAAATCTTTTGAAATCCCCAAATCCAAAACATGTGAGCCTGCAGCCTCAGGGCCACACATGCCCTTTGCGTTGACAAAGAGCGAGCATTTCTCAGCACTTGGCTAATGTTGCCATGTCCCTCAAAACTCAAAGGGGTCGCCGAGGTCGGTGGGCAACAGGAAACGTGCTCGTCCATCCCAGAAGGCTTGACCTGACATGGTCCTCCACGGCAGTATCATGTGCTGAGAGAAGATATCGGCTAACGCTGATGGGGTCCATGTGTTGTTTTTTGTGTATGTCTCTCTCAGGAGTGCATGAACCCCTGTTGCAACGCCACCACCTGCACCCTGAAAGGAGACGCTGTGTGTGCCCACGGACAGTGCTGTGAGGATTGCAGGGTAAGGAAGCATCTCTGTCTCAACCTTTCTGTTGCTTTCTCTGTCTCCAAACACGTTTTATTATACAACCTTCTCCCCAACCGTGCATTAATACGCCGGGAGTGCACAAGCTTACTCGCACGATGTCTCTATAAAACATAAGCACGCGCACACGCACACGCACAGACACAGACACAGACACAGACACAGACACAGACACAGACACACACACACACACACACACACACACACACACACACACACACACACACACACACACACACACACACACACAGCTCTGCACCTCTGTCTTTTTCTCTTCACTGTCTCCACATCTCACCTGCCCTTTCAGACCATTCTGTTTACTCTGAGCTGTGTGGAAATCATGTTTTTTAGCTCCATTGGCATGTTTACTTTGCAGGGATGGGAACATTGCATTTCCAAGGCTATGTCAGACAGTAGATATCCACTCAAGTGCAAGAACAAAATCTTTATCTCTGATTTCTATTTTGGTAATTAACTGAGAGTATTATTCTCTTGTGATTTGATTAATACAATTTATCACCTGCCCGCCTGCCTTTTACAATTTAATTCAACAGGCTTTTTCTTCTTTCTAAGTTTCCTACCTCTTGCTGAAGATGTGATTGTTCCTTTGACATGTAAATGCCTTTCAATGAAGTTCTCAGATGTGTGCCTCCCCTTTGAAAATGGGACATTTGCTGGAGTTGATTAAGTTCTTTGAAGCTGCTCATTTTCTATTAATCACGTTTCAGTGTAGACTTTAGATTGGAAGGAAAGTGAGGTCCCTCCTCTCCTCTGCCATGAAAAGAGCGTGGACCCCCGTGCTGTAAGACATAATTAACCACATTAACCCTGATGTCCATATTTCCACAATGTTTCTCTTTTTCAAACTTTTTCAAAAGATTTCCTAAATGGCAGTTGTGCAAGCTCACTGAGTTTGTAGTGAGCGTGGCTATTTTCAAATAACTGAAGTTAACCCCTTGAATCATAATACCTTACTTAGTTGCCTGGAGTCCCACAGGGCTCTATTGTCGGTTTGCTCATCTCTCTCTACACACCAAACACCAAATTTCTACACCGAAAATAGTCTATCTACAAGTTTACAGTTGTTGTCCTGTGACGCATTGTGAGCTTGTAGATCTTAGACATTAACCCTGATATGATTATTGGCAACATGGCAACACTGATTCTGGTGTGTGTTTGCACGTTTTGCAGCTTAAACTGGCTGGCATACCGTGCCGGGAGGCTAGTAACTCCTGTGACCTGCCAGAGTTCTGCACCGGCACCAGCCCTCACTGCCCCGCCAACGTGTACCTGCATGACGGCCACGTCTGCCACAACGTGGACGGGCATTGCTATAACGGCATCTGTCAGACCCATGAGCAGCAGTGCATCACGCTGTGGGGACCAGGTTAGTTGAAACGGCCTCCAGTGTCGCACACGAAGAGGGCAGATCTACAAGCTCACAACACGCTGTTGTCGCGGTGCGCCTGTGAGCTCGTAGATCTGCCATTTTCGGCGCGCAACTAAGTATAAATCAGGCTTAAGAATCATTTCGCCGACCCTGGTTTTTGGGTGCTTTCACCTTGGTTCATTTTCACTGTCTGTCCATCTCCATGCAAGGAGCCAAGCCCGCCCCAGAGGTCTGCTTCGAGAGGGTCAACTCCGCGGGAGATCCATATGGGAACTGCGGGAAGGATTCCAAAGGCTCCTTTGCCAAATGCGAATCGAGGTAATGGCTGCATCAAGAATGCCGTTACAAAGGCATAGAGAGAAATGACTGCATAGCAGCACTGTTAAGCTTAAGTAGCATCGTCAGCAACCACCATTACACAATGGATTCTGATCTCAAAAACAAAGAATTTACTAGGGTAAAAAAAAAGTAATATTAAGAAGATAGCAGCTAATTACCATCTCAAGTACTTATGGAGCTATTTTTGTTGGCTAATTATCATAAGATTCTCACCCTTTGGGTGAGTTCTCTTATCAAGCGCTTTGCTAATTGATGTAATTGCTTTAATGACTGGGGGACTGAAGCAGAACAGTCATTAACTCCCTTTCAATAGTCTGTCATCTCTGGCTACAATTAGACATTTACTCTTACACTTCTGAGATAATATCACATGTTCACACTCTGGGCTTTATTCATTAAATATGTCCATTAGTTTGCTAGTTGCTTTGTGTGTGTGTGTGTGTGTGTGTGTGTGTGTGTGTGTGTGTGTGTGTGTGTGTGTGTGTGCGCGTGCGTACACATGCGCACACACATGCTTACTGTATGTACATACATATGTGTGTTGTACTCAGGGATGCAAAGTGTGGCAAAATTCAGTGCCAGGGAGGTGCCAACCGACCAGTGATTGGAACAAATGCCGTCTCCATAGAAACCAACATCCCCCTTCAAGACGGTGGACGCATTCTGTGTCGAGGGACCCATGTCTACCTCGGTGATGACATGCCTGACCCTGGGCTGGTCCTGGCCGGTACTAAGTGTGGAGAGGGCATGGTAAGAAGACATATTTAACAGTATTAAATGATGGTAAAGATAAATAATGCAAGTTTCTTTTCCTTCCCTGAGGCAATACTTGCTGTTGCTAAAAACGTGCAGCCACTTAAACATGTTTAACGTTGCTTTTCCCTTTTCTAGATGTGCCTGAATCGCCAGTGCCAGAACGTCAGCGTGTTTGGTGTGCATGAGTGCTCTGGGAAGTGCAGTGGTCGTGGGGTGAGTGCTAAATGCCTGGAGCAGAGTGTTTAATGTTAAATTATGCATTGTAGCTTGTGTAGCGGCGTAAAAGAGCCTTGAGGTTTTGGATGACTCTGTGTTTAACTATTTAGTCAAGTGTGTGGCCAATTGAACTAAATGAAGCCTGTCCTACTGGCCTTTAAATTTTACACGGTAGTGTTCCAGTAGCCCATGCAACTATGTATTTACAGCACGGCCCGTGAGTTACTGCGACTGCTCCCATTCTGTGCAATCAATCTTCATTGCCCTGCTGAGGTTAAATCAATCCCATTTAAGGGCATCATTTATGTTGTGCTTAAAGTGCTGTCCATCATCTTCTGGCTGCAGATATGATAGCGCGTTGGAGGAGAGCTTAAATGCAATAGTAGCTGTTTTAGGACCACGGAAGCGAACAGAAACCTGCCAAAAAAAAAGGTTCTCTCACACTCTCCGCACCTTTTATCAATATTTGAACAGGCCCCTTTTATCTTTTATTTACTTTGTTGCTTATCTCTGTGAATCAAAAAGAGTGCCCAGGGCCAGATTTGCTCACAGTAAAGCTTTTGAACTTCTGTATCGATTACGGCGCATCTCATGGAGACGGTATAAAATTATAAATGAAAGCTAAAGTCAGACAGTGTTTTTAGGTTTACCTTTACAGTATATTACCTTTACAGTTTCTTGTCCTCAGGTCAACATCAAACTCCCCCAAACTTAATTTGCCCATTTCTCAAATAGAATAATAAAATATCTATCCCAGGGTCCTTCACAAAAAAGTGAGTTGGTATTGAGAGCGAAGTTAATGCCTGAATGAAACACCGTCATCATGCACCAAAATGTAATTAAATATCTATAGGAGAAGGCGTGCTGTTCAGATTCCTGAATTAAGCGAAGCGTGAGTCGGGATCAAATCTGTTTTGTGTTGCATCCTCCCTCCTGTAGGGAGCTGACATCGGTCAAATCAAAATAAATGAATGAATGAATAGTTTATTTCTTATGTAGGCTGAAGCCGGGGCTTATTATGCCTTCCCTATTTGATAAATATGTTTGATAAATGATCAAACATGATGATGCATGGTAAGAGTTCAGACTGAAAGGCAAGTATTATACTTAATCAAAGAGTTTAATGTTATTGTGTACAAGGTAACTCACTCAGGTTTCTGAGTTTCTTTTCATGATTCAGTGCTATTTCATGAATATGTTATTTGAAAACGAAAGGAATTTCTATAAACCTGTCGACCCAACTCTTACACTACACATTGCCCTTGGCAATATTCTTTATCTGGTAATAAATTTGAAATATCTATATTGAATGGTAAAAAAATATATATATCTGAGAGGCTATTTCCTCATGGGAGTTCCATTACATCACCTTTAAAAGCTTATTTGATATACAGAATGAACTAGATGAGGTACCATCAGACTTGCTAATGCCATTTAACATTGAGTACTGCAGAAGTGACCAGGCATTGAATACGTTTATTGTATAGCCATTGATTCTCAAAGTGGGGTCCTTGGGGGGGTACCGGGGGGTCCCCAGCAGAATTAGTTAATATAGCGTCACAATCATTTTAACAACTTTAACCATATTTTATACTTTGGCTATTAAAAAATAGCAGATATACTCGAGTGCCGCGCTATGAGCTTGTAGAACTGCTATTTCTGAAAAATCCCTGGCACAAAATATTTTGAGATGGGGGGTCCGCAGCCAAATACATCATACATCAATCATTTTGGGGGTCCTTGACATGAAAAAGCACTGGTATAGACCCATTCAGCATCAATTAATCTTCTACATTTTGAGTTTCATGTGACTTGTCTGTTCTAAGTACCCACCAGTTTTAATTTGAAGGAGGTTAAATGAGATTATTCCCTGCTGACTCGGAGAGAGAACAGTAGCTAATCTTTGCGATGTTAATTAATGATGGAGGTCATGGGTTATCTTTCTGTTGTGGGGTAATTATTTATCCTTGGACTACCTCTTGCCACAGTTATTACAGTTTTATGGATGCACATACATGTTGGGTCATGTTTTCCAACAAGCACACTCCCCTTCACACATTCATAAAACCTCCCCTCAGCTGTAGCATATCGTCAGGCAGAAACCTTGTATGTCCAAAACCCTTCAGGAAATGGGAGGAATAAAGAATCTCTGTTCCAATAGATCCAATGTTGTCATTATTTAGTCACAAGCTCTTGTTGATACTTTTAATTTGTTAAATATTGATTAAATCCACAGGACCACTTTCAACCTATTTTGGGCATGTCATTTTAGTTTTAAAAGCAAATATCAAAAAATAGTAGATTTGCTAGCTCACATTGTTCATGTTGTGAGCTTGTAGATTGGCTATTTTCGAACGACAATATCATACGATAAAGTAATTTATCAAAATTACAAATGTATTAATTAATAAAAATGTATAAAATTGTATTTATGATTTTATAAATAAAATTATAATATTAATATAATAATAATGATATAATAATAATATTATATGATAATAGTAATATTATAATTTATCATTTTATTTATAATATATCAACATTAATGACAATCTGAATGTCATAAAGTAATTTATGAAAATGCATGAAAAGATGAAATATGCGGATACAAGGTTTCTGCCCAGCAGCGACGATATAAACTGCACATGCCCCTACATCTGCGCTAACGCCCTCGACTGCCTACCGGGTGCCTCTTAACCTCGTCACCCGGTCCGTCCGAGGGAGTGTTCGCGCTGCCGGGAGGCAGGGAAGGCACTTCACCATGTGAGGCCACGTGAAAACCAGATCCACCCTATACTCCCACATCTCCCTGCCTTCGCCACCTCCCTCCTTCTGTCATTCTAGCTGGCAGCTGGACTCCATTACCTCGCTTGGGGAATCCTCCTGGATCCCGCTCCAGTCCTGGAAAACCCAGGCTTTTTCAGGGATGGGCTCTCCCACACACATGTTTTATCCATTCTGTGTGTATACACACACACACACACACACACACACACACACACACACACACACACACACACACACACACACACACACACACTCTGTCTAAAGCCCCCTTCTACAACACTGAAAATCTCTTTGGCCTACTGGGAGCGGAGCAGTTTGTTTGTAAAAGTGAACCAAGTGCTTTAGACGTGGTCCGAGATTCTCTGTTTATCCTGAATTTTACACAGATGGAAGATCTGTTGTACATAATGAATGCTTCTTTTATATCTGGGTTACAGCCGACAAGGAGTATATCAAATGCACCTGGATAGCATATGGCACAGGATGTAACAAGACAGACGCGCACACAAGGATGACAGCTAAATCAACAGAGTGGATCATATAAAACCAAACTTACAGCGCTACTTTTTACGAAACGATAAACTAAAGTTACAAGAGCTAATGAGGGCCATCTGTTTTCCAGTATTGGATTAACTGATAATGAGCAGGATTGGAATAATAGCCTCCATGTTTTGCAGGTGTGCAACAACAAGAAGAACTGCCACTGTCAGGCCCACTGGGCCCCTCCGTTCTGCGAGAAAGCTGGATTTGGAGGCAGCATAGACAGCGGACCAATGAGACTGGCAGGTATTGATAAATGTGTTGCACTGTTCTCCTTCTGACAGAGAGACAATAGCACACACAACCAGGAATGAGGTTGACACACTATAAAGTCTACAAAACACACATATTGCCTCGTACTTACATTCTTGATCAGCGTCAGTTGTATTGATTTTTGGCTCGGACTGAGATGTCTGAACTCCCCTTTCCCCTCAGCAATACAACATGTACTTTTAAGGGAGGCAAATCCATTTTTTTAAGATGAGGAAAGCAAAACGGTATGAGGAAAGAAAGTACATTTCTCTGAAGACTAACTAAGTACATTTACTCAAGTACTGTACCTACTACCTAAGTACAGTTTTGAGTATTTCCAAATTTCTGTACTTTTACTTCTACCCCACTACATCTCAGAGGCAAATATTGTACTTTTACTCTACTACAATTATTTGAAAACTTCTAAAAAACTAACAAGTTGCTAGTTACTTTGTAGATAGATAATTATTATTACAAAACCACCAGTAACCACTTCAGCCCTATTATACATTTCGGCCATTTGAAAATAGCCGATCTACAAGCTCACAATGCGCCGCGTTGTGTGCTTCTAGATATGCTATTTTCAAAAGATGTTTTTGAAAACTTGTAAAAACGTGTGAAATGGGACATTCTGTATAATGACTGCGTACTTTAACTTTTGGTACATTTTGATGCCAATACTTTTGTACTTTTACTCAAGTCAATTTTGAATTCTGGACTTTTACTTGTAACAAAGTATTTCTACATGGCAGTATTGATACTTTTACTTAAGATAAAAATGCTACAAGTACTTTTTCCACCACTGGTAGTAACAGCTTCTTGCGTATGTTCCTCCATTGTTGCGTGCCGTGTAGATGTGCGTGAGTGTGTATTAATGTGCATGTTGTCGCGTGTGGCATCAGTCGACAGCGTGGTGGTCACGGTGGCGATCCTGGTCACCCTGGTGAGCCTGCTGGGAGTCACCTTCCTTGTGTTTCTGAAGAGGAAGACTCTGTTACGCCTCCTCTTCACCAATAAGAAGAGCTCTCTGGAGAAACTCAGGTAACATGGCCACAGATGTTCGGCAAGCCAGAGCACGGTGCTTTAGAGTCACGATTCAGTGTGGCGCATTTTAATTGATATGTACAGTATCATATATATCATTATATAGTTGACTATACTGTATATAGAACATTTGTGAACATTTGACAAAAGTAGCCGATTTACATGCGATGCAACAAGATTTGGTGTAGAGCAGATCTAGATTCCTGGGGGTCCCCAGTCAACAGACATGATGAATTCGCAACAAGATCTAAAGACATATCTGGTTGTTTTTATTCTGTTGAATCATTCCTTTTTAACCGCAGTACGTTAGGGACATTTTGATCCTGATGTTGGAAACAGCCTTATTTTTGCACTGCAGTGAGTTTATATAACTTGCTTGGGTTCCTGTGACCCCACATTGTCAGATGTAGCCTCGTCTCTGATCCATGACAAATACACAGTATTCAATCAGATTGTAGCAAGGCCTAAAGTTCTGTCCCTGACTGTGTGTACATAGATCTGTGGAGGGCCACAGGCCAAGCAGCCCCATCAGGACCCAGTCTGTGTACCGGGCCTCCCCCCAGCGCAGGCCCCCTCCTAAACCGTCTGGAGCCAGCATTTACAAGGTGGGTCACAGTGTCTGGAAGAAGCCAGAGAGCTGCCTGTTCCTATAAGATACCAATCTTGTGTGTGTGTGTGTGTGTGTGTGTGTGTGTGTGTGTGTGTGTGTGTGTGTGTGTGTGTGTGTGTGTGTGTGTGTGTGTGTGTGTGTGTGTGTGTGTGCGTGCATGCTTGTGCGCGCGCGTGTGTGTGTGTATTTGATTTGATTTGATACAGTTTTTTTTCTCCTAATTATACTCTAATAATGCAGGGGTCTTCAACGTTTTCAGGCCAAGGACCCCCTTGCTGAGAGAGACATGAAGCAGGGACCCCCTCTATATTGTATAAAAATTGTTTATTTTTTTCCCCTTTACACCTATACCTCTTTGCCAAAAATAGCCGATCTACAATCTATAGCCGATCTACAACGCCTCGCATTATGTGAGCTTGTAGATCGGCTATTTTTGGCTAAAGTTCTCCTCAGAAAAGGAATGCTAGTGGTTAATGTAAAAAATATCATATCACACAAAGATTTGGTGGCCCCCCTGTCGTAACTTTGAGGACCCCCTAGGGGTCCCGGACCCCCTGTTGAAGACCCCTGCTCTAATGGAGTCTTGCAACAAGCACATATAACTTGCAACTCAGCCTGGACTCCTGGAGCCTGGAGCATTGTCATCGCGTTCGATTTGTAAAACGAAACAGGGGGACCATTTTCTTAATCACTTATATATACATACTGTACTTCATCATACAAAGAAAAAGAAAGAAAATGAATTAGAAATATTTAGAAAATCTGCCCAAAATAGGGTTAATGTGGTTATTTAATTCAGTCTGACCAGAAGCAGGGACAAAACATATCCCCTCTGGCCATGAAAATGAATGACTGGGGGTATATCAACTCCCCCCCCAGTAAATCGAACTCTGTTTGTTGTCCAAACTGAGTTTATCCCAGACTCATTGTCAAAAGAATAGATAATTGATTTTGCCTCCGAATCTCCCTTGAAGGACTATTAATCAAGTCAGTATTGTTGGCAGAAGGCAGAGAAAGTATAATTGAGAGTTGGTCCCGTTTATACGGATACAGAAACACAGGACACAGTAATCATTACTGCCTATAGCGTTTCTGTCTGCGATAAAGAGTTTTATTCCATTGAGGCAGGGAACACACTTGATTGATTTGGGCACAGAGCAAAAATTGGTTTGGACCTCCCTGTGCTTGAATTGATCAGCAGTGAGAGAGATTAATGTGTGATCTGTGCGAGTATAACAAAAACGTGTGTGTGTGTGTGTGTGTGTGCTCTTCAAGGTTCAAGGTTTTTCATTGTTACATCTTGGTGTATAGGCATACATAAGAGCAGTGATGGAAGAAGAACTCACATGTTTTACTCAAGTAAAAGTATCAATACTGCAATGTAGATATACTCTGTTACAAGTAAAAGTCCCGTATTCAAAATGTACTTGAGTAAAAGTACAAAAGTATCGGCATCAAAATATACTTAAAGTATTAAAAGTAGAAAGTTCCCAAGTTCAAAATGTATTAAAAAATCGTTTGAAAATAGCCGATCTACAAGCTCACAATGCGTCGCATATGGCCGAAATAGGGCTGAAGTGGGTAATGTATGTTTTGTAATAATAATCAAAAACTACAAAGTAACTAGTAACTAAAGTTTTCGTATAATTGTAGTGGAGTAAAAGTACAATATTTTCCTCTGAGATGTAGTGGAGTAGAAGTAAAAGTATTGAAAATTGTAAATACTGAAGAAAGTAAAAATACCTCAAAATTGTACTTAAGTACAGTACTTGAGTACATGTTACTTTACACCACTGCATAAGAGTAAAAGAGTTGCCATGTTGACATCGACATACAGTATGAACCACAACTGATGCGAACCAGATTGTACAGTAGGTCACATGTAGCCAGGCAACCAAACGTTGCATGACATTACTTGCTAAGCAGCTTGGATTGGCTGAAGGACTCCATAATATGATATCTCATATTGATATCATTGTTTGGAATGTCATTTATATTATTATGTATCGTAGCTGTCGGTTGGAAACCGTTTTGTATGTCCAAAACAGTTACGTTTCAGGAAGAAGAAAAAAAACGCCTGTGTTCCAATGGATCCAATGTAGATTATATTTACTCACAAGCTCTTTTTATTGCTTAACTATGTCTAAAACCCACAGACACACTTAACCATTAAATCAACAGTACTACAGTAGCAGATCCTCCTTTTGCACAACGCTCTAAAAAATATATTTCCCCCTTTTTTTATGGGGGTTCCCATGGGTTCCCAGATTGCAAAAGAAACCAAACTGAGCAACAAGCTGAAATATGGAGATATAGGGTTTCTGCCAGACAGCAAGAATATACAGTATATATGTTTTTCATTAACCACTTTCCTATTTTGGCCATGTCATTACAGGCAAACATTTTAAAGTCGTTGTCAAGTACAAAATCAGGCTTAAGTTGTTATTGAGCAGACAGTTGGCCTGCTAAACAAACAACAGACATCGATAAGGTCCCAATGACAATGGACAGGTCATTTGCCTGTCTTGGCATAGATAAACCCGTGGTAGAAGGCCTTCCTCTGAGACTGAGTGCTCATTAGCAGCATGGACTCCACCTGTGTTCCTGTTGGAAACAGCCTGTCCATTCTAATCACGCTGGTCGCTTCACTGATGTCCAGATGTCCAGAGGCCTCACAGCAGCTCCTGTAACCGCAGTCCTATCTCTGTGTGTGTGTGTGTGTGTGTGTGTGTGTGTGTGTGTGTGTGTGTGTGTGTGTGTGTGTGTGTGTGTGTGTGTGTGTGTGTGTGTGTGTGCGTGCGCCTGGTTGTTTGTGTGCAATTACAGAAGTGCCCGTTTGCGCGCGCGTGTGTGTGTGTGTCAGGCAGGAAATCAGTCCAACTATTCCAGGTGTTATTATGTTGTTGTGGAGCAGGGGTCTAACAGCTGTTGAGGACATGTGGCGGGTCTCTGGCTTTAACGGTTTTAGAATGTCAGCTCCAATAATGTTGTATTCCGGCTTTATGGCTCCCACTGACAGCGGCTATTTCACGCTCATGATAGCTTCATGACCCGGGTGAGGTTTTACTTTTATCGCCGGTGCTGCTGCACTTTGAGAAGCCCAGGTAAAGGCTTTGAATTATCGTCCTCAACGCAAAGGCTATGAGAGGCAGAGGATTCCCAGCGGGGATAGGAGCAGTAGAGGGAAAGCGTGAGTAAGATAAATTGTGTTGGAAAGAGTGAAGGCTTTAATTCCAATTTAATAGATTGGACCTAATTAATGTAATAACTTTAAATGTCTCTCTCTCTCTCTCCCTCCAGCCATCTCACCTGATCTCGGAGCCTCTCCTCCCGCCCCATAACTTCCACTCCCACAGTCTGCGCAGACTGCCCCTCTACCAGCCGCTGCACATCAGCCACCCCGTGCCGCTGGTCCTGAATGTGGGGCAGCCCACCCTGCCCCCCGCCGTGCCTCCTCACCACAGAGCCCTGGCCGCCCACACCGTGCCCAGCTCATCGCTGGCGGCGTTGCCCTTCCACAGCCTGCCCCGCCAGCAGTCGTCCTATAGAGTGGACCAGGTTGGTGTGCATTGCAGTGTGTGCATTGCAGTGTGTGTGTGTGTGTGTGTGTGTGTGTGTGTGTGTGTGTGTGTGTGTGTGTGTGTGTGTGTGTGTGTGTGTGTGTGTGTGTGTGTGTGTGTGTGTGTGTGTGTGTGTGTGTGTGTGTGATGATTGTGTGGTTCTCAACCACTGGTGGTCCTTGAGGGGGTTCCAGGTGGTCCCCAGCTAAATGATGGAGAGTTGGTAACCAAATGGACCCTTACAGATCTTTAAATCTTGAGAGTGTAAAACGAAACCACTCTCTCAAGAGTTAAATTATTGTTAAACATCAGCATTACTTAATTTACAAGAAGTGTGCACAATATTAGAGAACGTAGAATAATTGTTATTTGTATCAACGTTTGCCTGTTATCTCTCCTGTGGTACCGCATCAATACAGCAGGGAATTGTGGACAAAATTGTATCCAACAATACCAAAATATTCTGCGATTTATAATACTTCGAATACTCTCATCAAAGTCTAAGTCTAATCAAATGGTGGTCCGTGGCTCAAATGCCGAATAAATAATGGACCTTGATATGAAAAGGGTTGAAAACCACTGCTGTAGAAAATCAATTATTGCATGCTAACATGAGCTGCCTTTATCATTAGTCTACTAGAGGATGTTTATGCACTGAGTAGTAGAGTTGTTGTACTACTACTGTAGAGACAGTAGTAGAAGTTGTAACTAAACCGTGAGGGGTGATTCATCGCTTTCACTCAATACCAACTCTGCTTCATTGGTCAAAACAGGAAAAAGTAACTACATTAAAGGCTGCCATTCGAGACCATGAAATGTCATCCTAGTTGAAACGGAGCAGATAAAGAAACAGAACGGAACACATCGTTCCGCACTGCAGTCTGCTCGTTTTTGCCCACACTTTCGACAGCAGACTCTCGATCTTGCCTGGCTCTCCGTGTCCCGATTACTGAGCGGGGGCTGGTTTCTGCTGAGCCGACGGTATTGGCTGCCGTGGAGATAGTAAATCCATCTGTCTGCGCACGTTGTTGTGCCATGGTGAAGCATGCCCGCGTAGCATTGCAGCATTGTGTCAAGAGGTGCCTTGTGCCTAACCACACTGCAGAGTGCATTGGGTAGACGGCGGAAGCCTGCTGGCTTTTACCACTTAAGCCCTATATACTTTGTCGTACAACAAAGTAGTGAAAATGGCAGATCTACAAGCCCTCAATGCGTCATATTGCGGCACGTTTTGTGAGCTTGTAGATCTGCTATTTATGCAATTTGTTTTGACAGCATGCCCAAAATTGGGATGCCAGGTTGAAAGCGGTTAACAGATGGGTGGCTTTATACCAGATGTTCGGCCATAGCATAAAGAGATGCAGGAAGGTATACGCTTCCAATGTACCCTGCCCCCGAGGTAATGACTAACCGTGGCGTACAGGTAACAGATGGCTCCCATATCCCATAATGGATGTTTTGTTGGTGTCCATATAAGTCCTTGTGTAGTGCATTGCCCTTGGTAGCGATGACCGTGCACCAAACACAAACATGCACTTTTAGTGGGAGCGCAGTGTTTACTTTAAGAACAGACTGTTACGTTGCTTGCCAAGACAATGAGTCAGTGCCTAAAGGAAGACTACTCGCTCATTTGTCTTTAATCACACAGAAGGTGCCATAAGAGCGGGCTAATGATGCGTTCCACCCAACACTCGATAGGAGATTCTGTTTTGATTCTTAGCCAGCGAAAAACAAATGGGGTAGGTTTTCAAAGGAACACATGTTTACCTTAGCTGATACAACCTGCTTGCTGCCAATCTGTTGTGGAGTTCAGTCTCTTCCATCAAGAATCAAGAAGGTTTTATTTGTCACTAACTTGTACAGGTACAAGCAGCGAAATGACATACAGGCCATTCTCCTGGTAGCTCTTCCTTACTCCTGTAAGAATTAGTTGTTTGTGAATTGAATTATCTTAGGCCTAATAGCTTTACTCTTTACTGTAACTTCATGCGCTGTGAAATGTTTCGAGAGGGTCGTTGCACTGCACCGGAGTAGACGGGTTTCTCCTTTCAGAACCCCTTGTAGTTCACTTACTGAAAGACTGTAGGAGTTGATGATGCAGGACTGTACAGTACATGCCTCAGTTCCCAACTCTTTAGAGGTCACTGTTGAAAAGAGAACTAGAACTAAGCCGCAGACTGCTCTACATTGCGAAGGCCATCTTTTATTTCGTATTTTAATGTACTTTCTCTTAGAAGTACATTCAGTGCACAACTGAGAATGCTGCCTTGTTCCACTGAGAGGCTGCGGAGGTCCTATATTCCGGCGGCTGTCAAGGTTTTTAATGAACATTTGTGGCTTTTTTTTCTTTCTTATTATCTTTTGCCTCTGTAGACCTTGTCAGTGGAATTGCGTTGCTAGGGAACAGCTTGGGTCCAACTTTATTTCCTTTCAACTACTGAAATTCACAGTAAAAACATTTGAACCTATTTAGAATGTTTAGTGTGAAGTGAAGTTGTGCAATGGTCCATTTGTATTGTGTTTTTAGGTAGGTTTGAAAGCTTTTGTGTAGTCATTTCTGTCATTGTTGTCTCTAATGTTGTATCCTTCACACAGAACAATTATGGTTTCTTAAATGGTTCTTTAAAAGGCTTATGATTCCACAAAGAACCATCACCGACTAAAGAACCATTTTATTTATCTTCTCCTTCATGTTCCTCATGTGGTTCTAGAGAACCTTTTTTCTCTCATAGTTCTTTGAGGAACTAGAGATGGTTCCTCAAACCATCAGACCATTCGTCTGATGATTATTGAAACACCTTTAACCACTTAAACCCTAGCAATTTTGGGCATGTGAGGTGGCAAAATGTATTTCATGTCTGAGGGATTCATCCAATCAATCAATCAATCAATCAATCGAGTCATACATTGTGGGCAAGCTTTCAGCTTTTATGATTCCCTATGATACTGATTAAGTAAAGTAAAGCGAATACTATGCAACGTTTACCTTGAAACATGTGTTTCAAGGTATATGATTACTTTGTACTTGATCGGGGTCCCTCAGGGCTCTAGGTCCACTTATTTTTTCCCCTCTACTCAAATAACCGATCTACAAGCTCAAAACATGTGACAATGCGACACGGTCTGAACTTGTAGATCTGCTATTATTGCCCAACGTTCGCCCCAGAATAGGGACCCTAGTGGCAAAATGAGACTTAAAAGCTAAAACTAACTTCAGAAAGCAGCAACTCTCCTTCAGCTATCAACATATGTCATGCTGTATCACCTAATGAGAGTAGAGCTGGATCAGAGTACAGCAGGCTTGCTGTAAGGTACATCTAGTTCTGTGTGATTAAATCTTGACAGCATCTCTATGTCTTTTGGGGTGAGGGGGGTGGGAGGGGTAACACCGCTAGACACCTTTGGGCAGAGGGCAAGGCCTTTTGATTAGTTGTAGTCTCAGCTTGATAAGACGCTACTGCGATGCACCTTGGCCAATGAATATTACATGCCGTATATTGGGTAGTTAAAGCACGTCTGTTGCGAATTGCGCTTTTCTTTTTTTCGTTTTCATTGAAGCTCCCACTTATTTCTGCACCAAGTTGAACGAACACTAACTCACAGAGCGTCACGCGATACCTGTGCAAAAAAAGACACGTTTTATGTAGTCCCTTGTCATTGAAATCTTTGATTTGATAGGATGACAATGAAATGACCCTGGGTGACATTATGCTTCCAACTCCTCACAGCTTTCCAATCTACTGCTGTGTGTCACATTTTCTACCCGCCCTCGGTAACCTTAATCGTGTGTGTGTGTGTGCGTGTGTGCGTGTGCGCATGTGTGCATGTGCGTGTGTGTTTGTGCATGGATCATGTGATCCCTCCCCGTGAGTGAAGTTATTTGGTTACTCAAGTGGAAACCCCCGTCACACGACTGCTGTGCACACATCAAAATCTGCTGCCATGGAGTTCCTTACGACACAGTTGGATAAGTCTGTGACAGCGCGTGGTTGATGTACCTCAGTCAGTCACTTCTCTCTGCTGTGGTCACAGATAATGTGTCTGGGTCCAACATGCTACGATCTCTCACTTTTATGCATGCGTGATGTGTGGAGCTTGTCTCTGTCAACATAATTTGCTCAAGGTTTATCACATTTCTTTCTCCTCTGTGTGTGTGTGTGTGTGTGTGTGTGTGTGTGTGTGTGTGTGTGTGTGTGTGTGTGTGTGTGTGTGTGTGTGTGTGTGTGTGTGTGTGTGTGTGTGTGTGTGTGCGCGCGCGCTTGCCTGTATACATGTGTGTCTGTGTTTTAGGGCTGGGCAATATATTGATATTATACTGTATTGATATTTTGTGATATAAGACTAGTTATTGGCTGTGATTTTGGATACCATTACATTGTGATATGTCTTTTCCTGGTTTTAATCGCTTAAGCCTGATTTGATACTTTGACAAAAAATGAACAAAAGAAATGGCCAATCTACATGCTCAGACACCTTGTTAGCTTGAAGATCGGCTACTTTAGCAAAAAAAAAATATATAATTAATTAAGAATATATGATATTACCGTCACAATACTGATATCAAGGCATTTGGTCAAAACATTTATTCGGTTTTGTGTGTGTGTGTGTGTGTGTGTGTGTGTGTGTGTGTGTGTGTGTGTGTGTGTGTGTGTGTGTGTGTGTGTGTGTGTGTGTGTGTGTGTGTGTGTGTGTGTGTGTGTGTGTGTGTGTGTGTGTGTGTGTGTGTGTGTGTGTGTGTGTGTGCGTGCGTGCGTGCGTGCGTGCGTGCGTGCGTGCGCCTGTGCTGCTGGTAACAGATGTTTGTCATTCCCTCCCCCTCCTCACTGTAGATTAGTAACACATGATGGCACCTCACTCAGACTCTCCGCAACGTACGCTGGCACAGAGCAGAGGTGGTGAAGACAAGATGTGTTTAAGATCTGCCTGATGTGGGAATCATACTTATAACACACTGCCCTCTAGTGAGAGACGTGGGGCTGCCTTTTCATTTTAGGAGGATAGCTAATTTGCATTTATTTTGTGTGTTGAAATGTCCCTAATCGTTCATTACTTTAAAAAATGCATCGAGTACAGGAAGGAAGGGCAACATGCTTAATGATGTTCCTCTGAAGAAATGCTGATTAGTTCTCGCATGCGGAACAATACGATCCCCTGATTGGTGGAAAGTTCCAGTTTCTTCAACTCTTAATGATGTAAACCTGTTGAACTGAGACATTCCAGAGGGCGTGTGAATTTTAACCTAATAAAACCAGGAAAGCGTCTGTGTCATTTTCGATTTTAGCGTTGGCAATTCAAAAATAGCGGATCTACAAGCTCACAGCGCTGCGAGCGCTTGTACATCTGCTATTTTTTAACACGTTTTTTGTTTTTTTACCTTGAAAGTGTTAAAATTTTGAATGTTTTTAACACAAATCTTCTCTTCTGGAGGGGTCCCTGGCACGAAACATTTTCAGATGGGGGGGTTCCGCAGCCAAATATGTATCAATTTGGGGGGCCCTTGGCACGAAAAGGTTTGAGAACTACTGATTTAGAAGGCATTAGTAGAATCGGCCTCAGGTCTTAATGGGTTAATGTAAAGCTGTCTGATTAGAGTGGTTTAGAGAGCAGTGCCAATCAGACCAAGTCCAGTTGAACAAGTAAAGGATCATCAATTCCGAGTCGTGCGGTTACTGAGAAACAATGCGTTCTGTGTGGACTGGAGGGCTAATTTGTCTCTGCAGAGTGCGTCATCTTTTGCATCTTTTGATAGCCACTCGCCTCGGAGTTGATTATCCTGTTTATAACTTGGCTACTTACCAGTAAATATAATAATATCACCATAACAATTAAAATTCATTCATTCATTCATTCAAACCTTTATTTATTCGAAAAGACATTGAGTTTGCCCTCATTCGCAGTGTCGTCGAGATGCATCACAATCAAAGTACAATTTCATTTTCCCATCAATATTCACATCAAGTTAAAACCAGTTACAGACATCTGTGGGTAGGTCTGCAATCAAAGATTTATATTGACCTTATGTTATGGGAGAACAGATCTATACAAATATACTGTATACCGTGTTTATTCATGTTTTTGCCAACTTTGCGTTGGCACTGTCTTCGTCAACCTTGGAATGAATGTTACCGTCCGTGCCAATCGGGCAAAGCGTGCGAACTACGATGCCCAATGCAATTGCCAGATTAAATGTTTTGCCATTGTACGTTTCTGCAAACCACAGACACGTTGCATCTGGGTGTTTTTAAAGCAGGGTTGCTGTCAGAAGCAGGCTTGAGACAAATGAAGTGTGCCTGAGTTCTGATCTACTTTGAAACTTTGAGACTTGGAAATCTAGGATTGAGTCAACATGGTTTGTGTCTGGAAACAAATATATGTTTTTCTTTAGTTCAGAAATGTAACATTCAGGGTATATTGTGGTTTGCAGAAATGTACAATGTCAATGTTTTCACTTTAATGACAAATATTACTGGGACTACACCATAACATTGCTGTTGAACATTTCAAGTCCAGGAATTAGTTATAATTAATATAGACAAACCCACTGACTATCCCTCTAAAAACATTACCAACCATTTCACATACAATGCCCATACAAGCTCCGGCCATACTGGGTTTTGACCCGGTCTGACCCGGTTTTTTCACTCCGAACTTAACTGCCAAAACAAATTATCTTCTTGAGTCTGTCGTGGATTTTATTTTATGAATAAATACAGCAAAGTTGGGATTTCTGTATTAGAAATGTCTACAGTATTTAGTATAATATAATGGAATGAAATATATAACATACGTTTAACTGGAAATTATTCTATTCGATTTCCAAATTTGACGGTTGAACAGAACGTGTCCTGTGTTTCTCAGGACTTTGACAAGCCCAGGCCGCCCCAGAAGCCTCTGCCTGCTGACCCACTAGGAAGGAGCACTCGGCTGGGCAACAGTCCCGCTAAAGTTGGCGTCCACCTCCCTGGCGCTGGACCTCGCCCTATCCCCATCCCAACAGTGCCCAGGCCGCCCCCAACCATCCCTCTACCAAGCAGGTCAGCCTTTGCAGTGGTGAACAGTAACTACGTACATTTACTTGAGTACTGTACTTAAGTACATTTTGTTTTTACATTTCAAATAGAAATATTGCATGAAAAAACAGAGGAGGAAGCACTCTGTGTAAAAATAAAGCCCTAATAGTGAAAAGAGACGATCTTAAAGCTCACAACGTGTGAGCTTGTAGATCAGCTATTTACGCTATTAAAAAAAAATACAGCAATGCAATGATAATAAAAATCGTAATTCGTACTTTTGAATACTGGAGTCTTTACTTGAGTACATACGTTGTCCAGCGCTGAGCCTTTGACATCATGGCAAATGAATGTGGAGCGAATCACACCTCTTTGATGCGTTATTACATCAGTGGGTTTTATTTGTTTGGTTTACTGCTTTTTAGGGTAAAAAAGGGCCTTTCAGGCTGAGTCACAACAGAATGCAATTACCTCAGGCGTAAAACATTAGGTTGTAACTTTTTAATGCTTGTAAGTTGATGTGCACTGTTTATGGAGCTTGTAATGTGAACCTGCTATATTCTGTGGCTGGTAAAGACGCACAGCTGTTGTTGACTATGCATTGCTTTCAGGTCTTTGAGCCCATAATGATACGTAGCGGTATTTTGCACAGATTATAAATATCAAACCATCTTCTCGCTTGTGTTAATGTTTCAGGCCTGCACCCAAGTTACCCTTTAGACCGCCAAAGACTCAATAGGATTCCTGATCTTGAAGCGTCTAGTGGAAAGAGCACTCCTACAGATGGACGGAGAAGCCGAACCTCCTTTATTTGCACTACAAGACTCTTTAAGACCTTTCACGGAGCTGGAAGCGTCTCGGAGTTCGAGGGAAAGGCTTAACATCACACCTTGGTGCCATGCCTCCGTTAAGGTGCTATGTTAACCTCGCTCAGGTACCAACAAACTATTTAACTTTGATATTTATTATTACTTTGTGCACAGGGCACTCTCGACGCGGACTGACCCTTTGAACAACATCAACTTTCCCCAACTTAAAGAGTAAAAGAAAACTGAAAAGTAAATTATGATGTTGTCTAGGGAATTCTTTCTTTTCTTGTCTTTAATGATTTTTTTTTTACTGTATCTAGGGAAGAAATACTGAAATGTGTGATTTTATAATGCGTGAAGTTGCTTTAATAATTGAAAGACAAAATAAGTTTGTTTTTTAAACCAGTTGACGAGAAAGGGAAATGGAGCACAATTCAGAAAGTCATCGGTGTAATTTGCAGCTCTCTAAGCAGAATTACGGGAATGAAAATTGTCATTACATCTTTCATTATTATACGTTTCACAGGATTACCATGAATTACACTCCAAAGCATCTGGTTCATTTGGATGCATAATCAAACTATACACCGCGCCATTGAAATTAGGTTGATGGACACACAGCTGTTCTTATTTTTTAACATTCATTTTGTGTAGCCATGCTGTTCATATCTATCTATCTAAATGGAATCAAATTCAGGTTTTGGACTGGCATAAAAGCCTCTCTGACTAACCCTTGAAGTTTTTGTCATGTCATAAATCTGAGCTCATTTAACAGTTTGACAACTAGTCAAGGCTCTTGCATTTCCCTTATAAGTTCATGCTGGAGGAAGTGTGCAAACTTGAAAGATGGAGATTTCAGCCGTTTTAGACAGCCGGTGACATGCAGCTCTGGGTATGTGCTGGCATCTCTCTGCAACATGTAGCCCAGCTCCCAGCGGAGGCTGCACACTGGAACCGACCTGACAGACAGATCGTGTTCCAGAGAATTACAGCAACGCCAAACAATGCAATGTTAACCCCCTGATATCTGCACATTGATACTTGAGTTGTGTGGAGCCAAGACTGATGACTTCATTGCTGTAAGCATTCCAATTCCAACACCTCGACCATGTTGGTGATATATTTATTTGTTTTTTTTTGTTGTTTTTATGTTTGTAATATTCCATGTGGACTTGGCGACTATTCATCCATTCCATCATAACATTGTTCGGTTGAAACTGGAATTTGGCGTTGCACATTGATTTTGGCACTTTTCCTTGATGCATTTCTGTAACCAGAGATATATATTTTTCATGGTGAAAACAAGGTTGTTTCGTCTTTTGAGAAACTCTGTAGAGCAAGTGTACATCTTTTTTCCTGTATTAGTTTGATTCGATGGATTTTGCTGTCAGCATCAAGCTTTGGATAATGTTCGTACAGCAAATCCAAATGCAGCGGATGTCTTCTCACCACTGTGGAATGATTAAATCACGCTACGCGCTTTACAACTACAAACAAAAAGCATCAGTGATTTGTTGAATAATTACATTACATTCTTTATGTAATCAACAAGTATTTACTTTCTCTGGGGTATTTGGATGTGATCGCAACACTTACAGATAGCTTACAGGTAGACCTATTGTTCTTCAATGGAAAGTATTTGTTAGTACTTTGTCTATGTTCATTGTAAATGTTAACGCCATTTGTAAAACCAACAAATACTGTATGTTGACTTGCATAACTGAAACGTGTTCAAAAGTCATTGTACAGTGTAAATATTGTATGTCAGTAATCATGTTTTTTCATGTTTTGTTTTGTTTTTTACAGTCGCAATGATAGAATTGCAATGAGCAGATGCCATATGTACAATGGACAATGAATAACTACAATAATGTTTTTAATTAAGTCGAATCAAATTTAAGCCGGAGATAATGGTTCAGCCTAAACTTCATGGGGTAGAGTAACTGTGAGACTTGAATGGTGAAATCTCAGAGCCAAATAAAAGTTCTTCTCAGATTGTTAGACTGTTCAATTTGCATTCACAACAAAAATTCCACAAAAAATGCTGTAACACTGCACATAATGAACTGTTGCTAGATCACAATTCAAGAGAACAGGCCTTGCCACTGACTCTGTATGTATGCGACTGTACTGTATATTTACTGTGGCAATTCCATACCATTCTTTCTTGAACAAATTGCATCCTAATGTTATCTTCATATTGATGATGTAGAAGGGGTTTGGAACTGATCTCGCTGCAAATGTCTGTGTTAACTCAATTCTGTGAAAGTTCCCACTGAAAATAAAAATAGCTGATCCACAAGCTCACAATGCGTCAAACGTGTTGTGAGCGTGTTGATCTGCTCAATTGTGCTGCAAGACAACATTGTACGATGAAGTATAAAATACGGCTTCGGGTGTAACATTGCTGTGTGGAATCACTTATTTGTTCCATTGGTCTAGACATTATGGAGTACGGCTCACAACATATTCATGCTCATTAATCTTCCTAATGAGCATTCATGCCCTATGGACTGGCCTCGGGATGGGCCTCACTGTCATGCAATCAGAGCAGCAATTACCCGGTCATCATGAGGATTCACAACCTAAGCCAGAAAAAAAAGAAAAGAAAAACATTACTATCAGAATATAGAGCTATTTAAGTAAACAGAAAAATGCAATTTTCCGGTCGGGATACCAATTGTATCCAATCAGGATGAACAAGGGAGAGGACACAAAGATATGGGCAGACAAAATTTGAGCTGGAAAAAGATTTTTGTGAGGTTGTCTCTCCTGATTGGATAAAATTGGTATCCTGACCTGAACGTTTATTTTCTGTTATTAAAATGCTGGAGATACTCCTATTACTGAACAAACATTGTTTATCAATGACCGCCATCTGAATATAGAGCTTTAACTTTTTAACAAAAAAACATCACTTACACCACCTTTAACAATGAACAGCACTCTCATGTGTTGAACACAAATGTAACTTTTTATTGTCACTGTCATATTATGACGTAACAATTAGACTTACAGCATGTCCTATTAATGAACCACTGGCAAATGCACTTGATGTCCATATGCAACTGCAACTGCACCAGCTCCTCATGGTTGTTTAACACTGCCACCTGCCAGCCTGCACTGGCTACTGCAGACACCAGTGAAAACAAGCCTCTCTCTCTCCTGAGGTCTTTTCTCACCATATTCAGGGTGAAGTTGCCCTTGAGTGATTTGCTGGAGGCCAGTGTCCTCTATCACCAATCTAAACCATTAGTGTGAAAACCACAATCTTGGATGAGAGTCTCTAAGGACAACTTAAACCCACACTTTGAGGTCAAAGAGAGTGGAAAGGTTATTTGTCACCCATGTGATGGTAAAAAAGATTTTTGAGTGGTTAAAGGAGTTCATGTGGTGCACATTTGGCAAAAAATAGGCGAACATTTGGTAAACAGCCAATCTAAAACTAGCAGATACACTTTTTTCAGCGAAGACATATGGTGTAGAGGGAAAAAAGGAGGGGTGAAGGATAGACCCCCAGAGGACCCCAGTCAAGGTTATAGAATAGGATTGAAGTTGTTAAAAATGTTTTATGTATTTATTAAGTGTGATATGTTAGGGTGGCCAGAAATGTATCAATGAATCTTTATAAACACCTAATGTCAGTGTTGGCTAATCTCACCTCGCAGCCATGCCAGGTCATGCATGTAAGCCAAGTTGGCCTCATTCAGCAGCCAAGGGGAGAGCCAGTCATCCATGCTCCAGTCAGGTATTCGTGTGTAACCCCAACCCCATGGTGCCTGTGTTATGCTACATAACATCACTATAATAATGTCTAGTTCACCCGCAAAACATCAGGTTGAGAAACACGCTTAACTACTAAAAACCTAAATGATTGCCTGCAAATCTCTGTGTTCTTAAACACCTAAACCCTGGTGTCCCTATTTTTGAGCATGTCATTATAGGCATTTTTCTTTTTTTATTACATTTAAAATAAAATAGAGGATTCTAAAGTAATAGAGGATACATTATAGGTGAAATAACACTGCCATCGAGTGTCCTAATCAGGCAATTGCATGTATGAGTATGTATCTTAAAAAAAAAAAAACATGGTTTCACAAACAAGCAAAATGAAAATAGCCTCATTTGTTTTATCCATTATTTCACAACAACATTCTGCTGTTGTGTTTGATTCATTACTTTTACAACCAGCGCTTATGGTGTTCTCATTCCATCAGTGCGTGTGTCATCTGTTTAAACGCACTTGTCTGGACACTATGGGATTAGTAGACACATGACCGCACTGGGCTGGCCGCCTTGGGCGCTTTTCATTTGGCTTTATTTGCAGGAGTGATCACCATGTGCCTCTCAGCACTCCACTGAAGGCGGCATGAACAACCTTTAGTTTGTTTTGGTGGATTAGCACAATATCCCGGTGTGTTTATCAGTTCCCTGGCTGGAACAGAATCCTGGCGATGGCACAGGACATGAATACTGTGTCTGACGAAGAGTTCTATGAGGAGAAATTAGATTCAGACACTGAAGCCACAGGGGACGCTGAATATGATGACGTTTTGGAACTTAATCAATTTGACGGCCTGCCTTATTCCTCGAGGTTTTACAAATTGCTGAAGGAAAGGAAAGAATTGCCAGTTTGGACAGCCAAGTGTGAGTTCATGGACACTTTAATCAACGGACAGTTTGTCACTGTCGTTGGCTCTGCCAAAACTGGGAGAAGTTCTCAGGTGAGTAGCTATGCCTATACCAATCCTAATGTTTCATGTAAAGCCTGTAAAGGACTCAGAATTAATATGTATCTGGCCGTGGACCCACATTTGAAAAGATTTTGTGCCAACGACCCCCATACAAGATGTTTGTTGTTAAAATATGTATTTAAAAATGTTTCCACATTTTTCAAACATGTTATTTTTTAAATAGCAGGTCTACAAGCTTATTGAGCTTGTAGATCGACTATTTTCAAAGATCTGATGTAGGGTTAAAGTGACTTATCTGATTTTGATGCTGGCTAGGATTAACACATTTTGCTGGGGACCCCCTGTGGCTCCCCGGACCACACTTTGAGAACCACTGGCCTATACAACGTAATGTATGGGCAAATTCATATTAAACATTTAACATTAGGCCAATAGGAGTTCGTACCTTATTGCACATAATATTTTTAGGTCTGCAGCTGAACCTTTTGGGTAATGTAGGATACGTTACGTTAAGCTATGTCTGATAAATGTATTATTATTAAGCTGTAATTAATTTATTTCAAACGTTTGATGCAGATCCCACAGTGGTGTGCCGAGTTCTGCCTGTCTGTCCAGTACCAGCATGGCATGGTGGTGTGTACCCAGACCCACGGGCAGCAGACGGTGGACCTTGCCCTGCGAGTGGCTGACGAGATGGATGTTAACATTGGCCATGAAGTAGGCTACAGCATCCCCCTGGAAACATGCTGTTGTAACGACACAGTCCTAAGGTCTGGAAATACCAGTGGTTCCCAAACGTTTTAGCTTGAGACCCGAAAGAGAAATGTTATGTCTCCCCGGGACCCACACTAGTGAAAATAGCAGATCTGCAAGCTCACAATGCGTTGCGACGTGATGCGTTGTGAGCTCGTAGATCTGCTATTTTTATTTACTTATGAAATAATGTTGAACCATTATTTCATCCAACATCTATTTTTTTTTTTTTTTTTTACATTTCCGAAAATCGTTTGAAATATATATATATTTTTATGTAGGAAACAAATAAACAAAAAGGTGATGCCAGTGGGAAACAGTGTACTATATACTATGGTACTTGCATGCATGTGCACGCACTGTACAAATTCATCCAAATTGTTTCTCTCCCTCTTGTTGCACTCTTTCAAATACACAATATTGTGAAGGCTCACTACACAGTTGATTCCCCCCCGCTTTCTTCCCCTTAAGAGAAAGGTGAACAAAAGACTTGAGGGGCCTCTTTCAGGGGCTCCTGCACAGCTGCCCAGCCCTGCAGTCTGTCCATATGTCACACTCCCACATAAGTCAGCTGTGGAACAAAGACACACAACACAATGAGGAGAGGGGGCGCAAATAAAATCTCAAGGCCTAAAGAGTCCAGCGACCACACTAATTATCAGAGTAATTCACTCTAATCAGGATAAAGCTGAAGACTACAGACTCAGCACCCTGAGGTATGCTTAATTAATTTGCCTTGCACAAGATACTGTGCACTCAAAAACAAGTTAATAAACCTTGTCCCTTAAGCCACACAATGTAAAAAATGATGTACTTCTGACCAGATATTAATACTAGAATACTTGAAATAAAAAAGTGAGCATCTCTTACTGTATCTGTGTGTCCGTAGACAGGCTTTTGTACATGCTGCGGTTTGCGTGCTTGTTGGACCTCAACATGTTTGCCACATACAGTATTGGCAAACAATTACCTGCTGCTATGTCACTCACTTCCTCTAAAAATCAGTAATCACCCGCTCCCCTCCAAACGCCTACCCTCCAGGTACTGCACCGACGACATGCTGCTGAGGGAGATGATGTCGGACCCCCTGCTGGAGCGCTACGGTGTGGTAGTGGTGGACCAGGCTCACCAGAGGACCGTCGCCACCGACGTGCTCCTGGGCCTGCTCAAGGACATCGCCCTGCAGAGGCCAGAGCTCCGCGTGGTCCTCCTTTCTGCCACCCATCCCGGCCCCAAACTGCTGTCCCACTGCGGTGGCTCGGCCTCTGCCTCGTCGGACCGCCAGATCCAGCTGGAGGGGCCGGGTGCGGGGGAGGTGGTGTACAGTGGCGTTCACAGTAAGGACTACTTCTGCTCGGCTCTGCGCTTGGTGTTGGAGATTCACCGTTCCCAGGAGGAAGGGGATGTGGTGGTGTTTCTGGTCACAGCACAGGTAAAGAGGAGTGCTGAATTATAGTGGCAAAACATAAGCCGATTAAATGCTAAAATAGTCCTGTTTTTATCTCAGAGTGAACTGTGTTAAGATTCAGAGCTACTTGACTTTGTTCCAGTCGTTTAAAGACTGTTCTCTGAACCACTGTTTGCTTATAATGTCATTCCCTAGTCAACGGTCTGAGAATGTGTGCTAGACACTTTAGAGGTATTTATCTCCTTTAACACACACTCTCTCTCTCTGTTACCCCATGAAAGGAGATAGATCTGGCCTGTGACATTCTTCGTCATGAGGGGTCCAGCCTACCTGCCGCTCTTGGAGAGCTCCTGCCCATCCCAGTTCATCCTGGCCGGGCTGGGAGTCTTCCAGTCTTGGGGGAGGAGCTAGGGAAGGCCAGAAGCATGAGAGTGTTCCTCACCTCCAGTCCAAATGAAGACTTCTTCTGGGCTGCTGACTCAATACGCTTTGTCATTGATGCGGGCCTCCAGAAAAGATATGTATGTAATTGTAATTAGTGTGTGTGTGTGTGTGTGTGTGTGTGTGTGTGTGTGTGTGTGTGTGTGTGTGTGTGTGTGTGTGTGTGTGTGTGTGTGTGTGTGTGTCTATGCCTGACAAAGGTCTGTGACTGAATTGTTGCATTAATATCCAGATGTTACAAACAAAAGCAGTGTGCAGGATTCCATTACTCTTCAGTGTTTGCTCATGGCCTAGTCTCATGGAAGCATACCTGTATAGCTTGATTGATACATTGCTGTGCGTGGTGTCAAGTCCAAAAACAGATCTACAAGCTCACAGTGAGCTTGTCAATGGGCTATTTTCGGCACACGACTCCAGCACACAACTAAGTGTAAATCGGTCTTATTGCTTCTCTTGTAAGAGTCCACCAAGAGGAAATCTACTTGTTTTTGAATATTGTTCACATTTCGCAAGAGAGATTAATTTGTGTAGTACTGTGAAAGAATGTAATTAACTATGAATTGGATACAGCTGCATTCACTCTAATGCATTTGAAATGTGTTATGAAATACCACTTCTCACCAAGAAAGGCAAACATTCTGTTATGCTGTTGCAGGTGTACAATCCCAGGATCAGAGCAAACTCAGCCATCATTCAGTCAATCAGCAAAGGCCAAGCCAAGTGTCGGAAACAACTGGTTGGCACAACAGGTGACTTAACTTAACTGACACAGTGGCAAGTCTGGTGATTCAAATCTCTAATTGCTAATGTCAACCTGTTGTATCTTGGACGTAATTCCTTCCTGTAGGCAAGTGTTTCTGTCTCTACCCAGAAGACAGACCGCTTCCCAACGAAACGCGGCCATACATCATGGAGTCTGACATTACTGCCACTGTGCTTCTCCTGAAGAGGATGGAGATTGCTGGACTGGGCCAATGTGACTTCATTGACAGACCGGGTAAGAAAGATATTGTGACAGAAAACTGTCCAAGAACTTTCATGTTTCTCAAGGTTAACCCTGTGAGTTGCAATAGTAGCTCTAAAACACTGAAGAGAAGAAAAACATCTGTGTAAGAGCCTAGTTTTCTTTGTCAAAATGTAGCCATCCATTACTTTATCATTCAAACTTAATATGTGGAAATGTTGTAGTTCCCTCACTGTTTTTTTATTGAAAATATTCCAGCTATCATCTATGTATGATACCTGGGATGCTAATATGCATGCTAATAAACACATGTTTAGTATTTTTGTGAAGACTATGTGAATCCCAAAATGTCATGCATCCTGTAATGCGACAGTTGCCTAACTCAGGGAGCAGGGTTCAGTTAGTAGGGACGTCTGGTTAGGACGGTACAGACTGGGACTGTTCTATTGGAGGGCAGTGAGCCGTGTCACAGTGGAACTGACAGGCTCTGTTCTGCAAAGCACAAAGTTTGAGGGCTGACCTGCTTCTGTGTGCTGGGATCTTTTCCCAAAGATTTTACCCACAACACACAAACAGTAGCAGTAAACAGAAAAACACTAATCAGATGATTAAAGTTTTGCCAAATTGCTGTGTGTGTGTGTGTGTGTGTGTGTGTGTGTGTGTGTGTGTGTGTGTGTGTGTGTGTGTGTGTGTGTGTGTGTGTGTGTGTGTGTGTGTGTGTGTGTGTGTGTGTGTGTGTGTGTGTGTGTGTGTGTGTGTGTGTGTGTGTGTGTGTGTGTGTGTGTGCATGAGATGATTGATTTTGTTTTTCAATTCTCTCTTTTGCCTCTGATGCTCTTAGAATACATGCTTGTTTATACGAGGAAAGCTTAACCATCAGAGACCCTTCATTTGATATGCATGGCAGATGTTGAGGATTATAAAATCCTAATCCCTGGCTGCCTTTTTAGTGATTGGGAGTGCAGCACACCCACCAGAACGCCATTCTTTTCTAGAGCAAATGTCACAGAGTAATTCCTATATCTGCCATTTTGCCATGTACACAAAGTGTACGTACAGGATTGTAAAGCAAACATATTTTGTCCCAGTGCATTTCTCATTTAAAACAAATGAGAAAGGTTTGAAATCAGCCATTTAGATAGTGTGAAAATGTGCAGGTCTTCCAGATATTGTCCACTCTGAAAGGGCAGCCCTTAAATTTATTTGCTGAAGACATCGTTTTACCCAAAGTCTTGGGTAACCTATGAGTGCTCAGCATTAATAATAGGAGGCTTAAAAGATTAACTGAAATTAGTTTTTCACCTGGCCAGATGTCTCTGGTGGGTGGATGTTCGTTGTGTGTCATAGGACCACATAGGACCACAATAGGATTTGTTTTTGTTATCCTTTTAGCCTTAATGTGTGACTGTAACACGTGCTGTTTACATAGACTAATAAAGTATTCAATCAATGAATCAAAGTCAGCAATGGCATGTACCAGTATGTCCTGGATATTCTTGGCTCTGGAAAAGCAGTAACAGAAACATGATTCAGCACAGCCTTGTTTGTATTTCCTTTACTTGGTGTGTCGACGTGACATCCATGCGGGTCATGGTACTCGCCAATGCCCAAAGTAAGTGCTCATAGCTGGGTTAAAGACGTGCATACAGCCAGTGTCTGCAACCTGGCCTCCACTGTGACTGCCTGAGATGCGAACAGCTCCTGTTTCACCAGAAAATACATCACAATACAGAAACGAAATACTCTCAAAATACCATTTCTTGACGTCTTTACGGTAAGGCAAACAAGCTTTTTCTTTCTGTTATGCCTGACTTCTCCTGACCTGTCATGACCCACCCAGACCCAGAGAGCCTGATGCAAGCTCTGGAGGAGTTGGATTACCTGGCAGCTCTGGACGATGACGGCAACCTGTCTGAGATGGGCATCATCATGTCCGAGCTCCCCCTAGAGCCCCAGATGGCCAAGACCTTGCTTGCTTCCTGCGAGTTTGACTGCGTCAGTGAGGTGGTCATCATCGCTGCCATGCTAACAGGTAAACTAACCACTTAAGCCATATATACAGTACTTGGTCGTACACCGAATAGCAAAAACAGCTGATCTATAAGCTTACAACAAGTCACATTGCAAAGCATTGTGAGCTTGAAAGCTTGAGCTTTCACACTTTTTTGATTAATTCTTTACACCTTTTGACAATAATAAAGACATACCCAAAATAATGCAGGTTGAAAGTGGTTAAGTGCTGAACTCAGTGAGATCTTTATTATTGTTATTATTGTATTTGTTCACCAGATGTCCTTACACATGGATACATATTGTTTACTTCGCCTCACATCAGGAATTACTTCCCTCTTGTTCAGAGCACAACTTTACCATGAATTCAAACTAGGAGTGAAACAATTAATTAAATAATTGATTTAAGCCATGGACAGGTTAATTGAATAATTGATGTAAGATTAAAACATTTCTAATCTTCACCAAACACAAGCATTCACTTCTGTTTGTTGACAACATAACAGTTGTCATTCATCGTAGGTATGAAAAATAATTTCTTGTGCCCAAGACATGTGTCACTGATCGGTCTAGTGGTTTGCAAGATTACCCACGGATTAACCGCAGAATGATACACACAGGGTCGAAAGCATAATCTCCGCCCTGCCTTTTTTGGCCTGGTAGAGAAAATAAATGTTAGTTGCAGCCCTACATCAACCATCCTCTTTCACTTTGTCACTCCCTCAGCACCCAGTTGCTTCATCACTCCCTCAGCAGAGCGGAGGCTGGAAGCAGCCCAGTGCCATATGAAGTTCCAGCACCCTGAAGGCGACCATTTCACTCTCATCAACATCTACATGGCCTTCAAGCAGAGTCAGCAGGAGCCATGTGAGTTGAGACGGCTCACCCAGATAATGTGTAGTGACCGGTGATCAGATAGAGCTGCCATCATCATGAAGACATCATCTAAAGACCACCACTGCTTGACACAGTAAAGTGTGATTTTGTAAAATAATGTCTTGATAATTACAATAGAGGTACACAGTAAAATCCTCAGTTTTAATTCGACTCCAAAGAGTGTCTTTCCAATAGGGTGTAAGTAAGTAAGCCTTGCAGAGCCATATGGCCTATAAGGCAGGAGCCTACAGAAACACTGTAGCGTAAGGCGGCTTGATATACAAGTACACCCCCTGGACATGACGCTAGCGTGTCACAGCTGGGACTACCCCCAATCCGATCCTTGATACTGAGTGCCAAGCAAGGAGGCATTGGGTCCCATTTTTATAGTCTTTGGTATGACCCGGCCAGGGAATCGAGCCCCCACCTCCCAGTCTCAGGGGCGGACACTCTAACCACAAGGCACAGAGCTGGTATATTGTGTAGATTGAGTCTTATGCCTTCCTCTCTCCAGGCTGCACCGCGGAGAAGTGGTGTCAGGACTATTACCTGGAACACTCTTCCCTGCTGACGGCCGACGCCCTCCGCACCGAGCTCACCGATATTCTGCGGAGGATCGAGCTGCCCATCTCTACACCCGCCTTCGGTTCCAGGTCCAACACACTCAACATTAAGAAAGCCCTGCTGGCAGGTTTCTTCATGCAGGTACAGTGATGTTGGATAACATGGCTCTGTGATACCTAGTATATGTTCTCATCTGGTGCATTCTGGTACAAAATGGTACTGTCGTCCAATGTTAAAACCATTCAAAAAATGCCGTGCTACACTAAATCTGCAGTACAAAAACATATCTTCAAAACATGAACATATCTTGTGTAATTGTATGTCCACACTGTAAAATCCTGGGTGTATAAATGGACCTAAGATCTCTGACTCTAGCGACTTTGAGTACCTAGAAAAGTGCTATATAAATCGTATGTATTATTGCGTTAAACTAACACACAGCATTTTGCAGTGTACCTGCCTGTTGTAACAACAAGACTGGATCTAATAACAGTGTGGCTTCCCTGTGCAATCTGTAGCTATGGATAGCACGTTAACTAGGTGTGCAATTCATGAACAAAGCACCAATGATGTGCTAATGTGAGCTTAGCATCATGAGGCAAGCTGTGATTGGCGTGGTAGCATCAGCTGGAATGTGATTGGTAGGTTGGTCTACTTTTGTTTGAACATACAGATCTGGTCTACTTAGAGCATTGGTTCTCAAAGTGGGGTCCGGGGACCCCCAGGGGTACTTGAGGGGGTTCCAGGGGGTCCCCAGCTAAATGATGGATAGGAACCAAATGGACCCTTATGGGTCTGTAACTCTGAGAGTGTACAAATGGAACCAAATGGACCCTAACGGGTCCATTTGGTTCCATTTGTACACTTCTCAGAGTTAAATTAACATTGATTTTACAATATGAATTGGGGTCCCAGAGATAGAAATGCCATTAAATGGGGGTCCGTAGCCTAATGCATGTCAAACTGGGGGGGTCCTTGAAGTTAAAATGGTTGAGAATCACTGCTAGAGACGTAAAAATCTTCTCTTATGGGGGTCCCTGGATTATCTTTACAAATGGGGGTCCGCTGGCTAATAAGTGTCAATTTGGGGGTCCTTGACATGAAAAAGTTTGAGAACCACTGACTTAGAGGACATATACGTACATTCATACAGACCAATGCTGATCTAAACAGGTGGCCCCCTCTGTGCCACGCTTTAAAAACTGACTTCATCTCAGAAAGATTTTTTATCAATGTGGGGAAAAAAAGGATTTATCCAATACATTTTAATGGGCCTTTTACAATGTGCAGTTATAGATCACATACAGTATTTCCACACTTTCAGTATGAAAAGGAAAAGTCATTTTGATAGTATATCTAAATCTATTTCTTATGCTGAGAGCCATGTCTGTATGCATGTGTATGGTTCCTTTTTAGGTAGCACGGGATGTTGATGGATCTGGGAACTACTTGATTCTGACCCACAAGCACCTGGCTCAGATACACTCTCTGTCAGGCTACGGCACCAAGATGCCCAAACTGGGCTTGCCAGAGTGGGTGCTCTTCCACGAATATTCCTTCTCAGAGGACAATTGTCTCCGCACTGTTTCCCACATATCACCGGAGGAGTAAGTATCAGCTTTCTCAAAACATACCGGTATGAATATGTACTTGCAGACATTACAATTGAAGTTATGTTATAGTTGTGTTTTAATGCCTTTTAACTCTTTCACTGTAAATGAATAAATAAATCGCCCACTGCCAGCGATTTTAGATTTTCCTTACCTTTTCAAGTAGTCACAGAATATTAATATCCAGTATGATCAATCCCCCGACGGTTGCTAAACACGGAGGGTTTCACTGTGCTTCCGCGAGAAGAAAAAAAAGTTAGCGCGACCCCTCGTTTGCTTGTTACAGGCCGCTGAATATAGTATGTCTCGTCAAAAATGCAGGGATAATTAAAAAAAAAAAAGATACAGCCCCAAATACGCAGGAAGTTAATGGTGGTGGAGATTTTTCGATCATGTAATCTCCTGGATCTGTGTGACTTGAGGATGAAAATGGTCACTTGTGTGTTAGAGAACAGCGCCATCTGGTGGAAAACCACTGAAAACAAAAAAGTCGTCTTTGGCAGTCTGGGCCTTTGGAAAAGAAGTCCCTGGAAAAAAGACTGATTTACAAATTAAGTTCAAACATCCATGACTTACTGTCTAAACTGTGTAAATAATCTTTAATCAACATTGACTCAATTACGGGCCATTCATTACGGGGTGATCAGAATAGATAGATATCACAGTCATGGTGTTACACCAAAACACATAAGTCAACAACATAAATCATCAAATGAACACAACACTACACATACATCCCACAACATAATCCCTAAACACATTCCCATATTCAAATAATAATGACATAACACAATAAACACACTTCCTGCACCCGGGGTGCAGGACTCTGTGAATACTCTTATAACTAACCACCTGGGAGTCGGGACACTACAGCGAACTAGAGCCGCCTGTTAAGGTAGAATTAATGCAGTAGTGCATATTTGTTACAGACCCTGTAGTCTCAGCTGAAATCTGAGATTTTGCCATGCAGTTCTTTTTTTTTTGCCTATTTAACCCATTGAGACCTGAGACCATTTTTATGGTCACTAAATTTTGGTCACATAAATTTGTATGGTTTAATGGTCACTCGTGACCTATTTAACCCATTGAGACCTGAAGCCGATTCTACATGTCTCCTAAATCTCAACAGTTTTCTGAAAAACGTATGTTTCCATATCAGCGGTGCTCAATCTTTTTCACGTCAAGGACCCCCAAAATTATATGTATTTTGCCAAGGACCCCCAGCAAAATATGTTGTTCCAGGGACCCCCAGAAGCAAAGATTTTAGTTAGAAATGTTATAAAAAATATATATTTTCAGAAGATTTGCACACATTTTCACGATTTTTCAAAAATAGCAGATCTACAAGCTCGTAGCGCGGCACTCGGTGCCGCGCTATGAGCTTGTATATCTGCTAATTTTGAATAGCCCAAAGTGTAAAATAATGCTTTTTAGCTCAAATCTAAAAATGACACAGTTCCAGGTTAAATCACGGTCGTCCTGGTGCAATCATCCGACCGGTGTAATTCTGTGATCTCACACACAGTTCATGCAGTGTGTGTGTGCTTTCACCGCTCAGTCCCATCCACTCTCTCTCACTAGTGGCCTTGCCTGTTTTTTTTTCGAATCTATAAGCTCACAACACATAGCATCACAATGTGTTGTGACCTCGTAGATACGCGACACAGTCATACGACAAAGTGTAAATCAGGATTCAGTGGTTAAGCAGACACATTACCTTTCCCACTGGTGCAGATGCTAAACCCGGGTACAATAGCTGCATTAGGGATTAAGGATTGCATAGATCTCAGAGAGAGTGGTGTTATGGCTTAAACACATTGTCTGCCAGGGTTTATTCATAATGTACTCACCCACTGCCAGCATTTTATATCATTTTTTATAGAAAGAATGTGAATTACTTGTCCGTTTAATTTTTAACATTGAAGTGAATGGGTTTTTTTTTATTTTTTTTTATATCTCCTAATTCGTTGTGAATAACAAAAATAAATGAATACCCAAAAATTAGAGAAACATTTTAGAAATTCAAAAACAAAATAAATAAAACATAAAAAAAAGGGGAGCATTCTCCCCTTTGGCGATTAACACCATTGACTGAAAAGGGGAGAATTCTCCCCTTTGGCAGTAAACCTGTTGTTAATGGAGGAGGAGTGTGTTAATGTCTGAGAAATCACTGCTAGCTTTGTCACACCATCTTACTGCAGGTTACACGCATGGCTTTTTAAAGTCGTTTACACTCAAAATGGTGCCAGGAGCAGATGTCTTCTTTCCCAACTAAAGACTGAGTGCCATTCCAAACCAGCAAACAATTGGAACAGTTTGGCTTTAATTTGTAATGGATTTTTTAAATGCTTAAAATTGCTTAAAATTGTTTATGCAATTTACATCCTTTTTTTTTTTAATCTCCGCTTTCGCCCATCTATGTATGTCTGTGTGTCTGTGAATCCAGAGCTAATCTTGCAAACATAAATATGCGCCAAATGTATCTGTCCTCAGAATGAGTTAAATCCGGGAAAGGATCGGTGGCATTTCAGATTTTAGTGTTAGCTAATATTTTTTTATTGCGGGTCTTAATGGGTAGGGTAAGTGATTTTCTTTGGTTAAAATAAGTGTTAAATAGCTCTATATTCTGATAGTACTCATTTCTATAGAGTGTCTGATCAGTAACAGGAGTCTCCTTGTCTCTCCAGCTCTTTATAAAACAGAAAATGCATTTTCGTTTCAGTTTCAGTTTAATTTCCAATTTTATCCAATGGATAGAGAACTCAGTCAGGATACAGATTAAACAAGTGAAATTGGAAGTGATGATACTAAGAAATGAGCTGACAAAATGGGAACTGGAACACTATAAAAATTAAGCTGATAAATGGGTACTCTCTTCTGATTGGCTGAAATATTGTCACCGACCAAAAAATGTATTTTCTGTTTATTAAAGAGCTGGAGAGACGGGGAGCCCCCCCTGTTACTGAACAAACACTCTATAGCAATGATTACTATCACAATATAGTGCTTTAACCTTTTAACAAAATACTTTTTGTTTTAACCAAAACATATCACTTACCCTACCTTTTAATGCTCTCTCACTGATTCTGCTTGTGAAATACTGTCAGTTTGTATTTACCAGCAACCCTCCCTTCCCTCTTCTGCTAGGTTTATTCAAATGGCACCACAGTACTTTTTCTTCAATCTTCCACCTAGCGAGGGCAAAGACATCCTCCAGAACATTTTGGACAGAGAAACGTCTCGCTGCCAAGCAGGGAAGAAAGCCCCTACTTCAGAGGATGAGCCACGGGCAGATCAAGCCAACGATCGTTGTGTGATACAATGATGGACTCAGTGCTCCTTACACTGGTATTGTTGGGGACCAAATAAGAGGCACTATTATGAATGGAGAATCAAGTTTACAGACAACTGTGTGTTTATATTTTTTGTGGTTGGGCTTCTTACAGGAGTTATCCCCTCATACTTTGTTATTTCTTGTACTGTATTGTCTATTACCAGTATTATCTACCTGCCCCTTACATTTGTTACTGAATTGTCATGTAGCATCCTATCACATTGAAAGCTGAATAGTCACACTCGTGTATCATATACTTATACACACTAAACTTGAATTAATATAAAAAAAACTGCAACTGCTTTATCTGCATTGATTGTCAATGTTGTATGTGTAGGCCTACATACAGTACATACTTCAGTACCCTTCTCAATACAAAATGTGTTTTAGCAAAAGGTGCATAAAGGGGTGCAGGGAAGTTAGATTTCCTGTTATTCAGGCATTGAAACATGCATGCATGCTCTCTCTCTCTCTCTCTCTCTCTCTCTCTCTCTCTCTCTCTCTCTCTCTCTCTCTCTCTCTCTCTCTCTCTCTCTCTCTCTCTCTCTCTCTCTCTCTCTCTCTCTCTGTATATAGATACAGTATGTTGTGTAAATATAATGATGTATATAAGGGCCGTGTGTGTGTGTGTGTGTGTGTGTGTGTGTGTGTGTGTGTGTGTGTGTGTGTGTGTGTGTGTGTGTGTGTGTGTGTGTGTGTGTACATATTAAGTGTATGTAATGCACAACTTTTTCATCTTCTAGTCAGTGACTAGAAAAAAGTTGGTTACTGTGTGGTATAACCACATCCTCTTATAATGCCTGAAATGTGGCCCTTTGGCTGGACAAAATGAGGGCAGGCATCCTCTTATGTAGGGAATACCTCATTCTGATTGGCGGACAAGAATAGTTTTGAGCTTTACGATGATTGCTGCAGCGGATGTTATCACCTGATGGAAGCCCTGAGGTGCTCTCTGTTCACTGATAGAACTGTAGCTACACCACTGTAACCCACTTGTCAACGCTGCATACAGTAGTTTTTTAGAACATCAGTATATTAGACGACATTGGTACTTTTCCCTACGGTATATTGGAATATGTGAGCAATATTTCTGTTCAAGTCTATTGTCAACATTTGTATTTAATATTAGCATATTTACTTTCACAGTGCATCGGGATTTGTCTCCATTTTGTCTAGCTCAGTAACCTTAGCTAAATTAAAAATGCACCAGATTCAGAAATGTAGCAGTTCACAGGTTCACATTAATTTAATTTCCCCCTGGGGGAGAGTGCCTCCAGGCTCTTCAAACAGAGATTTGGTTCACTTTTAGCTAATGCTCCTGGTATCTCCCCTCTTTCATCACATTCCCTCAATCTGCTCTGCTATAGCCTACCAGTGGTTGGCCCAGTCAGATTACTGAGGGTTAAGGGACAGTTGGGGAATGCCTGCGGCTCCATCTGGTGTGGATATTGCTGTGTTGGGGTGGGGTGACCCAGTTCACTAGCACCATGTGACCTTTTAACTGGCCCAGCATTTGAGAATGATACAATGCAGACCCAATGAATCAATGCAAGCCTGGCCTTACATAATGACTTGCTTTACGGAGCTATATTTTGACCCAGAACCATGCAAACCAACAGTTGTAGTTATGTATTTTAATGTAGCCTCAAGTATTCAATTATTTCATCCGTCCTATTTAGGTCCAAGTTTTTTTTTTTATCAATACACAACAGCATGTGCACGTGCCATTTGTCCCAGTGCGTTATCAAAAGAGCAAACATATTTAGTCTCTCAGCTGTTACATTGCATCTTTTATTTTCTGTCTGTTAGGCAGTGCTTGTTGAAAGACCTGTAGACAAAAAGAACACTGCTAATTTTCACTAATTGTCACAGCAAACATGCTGCCATAAATTCACATTCTACCATACAGCAATGCTGTATGGTAGAATGTACAAGCCACTGAGCTGATCGTTATTTCACATCGTTGCAAAATAATAATAACAATAATTTGCCTTTCAAGTATGCATGAAGTCTTCCGTTCCCAGGTCCAGAATGTTTCTTGTGTTAAAAAGTTTCTAAACATTTCCCGACATTGTGGATGCGATGAAACAGAAAGGACTTCCAGAAATGCACAAGTGTACAGAATATTTTCTGTCTACTTCTAATTCCTATGAGCTTAAGAACTTTGTTGTCCCCATTGTCTTCCATGTCTGCACGTAGCACAGAGGAACTGACAGTGCTTTATAAACCAAAGGTTTGGGGTTCAAAATCACCATTGACAATGTTTTCACCAACAATTCTATTAGATTTTCACGGTGCAACTAAATCCTATAACCTTAAAAGGGCGATCTCACCCATTTTCAACCTATCTTCATATAATTGGTCCTCACTAATGCTCATTATAATATGGCACTATTTTCTTCTACTCGTTCTGTGTCTCAGAAGTGGGCTGTGGACAGTTCAGTAGCCCGCCTACCAGTAACATCGTTAGGTAAGGTTTTTTTTTTTCAAACAAGATCTCAAAATTGTCATTCAATTTTGTATTAACACAAGAACAATTGCTTCCATATCATGCTAACTTTCCAGGAATAGAGAGCCTGCAGTTTCTATTAGCTTGGATTCCCCATCGATGATGCCACTGGTAGGCGGGTTTCTGAACTGTCCACAGCACTCCTCTGAGACACTGAGTGAGTAAACAAAAATGGTACCATCTTACTAGCCTGGTAAACCCCCCTCCCTCCGGAAATCTCATGTGTGTCGCAAGCTTCTTCCATTTGACGGAGTGAGGTTACCATCTTACAATGAGCATTGTCAATGAGCATAGTGAGGACCAGTTATATGAAGATAGGTTGAAAATGGGTGATGTTGTTCTCCAAGTGTTTCGTTATCACCAATACCTTTTATGTGTTGTGGCATAAGAGATATGACTTTGATTAGTAAATCAAAGATTTGGGGTTCAAGAACTTTCACTCTAAATAGATTTAGTGAATAGATTTTCACTGTGCAACTAAATCGTATGAGCTTAAGTGTTTAGTTATCGTCCACACCATTCATGTGTCTGTGGCATAGGAGATGAGACTTGGGTATGTAATCCGATGATGTCGGGTTCAATTTCGTTCTCGCTTGCATCTTCATTGCCAGCGTGGCTCAATAGATAGGTAGGGCAGAGGTCTTCAACAGGGGGTCCTCAGAGTAACTGCAGGGGGTCCCCCAAATCTTTGTGTGATATTGATTATTTTGTTTTACATTAACCACTTGAACCCTAGGATCCCTTTTCTGAGGAGAACTTTAGCCAAAAATAGCCAATCTACAAGCTCACAACGCCTCACGCTGCGAGGCGTTGTGAGCTTGTAGATCAGCTATTTTTGTTAAAGAGTTATATATGTAGAGGGGAAAAAAGAGCAGCAAAAGTTTATCTGAAACACAATTTTATACAATATAGGGGGTCCCTGCTTCATCTCTCTCAGCTAGGGGGTCCTTGGCCTGAAAACGTTGAAGACCCCTGAGGTAGGGGTTTATAAAGGTTCTAGGTTCAAAGCTCAACAAACTACTAAAAGACCAACAAAAAAAAACAGGTTCAAAATTAAAGCAGTCACCATATTGATTATGGGAAACAATAACAAAACAACTTAACTTAATGGAAAATCAAATGCTTCAATAAAAAATAATTACCAAACTGTCTAAATGTGGGGGGAAATTAAAAAAAACTTAAAGTTATGCATGTGCCATTTGTCCCCAGTGTTATCAACAGAGAAAACACATTTAATCTCACAGCAGTACAATGTATCTTTTAATTTACGTCTGTCAGGCAGAGTGCTTGTTGAAAGGCCCGTGGACAAAAAGAACACTGCATCAAGTTTAATAGTGTTTATTTAATGTCACAGCAAACATGCTGCCATAAATTCACATTCTACCATACAGCAATGCGGACAAACTAGCCGCTCAGGATATAATCTATATTCAACATTGCCTGGCTATTGCACATTGTCGCCAAAAGAATAATTAAAAATAAAACCGCATATACTGTATCATATTTGAGCTTATACAACCTCAGCACTTGACAGTCATCAGTCACTCTTTTTTTCTTCACAGCATTATTGGTGTTACTGAATATCAAAAACACCTAAATAGAATTGCAATCAAATGTCATCCAAGTAGATCCATGCTAGTTAACTTGTCTCCTGTGAATTTAGCCCATACCAGTTTGGGTAGCAAGCAAGGCGCAAATACTTTCTTTAGGTTTTTTTTTTTTTTTTACAAAACAAACACAAAAAAGTACAACTTCAAAATAGTATTAGAAAACATTAATTGTATCGTAACATTTCAAAAAGGCACGGCCGGTCAAATTGCTTTGACATTGCTATTGGGTGTGTGGACTAGCCTGAGAGTTACAGTAGCCCCATGAAGAAGAACTACTTTCCAGATGGGGTGCGTAGATTTTGACATAAACTACTCCTTGTCTCAAAGAAACAGCAACCTCCACTTGGTTCTAAGACAATGCCTTGCCATTGCGTGGGATCCTCCGCCTGGGGATGGGGCTTGGTGGTGAAGGTCAGATTGGAACTCCTGAGTGTTCATTGTTGCTCTTGTCTCCATTCATCACGAGGACGGTGCCCCTGTCTCCTTTGGCGGTGTCAGCTGCTGCAGGAGCTCCAGGTAGTGCTCGATGCGCTTGAGGAGCGGTGCATTCTTCTCGGCGCGCAGCAGCTTGGAGTACACATTCTTATAGGTCTTCAGCAGCTCCTCATCCTTATTGCTGTCACACACAAACACACACATTGATCAGGGTTCACCCATGCTGAATGAGGCAGGAGTCACTTCAGCAAATAGAGCACTGTGAAAACTTGCAAGAGGCACAACCTTGTAAAGGTTGATACACCAAGACAGAGGCACATTGTTTCTCACCTTGGTTTGCGCTTCACGGCCGTCATCAGCTTGACCAGCTGCAGCAGCAAGAAGGAGAAACTCGGCTCAAACACTCCGATCAACTTCATCACTTCCTGGAGGTTCAGTCCTGTGGCGACAGCACCTTCAGCAGACTCTGTTTGCTCAGCCGGGTCTGACATCTTCAACTGCAGATGGGGAGAGAAGGAAAGGAGGTGATGAGTGAACAGTTGTGTATGCCCTTTTCACCCACAAATTGCTAAAACCACACCCCCATCGTTTTGGCTACGCTGTCCTCCCCCTACAATGGGTGGAAGCACCTGCTTGCAGCCAGCCTGGTAATGTTAGCTAGCTAAATGCGCATGTCATTGTCAAGTGTTACTGTGTGCAATTTCAAAACAGGTGATAACCTAATCCATCCATTACAGCTTGCCAACTCGGACAGTGTGTGAGCTGCGAGGCAATCGGCTGTATGGCGCGGCCACTCGCTTGCCTGGTGAATTGCCCGGGTGCACCTTACGACCTTCAAGGCCTTGCTGTCAGCGCAGCTGCTTTGTTGTCAAGTGATGTTAAAAAAATCCCAGCGATGGGGGCAGGGTTTGTGAAATTTGCTGGAGCAAAAAGTGACAGAGGCCTTTCATGTGAGAACAAAAAATGATTTATGTAATGTGCGTTGGATAGTCTCTCTAAGAACTAGGCCTACCTCAGGCTCCTCCAGCAGTTCGTTATGGATGAGCTGGAAGGCGTAGTGAGTCTCTGTCATGATCTCCAGGGCGCCCGTCAGGGTCTTCAGCTTTGCCCCACTGCTGCTCTGGCCTGTAGTAAGACACCACATGTGTTAGATGCTTTTGACTGTATTTGCATGCCGTCAATTTAGCTCTTACTGTATGTCATACTTGGGGGTGGGATGACGTAAGAGCAAAATGGCCACCATGTGAATATGGTCAATTGGAGGATATAAACGACTATGCTCCTGCAATAGCAGATATACAAGCTCATAGCGCGGCGGTGCCGCGCTATGAGCTTGTAGATCTGCTATTTTTGAAAAATCGTGAAAATGTGTGCAAATCTTTGAATATATATATTTTTAAAGCGAACATTTTTAACTCAAATCTTTGCTTCTGGGGGGTCCCTGGAACAAAATATTTTGATGGGGGTCGGCAGCCAAATACATATCATTTTGGGGGTCCTTGACATGAAAAAGTTTGAGAACCACTGGCCTAAGGTAGTGTTTTTTTGTAGATGTTGTCTGTTCTTGTGGATGGCGATGTGACTGAGGTTTAGTATGGTAACTGACCAGCCATAGTGAACTCTGTGAAGGCTACCCTCTCCAGCAGGGTGCGAAGCAGTTCGCACGGTGCATCTTTCAGGCTGAGGAACAAGCGCACAGCCTTGCTGTAGTGAAGCTCCGCCAAGCTACGATGTTGTTTCCTCAAGTGCTCATCCCCCACCTAGCACGTACAACATACACAAACAGAAGCACACATAACATCCAGAGAAGGTCAACTTAACCCATTATTATACTGTAACCTTTGCCATTGCGTTTATTTTCCTTGTTAAACACTCAACCTGACATTTTCAACAATAGCGGAAATAACGTCACCATGCGTCACATCATGTCATGAGCTTAAAGATCTTGGTGTTTTGCCAGGTATTTGAGGGCCCACTTGCAATACCCTCGTGGCCCAACAGTGGTCCCCGGCCCACAGGTTGAGAATCACTGATCTTTATCATTTTTCACCTGGTTGCGGAAGCAGCTGTGGTACATGGAGGCCAGGCGGTGGTGAATGGTGGCTGCTCTGTACTGGTAGAGCGGCTGGCGAGCAGACTCCGTCTGCAGGTCACAGAACTTCAGTGACTTCATCATTGCCTCTGTCACTTCCCGCTCAATCTGACAACACACACAGTGATTGTAATGTGTTATTACAGGGCAAGCTCAAAAGCACAGGATAGTTGCATATTGAATTGCTCCCAATTTGGATGCAGGATTTGTTACCCGTGTCCTGCAGAAACATGCTGACATTTTGTTAGAGTTAAGTTTACTCTCATGTATAGAAAATGACCTCAAAATGCAACCATAAAAACCCTATAGATTAAGATGACCATGGTTCCCTGGGCTTCTGTACTTGGTCCTCTACTATTTCCCCTCTACACCAAAATTATTTGCTTAAAATAGCATACCTACACGCTCACACCGAGCTGTGAAGCATTGTGAGCTTGTAGATCCGCTATGTTCACTTATTATGACATGCCCAGATAGAATATGGACACTAGGGTTCATGTGGTTATAATATAAGCACATTTTGAAATGGTCAAATATTGAATTCTAATCAGTTGGAAAGTAGATGTATTGAATTCTAGTATAATTTGAAAAAATAGAAACATAATTCAAAGAAAACATAACAGAAAGAAAGACCTTACCGAGTAGGCAAGTTTTACATTAGACACCAAACCAGATAAAAAACGGATAACCAGACACGTTTTTGTTTGTCCAACCACAGACCTCCGATAGGTTTAAAGTCACATTGTTGGTGTTTTTTTGTACCTTATTGTTTGTGATATTTGTTTTACCACAACATTTGTTATGTGCCACTATTGATCCTAGGTCATCTATCAGGAGACCACAAGAGGGGATAAATGCATTTTCCCATAGAAAGGTGGTGTCATTCACTGCCACTTTTTCCCCCTTTTTATCCTTTGCACATATGTTTTGTATTTGTTGATGACATATATTATTATGTTATTTTTATGCTATGCTGATGAATTCAATACATAGGACCACAATGGAAACAAGTCCCCATAGCAAGGAAGCGCTCCCTTTGTTGATTCAACAACAGAACAGAGCTTCTCGCAGGACTGGTGCACAGTTACCTGCTCCTGGGCCTTGCGGGACAGTGGGGCGTAGTCCTGCAGCAGAGTGGCCAGGGTGAAGTAGGTGGTAGACAGCTCCCAGTTCACACTGTCCCACACAGCCGGCTGGCTCCCCCTGCTGGCCAATGACTTCATAGCCCGTAGGTAATAGTCGATGGCCTGGGGGGGGAATAAAATCAAGAAAATAGATTTTTGGATAAAAAAGAGAGAGAGGAGATGCAGGGAAATACAATATACAAGGAACGAAGTAAGTCGAAGAACAAAAGTGTGCAGGAAAGTCTGATAATTGTGAGCTTGTACTGTATATCTGCTATAGCCAAAGAAATCTAAAAATGACACAGGCATGGTACCTTATTGTAGTAAAGAGCCTCTTCAGGGGAGAACTCTCCTCTGCTCTGGTCAGCAGTGACAGCACAGTGGGCCTGGGCACAGATCCTCATCAGCCTGCCTGTGTTACACAGCAGCAGAGCCATGTTGGTGTTGTCCTGGATCGTCTCAAAGTCCTTCATGCCCTTCTCAAAGCAGGCAAAGCTCTTCTTCCACAGCTCCTGCTCTGCCACGGACACTGCCGTTTTCACTGGAGGAGGGGAGCAGGATATAGGTGAGAGGGGTAAACTAATGGGTGGGTCGCAGCTCCAGTCCTGGCTGGGTACCACGAGAACTTCTGGATTTCAGTCTTGTTAATCTGGGACTAATTTAGACCCGAGACACCACTGAATGCAATCTGTTCGTGGTCTCTTGGACCCGAGTTGAACACAACTGAGCTCAAGTATCGATGACAGGTTGAGAAATGATATATTTGTGCTGGATGCAATAAACGATCGTTAACCATCACAATTATTCATATTAGAAACATGGTATGTCTCTACAGTACCTTCCTTCTCGGTCTGCATGGCTGCTGCCTGGTTCATGTAGTATACCCCAATCTCGTTACGTATGTTGCCCAGCCTCCTCAGCACCTGAGCCAGCTGTTCCGGTCCGTGGTCCTTCACAACCCCGGAGGTGAGGAGGTCACTGGCTGCTTCGTAGCACTTGCTGCTGACAAATAGCTGGTACTCTGGGTCTGTGGCCAAGTCTGTGGCCATGTTGAAGGCTGATGGGTAGAAGGCGAAACTTGAGTTAAGGGTGCGATAGTTAATCAAACTGATCAATTTAAATAAAATCGCTTATAAGATAATTGATTTTGGGGGTAATCATTTCAATTTGCCCCTTTTATTCCCCAAAACGTTTCATGAATACATAAAATAGCAGCTCTACAAGCCCACGTGTGGCGATGCGACGTGTTGTGAGCTTGTAGATTGGCTATTTTCTCAGTTTTTGCATGACACTGTTGTACGACAAACTATAAATAGGTCCTAAATTGTTAATCAGACAAATCTAATTAGTCAATTACAAAAAGATCTATTGGAATTTGTTCGTTGATTAAAAAAAGTATTTAAGAAGTATTTAAAAAAGCATCTCGAGTAATCCATAAGAAAATCAATGGTTGCAGCCATAGTCTGAGTTATACTTAGTTGCATGTGGGTGTCGCACACCTAAAATAGCTGATCTACAAGCTCACAGCGCATTGTGCTGCTAAGACACATTGAGAGCACCGGACATGAGATCCAGGAGAGGTTTGTGCTCAAATAACCTGAGAAGAGGTGCTGCCTAAAATAAAAGTAATATTTAATAAAAGGAACGCAGGACTACACTCTCCCAGTAGGAAGTGTGTTTATTAAATCAAAAAGTTAAACAGTGAGACAGGTTTTAACCGGTGCCTCTTACGACGCAAATGGATGAATTAAATGAAAAATCCCATACTTTCAATATAGACAGGGTCAAGACAACAGGAAAAACTGACATTATCAGGACCTATTCAAGCAAGAGCAATTTTCCATTTAAAATTAAATAAATAAAAACTAATAACAATTCTATAGAATATTTGTCTTCAAAGATATCACATGAAAGACAGAAAACTATGTTGTGAACGGAACCATTTGGATTTCAGGCCTATGTGCGTTACCGTATAGTGCAGTGGTTCTCAAAATGGGGTTGCAGGTCTAACTCTGAGCGTGTAAAAATGGGCTCCACAGCACGTCACCTTGTGCCGCGCTGGGAGCTTGCACAGCCGCTATTATTCTTTTTACATAAATCTTCTATTCGGGGAGTCCCTGGCACAAAAGATTTTCAGATGGTGTGTGTAGTGTGACTGACCCTGGCAGCTGCACTCCCGGTGGAGGCTGTGCAGGACCTCCTGGTCCTCTTTAGTCTGGTAGCTGTACTCCTCCAGGTAGGCTGCCCTGTTGCTGGCGTTCTGGGCCAACATCAGCTGGATGTCCCCACAAAGTGACAGGCACTGGCTGTGGAACAGCAGCACAGGCGGCTGCAGGGTGTTGCTCACTGAGCAGTAGGCATCTGGACCCATCAAAGAGAGAACGTAAGAACAGCTCAACGCCCCCCCCCCCCCCCCTCCCTCCCCAATTTTGCCACATAAGCATTATATGAAACCTGAGGAGGAAAGTTTTAAGCTAGACCGTTGGGGTTTATTCCAAGTCTGTGCTACCCAAGTATGTTATTTCGCTTTTTGCTTCGATGTAAGGGTGTAAAAGTTAAACTAATTGATTTAATTGATAATGTATTTTAACTAATTTCAGGGAAAATTCTTTTTTTTCCCCCCTTGTCATTATATGTTTTTTTGTCCTTCCGAAATTGCTAAAATAGCAGATCTACAAGCTCAGAACTGGTTGTGATCTGCATCGCATTGTGAGCTTGTAGATGGATACGATGAAGACTAAAACTGGGCTGGGCTTAAGTGGTTAATCAGACTAATCAATTTACTTCTAGATCATTCGATTAATCAAAAAAGGAATCCATAGAATAATCGCTAAGAAAATCATTGATAGTTGCGTTATCATCATCAGTTAAACTACAGTTCCTGGCTCCAACAGGTCCGGTAACTGCCCGTCCTCATACCCTCAGTGACACTGACATGCATGAGTAGACCTCCCCATAAACCTTCACAGGTAACAGAGCTAAAGTTGACACCGACCGTGGCACTGCAGGGCCAGTTTGATGTAGCGCAGGGCGCGTCCATATTTGTGCAGGTTGGTGGCTGCGTCAGACAGGACGTAGTATGCCTTAGAGGCCTTCAGGAAGAGCTGGAGCTTCATGTGGTGCTGCCAGGAGCCGGGGATCATCCCAGAGCGGGTCGGGTGCTTCTGGTCCTCCTGGAAGGGCCCCACTGCAGAGTCCCACCAGGGTTGAGAGAGGAGAGATCAGAGTTGAGGAGGAGGTGAAGCAAGCAACTCTTCAGATGTAAATAGGTCAATATGGAGTTAATTATTAAACTGGTACATTGTAACCAACCAACAGTGCTTGTGTGTATTGATGGCAGCAATATTTTATACACAAATGTATGTATGGGGGATATAACTGTTTCGCCGTGCACTGCATAGAAAACATGATGTTTTGCAACCCCAGGCCGGTGATGTTCCCCGACACATTGGTTCTGGAGGTGCTGACCTCTGTCCAGGAGGAGAGCAATGCCCTTCTCCACAGTGCAGGCTCCGCTTGCGCTCCTGTCTTCGTACTTGAGAGGTATGGGGGTGTTCGGATCCGCGGCTGGAAGATCACTCTCCTTCTTAATGCTGCCGTCCACCGCTTTCAATCCCTGTCCATTGTGTGACAGCAATTCATTAGCATCTTATTAGAAGCAGTAACGCGTGTTAGCATGACTATACATAGTTGACCTGTCATTGATACCATGCAGAGACCAACCTTTAGAACACAGCCCAGCACGTGTCTGCATCTCTCTTCCTTGTCGTGGGACACAGGGAATGAACAGTTGGGCTAGAGGGAGTCAAAAAATGACAGTTTTATTTTTTTTATGAAAACGGAACAAAGTGCTTCTAATCGTACTTCATTTGTATAGCACCTTTCAAAAACAGGGGAAATTGGTGCCTCACAGGGAATATGTACAAAAACTAATACAAAACATCATCCAAATTGTTTCACATGTAGAGGCTAGAACAAGCAGCCGTGCAACAGAAGTGTCACATTAGTCACTTACTCTGATCTGGTGAGTGGATGTGTATTTCTCGGGAACGGACAGCTCTTCGACGGAGCGGATCACAGCCACGGCTTTGCTGTCGTCCGGAGGGTCGGAGCACGAGCTGCAGGAGCCGTTCTCGTCACTGTCGTCTGGCAGGTCCTCTTCCTCATCCCCCTCCTCGTCACTGTAGCTGTCCTCGGAACCGCCGGCCCGGAGCGACTCGTCTCCATCCTCCTCCGGTGGCTCGTCAAGCTGGAAGAGCTCAGACAGCATGTAATGGGCCGACGCAATGATCTGAGCAACAGAGCGGGACCGGTTACGAGTTGAGTTCCAACAAGAAAATGTAATCACCAATCAATGAAGCATCTCTGTTTGTTCACTGAAATCAGAGGCCGTCTATCAGTGTGTTGTTTTACCTGGGGATGCCTCTCCTGATCCAACAGCTTGACACAGTTTAGGAGCAGAGTTCTGATTGTCCCGTAGTGCTTCCTGTTCTGTCTGGCTTTCAACATCAAATTGCTGGCCACTCTATACACACAGAGTACAAACAGGAAGTATAACAAGGAACCCTCAATGTTAAATACAACTGGGGCAATGGCAACATTCTCTGTTAATAAGATTTAAATAACCATCAATGACTTGCCAGATATTATAGTAACTTGTAAACCCGCCAGCAGCCGCAGTAGCAAGTGGATGTGATATTTCATGAGTCTACATAACCTCTTAGCAGCCAAAGCAGCTTATAGACTGCAAACAACAGAAATAACCGACTCGAACAGTTATCCTTGTAGAATTAGCTGACTTGCCAACCACAGGCAAAATGTGAAAGCTCTAACTTGCATCCACCCTGTGCGAACTAGCATCCACTTCTCACAATCAGTGGCGTTTCAACAAAGTAAATGTGTCACCTGTGTCATAGCTCCTTCTAAGATAACAAACTAAATATACATGCATATACTGTAGCTTATGAGCATATTTCCATTCAAGTTCACAAACTCTGTATTGTTTTCCTCTAATCTTTGCTTTCCTTATTTTCCTTATTGTAGAAACCCTCGAGTGGAAACGCATTGTTAAGCTGGAAAAGACATACTTGTACAGAAGCACGGCCACAGGGAGGGTGAATGGGTTCTGACACTTCTCCTCTTCAGCCTCTTCACACAGTGTGGTGAGGTCATAGAGCTTCACTATGTCACTGCCGCTAGCTGGAAACAACACAACCAATAAGGACACATTCAGTGAGAGATGGGAATATTTTTGATCAATTGAATGTTTTCCTTTTCCCCTAAGTCAAAAACTGATGACTTGTCTCCCACCTTTGAAGAGCCAGTAGGTGTGTCCTTCTTTGGTGCAGTTGGACTTGAGGAAGGAAAGGATGTTCTGTGCTATGTCCTTCACCACTCTGGTGGAGAAAGTGGAGTGCTCCAGATCAGGTATGTCCTCTGTCTTTATCATCTCATATTTCTGCAAGAAAGGGGTCAAATACTATCTATCATCGCATGTTTCTGCAGTTAAAAATAAAACACATTTTGTAAACAACAGAACCTAGGTGTGTAATAGTTGAGCTGCTTCAGCACACTCTGGTGGACACATTTGCTGACAGTGACATACAGACAGATGAGAAGTTGGGCTGAACAATGATCAGAAAATAATCTTAATCATGATTATAAATCATTCCATTTCCAAATCAGATTTAGTTTTTACCAAATCATTGACCCATTGTGAGAAGACAGGCTCATTACAATAGTTTTGCGTCTCAACTAAAAACAGAAATTATGTGAAAAAATGATGACAGTCATTAATATGAAAACAAAATATCATCCATGACATGATAATAACTAAGGTGGTGTGCAGTCGTGGACTGAAGCCCATAGGTGATCACCTGAACGATGCCATTGACATGAAAGCACATGACGAGCTCTGGCACGTTGCACATCAGATTGTCCAGCCAATAGTCAATACCCGTCAGAATGTTGATTGGTTTGTTGTGATCCCTGGGAGGCAGAAAGAGAGAAACAGAAAAAAAAGAAACCATCAGGTTATATTCATAAAGAAACTTTGCTGTGGAACAGCAGTAACTTTGTAATGCAGTATGCTGTTGACAGAGGCCACTAATGCCGTCTGGAGTTCTAACCTGAGTCGCAGACTGACGGCTGGGTAGCGTCGTCCTCCAAAGATAGGCATGTTAGATCCGACTAACATATGGATGTCCTCAAATGTCCACATGATGCTCCTAACAAAGTCGTTCCTCAGACCCTATCGCAGAGGTTTGGTCAATCACACTGTCTGATACAGTTGGAGATATGTATGAAAAAAGCTTGCATCAACTAAGTCTGTCAATTTCTTCAGAAAATATATTAGTCTCATTTATTAAAACATACATATTGTTACGACAAACAAGTATGGCAGCCACCTGCCTGTGAGGTGTCATGTCTTGTCTTGAGAGAACTGTGCTACAAGGCTATAATTACCTGACTGTTTTCTCCCTCATTAAAGAGTGTAGGGAGATTTTGTTCTTTGGGGACGGACGCTACTTGGCCCGATGGGAACTCGCTGTCCACAAAAACGCTTTCCTGCAGACGTGGAAACAGACATGTGGTAAGCCAGAGTCACACTCAACAAAGAAAACATGCCACAGAGAAGCCATCCAACAACATCCAATCAGCAATCTTTATTGGCTAATGCATCTCGGCTCATCTCTCAACTGATTGGAATGGGAGGCTAGGCCAGAGCCTAGCTAGCTGCACCACTAATGATTTCCAATAACGATCAGCTAGCTACCTCTTTGGGAGCTTCAGATTCCTCCAAATCAGAGGCTGAGCTGGTGAATGTAGCTGGCCATGAAGGACTGAACTCCTCTGCTCCACTCTCATCATCCCCTTCATTCGGATCCTCTGTCACGGGCTCTGCAGCCCCATCACCATTTATACTGGAGGGGACATAACGATGGAGCGACAGTATTATTAGAGTTGGGACAAGGAAAATGCAGTCTCTCACACATAGAGTTGTAAGTCTAACTCCCAGATAGGACAGCTAAATACTACACACCATTTGCTCACTGTGAGGCTAATTCAATTAACTTACCTGTAGTAAAGGAACTTTGATAGGATCGCTTTTTGATACCAGTGTTCTTTACTCTTCTTTTTCCTCTGCCACTTTTGGTCTATCAGTCGCTGGTAGAACTCTTTCAGCCAAGTCCAATCACCTGTCTGCAACAACAATCAGACAGGAGAGGGTGAAGGATAGAGTCTTATTGGTCCAGTTATGTTAAAAGGTCAATGTTTCAGACATTAATTTAGGTAAAAAATGTATCTCAATAACTGAAACATTGACCTTTTATCATAACCTGATGGTTGATGTTAAGACGATGTTCTGATTTAATGAGAAAGTTGTCCGTCTCATCACTTTACACCAGCACCAATAAATTGAATTGAATGAAGTGAGCAAAATGTCACTCTACCACCGCACCTCTATACAATAAAAAGCGCATCTTAGTACACAAAATGTCCAAATCAACTCTTGAATCTAGGCAAAACTTCATAAGGCAGCATAGCCGTAGCAAGCAAGGTTTTGAGTCTTGATAAGCCCAGTTGTACCTGAGAGGACCTCATGAAGAGCTCCTGAATGTCTAACTCATCCAAAAGCAAGGTCCTCCCCACGCGGTGGACAGCCATGCTGACGTGAGACTTGCTGTAGGGAATCTTCAAAAGCTTCTTGATGTTCTGATGGTGTAAAGGAAACAAGTATCATTTCAGTTCTGTGTGCGTGATCGTTTTCATCAAGTGATGAGTGGGCATTTGCTATTCAACAGCTCTACAGACCTCGGAGTCTGACACCACATCCACGTCATTCCCGATGGAGTCGATGAAGTCATACGCCATCCCGAAACTGCAAGAAGTGGAGAAAAGATACCAATACATCACCAATCTTCATGGGGGCATTTATTTAGTAGTAACCCCCCTGCTAAGTCCTCATACAGTTTGACATCTTAGCCTTAAGACAGTGAGGAGATCAATTTTTCCCAGAATAATATGTATTTCATAACAAATGATCAGAGACAAATTTATTTCACTTTCAAGTCACAATATGAGAATTCTAGTGGGTCAGGAGTTGACATATATTAGGAGTTGGCTAATATTTGGTGGCATACATTGCTTGTAAAATGTTTAACTGTTACTTGAATCAAATGCTTGAGGCAGCCTTCCACAAACACTGCAGGAGCAGTGGTGGCCTAAAGGTTAGAGGAGCGCCCTCGTTGCCGGAAGGTTGCCGGTTCGAAAACCCCGGACCGGCAGGATGGGAAGGGATCTGGGTGGGGAAGGGAATGTTCACCACTTCCCCAACACCACTGAAGTGCCCTTGAGCAAGGCACTGAACCCCAACTGCTCCAGTGGAGCTGCTTAGTGGCCAACAGCATAAGAATGTGGTTGTACTGGTCAGCTCCCAGGTTTTAATGTGTCTGTCTGTCTGTCTGTGTGTTTCTATGTGCAGGGCGTTGCTGAAAATGAGCACTTGTGCTCAGCTACTACCCTGGGTAAATAAAGAATTAAAAAAGAAAGTGGGTCAGGAGTTGACATATATTACCCTTGGCTAATATTTGGTGGCATACATTGCTTGTAAAATGTTTAACTGTTACTTGAATCAAATGCTTGAGGCAGCCTTCCACAAACACTGCAGGAGCAGTAGTGGCCTAAAGGTTAGAGGAGCGCCCTCGTTGCCGGAAGGTTGCCGGTTCGAATCCCCGGACCGGCAGGAAAAATCTGGGTGGGGAACTTCCCCAACACCACTGAAGTGCCCTTGAGCAAGGCACTGGACCCCAAATGCTCCAGTGGAGCTGCATAGTGGCCAACAGCATAAGACTGTGGTTGTACTGGTCAGCTCCCAGGTTTTAATGTGTCTGTCTGTCTGTCTGTCTGTCTGTGTGTGTGTGTGTGTGTGTGTGTGTGTGTGTGTGTGTGTTTCTATGTGCAGGGCGTTGCTGAAAATGAGCACTTGTGCTCAGCTACTACCCTGGGTAAATAAAGAATAAATAAATAAATAAAATAAAAAGGAATGTTGGCCCATTCCTTAACATAGTTAAGTAACGGGTTGACAAATCTGTACACCACCTCTTTCAATCGAAAGGAAGTTTTAATGGACCAAAGCTCACTCAGATAACCCATGAAGCCATAACAAAGAATGTTAGGTTGCATGTAAACACAGCTACTGTTATACCTGGAGAAAGGTTTGCTCTTGCTGCTGGACCCTAGCACAGTGGTGCCTGCACTCCCAAGCTGAGGGTTCTCTCTCAGCCAGTTGGCAGGGGGCAGCTTCAGGTCAGTCTTCTCCTGCAGCAATGCATAGCTGGTAGGAGGCGGGGCGGCTGAGTATTTGACCACAGCACGGCTCTTGACTTCATTGTTGCCAGAACATACATCCAAGTCCTGTAGGAGAGATGAGAGTTGGGCAGCCATCTTCACACAATCAAGGCTAATAACTACTTGACTATTATGATTTATAGCACAAGAACTTAGCAGATCAACCACAACCACTTATGCCCCATTTAAAAAATAGTGGATCTTACAAGCTCACATTGCGATCTTGTAGATCTGAATCAGATCAGAAGATATCAGATCATCTGATATCTTCACTAGTGATTTTTGTCTCAGGCATGAGACATAATAAGGGAGAGTCTCCTTTCCCGGTGTTTTGCCCAGGCGGACAGGGTTTTGTCAGGTTAGGCATAGTGTTTGTGAGGTTAGGTTTAGGCATAGTTTTAGTGAAGTTAAATGTTAGGGTTTAGACGCAATCAAGGCGAAACACCAAGGCAAGAGGGAGTCCCACATTATGATAGCTTTGTCTTGTATTTCAGTCAACTCACGTGTTTGCTGCTCTCTCCTCCCGCAGAGCTACAGCTGGGGACATTCACGGTGTCTTTGACATTTGCATTATCCGAGAGGATCCCGTCTTCTCGGCTCCCAGGGGACGTGCTCATTCTTCTTGACACGGGACGGTGGATCGTTCGGTCCAGCCAATGCTAGGTTAATCTAACAACAACACAATCTATCCATCTACTCCGTGGTTTAGTTCACTAATATCCAAAAGAGCCTTTAAAGTAAACTTAGCCAACCCGTCGCCAGTTTGCTAGCTAGTGGAAAGGAAACACATCATAGCTTTGGCAGCTCTTAAAGATGTAGTTTCACACATTAGATTCAAATCTTATGAAAGGGTTAAAGCACGTGTACACATCATGTCCATAATAGAGATGTTTATCTACGACAAAACTACAATGAACTGGTTAGTTTTTCATCACCTCATCATGATCTGACATCCATCCAGTCCCTGAACACATTCACAACACACGTTATGGTGAGAAGCAGTGTTGCCAGGTTGTGCGAGAAATAAGCAACAGGCATGTGTATGAAAACAAGCCCAAAAGAAGCATCAGGTCACATGAACACTTTAATTGAAATGAGTCGATCTAAGCTCGCAACGCGTCACGTCACATCGCAACGTGTTGTGAGCTTGTAGATCTACTATTTTCAAAAACTCTTGAAATAAAATGTGGAATATTTGGAACATTTTTGAAACATTCTAACAACACAAATGCTCCCTTGTGGCACAAAACATTTTCATGTTTATATGAGAATATTTGAGAACCACTAACTGGTTTAAATAATAATTAAGAAATTGCAAAGCAAGCCTAAATAAGCAACTACACTTTAGAAACAACCCCCAAAAACCGCAACCCCCAACTACCAATATTTACAAGCAATTAACTTTACAGGAAAAGAAGCCCAAAGTCGCTTATAATAAGCAGACATGGCAACACTATGAAGAACAGCGACAACCAAAAAAACAGCGCTTTAACAACTTCCGGGTTCATGGTTCATAGAGTTAAATCGAGTTAAATACGCATATTATACAGTATTTGCTGACTTGGTACAATCTAATATGGTCACAGTTTTTATGAAAATACAAAAAAAGTAAGTTATTTGGCAATATGTGTTATAATTGCTGCGGCAACAACATTTATATCTAATACAACCTGAAAATATATTTTCCCCGGAAATAGTTACAACCCCCCCCCCAAAATAATAATAATAATAATATACAAAATAAAAACATTCTTCATAAAAACTGAAAGCGAACTAAGGTGTCAAAATACCCAAAGTCTGCAATTGCATATCAGTCTGAACCCTACAGACCATTCTAGAAAAGCCTGCATTGTTCTCTTCTGATTACACCTGTTCTCTTACACCTGTTCTCTTCTGATTACAGACAGTACTGTATAACCTCCTGACAGTGCTTTTTCTAACATTTTTGTAACAATGACATTTAGACAGAATTAGACATTTTGAATTAACATTTAGGCCACCTACTGTACTTTTTATACATCTCTAACTTTTTATTTCGTTTTTCTTGATCTTGATATATATATTATATATATTTTCCTGCAAAGCAATGAACCAATTAAGTCATAGGTTGAACTTGTTGTATGTGAACATGATTGTGATTTTGATTCAGTGACACAGCTGGTGAAAGCTTCTAGGTCAGGAGCTTCAGCTGGGAGCACTAGTTGCTCTGTTGGTCCTGGGTTAGCTTGTGGTTTGTGGTGGAAGATGTTTTGGGGGGTCCCCAGATGACAGTAAAGTGACAATTTAAGGACTTTTAAGACCTGTTCAATACCTCAAAAGAAAAAAGACCATTACTGCATCAAAAGTAATCAACAAACTAATAGGCCTGAAAAGGTTGAGAACCACTGGTCTATTGCAGTTGCAGTGGTTCTCAAACAAACCTTTTAATTTGAAGGACCCCCAACTCTGAGAGCATGCAAATGGAACCAAGCATTTGGTAACCCCCTCTTCAAGGAACCCAGACTTTGGGTCCCAGAGGGTCCCGGACTGAGAACCATGGAGTCTGTCTGTATAGTGGGCTTCTGGGCTGGCAGTTGACTGTTATCGACAAAAGACAGTCATTGCACCAGTTTATGAAACATAGCAATTTTGTATTTTTTTTAATATAGGTTGTTGTTGTTGTTGTTGTTGTTGTTGTTGTTGTTGTTGTTGTTGTTGTTGTTATTGTTGTTGTACTGGCTACAGGCCTATGCACAGCATATTTTGTATTCCAGACAAAATGAATAGCCTATTATTAAACTCACCCAATAATCTGTCGAAAAGATGATTTATGTATGATTATAACAGAGATGGTGACGGTGTATTGTTTTTTTATGTGATAGGAAAATAATTTCACAAGGAGGAAGGAGGGGCATGGTGGAAAGTAACTACATTTATTCAAGTACTGTACTTAAGTACAATTTTGAGGTATTTTCTTTTACTTTACTGGAGTATTTCTAGTTTTCTTAGAGGCAAATATTGTACTTTTGCTCCACTACAATTATTTTAACTTTAGTTACTTTGTTGATTGAGGGAGTGATTATTATTATAAAAACACACATTTACCACTTCAACATACATTTCGGGCATTTGAAAATAACAGCTATTAACAGCTATTTTCAATAGATTTTTATACATTTGAAAACTTGTGAAATGGGACATTCTGCACAATGAGTACTTTATACTTTCGGTACTTTAAGTACATTTTTAATTCCGGACTTTTACAGAGAATTTCTACCATGTGGTATTGATACTTTTACTCAAGTAAAACATTTGAGTACTTTTTCTACCACTGAGGACGTGAGGAGGGGTTGTAGTCAGCTGATGACCCGAACAAGGAGGAGTTGTTGTCTCTAGAGCTGTGAAATTGCTCTGCGATCCGTTCATCCCTATAAGCGACATCTTTTGGCCTCTCTCTCGCTAAAAGGCGTATTATTACTGTAGGTCTCCGACTCCCACCAATGACATAAGAGGCCAAAGAAGGTCATCTGGAGCCCTTTAGTAGCCTAATATTATCTGATAAAGCGCTCGAAAACAATGACAAGCTGGAAAACTCATGTGCGCGGACGACTGTTGCTGAGAGACACCCTGCAAAAAGATCCATATACTGGCGTCTTCAACAGATGTAAGATTATTCTTTCTTTTGCAGCCTCTCTTCTGTGTCTGTTTTATTGTGATTAATCAGTGGTGGAAAAGTATTCCAATGTTTTATGTTAATGTTTTTTAAAGTATCAGTGCTGCAATGTAGAAATACTCTGTTACAAGTAAAAGTCTGGAATTAAAAATGTACTTGAGTAGAAGTACAAAAGTATTAGTATCAAAATGTTCACACATTTTCAAATGTATAAAAATCTTTTGAAAATATCAGATCTACTAGCTCACAATGCTTCGCATTGCAACGAATTGCGAGCTTGTAGATCTGCTATTTTCAAATGGCCGAAATGTATATAGGGCTGAAGTGGTTAATGTATGTTTTGTAATAATAATACAAAATTATAAAGTAACTAAAGTTGTCAAATAATTGTATTTTGCCTCTGAAATGTAGTGGAGTAGAAGTAATTACTTCTATTTCTATTTTTACTGTACTTAAAGGTAGGGTAAGTGTGACGGTGGCCAGGCTGTCACATGTAACTTTGCCACTTCTTTTCAGAATGCTGACCTTTTCCAATAAGTAATTTATCATCCACATTTAAGCTCACAACAATAAAATATAGAGTGCACAATAAAGTGCGGGGTGCGTAATTATTGTGAGGATAATAATGGTGATTCTACTGCAAGACTACGCCACCCTTTTATTTAAGAGGTAGGGTCCTCTATAACAATGTCTTAGGCTATTCACAGGTTCAGTTTTGCCCAGGTAAGAACAACACTTTGCAACATCCCACAAGAGAATTGGACGGACACAGGTTTGTATAAAAAGGTAACGGATTTTATTAAGCTAAAACATTGGCATCTATAAGCCTTAAAACTGAAAAACATAAACACAATATAACACTACACTAAAACCCTCAACCTCCTAATGCGCCCACTAACTAACTAAAATACAGGAATACAGACAATCACAAAATACTTAAAACAAACAGGGCTTGTGCAACCTATAGCAAATAAATAATGAATTTAGCGTTAAAGTGCCAACTATTACTGAAGCAGTAAAGTGCCAAGTGCCAATTCAAATGCTATATCATATACTCATCACGGTTCAATGCAAAAGGTGGGAATGTCCTTGTATGGGGTTTAACTGGAGCGGGGGTTTAGGCCAAGAATCACTGTCTCTTCTTGTCTTCGTGCGTATTGCCTGCAATCATAGAAACTAGAACCAGTTCATCTGTTCAGGTATATTTCACATATGGGGTTTAGGACCGTGGGTTTGTAAAGGTAACGTTGCATAGAAGAACACTTACTCGCAAGCCAGACAGGTGTCTGGCTATGAGTGTATGAAGCGCGCAACGTTATCGCCAACTGGACCTCTCCTCCGTTCCTGGGTTCGTCTGTCTGTCCTCCCCGTCTCTGCTGCTACTGCGCCGTCTGCTCACCGTCCGCTGCTGGTGGCTTGGTACGTGCCGCGATCGCTGTATTCTCCACCTCTGCTCCGTGGTATGTCTGCTCCTCCTGTGCACAACCGTCCCTTCTGGCTGTCACTTCCACACTGCCCCTGTGTGCCTGTCTCTCTCCTGTTCGAATGGCCCGCGCCTACTTTTGTATTTGTGGCGGCCACACCCTACTCCGCCCTCATTTGCTCTGCCACCAGCGTGACCTGGGGACATTGGCCGTCTGGAGTCACAAGGTCAATGTCACGCAGCCTATAGGGGAGTCCAATGTCAAGTGGCTCGGGGACCGGGGGGAAATACATTGTCAACCATAAAACATGCAGTGCAGAAATACATTTAAGAGAATGATGTTTTTAAGTGCATAATACAGGTTTTTCATCATCAATAAAAAATGTTACAAAATGGTTTCACCCCCTGCTTTGACCCTGTCACATCCCCCCCCACTTTTCCGTTGCCAGTCCCTGCAACTGTCCCTAATCATGTCCATACCTCTGGGGTGGCTGGCCTATATTTGCTCTTCCCGAGCGCCGTGGCTCGTCTGGTGCTCTCGGGACGGAGAAAAACCCATAGTACTGCGGCGTTGTTGCTTCTACCTGCTCGGGCTGCACTACAGCTGGGGGGTCCTCGTGGGGCGACCTGGGGGCTACACACACTTTCAACGCATTTCTATGTATGGTCTTTTCTCGCCCCCCCTTCTCGGGTCTAACTCGGTACACCAACCCCGTAGCTCCCACCTGTTCCATCACTGCGTAAGGCTCGGGGTCCCACCACGTACTCAATTTCCCCTGCCCGTCCCTCTTCCGATTCCTAATCCACACTCGTTCTCCTGGTAATAACGGCGTAATACCGGCCCTACGGTCATAAACCTGTTTTCTCCTCGTCGCTGCTTCCTCCATCCTCTCCCCTGCTGTCCTATAGGCGGTCGCCATTCGCTGCTGGTGGTCCCGTACCCAACCACCCACCTCCATGCGATTTTGCGCCGTCTGCACCCCTAACTGGACATCTACAGGGCGCCTCAAGTGTCGGCCAAACATCAAATAAGCGGGGGCATAACCCGTAGCGCTGTGGATCGTGTTGTTATATGCGTGAACTAGTTCGGGCAAGTGCTCATTCCATCTTCCCTGTTTATCAGTGTCTAGCGAGCGTAACATGTTCAATAACGTCTGATTAAACCGTTCCACCGCACCGTTCCCAGCCGGGTGGTACGGAGTGGTGCGACTTTTTGCAATACCATAAGTCTGACATAAATGGTGCATTAACTCGGACTCGAAGTTGGGGCCTCGATCCGAGTGGAACCGGGCCGGACAGCCGAACGGCTGGATAATATGCGTCCATAACGCACGGACAGTGGTGTGCGCAGTCTGGTCTCGGGTGGCAATAGCCCAACTATAACGGGTGAATAAGTCAGTAGCTACCAGAATGTTTTGCCACGCATCAGCAGGCCTACCTAATGTGAGGAAATCAATGGCTATTACTTCTAGTGGATATGAGACTTCAAAGGGTTGTAAGGGGGCCCGAGGCTCTGACCTGTTCCTCTGCAGGCTGCAGGCGACACAACCCTGTTGTAACTGACGCACCGCTCCCTCCATGCCTGGCCAATAGAACCGACGTCGCAGCTGGGCCAAGGTCCTCTCCAACCCAGCATGCGCCGCGGCCGTGTGGATTCCTCTCCATACCTCCTCTCTGCGTGAACCTGGACAAATGATCTGTGAGTATTGTTCTTTGGTATAAGGATCGGTCACCTTCCTATATAACACATGATTTCGTATAATCAGTTTGTTCCACTGGCGTAACAGTTGCCGCGCTCCCCGAGTCCAATTCTTCCTCTCCACCATATTAGGGGCTCTCCCCCGTTCCACGCACCTCTTCACCACCTGCACATCTGGATCCCGATCCTGCGTCTCTCTCCACTCATCCTCCCGGGCTGCTGGCGTCGATTGTACAGCCGCCACATCTACAGGCTGCACTGGGAACCGCGATAGGGCATCAGCGTTGGCGTTGTTTTTGCCCGGTCGATACTTGATGTCGAAAGTAAACGACGCAAGTTGAGCAGCCCACCGTTGTTCCACAGCTCCCAATCTAGCCGTTTGGAGATGCGCAACAGGGTTATTGTCCGTGAATATTGTGAATCGAGCGCCAGTGAGATAATCTTTAAACTTCTCGGTCACGGCCCATTTAAGGGCCAAAAGCTCCAGTTTGAAGGAGCTGTAGTTCGCATCGTTTTGCTCAGTTGGGTGTAAACTACGGCTCGCATACGCTATTACACGTTCATGACCATCTTGGACCTGCGCTAAAACCGCCCCCAATCCACGGCCACTTGCATCGGTGTAAACCACGAAAGGCTTGGTATAATCGGCATAGGCTAACACCGGAGCTTGTGTGAGGGCACTCTTTAACGCATCAAACGCCCGCTGGCACTCTAAAGTCCACTCTACTTTACACTGGTGTGATTTTACATCGTTCTGGATTCCTATCAATAGGTTGTTTAAGGGCCGTGCCATGGCGGCAAAAGAGGACACGAAACGCCTATAGTAGCCCGCTAAACCTAGAAAAGCGCGGACCTCGCGGACCGTAGAGGGGGGTGTCCAGTCTCGCACCGCTGCCACTTTCTCCGGATCAGGTCGCACTCCCTCTTGGTCTACTACATGGCCCAGGAACTTCACTTCCCTCCGCAGAAGTTTGCATTTGTCTAACCGCAGCTTCAGTCCATGTCTCCACAGGCGCTGGAATACGAGCTCGAGGTGCTGTAGGTGAGAAGAGAAGTCAGGTGAATATACTATAATGTCATCAAGATACACTAGCAAGGATTCCGTCACCTGACCACTCAAACACTGCTGCATCAGTCTCTGAAAGGTCGCGGGGGCATTACACAGCCCAAACGGCATACGCTGAAATTCGAATAGCCCCAGGGGGGTCGTAAAGGCGGTCTTCTCCCGGTCCCGGGGATCCATTCCTACTTGCCAGTAGCCACTGGCCAGGTCCAACGTGGAGAACCACTGCGCTTTCGTCAGGCTGGTGAGCGTCTCTTCTATTCGGGGTAGGGGGAAGGCATCCTTGTGCGTCACGGCGTTCAGCTTTCTGTAGTCAACACAGAACCTCCAGCTGCCATCCTTCTTCTTAACCAGTACTATAGGTGCTGCCCACGGACTGCAACTCTCCTTGATGACTCCCTTCTCCAACATCTCGTTCAGCAGGGTCTTCATCTCCCGGTACATGGAGGGCGGCAGCGGCCGGTGCCTCTCTCGTATGGGCGCAGCGTCTCCGGTCGGTATCTGGTGCTGCACGGCATCCGTCTGTCCGAAGTCTTCATCATGGATGGCGAACACCTTCTTCCACCTGCATAACATCTCGTGCAGCTCCTTTTTCTGCGCCTCCGGCAGGTCATCACGCTCCGTCAACACCTCCATCTCTTCTGGCAGGGTCTTCGGTGGTCCATCATCCTCCACACTAATTACGGCCACTTCCACCTCTCCGTCGGTCCCCAGGGACAGGCTCAGGTCCCTGCCGCCTCGGACATCGGCTTCTTCTACTGGGTACAGCCTCCCCAGTTTCTGGTGGCGGTCCAGGACCAGACTATAGGCGTGTGGATTACATACTCGTATGGGAACGCGTCCGTGGCGCACCGTGACGAGGGCACGGGCCACTCCCAAATCCTTTCCATCTGGCAAGGCTTCCATCAAGGCCTCGTAGTCCGCTCCTTTTGGTCCTCTCCAAGCGCGGCCCCAGATCATCACTTCACTCTGCGCGGGGATTCGAATCCTCCGCCGGCCGACAGGCCATACGTAACCTATGGACCCATCTCCATTCGTCACTGCCTCCACCCTCCTACAGGTGGCGAATGCGTCCTTCCACAGCGTCCTTCCCTGCTGACATGAGGACACAGGCCTCCCAGGCCGTTTAAAGAGGGCATGCCATACAGCGTTCACGACATTCATCCCAATAATCAGTGGCTGCGTACAATGTTCATCTTTAACAATTACGACCCCTCTCCCTGGTATCTTCCTTCCTTCCAGTTCTAGGTCCAATATGGCATAGCCAGTATAAGGTAAGTCAAGACCGTTAGCGGCGCGTAATTTAAATACAAGGGGTTCGTTCCCCAATGTCAGGTGCGAGAATCTTTTCTCAAATAAGCTCTGCTGCATTAAAGTAACTTGTGACCCAGTATCCAGTAACCCCCTTAATTGGACTCCTCCCATGGTGATCCCAATTGTCGGACAATCTCCGATAAATACATCATTAGCCCTTGATCTGGCGAGTGTGCGCTGTACCCCTGTCCCCCGGACCTCGGCGACAGGGTGTGCTAGTTTAAATGGTTGGAGTCGGATTTACAAAACCGGGCAATGTGCCCGGACTGCCTACAGTTCCTACATATCGGCCTACCTCCCTCATCCCACTCGTTGCGTTGGTAAGGCGCCCGGCGTCGTTCAGGTGGGGGTGAAGCGCGGGTTCGTGGATCGGTGGTGTCGGGTCGAAGGAGCGGTCGAATCTCCTTCATCAGCTCCTGCGTAAACCCCTGCATTTGTGATTTGACGTCCGCCATAATCTCCTGTTTCAGTTTTTCTCTCCATTCAGGTTCCTGTGAGGTGTGTGGGATAGAGACAGGTTTAACAGCATGGCACAAGATGTCAGTAGCTCCTTCTCGTCTATGTTCGGTGTCTAGTAGGAAGGCCTCGTCTTTTAGAGCTGCGAAGTCTTCGGTGGGGTTTCGACGGGCATATATTCTCAAGGCTTGGCCCAGAGGGCCTTCAGACAGCCCCACAAGCAACTGCTCTCGCAGAATGGCATCGGAGGGAGCGGTGTCTGGGTCGAGCCGCCGCAGCCCGCAGAACAACTCCCTAAGCCTCAGAATATAAGCCTGCACATTTTCGCCTGCGCGCTGCGCACAGCCATAAAACAAGGCACGAGCTTGGGAAGCAGAGATGGATGATTTATATAGGTTATCTAGACATTTGAAAACTTTAGCCACTGTGTTTCGGTCTTCCCTGTCAATCACACTAATTTGTCGTTTAGCTTCTTCCGTAAGGGTTTGCACTACAAAAGCAACTTTTTTCTCTTCCGTCAATTCTTGAGTGCCCAATAATCCTTTAATCTGTTCTTTCCAATCTCTATATTTCTCCTCACCTTCTGTGCCCGAAAATTTGGGTAACCACGGGGCCCCTGGATACACTGGCATCATCATCATTACTTTTCCCAAAAACAAAAACAAAAAGCAGCAAAACAGCAAAATATCAGTACAATTTCTCTTAGGGATTTGTTTGTGTTGTTCTCTACCCAGTCCTGCCGCGCTACGCCAAATATGTGACGGTGGCCAGGCTGTCACATGTAACTTTGCCACTTCTTTTCAGAATGCTGACCTTTTCCAATAAGTAATTTATCATCCACATTTAAGCTCACAACAATAAAATATAGAGTGCACAATAAAGTGCGGGGTGCGTAATTATTGTGAGGATAATAATGGTGATTCTACTGCAAGACTACGCCACCCTTTTATTTAAGAGGTAGGGTCCTCTATAACAATGTCTTAGGCTATTCACAGGTTCAGTTTTGCCCAGGTAAGAACAACACTTTGCAACATCCCACAAGAGAATTGGACGGACACAGGTTTGTATAAAAAGGTAACGGATTTTATTAAGCTAAAACATTGGCATCTATAAGCCTTAAAACTGAAAAACATAAACACAATATAACACTACACTAAAACCCTCAACCTCCTAATGCGCCCACTAACTAACTAAAATACAGGAATACAGACAATCACAAAATACTTAAAACAAACAGGGCTTGTGCAACCTATAGCAAATAAATAATGAATTTAGCGTTAAAGTGCCAACTATTACTGAAGCAGTAAAGTGCCAAGTGCCAATTCAAATGCTATATCATATACTCATCACGGTTCAATGCAAAAGGTGGGAATGTCCTTGTATGGGGTTTAACTGGAGCGGGGGTTTAGGCCAAGAATCACTGTCTCTTCTTGTCTTCGTGCGTATTGCCTGCAATCATAGAAACTAGAACCAGTTCATCTGTTCAGGTATATTTCACATATGGGGTTTAGGACCGTGGGTTTGTAAAGGTAACGTTGCATAGAAGAACACTTACTCGCAAGCCAGACAGGTGTCTGGCTATGAGTGTATGAAGCGCGCAACGTTATCGCCAACTGGACCTCTCCTCCGTTCCTGGGTTCGTCTGTCTGTCCTCCCCGTCTCTGCTGCTACTGCGCCGTCTGCTCACCGTCCGCTGCTGGTGGCTTGGTACGTGCCGCGATCGCTGTATTCTCCACCTCTGCTCCGTGGTATGTCTGCTCCTCCTGTGCACAACCGTCCCTTCTGGCTGTCACTTCCACACTGCCCCTGTGTGCCTGTCTCTCTCCTGTTCGAATGGCCCGCGCCTACTTTTGTATTTGTGGCGGCCACACCCTACTCCGCCCTCATTTGCTCTGCCACCAGCGTGACCTGGGGACATTGGCCGTCTGGAGTCACAAGGTCAATGTCACGCAGCCTATAGGGGAGTCCAATGTCAAGTGGCTCGGGGACCGGGGGGAAATACATTGTCAACCATAAAACATGCAGTGCAGAAATACATTTAAGAGAATGATGTTTTTAAGTGCATAATACAGGTTTTTCATCATCAATAAAAAATGTTACAAAATGGTTTCACCCCCTGCTTTGACCCTGTCACATAAGTGATATTTTTGGTTAAAACAAAAAGTATTTTGTTAAAAGGTTAAAGCACTATATTCTGATAGTAATCATTGCTATAGAGTGTTTGTTCAGTAACAGGAGTCTCCCCGTCTCTCCAGCTCTTTAATAAACAGAAAATACATTTTCCAGTAGGTGTCAAAATCTCAGCCAATCAGGAGAAAGTACCCATTTTTAAGCTTCATTTTTATAGTGTTCCAGTTCCAATTTTGCCTGCTCATTTCTTAGTGTCATCACTTCCAATTTCACTTGTTTAATCTATATCCTGATTGAGTTCTCTAATCCTGATTGGATAAAATTGGAAATGAAACTGAAACTGAAACGAAAATGCATTTTGTGTTTTATAAAGAGCTGGAGAGACAAGGAGACTCCTTTTACTGAACAAACACTCTATAGCAATGAGTACTATCAGAATATAGAGCTATCTAACTCTTATTTTAACCAAAGAAAATCACTTACCCTACCTTTAAGTATGTCCAATTTTCAGTACTTTTAAAAGTACTGAAAATTGGACATAGGCCTATCTCAAGTAAAGTAAAAAATACCTCAAAATTGTACTCAGTTACTTTCCACCACTCTGATTCATTAACAACGTTTCACCCAGTCTAACCTCCTCTTTAGTGTCCCAGTTAGCAGAGCGATTGGAAGTTCGCCAACAATTCTGGGATGGTGTCAACATGAGGTTAGAAATTAATAATGTGACTTGATCACTTGCTTCCTGATTTGTTATCAGGCCTATTTCGATGTTTGACAGCGTATTTTGAACTCAATCTTCAGTTTAGGTGGGTGTGAAGTTGGGAATACACTTCACTTACAACTGAGAGAAAGTGAACACCTGGCAGAAAAGGTGACCCCCCCACACACACACACACACACACACACACACACACACACACACACACACACACACACACACATTCAAAGTTGAGACAATGTAGCCTATCAGTGTCCTTTATTGCACATGTTAAAACTACTTTGTACTATTAATCCTGTGCTCCAGATGTCATTCCTATAGAGCAGTGGTTCTCAACCTTTTCAGGCTGGGACCCCCCAAAATAATCATATTTGAACTGGGGACCCCCCACCCTGATAAGCAATAGGAATGTTGGAGTTGAGGCATTACATTTAGTTTGACTCGGTTCCACAGATAAATATTGTAAAAATAGCAGATGCGAGCCATTGTGTGCTTGTAGATTGGCTATTTTAACACATTTTGCCCCTTTCTTATATTATTTGACAAGTTGGCCAATGTTAGACCAGTTTTTATAGTATAGTTTGTTGATTACTTTTGATGCAGTAATGGTCTCTTTTTTTCAAGGTATTAAAAAGGTCTTAAAAGTCCTTAAATTGTCACTTCACTGTCATCTGGGAATCAAAAATCATGTGAGCCCCCCCCCAGGGATCCCGACCCACTGTTATAGAGGGTATAGGCCTGCTTATGAATATCCTGTTTGTCTCTCTCAACACATGGATTTGACCATTTCAGTGTGGTGTTCTGATTCATGTTACACAACTGGCTTTATTTCCCTCACCAGCTGTCTCAGACTGTCTCTGACCTGACCAGTGTGCTGTATCTGAAAGATGCTGAGGTGCAGTACTGGCAGTCACAGTGAGTTGAGCCTGATTTATACTTAGCCCTACAAAGTCGTTGTACAAGCTCACATCCATCCACAAAATGCCTCGTGCGCTTGTAGATATCGTCTCTGTCGGGTGGTGGAAACCTCATATGTCCAAAACTGTTACTTTTCAGGATTCAAATTCAAATATAGCAAACGTAGCAGATCTACAAGCTCAAAACGCGTCGCTTTGCGCTGCATTTCGAGCTTGCAGATCTGCTACTTATGATGCTTTTGTGTGACGCTGTATGATCAAGTAAGTAGGGCATTTATGAAAAAACACAAAAAGTAAAAATATGGAGATAAGAGGTGTGTGTGTGTGTGTGTGTGTGTGTGTGTGTGTGTGTGTGTGTGTGTGTGTGTGTGTGTGTGTGTGTGTGTGTGTGTGTGTGTGTGTGTGTGTGTGTGTGTGTGTGTGTGTGTGTGTGTGTGTGTGTGTGTGTGTGTGTGTGTGTGTGTGTGTGTGTGTGTGAGTGGGTGAGTGTAATTAACATAGTAAAGTGCTTCGTATAAAGGTGAAAAGAGTTCAGACCATTTACAGAGTTCTTAGCTGTCTCTTTCTCATGGTCATCGCAAAACCCTTCAACTCGTCCCCTCATGCCTCCCCAAAGGTGGAATGACCTTCCCATTACAGTTTAGAAAGCAGAATCACTCCCCGTCTTCCATTACTTAAACGATTCAAACCATGAAATGTAATAAACAGAGTTAAAAGCAACAGTGACCCTCATGCTGTTCATCATGTTGTCCGTTTCAGGGTCTCCCGTTACTGCCGAGAGGCTCTAACGCTGGCAAAGGGGAGTAATGCGCTGAAGGCCACTCTGTCTGAATGCGAGTTCACAATTGAGAGCCAATCCAAGGAGTTGGTAGCCTTGCGTGTAGAGCAGAAGGAGCTGAGGCAGGGGCTGGCAGAGGCTTGGAGAGAGAAAGAGGAACTACTACAGCGATGGATGGAGGAGAAAAGCGAGGAGGCTGAGAGAGTCAATAAGTTTAACGATGCACAGGAAAGGTAAGGTTTGTTTGTATACACCCCCATTTTAGGCTGTGCCCTTCGTTTATTTTTGTTTTTATGAATCTCTCAAAGTTGTTTGTATGAATGGTGAAGACGAAGGTCAATCGATCAATTGGCTCTTTTCACCACTAGGTGGCAACGTTTGGCCAGACGGCTAAACAGACACCTCCAAAGAGAAATGGGGAAACACTCAGACCATACTGTGACAAACTCTTTGAGTGGTACAACAGAAACACCTCCGCCAGATCAGAGTACGTATCAGCAATCTATTGTAAATAAAAATGTATGTCAATCCGGGAAGCTGTCATGTTTATACAGTATGTAATTGATCCATTTAAGCTTGATTGTCATTTCCCACCTAAATATCTGATGTGTTCTCATGTCCATCTTGATTTCAGGCACCAATAGTAATGTAGAGCAGGGATATTGTTTCTCAACGATGTCAAAGGTCTAATGTCCCAAAGATGTCCTGAAGATGTCTTACCTTCCTGTCTATTTCAGTCTATTCCTGTCTTCATCTCAGTTGAAAATCACATAGATATAAAGCTGGAAAGCTTTTGAGGTTCTCTCCAGTCCAGGTGTTACAACTAGTAGGACTTCTGCCTTTTGTTAGTAAGGAAACCATGACATGTATGTATAATCATTTAAACTGGAATTTGAAGCTTCCGTTTCCATTTTATTAAAAACAAAATTAAATTATGCTTTAATTACTAACCTATTGGTCATGTAAATAGAACAATAAATCAGCTAACTCATGTTAATTGTTAGGTTGTTGGATTTTATGAGAAACCTACAGTTTATTTTATTTTACATAAATCTAAAGTTGTTTTTATGTTACATAATGGGTTGTGGGAAATAAAGTAAATAATGCCAATGACAATGATTCTGATGCATCATTCTTATCTGTGTTGGCAGATGTTTTCTTGTGTTGTTCATCAATCACAGTGCATAGAACATTAGTTTTATGCCGTGTTAGCAGCAAATGTAATGTCAGTTTACAAGCTGAACATTTTCAGTAGACTATTGATAGGAAATGGATAATAAATTAGCTGAAGAATCCGCAAAAAAAACAGGAATTAGGCATGCACGGTATTGACATTTTGGCTGATATCCAATTACCGATTATTTGCATGGTCAAATCAACCGATACCTATATTGTAATACATGTTTCCTGTAGTATGCTCTGATGAGGCTCTTAGCCGAACGTTTATTGGTGTGATGTCCAATAAAAACGTGGCAATGTGAGTACTTTGTCCTCCATTGATTTAAGATTTGGGATGTGCTACCTTTTGGGGATTTCTTTTCAATTCCTATTTTTATGTATACTATCTATGTATACTTTTTGGTGATTTTTAGTCTAGCACTCCACTGAGAAAACCCATTGTTGATGCAAAACCTATTTTTCTTATTTATGTTTCCAGTAGGGTTTACCTTAAACCGGTTACAGTACAGTAACTATGACTATGGGTGCAGATGCACACTTCTAATAAACCGTGCATTCTTAGTTCCTGGTTGATTAGGGATACTGATGCAACTTGTTGACCTTTTTGAAAGCTTCTCCAGGAAACACTGGAGAATTTGCAGCCTTCATAATCACAAACCGCTTTTTCAACCTCACATTCAAACATAAATATTATTAAACTAAATATTGGCTGAAACCAATGTTATTTTGATATTGGTTCATACCGATATTGCATTTTTAAGGCTGATATTGCAGATAGCGATAAGATGACTTAATCGTACATCCCTACCAGGAATGTTAGTGCCAACCGTTTATACTTGCTATTATTTGTGCAGTGTGATTTCCATGTTTCTAATTTAAATTGTTCTTTTGTGTTTTGTGTTTTACATTATTCAGTAAAAAGAAATGATCAAATCAGCATAGCAGCACTGTAACAAGAAAACACCACAGAGCTAAAGTTTCTTTTCTCAACCTTGGAATGTTCCATGGTGATCTCCATGGCAAATTGGGATCAAATTTCTATTGTTGTTGTGCAGCCTGTTGTCGTAGCAACCAGTGCGTGTTGCAATTTGGCCTTTGTGAAGTGTATTAGAGAAATGTACTTTTGATCCAAATCTTAAACTTTCTCAAAATGGTGAAAGGTGGTGAGCAGTATTCTTCAAAGAAAAATGATGGAAATTGGGTAAGTATTGATTTCCTTTTTTCTTTTTCATAGGCAACCTAATATTGTTAACACATGAACACGGCAATACAACTGGATTTTCTTTCCTTTCTTGTCTAGTTTGCTCATGCAGATTTAGCAGCAAATGAGACCAGTAAGCGTGAGAGCTGTACGAGCACTAGGTCCATGCTGTCTCAGATACAGCCCCAGGCACTCAACATTGAGTGCTATCCAAAGTGGAAGACAGAGCAGGTGCCTCTGCAGATAACATCATTCTCTGCAGTCTGTTATTTTTCAACCACTTACTATTGCATTGCCCAGATGTTGGCCATTTGTGGAGTAAATTGCACATGTCTGCCAAAGCACAGGAGCAAAACAAACAAATTATCCTAGTCGTTTATACTGATCATTTTTATTCAGATTGTATATACAATAGACTGCCCTGCCAATTTGACTGCTATTTATTCTGGGTTTCACAGACGTCCAGAGTGTATCCATTCTCTTCTCATGACAACAGATATGCTTTAAAAGACAGCATCAGTGTGTTCACGGAGGTGAGTACCTATATGTACATAATTATACATGGTCTTTTTCAAATCATCAGCACATCAAACAATGAATGCATACAGTTTGCTTAAGTTAATTATTACTAGTATATACTGTATATATATATATATATATATATATATATATTTTCTGTACATGATTGGGTTTTAGACTAGTGTTGTTCTAAAGCCTCCTGTGGACAGATGTTGAAAACTAGCACTCGTACTCTGTACACTTTAAGCAATGCATCTGATTCGTCCAATGTGATTGTGATGTCCATGTCAAATAAATAAACATACTGTGTATTTTTGTGCTACAGGGCATGGGCCGCAGAAAGTGTGTAGATGACCGAAGACAGCACAACTCCCACTTCTGCCTGTGTCACGAGGGAGCTGTTGGCGGTGCCAGGGAAATGAAGGGGGAGCTCATGGCTTACCAGACTCAGTACGTGGTCAAGCAGGGCACGGATGCCGCAGCCAACAGGCGATTCCCCCGAAACCACCAGCAGAGGTCTGTGGAGAGAGCCACAGCCCTGTCAAGGGAGCACTTTATGTGGTTTGGCCGGCATGACTCTGTGAGCTCAGAGCCCCTGGAAGTGCTGGCAGCTACTGTACCAACTGCTATACCACCAAGAAAGACTCAAAACCTTAGGCGGCATTAGCTGGCATATACAGTATTTGTATCACAGAAATTGGGTATCATGGTGAGGGAGGTAGTAAACATTATGGTCTTCTGGTCTGCGTAGTTATTATTAAAGTAATTCGATTTCAAGAAAAGAAAAGATTCTTTACTTCCAGATTGTTTGTTCACAGGCTTGTCAGCAGAGGGCAGCAGTGTCCAAGTGCATGTGTAGACCTAATGGTAAGATTAGTGATGCTCTAAGAGTTCATGCAAAATGTACATATTTACTGATGACAATCCAAATGTGATGATAGCACCAGTATAGCACATATTGTACACTTATATTAGATGTAATAAATATATATACTGAATGTTTCACGTCATGAACATACAGTAGACATTACATTTTAGAAGTGAATGGAGGTTATTTTCATATTATTGTTTGTTTCCACCCCTGAGGGATGAAGAGGACTGCATGTGTTCAACTTATATAAGTGATGCTAAGTATGCTAAGTGTGGAAAAGGATAATGGCCATTTAAAAGCACTGTTAAAAGTAAATCAGTTCAATTAAGGCAAGTGTATCCCTAAACACTCCGCTGCCGTTTTCTCCAGAGTACAGATTTGAGCAGCTACTTCTTCCTCCAAATAGCCTGCTTATCAGGGATGTGTTTGACCCTGTTAATCTCTTTTCGATTTAGGATTCATTAGAAACAGTGTTTGATCCAATCAGTAGATGATGTCTATTGAGTTGTATACCGTTGTCTCCTTATTTGTTATAGTTTATGTAATTAACATTATTACTTGATTTTGGATGGTTTAACTGTTTATCCAATGCACTTCATTGCTTATAATATGTTGCCCGGCTAAGCCAGAGGCACCACTGTTTTAGTGCTAAATGAAATAATCATATTATTTATTCATATTGTCATTATCAATAAGATGACAGATATTCATAATATCCCCATTCGAATCTGAATGTGATGTCCTGCCTAAATTATAATAAGCTGCATAAAAAAAGACCTGTGTTTTGTCTGATAGTTGGTCTATTTGACCTGACCTAGCCATCTGTGTCTGCAGGAATAGTTTTGAGACTGCAGTGTTTCCACCGACTACAATTTGAATAGTGACCACAGCCGAGCGCCCAAGACTTCATAAACCGAAACTCTCATTAGCGCTTTCAGAATAGTGTGAAGCTGTTAATACTTCACATGGAGTGGGTACTCTGGAATGAACTGAAATATGAGTGTCAGTCATCACCAAAATGTGTGTGTGTGTGATGTCATGTGGAAGCAAATCCACAAGTGTATAAACACAACTGCTTGCTCGGATATCAAACCTTCTCCCAAGGACAAAAGACATGTCTCTGTAAACAAGCTTTCAACCACCAAAGCCTTTCCCTTCATGAATATTAAATCACACACACTTTGAATCCTACCTCTTTGGTGTTGGGGGGCCTTTAGACTAGATTCTTACCATTTGCTGTGATTTATTCACAGGTGCATGGGTGTCTTTGATGTGTTGAGTTGAGAGGTTTTGCACCTGTTCGAGAAAATGCTTTGAAAACAAGAGGCGGATTTGCCAGACAGCCAAAGCAACAGCATTAAAAAGATAGATCTTGTGCCATTGTGCATTTTGTGTGCATGCTCTCTCTCTCTCTCTCTCTCTCTCTCTCTCTCTCTCTCTCTCTCTCTCTCTCTCTCTCTCTCTCTCTCTCTCTCTCTCTCTCTCTCCCTCCCGCCCCCCCTTTTAAGAAAAACTTTCCCCACTGTTTTGATACTGTGCATGTAAAATACTGTTTTCAACTGAAATCTGCCAATTTTCTGTGTCAATTTTGGCACCAGTTATAAAGTTGTGCATTTTGCATTTCCTCCATTACCTATTCATTAAAGATGCGAGTTGAAAAGAGAGTTGCCATGGAGATGGCTCAGCAAAATCACGCATGTTGTTTTTCCTTTTTTTTTTTCCTTTCTTCTTTTGCCAATTATTACTAATGTCTAGCTGCCCTACTTTCTTCAGTCTTTATTCTCTCTCCCACTCTATCCTTCTAAAAGGAGTAAAGGTTCAACATATAATTCCCCCTGTACTTATCTCTAGACTTGCTCAAACAAGAGTCTGTGTGGTGCACAACAAAATGGTATAGGACTCATATGGCTTGTTCCTCTGGCTCAGGGTTCAACCATCTGACCACTGGACTCCTGCCCATCTAGCATCTGTCATTCTACCTGCTCTACAATGCTCCCATTTCCTGGCATTCTCTTTGGTGAGCCAGCCAGCCAGTGGGTGTCCCCTGGCAACCCAATGGTCCTTGTTCCAGTAATGGTCCTGGGTCCTCTCCAGAGGCTGTGGGTGGTGATAGGGGTGGTCGGCTATCTCATTCCTACAGAGGACAAGATAACATCCTGAGAACATTCCCATCATCCAGGGAGCTTGTACAGTGGAGATAAGAGCTACGTACACACCAAGCTACACCTCTGCTTGGAAGCTGTGTGCATTTGTGTGTGTGTGTGTGTGTGTGTGTGTGTGTGTGTGTGTGTGTGTGTGTGTGTGTGTGTGTGTGTGTGTCTGACCATGTGTGTGTGTGTGTGTGTGTGTGTGTGTGTGTGTGTGTGTGTGTGTGTGTGTGTGTGTGTGTGTGTGTGTGTCTGACCATGTGTGTGTGTGTGTGTGTGTGTGTGTGTGTGTGTGTGTGTGTGTGTGTGTGTGTGTGTGTGTGTGTGTGTGTGTGTGTGTGTGTGTGTGTGTGTGTGTGTGTGTGTGTGTGTGTGTGTGTGTGTGTGTGTGTCTGTGTCTGTGTGTGTGTGTGTGTGTGTGTGTGTGTCAGCCAGTCTGTGCATTTGTGCTGCTTTTGTGCATACACTGTGTGCATTTGTACAGTCATTTATTGAGCCTTGGTAGCCCTTGTTCAAACTGGAGATTTGACTGGCCTGGAATCACTTGTGTCAGAGCTACAACTAGTTGTCCTGATGAGGATCAGTCTAGTAAATGCTCATGTATTTTCAGACCAATCCATCCTTATTCACCTGAACTCAGTAAAATCCCTACAGGTCCATTTGGTTAGATTTATACTCTCAGAGTAACACAAGGATAAATTAACAAAGCTTTTACTGTGTAGATGGCTTGCATACAATTACAGTATGCTTATTAGAAAAAGAAAGAAAACCTCTACGAGCTGCTTTCATTAGAGAGAGAAATGCCCTTGATAGGGGTGTTAAGGGGGCAAACAAGATGGTAGTACAATTGAGTTGTTTGAACCAGATTTTTAACATGCAGGTTCTTAAAACTAAGTCTATTTGTTCAGAAATATCCAATCCTCTGAACCCTGAAGGCTCCTACCATCAGTTCAATTGGTTAAGTGCCCCCACCACAAAAGAATAACAGGTTTAAATATTCCTTTATCCCTGCTTCCATCCGCACCATCAATGGTGGTAGCAGGAGGAGGTAGTAGTCGTGGTGCTGTTGCGGTGGCAGTTGACTGCCTGGCCCCTCATCATCTGTTGTGGCATTGTGGTTTGTCTGCCTATGACTGGGGGGTTACTGTTGCTGTCGTGGACACATGATCTTGATATTGTGTGGAGTGTGTTTTTATCGTTGTTTGGTACATGTTTTTATGTTATGAAACTTCCTGTAAAACAAATTGCCCAATTTGGGACAAATAATAAACTTGACCTTGACCTTGCTGTAGAAATTATGCTGCTCCAAACAACAAGCAAATGTTGTATTCCAAGGATGGATCCATTTATTGTAGGGATGTGTGACAGTTAATTGAGCTAATCAATTTAATTGATTATTTAAAATGTATTTAACTGATTATAAATCAAATTAATTATGAAAAATTACAGATTTTAATATAATTATCGATTTGCTATTGCTATTTTGTGCATCACTTCTGTACGACAACGTATGAAATAGGGCTTAATTGGTCAATCAGACTACCGGTAATCGATTTAGGCTATTCAATAATCGGATATTAAAAAATCAATAACAAATATTAGATAGACTACTATATTAAAATTGTCTAGAGTGTGGGTGGACCACGGTGGGCCACCAGTAGACAGTGGACATTACAAATGTAACTTCCAGACTTTGCGAGGCGCACCGTTGCTCTGGTCTGCACCAAACTTGGTACAAACACTGTTCAGGGGTCTGCCATGAGAATAGTCACACCAGGGGCCACAATGTTCAACCCAGCTTACTGTGTCAGGGTTGTCGAGGTGCATTGTCGAGGTACATGTTGTCGAGGTGCACCGTTTCTCCTATCTGCATCAAACTTGCCACAAACACTGGTTAGGGGTCTGCCATGAGAATTGTCACACCAGGGGGCACAACCCAGCTTACTACTGCCAGGGGCTCCTGGGGGCCAGATGTTGTACGACCTGTTGCCAGGGGCCACATTTCACAACCAAGATTACTGTTGCCAGGGGCCCCAGAGGCCATGCGTTGTCAACTCTCCAATCCGCACCAAACTTGCTACAAACACTGTTCATGAGAATAGTCACACCAAAATACCTCAATTGCACACATGGGGTGCTACAGCAGTACATAACTCAGTAACCAATTGCTCTGATCAGTGCAAATGTAGTATACAGGTATATATATATATATTTTTTTTTAAAGTGATCCATAGAATAATCACTAAGAAGATAATCCATATTTGCAGGCCCTAATTTATTGTTTATGAAGAAGGTTATATCTTGGGATCTGTCTACTTGTAAGGAAGGTGATCAAGTAGCAGCATTGTTCTGACTATGGGTAAGGTGTCGGTCTATGGCATGTTGCATTGTAAACTGATTTCTTCTATCAAATGCTGCCGACATCATGAAAAGAGCGTCGACCTGACATGATATCATCTTTCATTGTTTGGATAGCCTCTACCAATTGTAGTTTTTAATTTTTCATTAGTCAGTACCATAGTCATTAACCATAGTCCGTACCATAGTCAGTACCATAGTCAGCTCCATAGTCAGTACTAATAGTCAGCAATCAGTACCATAGTCAGTACCATAGTCAGCACCATAGTCATTAACCATAGTCAGCGCCATAGTCAGTACCATAGTCAGCTCCATAGTCAGTACCATAGTCAGCAGACTCAGCACCATATCAGTACCATAGTCAGTAGTTAGCACCCTAGTCCGCACCATAGTCACTAACCATAGTCAGCACCATAGTCAGTACCATAGTTAGCACCATAGTCAGCACCATAGTCAGTACCATAGTCATTAACCATAGTCAGCACCATAGTCAGTACCATAGTCAGCACCATAGAAGTCATTAATTATAGTGAGCAGTGGGCTATGGTTTGGATTACAACTGTTGAATATAGAGTTTCTGTTGAGCACTTTTGGAATGCTTTACATTAATTATTAATAATAGTCATAATTAGTTGTGGATTTGTGACACTTATAGCATTTATTTGGTTACACTAGTGTTGTAGCATTTTTGACTGTGACAGTTAAAGTTTGTGCTGTAGGTTAGATCTTGGTTCATTAGCAGTGTGAAGTAATTAAAGGGAACCTAACTTTGAGCAGCTGGTACACAGTACAATCCTCAGTGCATTTATGCATTTGTACATTTGTAAATGAACACTGAGAGCTAAAAGGTTTGGGAGCCACTTCAGTAATGCACAGTATGCTATTGACCTTAAGGCCAATTCTGTCATTCTGTTGTAGCCGCTACTATTGTTTCTCCTTTGACTGACTTATTGGTCAATCCTAGAACAGTGGTTCTCAACCTTTTTCGAGCTCACCACCACTCGTACATTTCGAACAATTCTCAAGGACCACCCCACAACAATACATTTAATGGCGTTGGAACAACAGATGTTCAGGAGTCAGAGAAACACACCTTTACTCCACCCACTCACCAATTTACCTGGCGCTATTTATACCCTGTCAGAACTACCCAGAAACCCCTTACTCGCTTTCCTACTTTGTACTCAAGCTCGTACCAGCGTTTCTGCATCCCTCCACCACCCCTTTCACCTCCACAGGTTGCGCTTTTCCACCACTCTTCTCTCTTCTTCCTCTTCCCTCTCTGTCTCTCTCTCCCTCCTTCTCTCTCTCTCTCTCTCTCTCTCTCTCTCTCTCTCTCTCTCTCTCTCTCTCTCTCTCTCTCTCTCTCTCCCACTTCTCAGGTTCCTGCTGGGGTTAACAGTCCATGCGTGCCGTGCTGACTACGCAAACGGCCGTCCATGAGTGCCGTGCCGACTACGCTAACGACCTCCTCCCCAAAGACTCCAGGGTCGGTGACCCTCCCCGGAACCCTCCTCCCTCCCTCCATTACATTCTATTTTTTGCAATAAAAAACCCTTAAGCTTTCCATAAAGGTGTGTTTCTTCGCATAGTGAAGTAGTATATAAGAAGGCATATCACAGTCATTTCTATTTTACTAATCTTTGTATTAATTTAACATTAATGATCTGACCCCCTCGAAAACAAGATGCTGCATCTCAAGGGGCTTATCCTCCAGTGAAATTTCTAATAAATAATATTTAACATTAATGATGTGATAAGACGGATCAACATTTTCCCATAGACCACCTGTAATTATGCCAAGGACCACTAGTTGTCCGTTGTCCACTCATTGAGAAACATTGTGCTAGAAGGATAGTGTGCTGTGCTTTGTATTTGGAATATGGACAGGCATTCCAGGCTGTTCCTATCGAGTTTGTGCTGCTGAGGTCACAGACGCTTTTATGTGTCATCTTTATGGGGGAATCCATTTTGTTCACATATAAGATCAACACAAATACATGATTATTGTATATAGCTTAAATTTAGTTTTTCTCTGATGTCTCTGTATGTTATTGTACTATCTAAAGATCACATATTTATATTCTTAATTTCATCAGTATTAATTTCAGTATTTTCCATTTATTTACTTACTGTATTGCTACTCTAGGGAGCATACTAAGCCACAGACAAATGTCATCCTCTTCACTCGTTGTTTTGTTTCTAGATGTTTCTAGATGTCTGGGAGCCCACTCCCAGACATTTCTTCCCGGACACTTCTCCAGCTGTTCCTTGTTTCCTTTTCCTTGGGGGTTGCATTTCAGGGCTTATCGTGTGATATTTGTGGCAGGTTTTCTGATGGTTTATCCAATGCAACTTCACTTTCTCTTTTGAATTTGTAAGTCAGTGGGATCCTGGTGTGTTCTTTTCCCCAGGTCTACATTGCTTACTTTGTTTCTCCACCGGATGTTTAGTGTTCAGCTGCAGGTGTAAAGTTTGTTGTGTGCCACGCCGTGAATAAATGTTTCTCCAATTCAGATTCAGGTTTAATTCAGGATCATCACAGAGGACCTTGCTCCTGCTGTCCTTCTTAAATAAGGTCTTTAGTGGTGATAGCTAGGTGAGAATTCTCAGCCCGATCAAACTACTCAATCTTGAAATAGCCTATAGCTATTTAACTTCAGTAAAAGTTGTTTTTGAAATTGTATGAAGTAATTCTTCCCCTTAATGGACTGAATATTAATAAATAGCCTTTCACAGGCAGGAGAAGCGGGTAGGGCTGTAGCCTGTATTTAACTTGAGTGACAGGTTGATTACAGCTAGGTAATATGTAAAGATGTCCACATCTCGAGCTGAAATGACAATCGCCATTAGCACCGACTGCTGGGTAAGTTGAGAGCTTTTAATACATTCATTGTGGGTAGGCTACTGTGAGTGGTTTCCTCCTGTGAGGAACACAGTGTGTGTCCAATCGCATAAAAAAGCTAACTTCAAAGCTGTGCTAAAAAGCAACGATGTAACAACCTTCATAGAAATGTATCTGAAATGTATATAGAGTAAAAAAAAAGAACAACTCAAGTACAGTTATTTGAAAAGTGTAAGAGTACTTACAGTACTTAAGTCTTTTGTACTCTGTACTTTGATACTGTCCACCACTGAAGAAGTGATGATGTTGACTTTACCTCTGCTGATCCAGGAACATGTCTTTCTATCTCAACAACAGTCTCCATAAACGGGTCTGTGTTTATAAACATTATGAAGATGCAAAGTCTTTTCAAAATAAATCTGATGATCTCATGTGACTGGTTAACTGTACACTATGCCAATGCCAACACAGCTAGTTGTCTCTTCGGTATGTACTGTAGGTTTATCAGTTTGGTCAGTTTATTTTCCACTGAGTTAAAAACCTCTTTCACTCGTAGGGCATGTCATTATAGGTGAACATTTTTAAATGTTTTTTAAATGTTATATATATAATGTGACACTTTTATGTATTTGTATTTATTTTATTTTAAGATGCAGCAATAGAACAGTAACCGATAGTACATGGGCCTTTGTGCAAATAGTCTCTTGTGCATGTGAGACATGAAGGAAAGTAGTAGGAAAATAATCTGCCTAAGGGATGTAATTCACATAAGGAAAGTAGTCTGCATGAAGGAAGGTAGGAAGGAAAGTACCAGTGTGGAAGGCCAATCTTAATGTGGATTCATTTGTCAGATAGCTACTTATGCACTAGATCCAAGAGCATCTGGCTGCAGACAAGATGGCAGCCCTCCGCAAGAGACACCTCTGCAGTTTCTAGTAAATGACTTGACCTCAGCAGCGGAAGTTGGCCATGCACTACTACGATGTAGTGTGAAGTTGGGAGCGACTTGGAGGCTGGTCAGCCTGCCAGGCAGCACACTGCCTCGGATAGCAACGCTGCGCAGTTGCCAGGTGTGCCATGGTGGCTCAGCCAGTTAGTGCACAGACTATAATGCTCCTTATAAACTTATTGATTCATTGAAATACTATGATTTAACAACAAAGACATGGCTTTCCAAATCACTTGGAAACCAGGCAGGTGTGCCACCAGAAGCAGACGATGGCCACGCTGTAGACTCAGCACTGTCTGAGTTTCATAAGGATTAGGGGCAAAACAGACTGGTGTGTGTGTGTGTGTGTGTGTGTGTGTGTGTGTGTGTGTGTGTGTGTGTGTGTGTGTGTGTGTGTGTGTGTGTGTGTGTGTGTGTGTGTGTGTGTGTGTGTGTGTGTGTGTGTGTGCGTGTGTGTGTCTGTAGGGATATTCTTGCCGTTATTTGTCTGTTTTCTGTTTCTGTTTTGTTTTGTTAATATAATACAAATGATTGATCAAAGAAACAAAAAGAGGCAAGTAATTAACATGGTAGAGCGTGTACCACATCAAGAAGTCAAATCTAACCCAAGGCCCTTTCTGCATGGCATCCCCTCTCTCTCCTCTGCCCTTCCTGTCTCTCTACCCAGTCACTGATAAAGCAGATTATGCTGGGGAAGGGAGCTGGCATCTATCTATATATTAGAAAGAAACAAAAGATTGCATAGGAAGGCCTCATTTTCAGTCCATTTGATGCCATGGATGCAGGTAGCCAAGCATCTCTAAGAAGCTGCTATGAATGCATGTCATACTTCTATTCATGCAGTGGAGCATAATCAGATGTGAGTGTAGGGATGTTACTGTGCTGTTATGTGGAAACTAGATAGTGTCGTCTCAGTAGGAATGTGTAAGTGATTGCCTAGTGTTCGAGGTACATATACAATGCCATACATTTTCAACATTCTGAAATGATCATTGAATGTAAATTAGCTTCCCATGAGCTACTCATTAAAATGTCTTATGTGCATGGGTGTCACAGGCTGTTACAGTATATTCTCAGTTCAATATGAGCACCACGTTTTAGCCACTGCTCATCATAAGTGCTCTTGGAGTGCTGTTGAAGTTAAATTAGTGCCACTTATCTTTCTTGGGAGGGGAGGAGGAGAGATTCTGGTCTAATCATCAATCTACATTAAAGATGAGGCACTGCAAAAGTAGCTAGATTATAACTCTGTTCTGTTGTCTACCCTGGATATGCAGCATATTATTGTATTGTTTGTTGTCAAAAAGGACATGTCTGGATTGACTGGTGGGTGGGGGGGATGGGTTTGATGGATGGATAGAAGATGGACCGGCGGTGGGATAGGTGGGCTGATGGATGGATAGATGATGGACTGGAGGGATCGGTAGACGGATGGATGGGTGGATAGATGATGGACTTGTGGCATAGGTGGGTTGATGGATGGATGGATGGTTAGATGATGGACTGGTGGGATAAGTTGACTGATGGATAGAAGATGGAAAAGTGGGATGGATGGATGGACTGGTTGTTAGGGTCAAACAGGTGGACCCAAGTGCAGGACACCGGAGCGAGGCAGGTGGAAAGACAGACAGACAGACAGACAGACAGACAGACAAGACAAGACAAGACAAGCAGACAGACAGACAGACAGACAGACAGACAGACAGACAGACAGACAGACAGACAGACAGACAGACAGAGGGCAAGCTGGCGAGCAGACAGGCAGGCAGGTGAATGCACTGGTATTGTAAGTGGTTGATGGATGCATGGTTGGTTGGATGGACTGGTGGGGGGGGGGGGGGGGGGGGTTATGGATCTGTTCAAGATGGAACTGAAAACTGCAGTCATGCCAGGACATCCTTCTAACATTGCTGGAAAAGCGCAGAAACTGGTGAGAGAACAGAATTTGCGTGTGTAGGAAAAAAGTAACACAATAAGCCAGTGAGAGGGAGAGGGAAAGACCGATCCAAGGTTGCAGTAAAATATTCATTCAAATGAGGGAAAGTGTGGCACAGCATAAGAATAACCTGTCTTTAAAGATTAACATAACCCTTGGAGGTGTTATTGTATCCACATAACCAAGTCAAGACTTCGCCAGGCGTAGAACAGCTCTCCCTCTCTGTGAGTTACTGCATAAGTCCCTCAAATTTAGTAGCACAATCATGAGTCTCCCATTCGCTCTCCGGAGTCACAGAATCGCTTTGCATTTTAAAAAGGTCAAACACTCAGATCTCTGCCAGGAGGAATGGAGAGGAGAAATAATGTCTTTCTGCAGAAATATGCAGTCGCACATTACTGATCCTCTCAAATACCTACAGCACAGTGGATGGATTAGAGGGGTTTGTGTGTTGACTGTCAGCCTTGAACAACTGGTGTATTAACAAAAGCAAATCATAATTTCAAATCACAGCATGTTGAATAATGTGTTGGTTTATAGTGCTGTGCTGATTGCATACAACCAGACTCTTGGGATGATGGATGGATGGAGAACGGCACTTGTTTCAGTTGGAAAGACCTCACTTTCCCCGAGTGACACAGACACTTTTGACACACTATTGATCTCTCTCATCATCTCTTTATTCTTTGATATGGAGACAAATGAATTGTTTACATAAACGTCTAATTGTGTTTGTGCATGCTGCCATATTGTACAGCCTTGTGTAAACATTACCAAATTCAAGGCTGTAATGAGCAAACATGACCTCATGTATAATTTATTTTACAAGAATGATGTATGTTCAGGTGGTGCAGGGTTAAAGTTCTTGCCCACCACTGTGGAGATTGGGGTTTGATTTCTCTGTGTTGCCTCTGGCTTTAGCCGGGCGCTCCAACCCTCCCCAGGGGACCCTCCCCCTCAGCGGGGAAGCCGACAGGGGAGGGTGTTCGTGTTCCCTGTTGCTGCACTAGCGACTCCTACAGGTTGGTTTGGTGCCTAGAACTGGGAGGGACAGTGTGTTTTTATTATTATAAAATAGCCTTTCTACATGAGCTCACAATGCATCACATGGTACTGTGTTGTGAGAACAGCTTGTAGATCAGCTATTTTCGAGTATAATATATTTGAAAAATATGTTTTGCCTATATAATGACATGCCCTGTTGGTTGTTGGTTGCCGTTTGTCATGTGGGTTTATTCCCACTGGACACAGGCAGTAGTCGTAATGTTGAGCAGACAAACTGCATCCTCCACATGCACGCAAGCGTGCACATTCCACATAATCTTTCTATGAATCTGTGTATGTGTCTGTTTGTCTTTCTGTCAATCTGCTTCTAGGGCTGTCACGATCATGACATTTTAGTTGACAATTGAGTTGTAGTCAGTGGCTAACATGTCATGCCACCGTTAAGGTCCTGGTGATAGGGATACAATTTGTAGCGCCTCTTCCAAATGTGGCAGCAGTAAGTAATGGCAGAGACAGAACAGTACCTTGCTAGGACCTTCATTCTGTTCTTTGGCATCCTCCTGCTACCTGCAAGTCCCTCAACAATAATGGACATCACCTACACACAAGCAGTCAATTTCATATCCAAGCTGTGAGGATTTATGAGAGGTTGGTGGTTGGTAATTTAAAGTTGAAAGTACACCCCACTTCCAAAACAGTCATTTCCCTACACCACTCATTAACAATTAACAACATCTGGTGTATTTGCTGTAACACTTGAAACCACATAACATTCAGCATTGCACTGTTTGGACATGATGGGAGTAACAGGAATGTTTAATTCTCACAGGAGATGGAACATATGATATCATGTTAATTAATAAATTCAATTACAATTCTTGTAAACATAACAGCCATTCAAGTGACAGAGTCAGTAGCATGTTCATGGTCAGGATGGCAACAAAAAACACACACGCACAGCGCGTGCGCACGCACGCACACACGCACAGTATCAGCAAACCACCATCAGCTTGAGACGATCTATTACATTTTCAACTGCTTCCAACTGGTCATTTTCCTTTTATTACTAATCTCTGTCTCCAAGGTTGGAGCCTACTTTGCCATATGAATGTGTCACGATACCATGCGTAATGTTTGACACTTGAAAATAAATACTTTTGGCAAACGTTACACTTGAATTTAACTTGAAAACTTTTTTTTCTCCCACCAAAAATAACCAATAATAATAGTTATAGTTATTTGCAACGAGCAAAATGAAATACAAGATTTTTTTGTTGTGCTATATTTCACTAACCCTTGCTATATGTTTGTTCAGTAAAGGGGTCTCCCCGGCTCTCCAGCTCTTAAGTACACACTACACGGAAAAGACATTTACCTATTTGGTCCAATCAGGGGAGAGAGAACCCCACAAAGATAATTTATCAGCATCAATTTAATAGTTTTCCAGTTCCAAGTTTGTCTCTTGATCTTTCAGTCACTTCCAACTTCACTTGTTTGTCATATGAGTTCTCTATCTCCTGATTGGATAACATTGGTATCCTATCCTAAAGAGCTGGAGAGATGGAGATATATTTGAAAATGACATTTATTTGAAAAAAATGCACCTTTAATGGCATGCCCAAAATAGGGACACCTGTTTTGAAAGTGGTTTGGATGGCAATGTTTTACTCATTATTACAAAAACATTAACATGTCAGTTTTGACATTAGGCAGGGAAAGACTGCCCTGTTGCAAATACTGTTCCCCTATGTTTGCTAGGGGGGGGGGGGGGGGGGGGGGTAATGGACCACAACAACAACAACAACAACAACGATGATGATAATACAAATAATTATAATACTAGTGAAGAAAAAAATATGATAATCACTTACACCCCCCCTTTAAACTAAACTAAAGTAGACTAAATTAAACTACAAGTGTCATGCTGGACACAGTGTGTTGGGAGAACTGACTCTGTGGGAAGTAAAGCAAGCTGGAATTCCACAGATCCCTCCTGCCATCTGTACCATGTTATATGGCAGGGCGATCTTGTGTGAATGAACGGAAGTCCCACCATGCAGCATTCTGCCGCTGAGAATGGGCCATAAAAGGAAACAAGATAGATTGCATGTTTTAAACATGACATCAAACTGCAGCTGCGGACACAGTGCTGTGCTGCCTTATAAATGCACGACAAGAGAGACATGAGTGAAGATGAGCAGCAGACAGTGACCATAATCTAGGCTATCTACGGTGTCTTTCTATTTCAAACACAGGGCGCGCACTCTCGCACACAAAGCCACACGCATAAGCCAAGCACGCACAGACACTCAAACACTCACACACGAGCGCGCGCGCACAGGCACACGCACGCACGCGTGCCTGCACACACACACACACACACACACACACACACACACACACACACACACACACACACACAGCGTGCAGGGCCACTGCACGGATTGATTGATTGATTGATTGATGTACTTTATTTAGTAAGACATGAGAACAGTACATGACAGTACATAACAGTACATGGAAGTACAAATTCGCAATACAAGGTCTACTAAACTGGATAGCTCAGTTAAGCACTTAGCTTGTTTAAGATGAGATCCCCATGCACACAATGGCTGTGAAATCAGATAGATTAGATTAATTACACCAGTGCGTGGTTCCAAAACTTTTTAGCTCAAGACTCAAAAGAGAAATTAGACGTTTGCCTGGGAGTCTGGACCCAAACTAGTGAAAATAACAGATCTACAAGCTCACAAGGCGATGCTTCATGCAGCTTTGTGAGCTTGTAGATCAGCTATTTTCACTACTTCTTAAACATTTGTTTTCTAATTTATGGAATTTTGTATTTATTTATTCATGAAATTCTTTTGAAAAATCATTGAATTTCTTTTATTCCTGAAAAAAAATGTTTACATTAGGCCTACATTTTTCTTTTTAATGTTTTGACATTTACTCGTGACCCTTAAAAATTGGTCCGCGTCCCTCCCGACCCACTGTTTAGAAAACAGTGAATGTCGTGCTTTTTTTTCCACACCAGAACAAGGAGCATCGACAAAACATGTGCCACCATTTGAGTGTCAGTGATCTTTTGGATTTTATTTCAGCATAACTTAATCAAGCATAACATCAAACGACACTACCATCATGATCCATTTCGAGAAATCAGCTTTCTTGTAAACGTCCACTGTCTGTCTGTCCCACCACGACCATCAACAACTTCAACGACGTATACTGTAGCCTGTGTGTGTGTGTGTGTGTGTGTGTGTGTGACCGTGCGTGCGCGCGCACATACGTGTAAGCGAGGTGGCCAAGGCTCCGCCTTATTCAAAAAGCGAGAGGAGAGAGAAAAAAAAGGAAAAAACAAACTGATACACACCTCTCAATTCTTACAGGAGGAAAAGAACAGCTAGTGTTTATGAACCGTTTTAGTAAACAGTGGGATATAAACCTGACAACATCGAGAGCAATAAGGCTTAGTTGTTTGTTTTGGAATAAAATAATAAGATTAGAAACGGTTTCTCTGCGGGTGGCGGAGAGATTGTCCCGTTTCGTTTTTTAGGATTTAAGTTTTTTTTTTTTTGCCATCTCAAGGTGGATCATCACTATCTTATCGAGTCATATTTGAAATGCGGTGCCCGTTATTAAGATAATCTCGGAGCACGCGAAAGAAAGCCGACGTTTGAACTACCAGTAAAACAGCCATACAGTCGAGGTAGGATTTAAGATTATTGTTGCACAAGGGTGGTGAAAATAATTGTGTGTGAGCGAGTGTGTTCTTTCCACTGTGGGTACTTTGGAAAGCTGTGCACTCCATCTCCGTCCATGTGTCCCTGCGCCATCACCACCAAGCAGGATGATAAAGCACGGCGTCGCTGTCGTCGCATGTTCCTTGTCGGCAAGCGACATTATTCATTCGTAATGAAGTTTTTAAGAGGAGGGTGCATGAGTTTATTAAGAAGGCGACGCAATGTCTTCAAAACACTCCCCATGGGGAGTGTTTTGAAGACATAGCGTAGCCTTCTTTAAACTCGTTATGCTGTGTGAATAATGTTCATGAAGTCTAGTAGTCAGTCAGTCAGTCAGTGTGAGCCTGTTGTTCTGGAAGTCAGAGGGAAGGGAAAACGTTGATGAACTTGGTTCTTTTCTATTTGAGATGGTGTGCGCTTAGTTTTATGACCCTCACATAACGACAGTGGGTTTGGAATAGCAAATGAAGCCTTAACAAATGCAGACACTTTGATTTAACAAAAAAAAGTTACCGACCGTGTGTGTGTGTGTGTGTGTGTGTACAGCTAGATAAATACATAAATAGAAACCAAGCCACTGCATTACTAAGTGGGCTATTGATACAAAATCTCCATTTAAGAAAGTTTGGCATTAACTTATCAAAACATGATTATTGGCTGACTTCAATGACTGAATTATTAAAAACACAAAATACCCACATGGTACAACTGGAGGACACCACCATGTTTAAGGGCCAAGTGGGAATTGCTTATAAAAAAGACAAACCTTTTCACATTCTTTTTCTCCCCCCTCTGCATATATGGAGGCTGAAGTGGAAGAAATGTCTGAAAAGTGGAGGAGTACTCCTTTGTTTGACCAGTGAAGGGGTGGGGACTATACTGGCTGTATGCAGATGTGCTGCTGGCAGTGGACATCTGCTCCCCCCCATGGGCATTGTCACCGTGGAACTATGTTCAACCGACCCTCCGAGAAAAGGGCCCCCTCCCATATTAATGATATGCTGACTGTGACGTGCAACCTCTTTTCTGCACAGAGCTGGGAGTTGAAACACCTTCTATTTTAAGCTCTGACAATTTGACAAATTAAAAAATTCTCTCAGTTGTCTTCTCAGGAGAAGGTGGTCAATTATCGTGAATGAGAGGAATACATCTGTGAAATATGTGCAGATGAGAGATGATTAGTTGCTTTTGTCTTGGCTTTGTTTGTGAAAGCTCACCGTTGTTATGGTATACAGTAACTGCTGTTTTTTTTCACCACTCAGTTTCCTCTTCCCGTGCTTTGTGAACTTTCACCCTCCTTCCAACAGATACATGAAGACTCCTCCTTCCTTCCTTGTCTGTCTGCCTCCATCCATGATGCCTACATCCCTCCCCTTCACAACCAACCTCCTCACTCACTACACACCTCTCTCCCCATCCCCTCCCTCATCTCATGTCTTTCAGCTCCACTGGGGGCTGAACTTCCCCTCACGTCTTCCCTGGCCTTTATGTATTCAGATATGAAAGTGAAGCGTTGCCCCCCACCACCACCCCACCCTGAGGCAAATGCATCACACATACGGAATCACAATGTACATGGCAGCTCCTATCAGGCCTTTTGATTTATCACCAACGCCCGGGAAATGCAAACCAGCACTTTAATATTTATGACATCGTGCACACAGGATGCACTTGTTGGTAGCTAGGGCTGGGGAAGTGTGTGTGTCACTGTGTGTCACTGTGTGTGTGTGTGTGTGTGTGTGTGTGTGTGTGTGTGTGTGTGTGTGTGTGTGTGTGTGTGTGTGTGTGTGTGTGTGTGTGTGTGTGTGTGTGTGTGTGTGTTTGTGTGTCACTGTGTGTCACTGTGTGTGTTTGTGTTTGTATTGGAAATGAAGAGACCATTTTGCCTCAACAGATGTTCCCCAGTGACTGGTGGAATCGGTGAACTGTGATTACGAACATGATTTGTGTTTGTAGGGAGCACTGTTTTACATGGCTCATCTCCTACAGCGTACTTGTAAGATGGGATCATCTTGTGCGCCTGTGCTGTCTTATACTGTAAGTCAGCAGCCAGCTGATGGGAACGTGAGTGCGCCGAAGCAGGAAAAGATGATGATGATGATGGCTCCTGAAAGCCTTGCTGCTGCCTCTTCCTTTGCTCGCCACCTGTTCCTATGGTGTGTGCGGTTGTCTTTGGATTAGCTGAGCTGCGTGATGTAATGTTGAATACAAGTTGTAGTTGTAGGTCCTACATTTTTGACAGGAGGGTGTAACCAAAGCTATTGCAAATGTACTATTATTTATACAGGATATTTACTCGTACTTATTTCTGTGTTGAGTTGTTTATTCCTTAATTTCCCAGCTGTTTCATTTCTTAATTATTGTAAAACAGGTCTGGTCAGAATAGTAACCATGATAAATATCTTCTACATGACGGGTAGCACATGCACAGAGTAGACGGAGAAAAAAGAAAAGAAAAGGCAATATTAATTAATGATTAAATTGTGTTTTGACTGCCCATCTGAAGTCAAACACAGCAATGCAATTTCAACTGGTTAATATATTCTCAGTACCTAATACTCCATTTAACACAGTAATTTGGACGCTGTTGAAATAGCTCTTGTGAATTCTACTGAGAATTCCCGTAATGGCAAAGCCACTAACGCCTTCTAAAGGTTCCCATAGGAGCTGGTTTGAGAGGGTTTTACTAGCCTGTGATTGCGCTATGCATTGTCAAGAGGAGGTAATGGGTGTGAAATTACAATATGCCATCTGCCAAGGGCCCAAAACGTACAGCCTAATGTCAATCACTCAGCCGGCTCTTAAAAATTACAGAGCGAGGACGATGTAGGCCTTTAGACCTTGGGATGTAGCTGCAGTCTTTCCTTTTTAAGAGACTTTTTTTCAGTGTCTGATTTTTCTGTGTTAGACTTGGCCATTGCTCAACTGTCCCTGCTGTTGAATTTAACACAGTCCTATTCCTCAGGTGTATAGAATTGACAAGGGCTAACGCAATTCTTATCTCAGATGATCCTGTCCCTGAGGTAATACTTAGCTTTGCCTTTATTACTAAAATATTACTTTTGAAGAATTGCCTACGAGTTCTATCATTGGAGTGATAGGTAACTTGAGGGCACAGTGTTATTTCTGCAAGGGTTGTACTGTAACGTTTTTATGATATATTGGCTGGTGGTACTGTTGTCTCAAAGAATGACTTTTCCTGTGCATATAGCCTAAATGAAGCTTTCTCTTGTACTCCCAACACCTGGCATAGCTTGCTGTGTCTCTGTTACATTTTTGTCAAGTGTGCAAATGGTGTTTGAGATTGTAAAGAAGGATGATTTAGAAAAATGGATTGCAGCAGGTGTCTGACTCCGTTCACTGATAAGGTCTGTTTGCCCAGTGCTGCCTCAAAGATACTGGCTGACCTGAGCCCCTCGTGGGTGTGTGGGTGCGTGCATGCGTGCATGCGCGTCCTCTTGTGCATCTTCCTCAAGTGTAGCCCGAGCCCTGGGGTCAGTTTTTGTTACTATATTTACATTCTTGCTACAGTTCTACTGCTCCTGTCACATATTGTGTACACAAGCCGCCAGGGGCTTATATTCTATGTAATGTAGAATCAATACCAGCCATGATCCAAGTTGGCAGTGGACCAGTGGTTTACTGCTTTTAATTAAGCACTTAAGCCCTCTTAAAAGGTTTTGAAAAAATAGCCCATGAGCTTGTAGATCTGCTATTTTGAAAAATGATGAAGGGAAGAGAAAAACAGTTTTTGAAACATTTTAGCCTATGCCCAAAATAGGGATGACAGGGTGAAAGTGGTTAAACAAAATGCACCCTGGAGGTACAAACCCTGCCAGCATCTGTGACCTTGACCTTTTTGACCTAAAATATCATCTCTTTGGGGCAGCATGCTCTGACCATTCCCACCAAGCTTTCTGAAAATCCGGCCATCTGTTCTCGAGTTCTTTAGCTAATAGGCAGACCTTGAACTTGATTGTGACCTTGACCTTTTGATCTTTTTGACCCAAAAGTTAATCATATCTTCCCAGTATCGTGAACATCTGCTCATCCATTCTCTATTCATCTTGCTAAGAAACGGACAGGACTGATTTCAACATAGGTTACACTACACTACACTACACTACTTGAGACAGAACCATATACATATAGGCTTTTGATCTTTCTCCCCAATTCTCCTTCTTCCCTTTTTCTTATGGAAATAACAAAACGATGGCGCAAAAAACATTTTCACCCACTGTTTTACCCCTGTAAACCTGTGATGTGACAATAAAGTTGTTTCTGGCTACAGCATAGGCTCAAATCTAGGTATTAAAAGAAAAAAAAGAATTGATAAACGAACAGTTTTACTGATATCAGGTTTTCATGTATGTTGCATCTGGTCATTACTGCAACCTGTCGTTGCTCAGCAATAGTTTCATTCTGCACTTGGGCGTCCTACCACACTCCATTTGCGGTCCCCTGATGTGTGCATGTTGGTGTGCCACCAACACATGAGTGGAAAACCGCTCAATTCGGAAGACAACAACAAAATAGCTTTATTTGCCAATAATCCCCAGGCTCCTGAAACCAACGAACATTCATCTGCGCTGCCGTACGCTCACTGCCGTTCATGCTTGCGAGTCAGTAAATAATTTACCTCGCAGCTGTGGGATTGTGGTGAAGGTTGTTTACTGTCCTCCTGTATTTATGACGGCAGGAGTTTGCTCACATCGCTGGGCTGGCTAATGACCTCCCACCTGGTGTAAAGCACTGCACTACGGAGGCCCATTCACGTTCTTTAATGACTGGCCCGTCTCCCCTAAAAGATGGACTAATTGCTCTTAATTGCATGTATACGTTCATTAGGTGGAAAGATGATGGAGCACTGAGGTTGCGGAGATGATGACCTAATAGGGAGGCATTAAACTGTAATGAGATGGTGAAGTTTGTGCACTGTATACTGCGTTATGTGCGTGCGTCGTGCGAGCACGTGTGGTTCGCCCGTGGAAGAATATGTTGACCGAGCTTCTCTCTCCTCCCGATTGGCAAAGAAGTTTGCACTCTCACCTGGCAGAAAGTTTGTTACAGACGTCGGAAGATTAGAAATCAATCGAGGCACAGTGTGTGTGTGTGTGTGTGTGTGTGTGTGTGCATGTATACGTTTTTGCATGTACGTGTGTGAGTACCATGTTGTGCACACACCGCGGGAGTTCTTGACTGCCTGCACTTCTCATCGGGGCAGAGAGGAGACTTTCTGTAAAGCATTGTTATAAAACCAACACTTTTAGCTACTGCCACTGCCAATGCTGTTCATACTGAAAGGCTTGAAGTGAAAGAGAGAGAGAGCGAGGGAGGAAGGAAGGTTGAGAGAAAGAAAGAAGGGCAGAAAAAAAGTGAGAAAATAGGAGGGGAGGTGAGCACTGCTCCCACCAGTTGTGCTGGCGCAGCGTTCAACTCTCCTGAAGTGGATTAGGCGCACACACACACACACACACACACACACACACACACACACACACACACACACACACACACACACACACACACACACACACACACACACACACACACACACACACACACACACACACACACACACACACACACACACAGAATGTAGTCAAAGGTATTGTTTTATTTCCTCCTCCTTTCTCTCTTCCTTCCTTTCCACTCTCTCCTGTACAGTGTCTCAAGCGAGTCAGAACGAGGAGGTGGTGTGTGTGTGTGTGTGTGTGTGTGTGTGTGTGTGTGTGTGTGTGTGTGTGTGGAGGGGCTCCATTGTGCCTGGGCAGACACCCCCCCCCTCGTTCCTGTCCAGCTGACATAGACTTGTGTCAGGAGGTTCCATCCTGCTGATGTTGGGAAACTAGTAAACTGAGAGAGACATCTAAAATGCTGAAGTGGGCCCCGGCCAGCAGAGAGATGGCTCTGTTTGTTGGCTCTTTCTGCTGAGCAACACTTCAGAGAGAAAACTTTCGGCCAAATTTGCTGACAGAGTGAGAATATAGAAAAGTGTCGGGAGTTGGTATTTTTGGAGTCACTCCTGGGCGAGCACATGTCGCTTTGCCCATTGTGTGGCTGTGGCATTGACATTTGGATGTGGTGCAGTAAAGGAGTTGAGAAAAGTAGAAAAAACAACAACAACAAAAAAATCTAACAAAAAAAACCTTCAACTCAAGGCTGTTAACTTGCAAACAGTTTTGCCTCTGCTTACAATTCTCCAAAACCACAGACATTGAACTATCCGAACGCATGAATATGCATGATAAGCCTTCTTTTCTTCTCTGCCCTCCAAGCTGTATTTTTTTCCCCTCCCACCCAGAGGACCTGTCATGCTGTTTGATTCGCCCTGACATTTGAAAAGGTCCTTGAATTAAAAAAAAAAGCTATTTATGACAACTGGAGAACTCTCCTCACAGCAGAGTAAAAATGGTGTTTTCAAAGGAGCACTGCTCCTGCATATTTAAATGCTAATGGCCCTCTGAATGCACAGGCTAATAGGATGATTCAGTCTGGAATAGTGCAGTATGTGCTCAATCTCGGCATGCACAGTATATAGTAGGTGTGGTTTCATTAGCTCTTCCCTGTGTGCAATGTTCATTAGCTCATTTTTGTTAATTCTGAAATATGTGGAATTTTTCATAAATGGACAGATTTTATATGTTCATGACAACTTGGAAATGGTATCTTGTAACACACACACACACACACACACACACACACACACACACACACACACACACACACACACACACACACACACACACACACACACACACACACACACACGCGGCACAAGGCAGATCTTCAGGGAAATCTATTTCTAACATCCTGGCATGTGTGGTATATTATTTTGTCAGTTATGACACAGATAAAGTTTAACAGCTTGTTTTACTGTCTTGCTGCTGTCTTGTGGCAGAGTTTGAGTAGCTGTCTTAGACAGGGCCCATGGGACACAAGCTAGGTAGTCATGTAGTTAGGTGTCAGGTCCTTGGTTTATGTTGAACTGGAAGTGTGTGGTAACATAAGCTAGCGAGCCTCAGCCCAGCAGTGTCACAGCTCCCCTGGACTTTGACCTGGATGTGGAATGCTCCAAAATCCACAGCTCCTAAGCCACAGACATTAACAGGTCCACTCCATTTGGTTCCATTTGTACACTAAGGATTTTATTTGATGCCGTTTTTAAATTGTGTGTGGACACAGGATGATTGGTGATGCATGCCATTAGATAGGCAGTTGGATTCTAGCCTGTGCATGACATGCATGACATGCATTTTAACACAATTGAATGTACTTGAATGATGAATGTAGATTGCGGTTTCCGACCCTTTCTTTTTTAATGTAGCAAGTGTAGGCAACGGCTGTCTTAAATATACAAAAAAACATCAACTACTTAGCATGTCTTTTGTACGTTTAACAGGCTCTTTTGCTGGCATAAATGCTGGCATGATTCCAAAAAGGGAATCTGGCATGGGTCCATGGAGCCAAGTGACTCCCTAACTGCTCTGTTGAGTGAAAGACTGCACTTCCCGTAGAGTAAGCTGAACTGCAAACACCAGCCTGCTACTACTACTACTACTACTATCACACACACACAAGCACACGCACACGCACGGCATGTGATGAAATATACATTAAGCCATATGCTTATTCCTATTATAGGAAAAGCAACAGAAGTCATTACTGAAGTTATGGAAGTTTTTGCAAAAGCAAAATCACTGATGTAGTAGGATGACAAAGACTTATCACGCTGTCTACGTTATGAAAATGTGTATTTCTAATGGCGTTTGGCGTGCCTGCAGGCTAATGCTTTGATAATCTGCATGTGGGAAACGTAGTGGGATGGTTGGCTTCTAAACACGCCGGCTTGTTCGTGCATAGAAAAAAAGATTTTGCCTATGCGGTGATGTTTGATTCCCGATCCTGAACAAAAGATTTCCTTGCGGGTTAATGTTTCACCACTAGCGAGAAGCTGTACTACACACTACCCCCAGTGCTTCCTGCTCACTGTGAATACACCCCCGAGAGTTGATATGAGATTAGCAATAGATACTGTAGGGGAAATATATGTATATATATATATATATATGTACAGTATATGTATATATGTATGTGTGTGTATTATAATTGAAGTACTTTTCCCCCTCTAAAGTGATGCCTGTACTGCTTTATTTGCTGCTGTAAAGTAAAGCTAGCCTTTAAAGCTTTAAAAACATTTTAGATGTCTTTATTATCTGTAACCTGGCATATTCGGGTCACTTCCAAATGTGTTCACTTGTGAACACAACAAACATATTAACTGTAAACAGGGTTTTGCTACAAAGCCCACAGTAGATGCTAGCTATAGCCCTGTGGGGTTGTACACCCTTTGACCTAATTGTGTTATTTTTCTGAAAATGTAGCCCGTGCCAGTAGGAGACAGAGAAGTCCATTAGTAAGATATGAGTGCTACACTGCATGGGGGCTGCATTGGCAAAAATTCTGCTGAGGTTGCCTGTGCTCTAGCAACTGTTATACTGACCTGCTGCTTCAAATCAAGATAGTTTGAACGGAAAAAAAAAGGGATGGAGGGTGTCGTAACGCAACTGCTATGTACAGTATTACTGTCCTTGTGCTTGCACTGCTGGTCTTACTCATTCAGTGTAAAACACGTTTAATTAGAAATCGGTTCAATTAACCTTAATTTAATTTCAAGTCTTGAAGGGTTGAGGTTTGAGGCTGAACGTTTTTCAAGGACCCTTCCACATTACATACCTTTTAATAATCTCTATTTCTCTTTTTTATTCACCCGCCAGCCAGTGTTTATTTTCCTGTGGGTTTTTTACCTCATCCTTGACCTTTCCTCCTTCCTCTCTTTCACGCATGGATGAGCTTGTGACAAATAAAGTCTTTAGATCTTGAATCTCTCTCTAAACATCAGTCCGCTCGTCTCGTCTGTCTGCCCTCTCATCGTGTCTCTGTTTACCTCCGTTTCTCGAATACTTTCATATTGTTGCTCACAGGTGGCAGAAGGTGCTAGCTGCTCTCAGTGCGCCATCTGTGCTTAGTGTTCTTTGGTATTGGTTGAATACCTGCCTCTGTTAGCGGTCAGGAAAGTGGTCCAGCATAATTAACCTGCCTGATTCACATACATATTTATGGCAGCAGTTATGTAGGCTCCGCTCAACCACGTCGGCCACAACAATGCAGGCAAGTGCACGCACACACACACACACACACACACACTCACACTCACACTCACACTCACACACACATTTGCGAGTGTACAACCTGTGTGCTCTCACACGCACAAACGCAAGCATGCACATACAGTGATGTTGCTAGGTTTTCAATGCAATGGGTCCTGGGATGCAAGGGTGGTCTTTTAGATGGGTCCCAGGGACATTTTATGGGTCCCACAAAAATGCACAGCGTTTAACTCGTGTTTCATCTTATATGGTTATATTCATGTAGAACATGTATCTGAAAGAAAAGTACACAATTCCAAATCCGACAACTAGTACTTGTAGTACTTGATTTTTTTTTTTACATTAACCACTTGAATCCTAGTATCCCTTTTCTGAGGAGAACTTTAGCCAAAAATAGCAGATATACAAGCTCACACTTGTGAGCTTGTAGATCGGCTATTTTTGGAGTTATAGGTGTGTAAAGGGAAAAAAGAGCAGCAAAAGTTTATCTGAAACACAATTTTATACAATATAGAGGGGGTCCCTGCTTCATCTCTCTCTCAACTAGGGGGTCCTTGGCCTCAAAACACTGAAGACCCCTGCTCTACAGGGAATTATTTGATATCTGGCTGCACGGAAAGACACAAGAATCACAGCTGCCATTAATTAGTGCTGTTCAGTGTTGATTGCCTAGTGGTCAAATTGGGGTCAACGAGCCATCGTTTACTTGCTCTGAAGTTGGGCTGTAAGTTGCGCAGCACTTTCACTCTCTCCCTCTAGCAGCAGCTGGCAATGCCCTGAGACAGAGTGAGAATACTTCTCCATACGGCGGTGTTTTACCGAGATTTTTCTTGTTTCCTGCACTATGCCTTGTAATCCGCGGACGGCTTTGAAATCCACGGATGGCCTTCAAATCCGCGGTAATTTCCGCTAAATTGTAGTGCGTCCCATGGACGCAACGAGGGTGCCGTGAATGCGTCCTTTTTCAATATGGTGCGTCAGAGACGCAGGACGCAGGCCTATGAGCATCTCTGCACATACATAAATTGGTTCTTTTATCAGCGTGACTATTAATTCACTGACCAACTTGAAAAGAGTCTAGCATACATACAGTGTACTCTCACGCAGATGCGCTTGTGACAGAACCTGGTTTGACTGAATAAGAGCTCCTTTCAGGTTACTGTCCACCATCAGTCGGGCCTAGTCTCACGCTTTAGGCGTCACATTTCGCCACTTGGACGGGAACCTCGACATCCACATGCTGACGATGAGGGTACCCTTTTGTGTACCACGTTGACGCTATGTGTGGAACTAATGTGCTATTTGAAAATCAATTATAACTGATTACCACCGTGTCAGTATGTAACTTGGACGGCCCTGAGACAAAGCGAAGCCATCGCCCCACTCTCGCTCCGCTTACGGCTCACTCGGACGTGCCTCACGGGTAGGGCTGTCACGATCATGACATTTTAGTTGACAATTGATTGTCGTACAAATAATTACGATTAACGATCTTATTGTTTTTTTGGAAATAACACCTCTGTAAACAAAAAATGCACAGGCAGATATAACAAATAACTTTGTCATGACAAGCCATGTATCTAATAATGTAATACTTTAAAAAAAAAGATTGGGTGGAGGGGAGAAAGAAAGCAAACATCTACAACCTCGATGTGATGTGTTGTGAGCTTGTAGATTGGCTATTTTCACTGTTTTTCAACAGATACATTTATGCAAATGAATGGAAGTGATTCTGACGATTATGCAAAATAATAATTGGGATTATCTCAAATAATTGGGATTACACCAAATAATCAGGCGATTATGTAATGATTGTGACAGGCCTACTCACATGGCTCAAAAAGGTCGCTTCCAAGGCAACTCCAAATCATAATGCCTTATAAACCGATCAACCGAAATACCCACATCAGTATCGGAAAAGCTGCCAATACTGCATAAAATGCTGGTATCGGAAACTATGCCAGTCCATGCCATTCCGATGTAAGCATGTAATTTACCACATGATGATATTTCATTTACAGTCATATTTTGATTGCTTCAGCTGATGTTGCATGTCTGTTTTATACTCTTACTGTCCTATTTACATTATTATTTTACTAACTTGTAGCTGCACATTAACAATTATTAATTATGAATTATTTATTCCTAGATCAGTGGCATAACTCTGAGAATGTACAAATGGAACCAATTTTGGTTCTATTTGTACACTCTCAGAGTTACAGACCAAGGGTCCATTTTGGAACCCCCTCAAGGAACCCAGGTGGTCCCTGGACCCCACTTTGAGAACCACTGTCCTAGATTTGTTTAAATTACACACTGGTATCGGATCGGTAAATGTATCTCTAATTGTGATTCCCATGCTTCCCTTCCCATGCAAACTCTTGATCGACAGCCTTGAGCCTCTTTGCTGGGCTTTATGTAGCTAACACTCTTTTCTGTTTTCACACCAAGTCCGGTAAAATACACAGTAGATCCCCTGTTCCCTGACAGCTGTGAGACACCTACATTATGTCCCCCCAGCCTACTGCTGGGTGATATGGCCTACCTTTGATATCATAATATATATATATACTGTATATTTATATATTGTGTGTGTGTGTGTGTGTGTGTGTGTGTGTGTGTGTGTGTGTGTGTGTGTGTGTGTGTGTGTGTGTGTGTGTGTGTGTGTGTGTGTGTGAATATCGACATAAATAATATATTTGAAGTACTAAAGTTTATAAATTGCGAATCGTGTGTTTCCCAGTGCTCATTTTGTGAGCGGTTAATGATAGACTTAATAATAGCCTATATTAAATGTACAATTCTAAAATGAAAATGGCATTCTTTGTCAAGATGCAACCTTTTCCCAAAACATTGTAGTGTTTGCTATCTGTTTAGGGCGGTCAATTGCCTTCACAACATTGCCGCCATTATTGGTGGTGACACAGACCAGCCGCTCCTCATACAGATTACACAAATTTAAGGCATCTTTACGCAATCGTCTCGCCTGTGTGATCTTCGAGTGCGTAGTTTTTCTGCAAGCTACTTGCTTTCTCAGCTCCCAATTTTCAACATAGGGCGCAGTGAAGCTCCAATATGGTTACGTTTTGTGTCGACAAGATATTCATACGTGGACATTCTGGACACATCACGCTTTATTGACTGTGTGTTGTCTGCTTGATCTTTGATAGAAAAGAAAAAAATCCTTTCTCTTACACGCCAGTGTGCCAGTGAAGACCCTTCCCCCGTGCCAATGGTGGCACCCATGCCTAAGGTTGCCTACCCCTGACCCCTGTGTTCACATTCTTGCCGTAACTTTCTAAACTTTACAGGAGCCATAAAGAGAGTGGCGGCACTCTTTAGCCTGACCGTTCTCTCACAGACTATAGTTGTTTATTCGCTATTATTTTGCCTGTAACAGAACCATTTCCGAATGACAGATGTCAGATGTTACGTGTCCTCTTTTTGGAACTCATTTGGTCCCGCTAGCGCCTTTCTTTCTCTGCCAAAATTATGAATTAACACTTTCACTTCATAGTTACTTCATGCTGCTTACTTCATACCTCCTGCTGCTTCATAGCAGCAGGGGTGGAGTTTCCACCTGGTAATCGAACTAATCAATTTAATCTATTTGATTAAAATAGTCGATTTGGGGGAAAACAACGTGTCACATTGCAATGCGTTGTGAGCTTGCAGGTCGGCAAGTTTTGCACGACACCGTTGTACAACAAAGGCTTAATTGGTTAATAAGACAGACTCATCGATTTAGTTGATTACAAAAAAAATCTATTACAATTTTTTTGTGTCAATTCATTGATATACGAAGAAAATTATGAAAAGAATGCTCTTCTCGGTCGATTATCCGATTAATCAAAAATATCGATAGAATATTCGGTAAGAAAATAATCGATGGTTGCAGCGTAAGTGTACAGTACACTACATTCCTGGACCATTACATCTTTACCCTCTCAGAATGAAATTAACAGGATTTTTGTGTGTGCACGTGTGCGTGCGTGCGATTGCACCAGCATTCAGCTGCGTTTTCACAGCCCAGCTGAGACTGACAGATGGAATCACTTCACACGCAGACAGACAGACAGGCAGGATACAGGAAACCGGGGCGTGTTGAGTGGTCCTGGTGCTGCAGTGGTGGGTTCCTATTAATCTAGGTCAGTGGCGTTCAGCTCACAGCTGGTGGGCCTCAGGGCTGGGTCTGGCCTCTGCTTCACCCTGGCGATCTCAGAACACCACTGGTCCAAGTCACAGGTTTTCAAAGAAGGGGCCGCCAGGAGGGCCAATCGGAAAGGTGTGTGTGTGTGTGTGTGTGTGTGTGTGTATGTGTATATATATATATATATATATATATATATATATATATATATATATATATATATAGTGTTTGTTTGTACAGTAACGGGAGTGTCCCTGTCTCTCCAGCTCTTTTAGTCAACAGAAAATGCATTTTCAGGTCGGAATACAAATTTAAAGTGAAATTGAAAGTGATGACACAAGGAAATGAGCAGACAAAATGAGAAGTGGAACACTATAACATTGAGGCTGATAAATGTGTACTCTCTCCTGATTGGATGAAATTGGCAACACACCTGAAAATGTATTTTCTGTTTATTAAAGAGCTGGAGAGATGGGGAGACCCCTGTTACTAATCAAACGTTATGGCAATGATTACTATCAAAAGTTTTTGTTTTAATTCCCCCAAAATACCATCATTTTGTGAAAAGCGCATAACAATCTTTCAAACGAGGAATATTTGGTGTTTCATGGAAATCATTTAGAGATGAGATGTCTAACGTTATCCGGAGCAAATGACTAAATCTGTCCAATTACTAAAGTAACTAGGTAGGTATATGTTATACATGATGTTCAATACTGTAAATTCACTTGTCAGAGGGGTTGGGAAGTGTTCTTATGTTATTATCCACCAGTCCTCTCATTCCATCGCTTACACCCCTGCCTGCTCTTCTCACTACCAGAAGCAGTCCTTGTTTTTTATGCTCCACAGCCTAAATGTACTCTTCAATCAGCCACTGTTTGATTGAAGACACTCTTTTAAAGAGTTTGGCCCCTTTCCAGCATTATCATTTCTTCATTGCATGTTATATTTTGTTGAAGTAAGGATTTAAAGTGCCATCTCCCCGATGCATAATTATGCCATAGCCCTAAAAGATAATTGCGGTTTGTCGTCCTGGCTTGTTCCTTCAGGGTTTCAGTCTTGCTACAGCTAATTGGTTTTAAACATTTCCCCTCTATAAGGTGTATGGGACTACTGAGGATAATGTTGGATATTAGTGTTTGGATTGGCGTTATGGGAGTAAACTTTTCAGTGCGGTCCCTGTGTTGGGTGGATGTTGTTCAGGCCTTGTTGTTAATGAGCTGTTTGCTGGGAATGAAGAGGCGCTAAAGAGCTGCGAATGAAAGGGTGAGGTGATGGTGACAACTATAGACAACAGTTTCACACTGGCAGTGTGAAAGCCCTATCATTGATATGTCTATCATTAGAACTGCATGGGGCGTCCGGGTGGAGCAGGGGTAAAAGGGCCTGGGTGCTCCTCCAACGAACATAATTTACTGTGTTCACGGGAGGGAACCGGCCTGAGAGGGCGTTTTCTCTCACTGCACTAGAGACTTGGTTGGTCAGGAAACCTGTTCAGCAGGGGTGTAGAACTCTGAAGACTAGCGTGTTCCTCTGCATCCTCCCTGTGAAAAGCCTCACTGTCAGGTGAAAAGAACCGGCAAGCGATGTCATGTCTATCAAGGGATACTTGGTTATCAATACCATCCCTAAAGACCTCTACAGAGCGGCCCTGACAGCGGCATTGATAAGGGTCGATAAACGTCTCTGGCCGAAAATCTGTTGTAGTGTGTGCGGTGTGTAGATGGTGGTGAGGTATCACTTACCATTGTTCACCCAACTGAACAAGGCTCAGCCACTGTCACCCGTCGATAACAACGGGGATGGAGAGGGGGTGCGGAGAGGAGGGGTAGAGCTTTCTGGTTCGCTGTTTTTACCCTCGTTCAGCAGTACTTCTCATCTCATTACAGACAGAGATGACAAGGTGAACAGCATGCATAACTAACGGGTTTCAGTATGTAGAATACGAAAGTGATCATGTCCCCCTTAACATGCCGCTTGTTTTTACTTAATATCTCATGACTCCCATCCCAGCGCATGTTTTTGTTGGCCAATAATGCTGCTCACGCAGGCGCACAACACCATCAGCCCACAGTCTGTACGATGTGTAGAGATCGTGCCCATAGCACGGTTTTCCACACCTTTCACCTGACTGATCCTGCAGGAGTCTGTACAACAAAGTTTGGTGTGTAGGCCACTGAAGGCCACTGAAGGCCATCCAGTGGGGTTCAGTAGCAACAGGACTACACCGGTGTGGGGAAATTAGGAATTGTCATAAAGACTTGGGAGAAAAGGGGGATTACGAACGATTCAGGGGTCTTCTCATACACAACGCAGGCTGTACATACAGTATATTTTCTTACAGTTAGGTTCTCTGGCAGAAAAGATACTCTGATCTGTGTAACTGTGGTATAAGACTGAGTCTTGGCATTATTGAGTTTGTACCGTGTCATTCCCAGGCTGACCTAAAAGAGATGTTTACCTAAGGATGTGCTGTCTGTGTGGGTTAGCCCCTTGATGCTGATCTGTGTCTGTCCCCCATCCAGGGGTTACTAGTCTCCGTCCCTGCACGGACCAGGCTGCAATGTGGATTTTGCAGCAGATACATTATATAAGAAAAGGTATCAGTGGCACAGCCAGGCCTTTTACTCGACACCTAAAATACAATAGACTCTCATGTTTCATGTGGGTGTGTGTGGTTGTGCGTGCACGTACTGTGTGTGCTTTGTGAATTGAGATCAGGATTCATGTTTGCCTTTTATCCATACTCAGCAAAATGCAGGGCTCAGTTTTTACACCCTCAAATTCTCTTAAATGAACAGCCAACCAAAAGTACATCACATGTTTTGTGTACAGTCCACTGGTGTGGGCCCGGAGGCAACTGTCCCAGCTAGCCACTATGCCATTGACAATTCCCTGTCTAATTAAACCATTTTCAAAATCATGAGCGCTTATATCTCTTTTGATTTAATTAAAATAAGGTCTGCAGAGATTTGTTACTTCGTTAGATTTAGAGGGAGTTACTGAGAGAGGGAAAGCAGGTCCCCATGTCCAATGCCACAGTGAGTTTAGCTAACCAGCCACCGCACGCAATAATGCCGCCATTGCGCATTTCCTGGTATGACGAATGGGCATTATTACAAAATTGCGCATTAAACCAAGTCAGCAGTTAGCGTTGCTGCAGTCCCATTATGTTTAGAGAGCAGAGCGAACATCGGAGAGAAGAGACGAGGGAAGAAGAAGAAAAGAGGGGAGGGGCCAAGGAGGGGATCACGGCTCGCAAAAAAAGAGCCATGTAAAGGGAAAGAAGAAAAAAAGTAAACAAGGAAAATCAAAAGGAAGCTCGTCTGCCAGAAGCTGACAGAATAGAGGAAGGATGAAGGGAACGAGAGGGCGAGAAGGGTGGATGCCGAGAGAAATTGGGAGGGGGGGCTGGCGAGCAAGATAAAGAGAGGCAGAAGGAGCAGAGCCATAATTGGCAGCAGCCAGTGTATTTAACGCAGTGGAGAGATATGGGGATATGAGAGAGAGAGAGGGAGGTGGGACGGAGGAAGGTGTAAATCAGCGGTCAGGGGACAGTTTTACGTGCCCCTCAGAGGCCCCAACTATCCCATTAATGAGACAAGGGAAACCTTATCCACCTTCTTCTCTCTCTCCCCCTCTCTTTTTTTCTTTCTGCCATCGTGCACTTTCAGAGACATAAATCAATGACTTTTTAAGTATTCACTCTTACACTACTTGATGGATGGCAGCTGTACGATTTGTCTTCCTGGTGATTTGAAAACGTTTATAGTGTGAGGTGTAGTGTAAGATATCCATGGTCTAAGGAAGTGGTTCAGTGATGCACGGTGACGTGGTTAGTGAATGGTTTACTACATTTACCAAAATGGCACAAATACACCCCCCACTTCCTACAAATTGGCGAGGTCCCTACAACTACAAATCGGTTAGAGTAAACATCAGATGGTCTGTTTGTGTGTGTGTGTGTGTGTGTGTGTGTGTGTGTGTCTGTCTGTCTGTCTGTCTGTCTGTCTGTCTGTCTGTCTGTCTGTCTGTTTCGGTGTTCTTTCAGCCTATGGAGAGGTCATTGGGTTCATAGAGTTGAGCTGGGTCACTGAGGTCAAGGGATTCTGGAAAGTTTGGTTGATGATATAATGGCCGATCTTCAGTATGAAAAAATGTCCTCAGATGCGTTTGATGTTGTAGCTGTTCTGTCATTCTTTCGCCTCCTCAGTTTCCTTTAACCAAACCCACAGGCTTTTCTACTGTGGGTTCTCCTGGGACGTGGCTCCAATCAATACGATGCTCTCCCTCTCTCTCACTTGTTCGTTCTTTCTTTCTCTTCCTCTCATGTCTGAGTCAGTCCCATTGCCCACCTAAACAAGACCTCCTGGGATGCCTGGCACTCAAACAGACTTTCCTTCACAAAAGGAGGAGACAAACGAAACTGAGACAGGAGAGGTAACACAAGATAAGTAATCAAAAGAAAATAAGTCTCTCTCTAAGCCCTTCTCTCTCAATGTTCTTGTGGAAAACCTTTCTGTACAGGATGTCAAGCTGAGATGTAATACCCCCATTCACTTTGTATATGATGTCAGTACAATGCAGTGTAATGTTCACCACTGCAATCCCATTTTTTTGTGGCATCCTAAAGGGCAGTAGTAGGAAGTGTGCTGTGTTATGCCTCTCAGTCAGTCTGTGCAGGCTGTCTTTTGATTTAAAACAGCAGAAATGCTGACAGAGTTGCAGAGTGTGAGAGCCCCGGCAGAGGGCTGTGGTAGGATTCATTTGCTATAGAGTGCCAGATGGTTTCTTAACCACCACTTTATCTCAGTGCACAGCTGCGTCTGCTTCCACAAGCGTTCCCATGCCCCTGACTTTGAGCGCCTCTCAACTTCAGGCTGAATACCTACAGCATGAACAACGCTTCAACAACAAAACCACTCCTTTGTGCTGCTGTCACCTGTAGTATTCACTTCTAAAAGAAAATGTCGGCCTTTAATAAAGCCTTGAAGAGTTCTGTTACAGAATGAGAACTACTGTTTGAAATAAAAAAAGTGGCCCCACTGCGTTCTGTTGATTTAGCAGGTGCTTTTATTGAAATTAATCATCCTTAAATCTTTAATTGCAAAGTGATATCATACTGAGTGTGTGATTCAAGTCTAAAATCGCTTGTATTGCACAACTAGAAGCATACTAATCTCGCGTTACTTAAGTTACCAGACTGTTGCCTTCCACAATTTTTTCAAATGCTTCCGGCATACAGAGATTGTGGAATATTTGTCTGGCTACGCGAGACTAGAAGCATACTGAATGTCAATGTTGAAATGAAAACAATGCAGTACATCTAATTATAGTATCTCAAAACTGCCATCAATGCAGTATTTTGTATTTCTTTCTCAGTGTTTTCTGCACCTGCCATCATTTCATATTTCCAGGTAGAGGTGAAAATGTCCTTGCAAATGAACTTCAGATTTGGTATCTGACTTTGTTGTTACCACTGAGCAGAGCTTGGAGGGGTGGGCACAAGAGAAACAATTAGCAAGGTGGAGATCTGAGTGATAACATTCACAAACTCATCAAGGAACCTGGCAGAACAAACAACACAGCCACAAAGAAGTGTGTGTGTGTGTGTGTGTGTGTGTGTGTGTGTGTGTGTGTGTGTGTGTGTGTGTGTGTGTGTGTGTGTGTGTGTGTGTGTGTGTGTGTGTGTGTGTGTGTGTGTGTGTGTGTGTGTGTGTGTGTGTGTGTGTGTGTGTGTGTGTGTGTATCCACAAGTATAGTAAGAACCAGAAATTACAATTATTAATAGACTCCGATATAGGATTAGGCATTTAGCAGTTTTGATTGATTGAATATTGACAGAAATGTAAACAGCACGACTACAGTCAGACATTTGAGCTAAAAGGATAACACAAAAAAGTCCTGGAGACTTGTTTCCATTGTGGTCCTATGTATTCAATTAACATTAACATAGCATAAAAATAACACAAATACAATATCATCAACAAATAAACACTATATGTACAAAGTAGAAAAAAATAAATCAGAAAGAACTGTAGGCAGTGAATGCCATCACCTTTCTATGCGAAAAGTGAGTTTACCTCCCCTTTTGGCCTCCTGAAAGATGGATTTTCAGGCCTGTTTTGAAGGAAGTCAGTGATACAATTTTTTTTAAGGGATGGTGTCATGGCAGAAAGATAATTTACCCATGTTTGTTCTATAGGTGGGTGGTACTACCAGATGATCATTGTTGTCGCTCCCTCTAATATTGTGGGTGTCACTCACTTTAGGTCAGGGTGAGGGGTTAGGGTTAGTTGTTTCAGGGTGAAGGATAGGGATGATGGTTTTGATGTACCCACAAAGATGTGTGTGTGTGTGTGTGTGTGTGTGTGTGTGTGTGTGTGTGAAAGAGAGAGAGAAAGCCAGTGTCTCAGCTCTTCCACAGCAAGCTCTTCCTGTGTGCTCACACAGGAACATGTTGCTTGGCTTCTGTTTGTTGAACTAGACAATCCCTGAGGCTGTGTATGTGTGTGCGTGTGCCTACACATGTGTGGGTGTCAGTGAGCGTGTTCATGTGGAACTGATTTGTGTGCCCGTAGCATCAATGTGTGGCCAGATTATTTTGTTATGCACACACACACACACACACACACACACACACACACACACACACACACACACACACACACACACACACACACACACACACACACACACACACACACACACACACACACACACACACACACACACACACACATTCGTCTTACTATCCTTGATGAGACATCAAAAACATTTTTTCTTAAAACATGGTATCTTTACTTAACCTGCTGGCCCAACATAACCTTTATCTCAAAAGCCCTATGCCTCATGCCAAAACTAAACCTAACCTTAATGCTGACTTTCAACCGTAGTAACGCACACGCACGCACGCACGCACGCACGCACGCACGCACGCACGCACGCACGCACGCACGCACGCACGCACGCACGCACGCACGCACGCACGCACGCACGCACGCACACACACACACACACACACACACACACACACACACACACACACACACACACACACACACACACACACACACACACACACACACACACACACACACACACACACACACACACACACACACACTTGTTCCTTGCCGATGCTGTAGCTCTGAAAGTATCTCACTGCCCAATTCCCTTCCAATTCTGTTAAGTTATGTAACGGCACTTAAAGTAGCTGTCCACTTGTGACGGTGCTCAGGGTTGACTGTGCTTCCTGCGTTGCTCTCCATTGAGTAAGTGCTCTGCTAAAACTTGCTGTTGACTTAATACTGTACCTGCTGAGTGGAGCCCATTAGTTGGGAGTGGATCTCTTTATCATGTGCATCATGTCATGCACCAGGAATTAATTCAACCGATATGAAGTATTGTACTAGCCTGGTAAACCCTCCCTCCGGAAATTTCATTTCCATTTGATTCCAGGAGTGAGTCTGGCATGATTGCCCATTGTGGGAGTTACTAGCGGAATTACCAGCTAACCGAGCCTATCAGCGACAGTTGGCCAATCAGGTGGCGAGTACGAGTGAGCCCGAATGGGACCGAGTGCAGCCGACAAAAATGGAACGATCCGCCATTGTTTCTGTGGCCAGTTACACTTTTTACTTTCGTTTTTAAAGCGGTCTCAAACTTCTTTTTTGAGGCACTGAATTTACTTTTAAGATATCGTTTGGATAGAATTTAGTTGTTTAACTTCATATATGTGGTCAATTAATCATGACAGAGCCTATTTAAAAATACAAATTTAGAGAACCGGGAGGGGCGGGCAGTGCCACGCATCTATCCGAATTAGGCAACCTATTTTAGGCATGGCCGTCTCAAAAGTCCCGTTGCGTCACATTAGTCTGGAGGTCTGCTGATTGGCTGGAGGGGAACAACGGTCATTGGCTGAAGGGGTTGTCAGTCAACGGTATTACTCCCGCCCAACTCCAGCCCACAGCCAATATTGCAGAATGGGCGATCAGGCCAGACTCACTCCTGGAATCAAATGGAAATGAGATTTCTGGAGGGAGGGTTTACCAGGCTAGTATTGTACTACTACTAATTAGAAATGTAATGAAACGATCGGTTCTCTGGCTCAGTTATATACCCGACATTGGGTCCATTGATGTTCTTTATATTTTACTATATTGTCAACAAAATGTAAAGGAAGACATTTTTGGATGCATATTCTTTCCCCCCATTGCACACAATACACTAGATGTTACACAACATATAGATATTAATGCACAAAATATTCTTTATTAACCATTTAAGCTCTATAGATAGATAGATAGATGCTTTATTGTCCTTGCGGAAATTCATTTTTTACCAAGTAGCCATCAGGATACAAACAAATCACAAAACAAAAATACACAATACATAGACAGATCACACAATACATTGACAATGCTACACAGTTTCTCTCTTACAGAGTGGAAAATAGAAAAGGCTACCAGTCATATATATATGTTGTATTGTACTTCGTTGTATGACAAAATAGCAAAAATAGACAATCTCTGCGATGCGTTGAGAGCATGTACATCTGGAATATTATATATATATATATATATTAAAAAAAAAATCGTTTTCATGATTGTCATAGTTATCATTGTTGCCATGTGAAATGCTTTCACATGGCAAACTTAAAATGTAACTGGGCACTGCCAGTTTCACTTCACCTTCTTTCTCCTGTAGTCTATTCATAGTCAAGAGAATGGACGCCCTCCCGCCACACACACACACACACACACACACACACACACACACACACACACACACACACACACACACACACACACACACACACACACACACACACACACACACACACACACACAGCTGTACCTTCACTGTTATTTCCTGCTTTCCTTCCTGCTCAATTACCTCGCCTCTGACTCCCACATGCTTGGCCTGTTTCTCTGCTGAAAATCGTATAGCGGAGGACAGACAAAGCAGACCCAGCGATGCTGTTATGTCGTGTTTCGATCAATTACTCACCCCATGAACACTTGAATTCATGGAGATTGTTTAGTTTTTGTCGCATTCCTGATCCAATATTCCGACCCAACTTCCCAATTGGCGCATCCTACCCTCTGGTCCTCGCCGATATGCACGGCGAGTTTGAAGTCGGTCGGTCCCATATGTGGGCGTAGCGGTCAGATCGTCAGTTCTGGACAACGGGACCTCTATATATGGGCGTACTGGTCGGATTGGTGGTTCCGGCTCGACGCCGGGCACAGCACACCCCCGGGGTCGTCGACACGTTGGTGACACGCCCAGCAAGTTTGAATATTGAACGGTCGGACGTTTCTCGAGATACGTTAAATACAGACACATGGACAGAGATTTTGTGCATCTATTGTAAGATAGGAGGAAAATCTTAACAAGAGCAATACTACATGTAAAACATTCACTTATAACCTGGGCAGTAGAAGTCTAGCCTGGTAAACCCCCCTCCCTCCGGAAATCTAATTTGCATTTGATTTCAGGAAGGAATCTGGGATTGCACAGGGAGTAGAGCTGCCCGGTCGCTGTGTTTGCGAACCAATCAGCGGCTGCTAGGAGCGGGATCATCCAATCACCTGCCAAGTATCTTGAAAAAATTAAACGCTGTTTGTCATCGATTCTGCTACCGGAGTCTCAGATGGAAGTAGGCTGTGAAACAAAATGTGTGTCGCAAGCTTCTTCCATTTGACGGGTTAGTAGAAGTCCTCCCTGGATCACACTTGGAGGTTATAGATATCTGTCTGAGCATAGACACGAGATGGAGCATGGTGTAAAATTTAACCTCCACCTGGGGCGCTGATAGCCGAGTGGTTAAGGCGCATACCACATAGGCTTTGATGCCTGACAACGCGTGCCAGGTCTGGTTCCCGAGCCGATTTGCTGCATGTCACTCCCCGATTCTCTCCCAGTTCCTTGTCTCTCTCCACTGTAGCTGTTCAATAAAGCCCCCCCCCCCACAAAAAAAAAGGAAACCTCCACCTGATCCTTTCTTAACCACCCTAACCCTCTATACTTAGTAAAACGGACGTGAGTTGCAACTGTTCTTTCAAAAAAATAGCCAATCTACAAGCTCTCAATGCGTCATGATCTTGTAGATCGGCTAATTTTGGTACACGTTTCCCCCAGAATAGGGATGCTGGGATTCAAGTTGTTAAAGGGCAAGACCACTTTGGTAGAGGTTTGGGTTGTGTAGTTACCTTGCCATGATGTAACTCCAAAGGTGGGCAAGAAATAAAAAATAATTGCTCCATTGATTAGAAATTGATAATTCAAAATATGCTCCTCATTGACTTACATTGTACGGTAAAACAGCTCTCAAAGTCACTCTTTTAGCACATAAACGAACGCAAACAAAGTTGATTCAGACAATATAGAACATCACCAAACCCAGTACTGTTTTTTTTTTAAATAAAAATGTCAACTTCCTGTTGATTTTGCCATTTTTGATAAGTAGAAAACCTGGACTGGATCCGCGGATCCGGATCCAGATCTTCAAATAGTAAAATCAACAGGAAGTTAACATTTTTATTTAAAAAAAAAAACTGTACTGGGTTTGGTGATGCTCTAGTCTATATTGTCTGAATCAGCTATGTTTGGGTTAATTTATGTGCTAAAAGAGTGACTTTGAGAGCTGTTTTACCGTACAATGTAAGTCAATGAGGAGCATATTTTGAATTATCAATTTCTAATCAATGGAGCAATTATTTTTGATTTCTTGCCCACCTTTGGAGTTACATCATGGCAAGGTAACTACACAACCCAAACCTCTACCAAAGTGGTCTTACCCTTTAAGGAAAATCATGCAAAAGGGAGGAGCTACTACACTGTTAAATCATGAGTGTTAATTCAACTCTGAGAGGATGGATGGATGGATGGATGGATGGATGGATGGATGGGGGTTAAGTAGTAACACTGCCTTTGTCAAGACACAATGCAACCGAGGTTGTGGTCAGATTAAATGTAGATGTAAATGTTTTGAACACAGGAGAATGGAACGGAACTTGCGGAAGCAGTGCATTTCATTCTCTCATGTGTTATTTCTTTACTTGCATTTTCCTTTACCATCTATCCATGCCTTTGTGCATTTATTTCGCTGATACAACCCCCCCCTCATCTGCTCTGCTGACTGACTGACCCACATACAACTCACTGTTCCTGACTGTCCTTAGGGTGTGTGTGGGTGTGTGTGTGTATACACACAAGCTTGTGTCGTTTCTGTGTGGCCACAGCACATGTCTGCATATTTGTCTGTTTACTGCATGTCATCTGGTTCGTCTGCGCATGTTTATTTACATGCCTAGGTTTGTGTGTGTGTGTGTGTGTGTGTGTGTGTGTGTGTGTGTGTGTGTGTGTGTGTGTGTGTGTGTGTGTGTGTGTGTGTGTGTGTGTGTGTGTGTGTGTGTGTGTGTGTGTGTGTGTGTGTGTGTGTGTGTGTGTGTGTGTGTGTGTGTGTGTGTGTGTGCGTGCGTGCGTGCGTGCGTGCGTGCGCTGTCTGTACGCTACGTCTGCCTGCCTTGTCTCTCTGTTGTTGTCAGCCTCTCCCCAAAATGCATTGCTGTCTCCGGTGGGACCATCACAAGCAACAGCAAAGACAAAACAATGCTGCAGCCTCTCATTAACTCTGTTTGTCTTCTTGGGAGATTTCAAGATTCCATTTACAAATCCCAGAGGAATTGAATGTGCTCTATTATCTCTGAGATGAGGCTCCCTCTAGTGGAGGCCGCTCTCTCTGCAAGGCCTGTGTACTCTTTGTGGTTCCACAAGGGAATTCTAGAGCGGTGCGTGGCTCTCAACTCCGTTCCCCAGGGGACCCAGTGTGCTGCTGGTTTTCATTCTAACCATGCAATTACTGGACATGGGATCCCAGATGAACGCAATAGGACACTAGCAGAGTTGAGAATCAACCATTCCAGAGTAATCTCTCATGGTCTTTTTGCACAGAGAAAAAAATTTCTATGTTCTCTGAAGATGAACGATGATAAAGAGCGTCTAACAACATTTGTGGTCGCCACTCGTCGCGGAAATGACAGTGAGATTTGAACAGGTGTTGTGACATCCATTCAGCTATATCAATTCAGAGAGGCCGTCCGGGAAACAGGAGGTCCCCGGTTTACTTCCCAGGCCTGGAGCCTGTGTCCAAGTGTCCCTGAGCAAGATACCCATCGTCTAACTAACAAACTAACAAAGGGACTAACAAAGGTCTCGTTTTTCTATCTCTCCCTTGTCGTCAGACCTAAACACACAAGAATCAGTGTCAAACTTGAAATCCACCCAACAAAAACAAGAAAACACCAAAACTGCAGTCATAAGAGTAAAGATGCAAGACATGTTGATATGTAATGTGTGTAATTTAGGAATCATTTACAACAATACCCTGTGTCCTTTTAATTTCCTAGGTGTGAAACATTACTAAAGCCAGCCCTGTAGGGCCCTTTGGATCAGCCAGCTGGTTGTATCTTCATCTGGACTGGTGACTTCAAAGGGAGAGGAGAGGAGAGGAACCTGTCATTCTGTGCCACGATGGCTCTGCCCGACAAGCACAAAGTCAAGCGCCAGCGACTGGATAGGATCTGCGAAGGTAAGAAAGACGCCCTGACGCCGTCCTCTCTCACATCTGCTCTTCTACGTTCCCCTTGTAAAATCCTGAGTGTTAATTTGACTCTGAGTGTACACACGTTTGTACTCTCAGAGTTATAATATTTAGATCGGCTATTTTTGGTGAAGTGATTTGGTGAAAAAAGAGTGGACCAAGTAAGTACAGAGCCAATACAGGTCAAGTTGATTAAGTATGTAGCAAGAGGGTGTAAGTGCTAGTTAAGTTCCCAGTCTCCATTCAACTGAGAATAACTGTCCAAAATCTTAGTTTAAGTGGTTAAGCTATCAGCTATGCTAGTAATATGTGTGCCCGTGGGGCTGTATTCATGAGTGTGGTGAATCTCTGTGTGTGTATCTGTGTCAATCCCGCACATTTATGGCACCCTTTCCCTGGATCAAACATACTGTAAATAGGTTGCATTCCAGTAAATCCTGATGATGACTCCCAGGGTCACACAACTTGTTAAATCAGTGGTAGTGCGCACAGCACACACATCAGTGTGTTTGGCCAAGAATCTAACATTCAGCTTACGATCACTCGCTCAGGCCACACACACACACACACACACACACACACACACACACACACACACACACACACACACACACACACACACACACACACACACACACACACACACACACACACACACACACACACACACACACACACACACACACACACACACACAGGATGGCTTAAATCACACAAATAATTCCCAGTGGCTGCTCGCAGTTGTTGAAGGCTCACCAAGAGTTGCCGCTGGTGGATCACACTCTCATCCTCTTACACACAAGCACACCATGACTTCCAGCCCATTATATGCTCTCTCTTTACAGACACGTACACGCACACAAAAGTGCAGAAGTTGATTATTCTCATTGCACACATGAGCTTTTAGCGTTAGGAGTGACTCGGCCCATTGTCACGAGGTGTCACCCAACACAAGGCAGCACTTAAGCTGTCTAGACCCCTGCTGCAACTACAATGAAAAGCCAGTGGGAGATGTTCCATACACGTGTGTGTGTGTGTGTGTGTGTGTGTGTGTGTGTGTGTGTGTGTGTGTGTGTGTGTGTGTGTGTGTGTGTGTGTGTGTGTGTGTGTGTGTGTGTGTGTGTGTGTGTGTGTGTGTGTGTGTGTGTGCGTGCGTGCGCGCGCTTGTGTGTGTGTGTGTACGCTTGTGTGAAAGAGAGCCTAAATCTGTGCTGAGAGTCCAAGCTATTGCTTTGATGGCGATGTACGATGTCTAAGACAAAGAGAACAGTAGGGAAGGCAGGAGACAAGGAAGGCTGGCAGGACAAGAGAGATGGATGGATGGTGAGAGAGTTCCAGAGATGTTTGGGGGCTGTATGAGGGGTTTGATGTTTCCATATTTTGCCGCAGAGACGAAGCAGGGAGTTTATAATGAAGTGAAGTACTTTTCGCAGCGCTGGAATTGATTAGACTAGAGTCTTTGACTGTGTGTCTGTGTGTGTCCTTGCGCGAGAGGGAGAGAGGGAGAGCAAAAGAGTGAGTGGATGAAACAGATTTTATTTTCCATCTTTTACTAATTTTATTTTCTTATTTCGCTAGAGCCTGTGTGTGTGTGTGTGTGTGTGTGTGTGTGTGTGTGTGTGTGTGTGTGTGTGTGTGTGTGTGTGTGTGTGTGTGTGTGTGTGTGTGTGTGTGTGTGTGTGTGTGTGTGTGTGTGTGTGTGTGTGTGTGTGTGTGTGTGTGTGTGTGCGCGCGTGCGTACATGCGTGCGTGCGTGAACCCCAGTATACTCAAACCGTGCTCTTCTACGCATTACAAGCAGACTACTTAAAACCTTCTTTTATGGAGTGAATATTTTATCATTTCACTCACTTTTAAACTTTATTTTATCCTGTTTATGATCCCTACATTATTTTAATCAGCTGTTCCTTGTGTTGTTTCTATTTTAGATTTTTTTATCTGCTTTTATTTATCTGTATTGTTTTTATTCATGTCCTTCTGTGAAGCACTTTATAACCTTGTTAAGAAAAGTGCTATATAAATAAAGTTTATTATTATAGTCTTTTTTATTTTACGGTCTTCTCTTCCCCATACATCAACATTCTGTTCCATCCATCTGCCAGGGATAATCCCGTTGAGATTACAGAGACCTATAGCTGCTCTCTAAACGGAGCAGCGATCGTGTCACAGTCTCCCCTCGCATCCTCTGCACTGGAAATAAGAGCCACATGTGGCATCCTAACCTCTCCAAACCACTAACCCCTCCAGACTGGGAAAGGCTTTTCCATCTATTGTTTTTATGCAGAGAAAGAGAGGTTAAATGCCCGTTAGCCCATTAAAACCGGGAAAGCATCTATGTCATGTTAGATTTTCTTTGCGTTGGCTATTAGAAAATAGCAAATATTCAAGCTCTGCTATTCTGCTATTTTTTAACATTTTGAAAAATCTTGAAAGAACTACTGGCATTTGTAGATAGGCCTCAGTTCTTATAATGGGTTAGGGGCCAATGAATAATGTACAGTAAGCTTTATAAAATCACATATTCTGGTCGGAACAGTCCCACCACAGTTAAAACTTTTTCTAATGGACATTTTGCTCAAAGGCAGATGAGCCTCTCTGGCAAAGATAATGGGGGACTTTTCTGGTGAAGTTAGTCACTACTACAGTATTGGCTGCAAAACAAAACAAAACCAACAGTGGGTGATTCGTGTTGAGGAAGTGAAAAAATCTGAGGGCACTGAGTCATGTCGTCTTCATAGCAATGCTGAACCTCTTCAGCTGCAGAGAATGGGGTGTTTTTTTTTTCAGTACGAAGGGCGAGAATTTCTTTCCACCTGAAGATGCCACCCACTGCTGTTGTCCCTTTGCAAAGTGTTGGGACCCGAGCGTGAAATGGGAAATCAAATATGATGTTACTTTTGTGTGCAAAAATTGGCACAAAACACAAGGTCAGAGATGTGAAGATAATACATGTTTCTGCACAGTATTTCGTGTGTGTGTGAGAGAGAGAGAGAGAGAATCTTTCCCAGTCTCCATTCAACTGAGAATAACTATGTCAATCCAATATCTCATTGCGAATTGTGATGGGTGCTTAACTAAGCTGTGCCTGTGTGGTCTGAATTGAATTCTAAACGACTGCCATTTTGAAGTGTGCCTTGCTCAGCGCTGTCACAGCGGTCATGGGCTCATGGCCCTGGACTCGAGTATAGATTTTTTCACATGTCATTGGGCATAATACGATTTGCTGTTCTTCATTGTCAGGTTGTATTTTTAGGCCAAAAGGTAGACAAGTAGGGCTGCAACTATCCATTTTTATTTCATAACGATTATTATATCAATTACTTTTTAGATTAATCAAAATGGATATTTTGTTTCCATTTTTTATATAAATAAATCGTTGTGATTGTTTTTTATTTATTTTATAATCTACTAAATTGATTAGTCTGATAAACCACTTAAGCCCTATTGTATAGTTTGTTGTACAACAGTGTCGCACAAACATAGCAAGAATAGCCGATCCACAAGCTCGCAACGCGACACGTTGTGCTTGTAGAATGGCTATTTTCACAATTTTAACAATGTTTTGAAAGAAAAACAAAAAAATTAAATCCTCCCAAAATGTATTATTTTTCAAATAAATTATAGATTTTTTTATTTTTATTAAATTGAATTGTTTGAATAACTGCTGCAGTCCTGCTAAAAAGCCACAAAACCACATTCTGGTTGAATGGATGTCCTTTGAAAAGGTAAACTAGTCTTCATTGCTTCAGGTCTGAACACATGGCCACATGCATTCCTCTAGTAACCCCACATTTAACATTTTTGATTGGGACAAGAGAGGCACAATACAAGGCACAATCAGACCTTCTGTAATGTGTGATGAAGAGCCAGAGAGTAGGCAACTGCAATAAGGAGAGTGTGGCAAGCATCAGCTTCTCTCTCTCTCTTTCTCTCTCTCTCGATCTTTCTCGCTCCTTCTTTCCATATCCTGCCCTCTCTTCCACTTTCTCTCTATCTCTTTCCTCTCATCTCTCTCCCTCTTCTCCTTCTGTCTGCTCCATCTGTGTGCCCAGCATGCACTGACTTAGGCAGTGCCAGAAGCTGGTGCCACCGTCATTTAGCCAGAGCTAACTGAGTGATCTGGGCAGAGATGGGAGGTGAGTGGTTGTTGCTGCATTGTGAACCAGGTCGCTTGGACCGCCTGTTCCTGTGTTGATTATGATGTAAATCTGTGCTGCTGAGACGCAAACACTATAAATCTGTAGAGGGGATTCTTGGCGTATGAAGTTTAAAAAAAGATTGTTTCCCGAATTCCCGTTCATCAAGTGTTCATCAACATGGTGTGTTTTGCTACTTAATCTTTTCATCCTCTGACAAAGCCATCCTTAGAGCGATCTCGTTCATCATGCCTGTAAATGCACTTTAGCTGGATATGCTTGCATCTAGCCTGCACATAACTGCTCAGGGGGGCTGTATAGGTTAGCAGGAGGGGAACCGTGAGGGTTTTCTGATGTCATACTCTCTGGTGGAGAGGAACCTCATATCCTGGGCGTCGCAACGCAGACCCCATCTCCCAATCCCATGATCCCTCCACCATCTCTACTTCCCTCCTTTCTTAGCCCAGCCCTCCCTAACCTTTCCACAGCAGCCCACCCCAACCTCTGGCATCCAGTTGTGGTATGAAGTCATCAGAGCGGTCTCTGGATCTTGCGGCCCCCCTGGGTGTGTTCCAGGCCCCTCGCCAAAACCCACGGCCCCTTTATGGGCTTCTCGGAGAGGCTGGGTGGGGCGTATGGAGGAGTAGGGGTTGAGGAGGGGAAAGGTTTGATAGGAAATGGGTATGTGGATGAAGTGTTTTCATGTAGAAAGGAGAAGGTAAATAACAGGAGTGATGCCTCCCTCCATACAATTCCGTCCTGCTCTAACAGAGTGTCCGTAATGAGTCACAGAGTGTCAAACTGGCGTGCAAGTGTGTGTGCTTCTCTGTCCATAGAAATGTGCTCATTATTTGTGTGCCTTTTTAACACAAATAATGCATAATTTCCCCTTTCCTTTTAAAAACATACAGTACAGGCAGCTCCTGTCCTGTCTGCATTCGATTTCTTTTTTCTACGCTGGCGTGGGAGTGCTGCTTTAGCTGCGGTGGTGGATGAATCTTGGAAATTATTTCCTGGACGGGTAAAAAAAATAAGGGAATTTCAAAGTGAAATCTTCCGCTCCAACAACAGAGCATTATAATGACCTGTGGCCTGACTCCAGACGGGTGGGTCGGCGCTGGGGTGATGGGATCTAATGGAAAGAGATGGGCTGTGGTTTTGAAGCATGGCTGAAAATTGACAGGGTTGACTGTGAGGAAATAGTTTCCATTGGTTCCTGAGTGGTGTTTCTCAATCAGTGGGTTGGCACCCAGAACTGGGTTTCAAGGTTATATTTTTCTGACAGTGTCACAGACAAAAGGCACTTCAATAGAGGAACTATTTCTGTATATTTCTGTATGGGGAAAAAAAAGAAATTGCAGCCCTTTTCATGTTAAATTCCAAGCGAGCCCGGCTTTGTTCTTATGATTTCTGTTCTTACAGTTTGGCTCCAAGAAGCGGAGGATGCGCATTATTTGTTCTTTGAAATTCCCAAAACATGCCATGTGATTGTTATTTAGATAACTAACTGCTTCAACACCCTCATCCTCCTTTGTCTAGTCCATCCAGTCCCTGTAGAGATCCGTTCAGAGAAGAATAATCTCATTGGAATCACATAACAGCCCACCATGTACATTATGTCTGTGTGTAGTGTGCATTACAATGCATCTGACAGCCATATTCTGCACAGCGGACAGGCATTGTAATTCCGTTTCCAGTTAGTGCCTGCTGCCCTGAGCTCATGCATAAGTCAATATGTGTTTAACATTCAAATCAGGCCTTGAGTATTAGGCGCGCTGGACTACGGGAGGCGGTTGTTTTTATTTCTGTTGCGGCATGGTGTTCCTCAGTAGTTAGCATGTCATTTATTCATGTATGCATGTCAGAACAAGGCTATGGCTTCGGTGGTGCTTTGCATGTCTGGGGGAAAAAGGACATTAGCAAAGCACCATATCTGCTGCTGTCCCTGTTGCATGCCAGAAGACAAGTGGACCAGGGTCATAAGGCTCAGCAGAATACGTATCATATCTACTGTATAATGGTTGTGTGTGTGTGAGAGAGAGACAAACAGATGGAGCTTGCATTCCAAACACTCTCATGGCATGTTAACCATAACAATGCATTCAAATATGCACACGCAAACACATGCAGATTGACTAGTGCTGGGTCTTATCCATTCATTTGAGTCAGTTGAACTCTCAGTCAGTTGCAAAATTTAGACAGGCTGAAGAGATGGTACCTCTTTCCTCATTGGACTGAAATGCGAGCCATTATTAGCTCTTGAGCTCCTTGAGGATGTCAGTCTCATTTGTCTTATATCCCCCCTCAGTCAGTTATGGGCACTGTATCCCTGCCAATGAAATGATGAGTAACAAAGCTACGATCATGACTCTGATCGATGAAGATGCACTTGGCATCGAAACGTTAGTCACTGTTATTTAGCAGCACCTTGTAAATAAAAAGGCATTTAACTGTCCAAGATGCTCCAGTCCTTGCTTCTGTGATGCACTGGACCTGCCGTTAGCTGTTTCATGTGCGGTGGAACTCCCTTTATTTCTTGTTTACTGAATGAAAGAGGCAGTCTGTTTCAGTGACTATGTATCCGTGTAGATGAATAACTGAATCTGATTCCAGTGGAGGTCTCTCACTCTGTCCCTGCATATGAGTCCTGGAGGGTAATTACTTTTGTCAGCAACACACATACAGTATAAAAAACACGCCAAGAGTAGCATATTGAACCAAGTAACATACAAAAATAGTGAGTGAGTTTGGGCCGCTACGTGGACCTCACATCTAGAGTTCAGGCCGTGTAGCGGCCCTCACACCTACGTCGCACTGCTGTCGCACCAATAATTATGTCTGAGTCATATAGTGTCGGGGGCTTTGTCAGAGTACCTGTCCCTTTTGTGCCCATATATGGAGATCTCTCTATCCGTCTGTCTACCTGTGTCCCTTTTATGCCCACATATAGAGGTCCCTGAGCTTATTGCGACCGTAGGTCGCATTTACTATAGAAACCTGCTCCAGGTGTCCGTGCGTCACACACGTCCCGTCACTCCGTCACACACGTCACACTTTTGCCCTGCTCATATCTCCGCACCCGTTGCCCCGATCCATGCCAGATTTTGCACACACACTCCTTACCTGCCAAACTACACCCTCCAAGGACCCCCGGAGCTCCAGGGACCCCCAGCTGCCTCGGGGACCCCCAAGTGTAAAAAATGAGCACATGTGGACAAATTACCAAATGACCACCCCAACGGGGCTGCTCACGGGGCATTCCCGGGGACCACCCACTCCTGGTGCTCCAGAACGGATGCAAAAGTGGTGGCGCCCCCAGTGGAGGACCCCCTGCCACTGCAGCTCACATAAAATGCCGTAACTCGGGCTAGGAGCGTCCGGGAGAGCCGCGGCCGGTACCTATTCGTCCGCCAAGGCAACGCGGACACCCCACCCCTAATTTCTCACATGGCCCTCTTCTAGCGCCACCTTCAGGCCGCTTTTCACAACACATTTTTGCCCACTACTCCTACAGTTTTGCCCCTAAAAACACGCAAATTGCTACACACTACACAGTATGTCTACACTCATGTCATCAACATGCCTGCCACCACATTTCTTAGACCACCAAACAAAACTATACATTGCCCACACAACTAGGAACCAATCGCCGTTACAGCCCTCTTCTGTATACATGTGACCTACGGTCGCTTATCTCCCGATTAGGGAGTCTTACTGGTATATATATATATACAGGGTATATACAAGCCCCCAGAACCCAGTGGTTGCATTGAAGCGCTTTGGACATGCTGGCCATTCATGGTATAGGTACTGCAGCTTAAAACGGCTGGGGCCACTGTACATGAACGAGCGAAAACGGTTTCGACCAATGGGCTCGAATCAATGGTTGCGCTCCTCTGTGACGCAAAACGCGTCACTTCTGTGACGCAAAACGTGTCACAGAAGCCCCAAATAGGTCTCGCCCATCACATTTTCCAACCCGGAAGAAGGGGTGATTTTGCCTCTTGCGCTGGGTGAGCAACTCAATGCAAGTGGATGGGAGGGGATTTCCGGTGCCCTCTCTATTATTTTTAGCGGCGCTAGCCGCTCTATACCTTTAGGTATAGAGCGGATATTAGCCCTCTATGCCTGGCTTTTGCGTCAACGTTCTGATTGGTCAGGTGCGTCAACGTTCTGATTGGTCAGGTGCGTCAACGTTCTGATTGGTCAGGTGCGCCAAAGTTGTGATTGGTCACTATTCATGACATCACTATGATGTCATGAATATAGAATTCGATGTCTATATAAACGATGACAATGACTTCATCTTATTATTCATTTGGCTAAAGTCTCCGTCTAGGTAAGTTATTTAAAGTTAATATGACGAATAGAAAGAGAAAGATACAAGAACAGATGAAGGGTGAATGTATAGAAAGTCTGAGTTCGGGACCCAGTCATCCGTTATGACAGAATGGTTTGATAGAGACGATCGAGAATCCAAGAGTCCGTTAAGGTTCTGATTGGTCAGGCCCGTCAAGGTTCTGATTGGTCAGGCCCGTCAAGGTTCTGATTGGTCAGGCCCGTCAAGGTTGTGATTTGTCAGGCAAGGGGACTATTCATGACATCACTATGATGTCAAGGTTTATTTTTTATTTCCTCATGTTTTTTTTTGTATATATTTTTATTTGGCTAAAGTCTCCTTCTAGGTAAGTTATTTAAAGTTAGATCCTCAATTTAACTTTATCTGTCGTCGACGCTCTGATTGGTCAGACCCGTCAACAAAGTGATTGGTCAAGCTTCACATGACACATGGCTATAAACACATTATAAACACATATCGATGACATAATGTATTCAAAGGCGCCGCTACCTTCACACAGGGTGTGATTTTTAACTCTATGGGTATATACCATACCCTGTATATTGGCATGCCCATATATGGGCATATACCAGTCCTGCCTATATATGGCCATATCGGGTTTGTTTATGGTTATGTCAGAGTGACGTGGCCGTGGTCCACCGGCCCTCCCAGTTGCCAATTTTAATATAGGATATGGCAGAAAAATAAGACAAGAATGAGTGTCAGTTCTGGCCATTCATTAATTGATTTTAATTGTTTACATTATTGAAAAACGAGTATTCAGTAAAAGGTTATGTTAGCTATATGCAGTATGTGAGTGCTGTGACTTTTGGATCCCATCTCTTGGGAGAGCGTAGAGTTTAGATCTCAAAGTCCATCTGTAGTGGTATCGAGTTTTCAAAATCCATCACAGCGTGCCGTGGTCTAAGTTCATCCTGGCTGAACATTGACCGCTGCACATGTGCTTTGTTCGACACAGCCACAGCCATTGGAATTAATGGGTTTCAGAGCTTGACTCGTTGTATCTCAAAGCCCCATTAGCTGCATTCTTTACATGGATGCTGATAAGTGAATGGCTGACTGACAGGGAGAAGTACGGGGCTTATTGAACTATTGAGCTAACTAATGAGCTACTATTAGCATTCAAAACAGAACAGATTAGCAGCAGATCTGATTTTATGAAAACACAGAATAGAAAGAGGTGAAGAAATTATAATAAAAGAAAATACAGTATTATAGTGGTGGTTTCTTAATACATAGCTTAGGATCCTTGTTGGTTCACAAGATATTCTGACAAGTTTGTGGGAAATTGTTTAAAGGAAGAGTTCACCCAAAAAATTACTTATTTTCTATCAATTACACACCCCATGAAGCCTTGATTTCATGGATTTATTTTTGTTTTTGTGGCATTCCTAAAACAATAATTTGATGACCGTGTGTATTTCCGGTAGGAGACACAAATAATCTACTTTGTGTCTCCTACCGGATACATAGCCGGTAGGAGACGGGAATCAAATTATTAGCTTAGGAATGCGACAAAAACAAAAAATAATCCATGGATTCAAGGCTTCATGTGGTGTGCAATTGATAGAAAATAAGCCATTTTTTGGGTGAACTCCTTCTTTAATAAAGGAATATTGATGTAATATGTGATATTTTGTGTCCTGACTTAATAGTGTGTGCAAAATTCAGTTCAAAGCCAGCTGATCGCCACTGCATTATAACATAGTAATGACCTCCTGTGGAATGGGTCTCGTGCAGGAAATGCATGTACAGTACTCTTACTATCTATTATCAGCTCAAAGAATTCTGTCCCACATTGTTGTATCTTTGCCTCTGCCTCAGTTTCAGTTGGCCTATCTGTGTCAGGATGCATTGTTAACCTTGTGGTATCTTATTCAATATTAGATCTTTATGAGCTTTTTACCAGGCCATTGTCTTATTTGTTTTAAAATCCCCAGCTTAATTCCTAAATCCGTCTGTTACTGTGAATGTGGCTGTGTGTGCATAGGCTGACAAATGGCAAACAGAGGGGAATTAGAATTTGAAAGTCAAACAGTGTTGTGTTTTAGACTTCGGAACTCGTGATATACTTCTGTATTAGGGTTAGATCTGCAAACTCTTGAGTACACATCTCTGTGTTTGAGGGAGCCTCTGTGGTGGTGTGAGCTCTAGCACACTTTGAGCCCAACTCCCCTGAGAGTCCACATAGAGGAAGCTAACAGGAGAGGTTGGGATGAAGACGAGGGAGGAGAACTCCCAGGTGTAGTTAAAATATAGTCTTCTCTCCATTGACTGTGTGCGTGTATGTGTTATGCATGACTTGCATGTGCTGGAAAAAAGATGAGAGCAATTTTTTAAATGTAATTGCTAGGTGTGTATTGTAATGACTGAAGGCATAACAATGGCTTTCAATCTGAACATTCTTTCATGTATAAAGCAGAACACCAACCCAACTCAATGCCAATTTATGGCCTGGATTAGCTTGGCACAGGCTCATCTCAAGTCAGAGCACCAGCAAATTTACCTTGCAAAAGTGATGACGCATATGTATATCTCAAATACCCCCTATATATTTTTTATCATAATTATATGATAAGGGCAGACATCTTCGGAAAATTATGCAAATGTATTTTTGTGACGTTATAGATATACATAGCAGCTACCTGCTTCTGCCAGCTCTGCTGCTAAATAGTTAGCATAGGGACAATTCTCTGGAGCGTTCCACATAGTCAGTCACCTTAGTCATAATGTTTTTGTAAAGTGGCATACCACATACCACTTTTGGAGCTTGGCCCTGCTGTTACTTAACCATCTCACTTGTAGTGTTAGCAAAACACTCATAATAACACAACTGGAACAACATGAAAACGATAGCATGTTAATCCCCAGAACGCATTCCAAATAACAAATAGTAACATAAATGACAATAAGAAAATAACAGAAATTGGGTGTGCCCCGAGGCATGCTGGGAAACTTCCAAAATGTTACTTCTTTGATCTCTCTAATTACACAAATGCTTAAAGGTAGGGTAAGTGGTATTCCTTTGTTGAAATAAATGTTAAATAACTATATATTCTGATAGTAATCATTGCTATAGAGTGTGTGTCTCTCCAGCTCTATAAACAGAAAATGAATTTTCAGGTCGGGATACCAATTTGATCCTATCAGGAGAGAGAACTCATACAGGATACTGGATAAACAAGTGAAATTGGCAGTAATGGCACAAATAAATGAGACAGAATTGGAACTGGAGCAATATCAGATTGAAGCTGATAAATAGTTACTCTCTCCTGATTGGTTGAAAATGTGCAACCCACCTGAATATGTATTATCTGTCTATTAAAGAGCTGGAGAGATGGGGGGACCTCTGTTATTGAACAAACACTCTATAGCAATGAATACGATCAGAATATAGTGCTTTGACCTTTTAACAAAAAAAAAGTTTGTTTTGACCAAAAATATCACTTACCCTACCTTTAAGCATCACACACTATCAGTTTTACCAAAGCTTCAATATAATCTGAACTTGGGCACAGCTAAAAGTTTCAATACAACCAATAATAATTGATATATCTAACCCCTCGCCTCATATGAGCCATTGTGAGACGCTGATGGTCGCTCCTACATTTAACATCTGTTGTCATGCATTAGTAAACATGAAATGCATAGGATGGGCATCAGGTGTCAGCTATGTAGAGGGAGACAGGCAGTAGTTTGTTAAATCCTCACAACCATAGGTTGAATAGAACTCTGGCTTTATAGTGTAAACTTTTTTTGTGTCAAGGACCCCCAAATTGATACGTATTTGGCCGCGGACCCCAATCTGAAAAGGTTTTGTGCCAGAGACCCCCAGAAGAGAAGATGTATGTTTAAAAAAAAATATATATATGGCTTATACCACAGTCAGTTCTGATCTTGCATTGTAACTGGCTAAGAGACATTCTAATGAGTGCTAATATAACATATCCTGATGATCCAAACGCATCCACCTTATTTACCTTAACTTCAAACTAGAAACTGCTGCAACCACCTGTAGTTTTCACCTTTAGTTTCTTTCTAATCATCAAATATTATTGATGAAACCGTGGTATAATCATTATAATACACTCAAGGTCATGCTGTACTGTGAAATATTGGCACTGATATATTATTGATGTGCAGCACTTGGCTTATGACTGCAGCCCACCACTGCCAATATCTCACGGTGTGGCACTGCTTTTCATGTGCTTAAGGGTTTATGCAGCCTGGGGAAGAGTGTCTGTCATGCATTACAGAATATTTCCATTGGCTGAGGAATAGTCATAGAATTTGTATCATGGGCATAGTGTCTAACTTCTATTATGTTACAATTACATTACTACTTAATTACAGTTAACTTTACTTTACTTAAAAATATTTAGATAGTAACAGATTCTGATTCGGACGGAACCTGTAAGAGTGATCATGATTGATGATTGAATTAATAACAGCAATTCTGCTTGGACAGCTACAGTATGTAAAGAGATGAATGGTTATTGTCTCCGCCAGGCCGAAAGGCATGGCGAGAGAGTTTGTTTTACCCCTTGTTGGATATTATTTACTGGCTATGGACACTCAAGTGGACAATCATGTCATGTGTCATGAGGATTGGGAAATGAGTCACAGCAGTGGCTCAGTCCATGGAGTGTTTGTTTATATTTCATTCTTTCTGTCATCCAGAATTCATAGAACCTTACTGTAGTTACATTCAAAACTCTAATTTCAAGGCATAGGTTGTGGGTGCCTAGGATTACTGTAACTCATGTTATGATGTGTCCCCCAACCCCCACTCACTTTGTCTTTGATTTTCTCTTCTTAGGTTCAAATCCAGATTAGGGAGCCTGTCTGAGTGAAGGGGATCAGAGTTAGAGAAAGAGACGGCCATGTTTGTGGCAGCAGGTAGTGAGAGAACAGTATGTAAGCCAGGTAACACAAAATAAATCATTCATGTTTTTTTTTGGGGGGGGGGGGGTTCACTTCGATTTACGTCCATGACCTACTTGTCTCCCCACCATCTTCTTACAACAGTTAGGAGTGTGGGTAAATTACTCAATTTCTAATTTTCTATTTTGTATTTTTGTTTTCTACTTGAAATAGCCATGTATTTGCAGTGCAGTGAAATACAATTGCATGTATCCGTTATGCTTATGGATGACAGAACCTCACATGTGATCCATGTTTTAGTGTCAGCTATCTGTTGACAGGTTTATCTAGAATAGAGAGATGGAGAGAAAGTGTACGCGACAGGGATAGAGGACATGTTCGAATGAATCTCGTAGTATTTGTGCGTTGGTTTTGCTGTTTGCACAGGGTCTGGGGTGGATTAGCGTCCAATCAGAGTGGATTTGATGTTCGCTGACAGCGCATGAGACTAAGTACTGCATTCATTCCAATGGGCGACTCTGCTTAGTTTGCTGTGCCTCTCGATGGCCCTCCACTGACGAAAGTCTGCTCAGCCAAATGACTGGGTGTGGCGCACAGGTGTGCTGACGACATTACACCACAATCAGCCTCAGGTAAGTGGCAGCGTGACCGGGCCGTAGGTCTGTCCACTGATACTTTTGCATCATTGTCTTTTGTCGACGATTCTTATCTGGTCCATGTGACGTCACGGTGGGTAGCGGAATTAAACAGGCTTTATTTAGCCGGTAATCCCTCATACTGTAGCAATTGGCAAAGGGAGTGAAATGTCCCAGAGAAGGGAGAGATAAACCCTCTGCTGGATTAGTACAAGCCCCTTCCCAGTCCAACCCCCAGCCCCTAACCCAACCTATCCGCTTCTTTCCTGCTGCATTTTTTCTATGGGTGAACTGTCAGTGGTCAACTAAATCAAACATCCTGTTCTTCCATGGAGTAGTTGGGCTACCTTTGGTGTGTGTGTGTGTGTGTGTGTGGTGTGTGGTGTGTTTGTGTATGGTGTCCTCTTTCCTTTGCACACTGCGAGCCAGTATGACCAGAGATTAATTATTCAAGGATCGCCGGCCAAGGGGGAGTCACCTGATACACACTAGAGCTCAGGAGACAGGTGAAACAATACACCTTGCTACATCTTTTTTTCCCCCTCCTCCCTCCCACCATTCCACCTTTTTGATGTTACTGTTACTGTAGCCGAAGACTTGAAAGAAAACACCCTCCACGAGTGCAATATAAGCTTTTTTTTTTTTCTGTGTAAACGCCGTCTTCTTCCTTTTTCTTCCCTCTCCAATGCTCGTCACCAGCAAGCAGCTGAGTCTTGCTCGCTCCCACAGTTGGGACACGCTGGGTGGGAATGAGGGCCAGTGGGACAGGGCTGATAGCGTCTATGAGCAGCAAGCCAGGGTAGCAGGCAGGAGGAACTCTTGTGTGTCATACGGGGAGGGAGGAGGCTGGTATGAGCCTCCATCCGGGGTGCGTCCTCCCGACCAGGATTTGAAACGCGATCAGTATTCTCACCAGGACTCTGTGTACAGACAAGGGTACGCTGCCGAGCGACAAGACCCGCCGGTGGCCAGAAAGGGCTCTGTGCCAGACCTCAACCACTACGAGCGTCCAGCGATGGCTCACCGAGGATCCATCCCGCACCAGGACTTCTATCTGCCCGATGCGAACATGGCTCCCCGCCCGCCGGACGGCTTTTACCGCGCAGATCACCACCCTCCACCGGCACCATCACCTCACCACCATCCGCTCAGAAGGTCAGATTCCCATTTCGGGATGAGCCCAGGGGGGCGAGGCGTGTGGGAACAGGTGCAGGGAGGGAGAGCGGCGGCCCAAGCCCCCTCATCCCCTCTCCCTGCTCCTCCCCCACCACCAAATGCTCATGAGATCAACCGGGCTTACAGGGAGAACCCAGCTGCAGCCGCAGCCACTGCTAGCAAGATGATGCCAGATGGTCCACGCAGCCGGTGCCCGTCTCCGGCTCTCTATGGCGTGGAGCACATGTCTCCCCGGTATGCCAGTGAACCTCCACCTATGACTGGTCAGCCAGTCTACACTGATGTCAATGGGCGTCCACTGGATCCCCAACAGCAGGCTGCTACCTGTCTGGTAGTGGACCCTGCTAGCCAAGGTGTGAGGCAAGAGATGGCTTCGACTTACACCATCCAACAGCAGCAGCAGTTGCAACAGCATCAGCAAATACAGCAGCAACAATTACAACAGCAGCAAATTCAGCAGCAACAGAATTTACAACAACAGCAAATACAGCAACAACAGTTGCAGCAGCAGCAGTTGCAGCAGCAGCAGGTTCACCAGCAGCAGCAGTTGCAGCATCAGCAACTGCAGCAGCAACAGCTGCAGCAGCATCAACTACAGCAGGTCTTACCCCCTCCCCCCACTATGCCTGTCTATGAGTCGACCCTTCCTGTGGCGGCTTCACTTCCCCCTCCGTCCACCTCAGTCCAGATGCCTGCACCAACCCCATCCCACACCCCTGTTCCAATCCATGCACCTCCGGCACAGATTCTGCCTCCCCCAACCACTCCACTCCCGGCCCCCTTACCCGCACCTCCTCCCACTATGCCTCAGACCTTTGCACCCATGGAACCCAAAAAGACAGCCGATCCCGAGTTCCTGGCCCTTTTGCGAAATGAGGGCTTGTCAGAGAGTACCATCGGCTCGGTCATCCAGCAGGGCTTTGACTCCACCAGCATGCTGGCTGTAATGGAGGAGAACGACATTCGCACAGTGGCCGCCAACCTCGGTCAGGCTCGCGTGCTGTTGCGCCTCGCCCAGAGCTGCAAGCGGCCCCTGGAGGCTCCACCTGCTCTCACCCAGCCACATACGCCCATGAGGAGCCGCTCCAGTAGCTTCAGCCACCGCTCGGATGTCTACCACCAGCCGCAGCACCAACACAACCCTCCACAGACTTTGGCTATGGACCCCCACCTGATGACCCCGCTGACCCCCGGGGCCATGCAGACAATCTCCCCCAGAATGGGAGAGGTCATGGGGAGGAGACCCAACAGTGCACCATCTCAGCACCTTCTGGAAGCCGCCGGGGGTTACCCTGGCGCTGCGCCTCGCACCACCTATGCAGGAGCCATGCTGCCGGTTCAGCCACGACCCATGTCCGCTTACTCTCAACAAGCCCTCATGCCAGGGATGCAGATGATGCCGCAGCACATGACCGGATCGATGCCCGCCATGCCGGGATCCATGCATGCTATGTCAGGGATGCCTCAGCAGATGCCTGTGTCCATGCCAGCTTTAGTGCAGCCACCGCAGCAGGCGCCCAGGGCCTACTCGACCAATTATACTGTCCCCATGGAGCTGATGAAGAGGGACAGAAACCTGCCTCCCCTGTCGCCCATGCACAGCCCTCACCCCAGTCCACAGATGATGCGTAAGGCCGGGGGACCCATGTCAGACCTCTCCCTGGGACATATGGGAGCCACCCATCAAGGCCAGAATGCGCTGGCCGTTAACCAGAAGCTTACCCGGCGTACTGGACCTCCAGTCATCGTGTCCACCATGGGTTCTCCAGATACAAGTAAAACTCTCTTTGTTTGTGCTTCCTTCCTTCCTTATGCCCTGCTCTTTGTCAGCGTTGTCAGCATGTCTTTCTCTTGGTTGTGTTACAGACACCCCCCCCCCCCTCCCCGATAGATGAGAGAATAATATAGTCTGACGACTCTGACCCGTTTTTCCATATGATGTGTATTAGACACTATTTCCATTGCTTGTAGCACTTTCCATTGCTCCATAGAGCAATGCTGCTGCAGAGGCAACAGAGTAATAACATGAGCCATTAAAGAGTCATTCACAGTACATGTTGAAGTACTGCACATTGATATCTACACAGTAAAATCCTCGATGTTCATTTACCCCTGAGAGTGTGCAAATGTAACCAAATGGACCTGCAAGGGTCAATGATGATTTTACCATTTAATCTGTATTCATGTCCTTGTAAATGCATAGCGTTTTGTGAATGGATTGTGAGGTTTACTTATTTCTGGATGTTACATTGTGCTTCAACTAAGAGCCCAAGCATGGGCATTCGCCACAGTCACAATTCTATTCAGGATTTTTCTCACTGGTCAATAGTATTGATTTGGTTAATGTGTTGTGCTTGTGCATGCTGCATTGACAGTTTGACACAAGATAAAAATATCAGTTTTATTCCTGTTATGTGGGCCAGTGGAGTCCAAATCAAAATGTTGTCCATCTTTTTTTCCGAGATGTTGTCAGGATTAGTGCGTAATGCCCTAAAAGGATAACTTTTATATGGCTGTGTGGTAATCTATTTCCACATTTGCCATGATCCTAAAAATGATACTTATTTATGCAGGGTTATGTATTGCGGTTTTCATGCAATCCTTGCTCCGTTTCAAGGGATTTGTTAGAAATCTTGGTACATGTCACTGGGTTAGCACTCTATCATTTCCTAGTTGCATAGTAGACTTGTCAAATGGTGGTTTCACCATCTTATAATCACATGCAGTCATGCACAGGTGTGTGTATTTGTGTCTCTCTGCATGTACCTTTATGTGTGAGCCTGTGTGCTTGCTTGGATGGGCTGACTTGTGCTCCCATTTTGCTTTGACAGTTGACAACCTATTTAGACTTCAGGTTCCGATTCTACAAATGTCTTCTAAATCCTAACAGTTTTCTGAAAAACTTATGTTGCTACCTATATGAGTGGTGCTCAAACGTTTTCACGTTAAGGACCACCCAAAATTATATGTATTTGGCCGCCGACCCCCATCTTAAAATATTTTGTTCCAGGGACCCCCCAGAAGCAAAGATTTGAGTCAAAAATGTTCCCTTTAAAAATATATATATTTTCACAAATGTTCAAGATTTTTCAAAAATAGCAGATC
>NC_139950.1:34758387-34770887 GCF_963454915.1 Gymnoscopelus microlampas | reverse complement strand
GTATTAAAGAGGTTCAGTTCAGACCCACACATGGTCATTGTAGTGTGTGAGGGGATTAACAGAGAGAGAGGGAGAGAGAGAGAGGGGGGGTGATACTGTCATCTGTTGTCTTGTGGTTGACGTTGATTTACGGTTTTGGTTGGGAGTGGGGGTAAGGGGCCTTATCTGTCAGTCATGGGTGGGATCGCCATTGCAGTGAGGCTAGCTGTCACTGCAGAGTCGACACTTTGTAAGGGTGAAGCTTTGGCCTTAATCTGGCCTTGTGGTCAGTGGCTGTAGTTATTATGGTGCAGGTCAGTCCGTTTGACTGTTCTCTAAGAGCTGACATACAGAGCTTTTTTTTTTCTTATTTGAGAAAACGGATTACTGGTGCCATGACCTTGGCAGGTGTAGCTATCGCTTTGAAGGACTATGTTCTCTTTCAGTGCAACTAATCACACGCATCGAAATTGTATTTAGCCAATATTGTGTTTTAACTTAATGTACATCAACTTGTTCAGTGAAGGATGCAGGTATTCAGCCTGTATATTTGCAGTTTGAGCGTGTGATCTGAATGTGCCCATGTGTATATGCCATGCATGCATATTCAAGTGCACGCCAGCGTTAACAGGGGTCAGCGAAACCTGTTACGTTGCAGGGCAGAGATTGCCCGCCCGCCAGATGTTCCTTGTAATATCAGGAAGTGATTCTTTCCCTGCATTAATCGTAGCATGAAGTCAATCTCATTCTCTCTCCCTACCTCCCTCCCTCCCGCCCGCCCTCCCTCTCTCGTTTTCTCTGAGAGATTAGATCTACAAGCATTCACCACTCATTCTCTCTTCAGCTCGCTTTCTCTGGCTCGCACTGTTGAAATCAATTCTATTCTCTGCCGCCATTCTCTGTCTCATAGGCTTGGTACGTCTGTCTTTTCTCACTCTTTCTTTGTGGAAATGGATTACTTGTAGGAAGTGACTGTACTGTGACTGACCTTATACTCCTCCCATTCAAAACTAGGAGAAAAAGAGGCAGCTGAGGTACAGTAATGGGAGAAAAATGCCCCCCACCCCCCTGCACACCCCCCGATGAGCCCGCCGTACAGAGCTCAGCACATTCATTCATGACTGTGGTTGTTGTGGGTTGAAGCCCGCCTTGCGGACAGAGCAGCTTGAGAAATGAGAGGAGGGGGGATGAATGAAGGGAGGATCGAACCCCAGCCAGAGACTATACTGTAGGCTTTAAAGTCCGACCGATGCCAGATTTCTGGGTCCAATCCGGTTTTGGTCCAAGACGACGGATTACCAATGTTTTGATCGATATTTTTTTTCTATATTAGAACATTTAACGATATAAACACAAATAACTTTTTAATAGATAAAAAAAAAAAAAAAAATACCCTATTTTATTTAGCCACTTAAGCCCTATTTAAAAAATATTCAATGTGACGCGTTGTGAGCTTTTAGACATGCTATTTTGGACACATTTTTACAACTTTTGAACGTTTTTCCTATAATGACATGGTCAAAATAGGGACGCCAGGTAGAAAGTGGTAAAAAATTAGACACATCGGCTACATACTGTCTATACTACGTGTGTATAGACTGTATAGGCTGATGGGAGGTGGGTGAAAAGACAAGTAAGAGAAGCAGAAACGGTACAAGCGAGACTGTGAGTTGGTTCGGGGGGGGGGGGGGGATGGGGTGGCGGGATTAGATGGGAGGAGTAAACTCTCCTAATGCCATCTGTGAGCGTGCGGTGGGCAGGGGTGGGAAGGTGGGGGGGGGGGGGGGGGGGGCTTTGGACATCCAATCTATGCAGTTCTCTGTGACCGCATAATCCTAGGGGAATAAATGAATGCAGAGATTAGCAGAGATCATGCACATGTGATTTTATACATGCGATGGATGCACAGTCACTCGTCTCCTTTCACCGGGGTCATTTTCCTGTATTCATCACCATTTTATACTTAATAATACAATGGTTTTGGCACGTCGCCTGCCGGAAATAGCGGCTCTACAAGCTGGCGTGTCACAATGCAACGTGTTGTGAGCTTGTAGATCAGCTATTTTTGTAAAAAAAAAATGTCTAAAATGACATGGTCAAAATAAGGCGGTTGAAAGTGCGTTAACATGATTGGGGGAAGGCATTTTGATTTGCTGTCACAGCCTCGCGCCATCAAGCTAAAGAAATATTTTTTTGTGACATGCAGTTATAGGACCTGCAGTATGCCGTAGCTTCAGCATTTAATGGTGCATTCGTGTTTCTGTGTTGGTCTTAACTGCTTCTCCCTATCTGGGTTTATTTTCCAATAATGACCGCATGGCTTTACATTATCTCCGCTTATTACAAGGCTACTTGCAATAGAAATCTATAATTTGACATGAAATACTCGCTCAAAAATGATTTCATTTGCTTACAAGCTTACGCCTCCATGGCAGAATAAACGGAGGCAGAACAGGTCTCTTGTTACTGAGGACAGCGCTCTGCTATCGAGCGGGCAGCAAATGCCTTGATTGACGAATCACAATTGAGCTTTCAACAAAGCTGTGTAATAATGTTTAATAATACATGCTATCAGAGGTAAGAATTAGGTGCGCTCTGCTGAGCGCAGCATCATGCGGTACTCACATTATTGGGAATCCTTCACCCACTAACCTGTGTCTTATATTCTATCAATAGCTCTCTCTTTCTCCCTCTTTCTCCTCTCCCATTGCCGTTGTCAAATAATAAACCCCAAATACCTTATATTTAATGTGTTTTCGCTGTACACATGCAATTATGTATTATGATTTTAGGTTGATCTTACTGCACACTATTTTGTCTACTACAGTGTGCCATTCAATGGGCAGTGTACAATTTGTTGGCAGTCTGTGTTGTACTGCATGTTATTTGTTTGTACAGTACTGTACAGTATGTATGTCCTATGTTGTCATTGTATTTTTAACGATAGATACTGTAATGTTAATGTTAACAAGGCGGTAGACTAGAACCATGCTCTTACAGTAGTAATTCCTTTCAGGAGGAGCGGGAATGTCTCTCTCATCAGCTTTGAGATGGTGCTGCTCTTTTGCCTGTCAAACTGCAGGCACAGTGGCATGCTTCTTAATAGATTCTGACAGTTAATGTACAGTATACGGCAGGGGTTCACAAACTTTTCCGTGACAGGAACCCCCAAATAGCCATACTGTAGCATCTCACTGCGGCCCCGACTGTTGAGAAATGGCTTACAAAAACAAACAAACAAAACAAAAATAGCATACAAGCTCACATATTTTTTGTTTTTTGACACGTTTTTGAAGCTTTGTGATTTAAAAAAAAAATGTAAAGGTCCACTCCACCACAATTCATATTTTTGTGTGAAACTTGAAACTCCTGGGTGTGTTTGCACTCTACACATCTCTAAAGCAATAATATGGATTTCTACCTCAAACATGTGGTTTTCAGACCACAACTTTCTTAAAACCGGTGTGACATAGTGCACGTAACTCAGGTGTGGCGCAACATGACACGACACACGGCAATCAAATCCTCATCAAAGACAGATCAGTCTTTGATGACAGATCAGTGTAGGACTGCCAACTAACAGGAAGTAAACAAAGCTCGCTTGTGCACTTGAAACAGTGTTATTGGGGCTGCTCAAGCACCGGCGTGTGTGCACGGCAAGCGTGCGAGTGTGACACACGCGACCTGTGTTGCTGTCAAGAGTATTTATTTCCTCTAGTCTACTGGGCAGAGACAAGAGAAGAGGGTTAAACTTGCAACTCTTATTGGGGCTGCTTTATCGACTACCGACGCGCGTGCGTGTGTGTGTCACTGTGGAGTTTTCCCTCTAGGCAGACTAGAGACTAGGAGAAGTGGACAGCGCACGGTACCGACAAATGAGCATGGAACCATTTCAGATATTAAGAATCAATATGTAGCCTAATGAAAGGTGTATTTATCACAACAATAAACCTCATTGATGCACACATTAGGAGTATATATGCAATGGCCAATGTAACAACATATGACAGCCTAATCCTTCACCCTCTCTTCTCATAACAGCAGGCTGTTTATTCTGTACTTAATGTTTGCACAGAAGCGCACGCTTCTATAATTGCCCACATTGTGTTGTAGAACATTTTGGCAAATATTAGTTTACTATATTAACATTGCAATTAATTTAGAACCTTGAAATACCCAATATATGAAACAAATGGGCTCAAACAAGTGAACAAATAAAAAACACAGTTGAAGACGTGATTGGAATCAGTGTAGAGTCCTCGTCTCGAGACATTCTCGCAGGAATGTGGACATTTCGGAATGTTGATTCTAGGGGTGTGTCATATTTTGGCATATTAATGAGGGCTTGATTCTTCAGGCGTGGCATACTGGTATAATTAATAGATCCTGGAATGCTAAATGAGGGCATAGTGAGAAAAATGCTTCACCTGAACGGTAACTCTTGCTTATAAGGCATTATAATATGCTTATATAACTCAGTATCATTATAGTTATAAGAACTCATAAATAATTATAATGCTTTATATAAATAATCCTAACACATTATAAAGCATATTACATTATAACTACTTAGTTATAATCAAGTATTATAATACTTGATTATAATTGCTGGACACTTACAGACATTTTTCTTTGCAAGCATCATGGTATTATAATTACCATAGTTGTATTACATTATAATGATATTAAAATGTATTATAATCACTGTCATAATGCATTAGTGTTATTATAAGTCACTATAAGTGGTCATTGGTTGCTCGCACCCGTTCCTGAATGTATAGGAAGTGACTTTGAAAACAACTGGTGTACAGTATACACAGTGTGCAGACTAGAGTTAGTGAGCAAAATAAGTACTTGAATTAAATCATTTGAGTTAAATGAATACTGATTTAATTATGCAGTGTCACAGTAAAATCTTCAATGTAAATCTTAGTGTAAAAATGGACCCTAATGGACCCATGAGGGTCTGAGGATTTTACTGTGTATAGAGCCAACCCTTCAGGGAGACTCGCTTGATTTACAGCTGCTTCCTGGAATGGAGGTAAAGAGGGAGAAAGTGATGGCACAAGGGACTTAAAGTGAAATGAAAGCAAGCAGACTGGGAAACTGAAAGTTCTGACCCAGTCTCCCCTAAAGTACACTGTATTTTCACCAGTCCCCCCCCCAGCCCCCCCCCCACCCACACACACACGCACAAACACTCACAACCCTTCTCTTCTCTCCTCCCTTTTTTCTCTCTTCCCCTGTTTTCACTCCTCTATCTCTGTGCCAAGCAGGGAGTCACCCTGAATTATTCATTTTGAGAAAATGAAAACTTCATGGGTATTAAATTACGAAGGAAGTGGCAATGCTAACCACATTCTACTCTGTGTGTGTGTGTGTGTGTGTGTGTGTGTGTGTGTGTGTGTGTGTGTGTGTGTGTGTGTGTGTGTGTGTGTGTGTGTGTGTGTGTGTGTGTGTGTGTGTGTGTGTGTGTGTGTGTGTATGTGAGAGAGAGACAGACTAAAGTGAGAAGCCTGGCGCTACCATGTTCTCTACTGAAGAGGATGGCACTTCTCTGGCTCGTTTATCAAATGATTGGAAGACGTTTTGGAGTCACAGATGAATCTAATTTCTAACTAAGCCGAGTCAGTTCACATTCCTCAATAGACACGTCAGTGGTGCTTAACATCATATAGGCTACACATAGACTACAGAATGGTTGTGTTTCATAGGGATACTGTACTGTGTGTAAAGTGTTCATAGGGATACATGTTGTTTTCTTCTCAGTAAGTTGTAATGTAGACAATGATCTAATACCATGATTTTGCATTGACTGAAGGATTGGCTTTGTGTCAAAGCTTTCTTCAGTGCTGATTAGTTAACTAAGGTGTGTAGCTCTGTGTGCACATACATGTGTGAGTGTGCATTTGTGCAGATAACTGAGTGTGTGTGTGTGTGTGTGTGTGTGTGTGTGTGTGTTTTGCTTCAGGTAATTGCATTTATGGCCGTCTGTGCTGAAGCATCCTAGATTCAGCTGGAATAGATCCACGTGTGTGCGCGAGCGTACGCGCGCGCGCGCGTGTGTGTGTGTGTGTGTGTCCATGCGCGCAAACGTTCATGTACATGTGCATTTTATGTTCCGTTTGTTCTGTATTCATTTTGTAAATTTGGCAATTTGTACTGCCAAATTTACAACCCCCCCAACACACACACACACACACACACACACACACACACACACACACACACACACACACACACACACACACACACACACACACACACACACACACACACACACACACACACACACACTCTCTCTCGTTCCAGCTCTGCCTTCCTCTGTAATCAGGCCAGTTGGCACAGGTGACAGAGAGTGGAGGAGAGTGTGCTGGGAGAGAGAGGGTTGGACAGACTGGGGGTATACATGCAAAGCATGAGCACTCTCCCTAAAACACCCAACATCTGTTGTCCACCTGCAGAAATGCCATCTCTCTCTTTCTTTATTCACTATGCTTTCTTTCTTTCTTTTTAAACTCTCTCTCTCTCTCTCTCTCACACAGCTCTCTCCCTCTCTCTCTCTCTCTTTCTCCCCCCCGTTCCTGCCCCTCCTCTCATTCTATTTTGTTTTAATTTCTTCCCAGGGCTGTGCTAGCAGCACCACAGTCAGTTGGCAGCATGTACACCATGTAGGCTAGATCACAGGAGGCAGATGGGATGGTGGATTTCAGAGGTCAAATTATACAGTAGGCCCTTCTCTCTCTCATGCGCTCTTTCATGAATGAGGCTTTTTTACCCTGAGCCCGGTTTGTGGGCTCTGGTTACACGTCGTAACCAAACCTACTCAATGGAACCATTAAAACGCCCTCCCCGCTCCCATTGGGCTTCAAACGCGCTCAAAAGACCACGTCTGAGACGGAACGCAATCGCAGAATGAGAGCTGCTATGATATGACAGATGTATCGTATCGCGTTTGATTGCAGTTTGCATCGCAGTTGCAGCTATAGGTTGGGAGCCATAATCGGAGGAACCGTTTTAATGTTTTAATTCCAAGGACTACCATAACTGTGAGAGTGTATAAATGGAACCAAATGGACCCTTACGGGTCCATTTGGTTCCATTTGCACACTCTCAGAGTTACAGACCTGTAAGGGTCCATTTACCCAGAGGGTCCCTGGACCTCACTTTGACAACCACTACAATAATATGTATACAGTACCGTATGTATGATTGAATTTGTCTTTATCCCAAAACCCCTGTTGCAGCCCTTTGCCGTTTGTAATCAACGTTGGCATTAGGGCGGTACAGTGGTGGATAGCAAAAACATATATTTTGTCAGGGGGTCAAGAGTGGGAGAGTTCATTGGAAACCAGACCAATGTTGTGCTTTCCATGACTACTTTCAGTCACCAACCACACCCAATTATTATTTTCTTTAACGGGTCAAAGTAAAGTTCAGTGAGTTCATTATTTTCAGACGAGGCCGTTGCCTCAAATGCTGTGTTGTGGATTTGGTATATGACCTCAGAGGTGATGCAGGCTTCTTAACCTGCGTTAAGGAAATCCTCATGAGTCCTGTAAGGCGTCTCTCTGTCACTGACCCTGACCTGCCTCCCCCTCCCCCTCAGGCTTATGGTGTTAGTGTGGTCTCTCAGACTCGTAGTACACAAAAATAAATCCTCCGATTTAATTGATCCATTTGTGTACGTTCTCTCAGAGTTAAATTAACACTGAGGATTTTACAGTGTAGTCGTAGTAAATGAGTTAATCTCTTAAGGGTTTCAGTCCTCAGTTAAGACTCTGAGACAGATTTCCTGCTACATTCACAGATGAAGCTTAGGCTTCTGCCCCGTCTGTCGACTGATGATCATGATTTTGGTCAAAGTAGTTGAAGGTGTTAACAGTAATGATTCATTAGAAGAACACATCGCATGTCTTCATGCCTGTGATTTACAAGTCCACCTTAAAATGTTGGTTTTGTGTGTATCATCCCCAATGAGGGTTTTCGACAATTTGTATTCCCACTTCATCCCTGTCTCTCCCAACCTTTGCATTCACGCACAGACGCGTGCACGCATGATATACGCATGTATGCACATACACAGCCACTCTACCTATTAGCTGTCCACAAGCACTGAGTTTATGTCGAGTATTAGCTAGAGCAGTGTTTTCCAAACATATACAGGGTCGCGACCCAAAATGGGGATATCTCTTTTTTCCCCCAAAATGGACATTGGCAGACAGAGGAGGAGGAGAAAAGGGGTGGTGGATAGTGATGACAACAATGTCGCAATGCGACGTGTTGTAAGCTTGGAGATTGGTTACTTTTACAAAAACAATTATAAATGGGGCTTAAAGGCCAACTTGCAGGTCGCATTTTTATTTTTAAATTAAAATTGAGCCAGTTTTACCAAACCTTTCAGGGTTTATCTTTTTGTTATGGCACACGGTATTAAAAATTGATTGTCTCTATTTAGATTATGAATAGAGAAATAATTAATACAATAATAGATGAAAATGACAATAATAAATTGTAAATATGAAATGTGTGCAACTCAAATGCACTGGAACTGAAACATATCTTTGCTGATGAAAGCCCAAGGCTGAGCACTTACGTGGTTCAAATTTTTTCTTTTTGATGTTTAACAGAATATTCCCTTTTATCCTGAAGAAGGCAATTTGTCTGCTGAAACAGTGTACATAATAAAGTATTGCATCGCAGTTCTGAGTGTGCGGCTGTTCCCTCTTAGACCTTGCCTCGCCAATACAGGTGAGCCTTTCTACTTCATTCAGAATAGAATATTCCTATACGAAAGGCCACCTCAGTGTCCCTGCGGTCTTTAAAGAATGACCACGAGCAACAGCAAAGCGAATGACATCGAATACATTTGTCTCTCATCTACGTTCACTGTGTGCAACCTAATCTACCAGGTTGTTTATGTTTTTATTCTTAATCTTGTTTGAGTGTGGGTTCAAAATATGAGGTAAAGGCTGCTTCAACTGGACCTTATTTGCAGAGGCAAGCCACTTATTATGGACATAATCTGGCTGGCAACCTTGAACTGTTATATTTTGCAGTATGCAATAGCAATTAGCATTGGCATGCAGAATTACAACATAATGTGCTATTTGCATGAAATAAACACATGTAAAAACTAGGTGAATAACACTTCAGACTGCTTGCCCTCTTGCTAACACCAAAAATCATAATGTCCGTCAGTGGATGGGATATGGTTTTGTTGACGCCTTGACGGGATAAGATTGTGTCAGCTACTGGCTGGTATCTGTCCAACATGCATACTTGACATTACCTGTGTGTGTTGTGTGTACTGTGGCCTGTGTCTCATTGCATGTACAGTACTGTTACAGTACATGATCTCTCTGTATGTTTCTTGTACTGCACTGTTACCTGTGTTTCTTTTTTGAAAACATTTTGTGACATTAAACTTTAGCCTGCGTTTCTCTGTGTGTTGCCTGTACTGTTGTTACCTGTGTGAATTATATGTACTGATAGTGTGTCTCTGTGTGTTGCATGTACTGATAGTGTGTCTCTCTGTGTGTTGCATGTACTGATAGTGTGTCTCTGTGTGTTGCCTGTAGTGTTACCTGTGTCTGTGTGAATTGCATGTACTGCAAGTGTGTCTCTCTGTGTGTTGCATGTACTGTTAGTGTGTCTCTATGTGTGTTGCATGTACTGTTAGTGTGTCTCTCTGTGTGTTGCCTGTTCTGTACACGTTAGTGCATTGTACAACACTGACAGGTATTGATGTCAGTATTGGGCCACATACTTGCGTGAAACCCTGGCACACAATAGCTCCTTGAATGGGAAAATCAATATATTTGTGCTCATTCCACAAGTGAATGGGTGCTAAAGAGAGGATGGGGGCAGAGAGAGAGTGAGAGAGAGAGAGAGAGAGAGAGAGAGAGAGAGCATGCACAGATGAAGGAAAGAGGGAAATAAGTGGAGGGAGAAAAAAATCATGAAGGAGAATGAGTGAGCAAGACGGAGCAGCAGAGTGGGAGTGAGAGTGGGGGAGGGGGAGGAGGGTGGTCTGGTGCTTTCTAAAGGACTGTGAAGGCCAGATCACAAATAATAAAACAGAAAGAGAGGGAAGGGAGGGAGGGAGGTGGGTGGCTGGGTGAAAAAGAGGGAGGGGATAAAAAGAGAGAAGGAAAATATGTTGAGAGAGAGAGAGAGGGAGGGAGAATGGCGCAAATGGAAGAGTGAGTCGTCCGAGTGCCAGGAGCGCTGCGCTGCTCGTTTTGACTGGTGCTCATTAAAGAGATCTTTTTTTCCCCCTTTCCCTCTCTCTCTCTCGCTCTTTTTTTCTTTCCTTTTTGGCCTGCCTCTCTTTTCTTTTCTCCTGCGTAGCTGTGGCTCCCGTTTGTTTTTCCTGCCTCTTTTCTTCTCCCCTCTCTCTCTCTCTCTCTCTCTGTCTCTCTCTCTGTGACTCGGCAACAAAGGCTGACAGAGTGAGAGCCTTGACGTCCGTATGAATTACCCCAACCCGGCGTGAAGAGAGGGAGCGAGAGAAAGACAGAGATAGAGTGAAGACGGGGAGGCAGAAGAGGAAAGATACAACTTATCTGGCCAAAGAAGAAGAAGAAGAAGAAGAAGAAGAAGAGGGAGAGGACAGAAGTGGCAAAGCGTTGAAAGACGAGCTCCGGCTGAAGACGTATAGGGAACTAAATTCTTGCCGGAGATAAAAAGGATTTGACGCGCGCCGCTGCCCCAGTAGGGGGGCGATCATAGCTGTAGCTCCCCTGGACCACCACCTTCATCACTACCCACCACCACCCTCCTCCTCTTCCTCCTCTGCCTGCCAACCGTCCATTTTGGTAACTATGTCGTAAAAGAAAAATGGAGCTCCTTGGGGTGAGGTGAAGAAGGGAGGACTGATTTTTTTGGGGGGGAGGACTTTGGGGGGTGGGCAGCGCTGAGTGTTGAAACAGGAAAAAAAAACGGACGAAAGGCAGAAGAAAAAAAACAGCGAGAAGAGGAGGAGGACAACGGATAAAGTGTGATAGAGAGAGGGAGGCTGGAGGAGGAGGTGACAGGGTGGATAACCCCAGGGTGGACTGTGAGGACGACCCCCCCCCCCCCACCACCACACACACACACACCCCTCCTCTCCCAACGCCCACTTCTTTTTTTTTTCTAATTCCCTTTTTTTTGCCTCTGTTGCTCTGGTCCTGCCATGCACTGTTCCTAATTTGAAGGATGTGGAGACAGCATTTCCCAGGCAAGGGGCATGTTTCCTGCTCGTCTTGTTGTTGTGTTTGTCTTAGTGTGTGTGCGTGTGTGTGTGTGTGTGTGTGTTTGTGTGTGTGCGGGTGCGCACTCGCGTATGTGTGTTTGTGTGCGTACATGCGTGCGAGTGAGAGAGAGAGAGCGAGCGAGAGCGAGGCGGGTGATTCGGGGCTAATGAGTCTCTTATGTTTTTGCAATGGAGTGTGTGATGAAAGCGGTGTGCGCCCCCGCGTGCAACATTCAATGGTTTGAAAAACCGGGGACCTTTGCAGATCAATACAGCAAGGGGGGTGGGATTAGAATGGGGGAGTCATCGTATAGAGGGGGGTGTGTGTGTGTGTGTGTGTGTGTGTGTGTTTGGGTCGTACATACAGTAGAGTACATGAATACCAGAGAGTCAATGTCTGCCATCATAGGGTCATGGTCTGGGGCACTGCTGTGACAATTTGCCTGACACCCCTGTCAAGATATGAATTTGTGTGTGTGTTTGTGTGTGTGTATATATATATATACATATATATATATATACACACACACACACACACACACACACACACACACACACACACACACACAAATTCATACGTGTGTATGTGTGTGTATATATATACACACACACACACACACACACACACACACACACACACACACACACACACACACACACACACACACATAACAGACGATAACAGTAAAATTCCAAATTTCACTAGAGTATTCAAAGTCCATTTTCTCAATTACGACTGAGGAATATTGCTACAGTACTGTAATGGATTCTGCTGTCTAGCTATGTGTTAACAATGTTACAACTTAGATTTGTGCCTATACCATCACCACCGTTTGTGTTTGAGTCATATACGTCATTCATGGTGACAAACGCTTTTGCCCCCCCCCCCCCCCTCCACCCCCGTTATCTTGAGGAGAGTGAGGCTCGCTGGTGAAGCACAAAGGACAGCGCTTGGAGGCAGGAGAGAGACGGGTGCCTATCTTCTGTGTCGCTCTGCCCCTGTGTGTGTGTGTGTGTGTGTGTGTGTGTGTGTGTGTGTGTGTGTGTGTCTCCACTCCCAACAGCACCTTTGATATCTCTATCTTATCTTTCACCTCTCTTTCTATAGTCGTCCAGTCAGACTTTTTAATATAATTTCCACAGTGTTCTTTCTCTTTTTGTTGCAATTTATCCGTTTACCCTCTTCTTGAACTCTCTTGTTTTTGTTTCACATCATTCTCTCTCTTTCTCACTCTCTCACTCTCTCACTCTCTCTCTCTATCTCCCTCTCTTCTTTATCTCG
>NC_139950.1:34650887-34755887 GCF_963454915.1 Gymnoscopelus microlampas | reverse complement strand
AGAAAGATGGGGAAAGTCCTGGAGAGTGTGTGCTCATGCTCGCTTTTGCATGTGCGCGTGCATAGTCTGAGCTAAAAGATGGCTAATAACATGTAGTGGAAAATCGGATCAGGATTACAAAAAGAGCACCCTTTAAAAACATCTCACTCTTCTGTTGAGGAGGATACTGAACACTCTTAGTGGAGATCTGAGACTGTGAGGTGTACAATGTAATTATTTAGCCAAACAACAATAGCATAGGTAAGTTAATCCACCTCTGGAGTCCCACGGCGGCCTAGTTCCCTTTCAAAGTTCAGGCTTGGAACCTCCGCGGGAGGAAGGCCCTGCAAACAACCCACAGCTAAATCTGAGAGGCGTACATTAACAGCCAAATCAAACAGCCCTCGTAACCCAAACGAGGCATGCCAGGGAAAACCACAAAACCACGAAACGTATCATACTATCATTTACAAGATATGGCTAGAATAAGCTTGACAGTGAAATACGAGAAGCAGATTGTGCCGTGTTACCTGAGGCGAATTTAAACATGTTTTTTTCCCCAAACGCAAGGAGAGAAAAAAAAACTGAAAGATTTAATGTTTGGATTTTTATTCTTTTTGTGTCTGTATTTTTCAAGCTCTTTTGTTTGCACTCTACTTGACGTTTCCTCTCCCTCTGAAAAAACTGTGCGAGTGTGACTCATTCTTTTTGGCAGGGGGGGCTGCGTTCTCACATTGCCAAACTGGGGAGGGGGGAATTAGACATCACATCGTATTCACATAGGAAAAGCACATTTACATGAGTGACTCTTTTTATCGCTTTGTTTTTGCATTCGAAAAGATCACTCCTATTTCTATTGTCACAATCCAAAAAAGCTTTTAAGTTGCAACAACATCTGTAATCCATTTTGTGGCTGGGGGTTGGGAGGGGGGGGTCTGCCAGAGTCTCTCATACCCTGACGGAGGCTCATCCAGATTGTGATTAGTGTTGGCAATGACACCTAAGTGCAGTATCAATGTTAAAGTCTGTTGCAGTTCCCCTTGAGGGATGTCATAACACAATACCTCCGCGGACCTCGCCGGAATAACATTCTCGACAAGCTCTGGAGCAGTCGTACCCAGCGGGGGGTCAGATTGTGTTTGTGGGGGTCATTTAATCATTAGCCGGAGTGCTGGCATTGGCCTGTTTAGTACTTTCTTGGCACGTGAACAATGGTGGCCGTTGTGCGGCAGACAGAATACCTTGAGTCGGCAGGACATTTTGCACACAAGCATTGCATGGTTTCCATCAGAGAGGCTACGAGCCAAAATATCTCCAACACCTAATGTAAAACATCCCCATTGATGTTGTTTCTGTTGCCTGCGCCCTTTGTTATTAACCACAAACTGGCACTACAAAAGTAACTCCGTAGAGCTATTTTTTTCCCCTTTTAGTGAGTGTAATGTTTGGTCTAAAGTGGAATTGGTCTGTGTTTGGACAGGGAGGGTTCTGCCTCTGCTCCCATTTCCTATGAGCCAGGTTCTGGTTGTGGCTGGCTGGGTGTGGCCCGCAGGAGGCTGCCAAACTCTCCACAGCGGTGCCAATCCTGGGTGAAACTGCAGACGAAAGAGAGAGAGAGATGGAGACAGGAAGAGATGCACACACAGATAAGCTGAGAGAGAGAGACACAAAAGACACAGATGCCCAATTCATACATGGGTGCGCAGTGGTGTCGTGCATTGATAATAGCTGATGTACAAGAGTTTGTAGATCTGCTATTCTCGTATAAATCAGGCTACAGATGCAGACAAAGGAAGGCCCATGGACACAAGGGAAGAACTGCAGTGCTGGCCAGAGTTGTTGGAGCAGCTGTAACATACAGTAGATCATCCAAGGGGCTAAATCAGTTTGCTTATGCCTCTCTGTAGCTGGGCTGTGGGGGTCCCATAGGTACTGCTGTGGGACCAGCTGTGCTGTGATGGGGGTGGAGGGGTGGGATGGTGGAAACCTCATCTGAGAACTCATCTGCTGTGCCATAATGGAAGACCTTTCCAGGGGTTTTGGTGCGGGGGGGGGTACACTATGGGAGTCGGCAGTCAATGAGATTGGCTGTCCTACAAACATACTTATACTCTGTGTGTGCGTAGGCGCGCGCGTGTGTGTCTATGATCTAAGCAGGTCTGGCTCTAGACAAAATGTGCACACGTGCGTGTGCACTCACACGCACACACACACACACACACACACACACACACACACACACACACACACACACACACACACACACACACACACACACACGCACGAGTGTGCACATTTGTCTAGAGCCAGACCTGCTTAGATCATGTAAACATCCACTCCATCTCATTTTCATGAACACACAAGTGCATTAGTTCATGTTGGCCATCTTCACATTTTTGTTTTGTTTTGTCTGTCTGGCTGAGAGACTTGGGAGAAGAGACAGTAATTGGTATAGAAAACCAATACGCTTCCTTCACTCTGGCAGCCAGGTATTTGTGCTGCTTTAAAGGCCTCGTTAGCAGCTAATTAGCAACCGATTCATCATGTATTTAGCTTAGCCTCATGTTATGCCTTATTAGGCTTGTTAAAGGCTATTAGCCACCAGGAAATAATTAATCAACAGCATGTTGACCTAGTTCCTACAAGTGACTCATGCGCGCTGCACACACACACACACACACACACACACACACACACACACACACACACACACACACACACACACACAGTGTGTACATGTATGTACTGGAAAAGAAACCAGACTTTCACCACCACAAACAGTGAAAGGTTCATGATGATACTGTTACCGTCACTATCATCGAGCAGAAGTAGAAGTGACAATGTTTGTATCCACAATCTAAATGAGATAGATTTGGGATGTCTTCCCTCACCCACCCACACAGAAGAAATGATAGACCACTACAGGCACATGCCTCACAAGATCATCATAAAGAGACAAGAAAACTAAACACTGGCATTATTTGATTATTGGAGAAAAAATACAGACAGACACCCTGAATTATTTTTGCCCTAATCTTCATACTGTATGATAATGGGAACGGGAGACTTATATGGAATTTATTATAACAAATTATATACGCTTTATTTATACAGGATGGAAGAAAGATAGGAAATTGAGGGCAGAGAGGGGTAAGAACATGCAACACACAGGTCAAGATTTCTCTCTCTCCCCCCTCTCTCAAATTAATACCCTTCCATTGGCGATGGGTTGACGTCTCTGAGGAGACAAAACCGAGGAAGAGGGCTCAATGTGCTTCTCTTTTCCTGCATGTATGTTTCTTCTCCTATTTTTCCTGTCTGTGTTTAAGCATATCGTTGCTGTTGGGTGGAAACCAAAGATGTCCAAAGATTTGACTTTTCAGGATTTAAATAAGAAATTGCCAATCTGCAAGCTCAAAACGCATCGCACCGTGTCACGTTTTCAGCTTGTAGATGGGCTATTTTTGATGCTTTTGTGAGACACTGTAGTATGACGAAGGAGGGCATTAATTTACAAAAAAACACAAAAAGTTAAAATAAGGAGATAAGAGGTCTCTGCCCTACAGCAACGATATGCATGTCTGTTTATGTAGTATGTACACACCAACACACGCTTGTCTGCCTGTGTTTGTTTGTTTGTCTACCTGAATGTTGTCCTTGTATGAGTGTGAGAGAGTCTTGAAAGTGTTTCCTTTCTCAGCCAGTGTTCGCTGCAATACTGAACTCAGCAGGAGTGTGAGGAAGTGAGGGAGGAAGTTTGAAAAATAAAAACCGTGCAGTAGAGCCTGAGTGATGCCATATTTTTGGGTCCAGTGCAATCCTGATTGTGGAGAGTACACGGCCACGGATTACTGATGTTTTGACTGATATTTCGTCAAAAATATTTTCTATTCAATTTGAAAAACCTTTTGAGAACATTTTAACGTATATGCAAACAAGTAAAAATGAACTCAAATAACTTTTTGATAGATAAAATAGTAGGCAGGTTTTGTCATTTCAAATTGCTTTTATTTGTATTTATTTTGTTATCAATGCAGATATTTGTTTATTTGTTTATTTAAACCCCATTAGCTGACGCCTTAACGTCAGCTAGTCTTCCTGGGGTCCAAGACATTCAAATACATTAACAAAAATATATAAAATATCTCAGTGTATTACAAAGAAATACTAAAAACAGCAAAAATAAATAAATACATTTTACAAAAGTCGAGTATCACATAAAAAGACATACCAACAGGGATAAGACAGATTTAAAAAGTAGCACTATGAATCTGGTATGTAAGAAAATATGTTATTGTATGTTTTGAGTGTACAGTAGATGAAGTCGAAGTTTCATTTTAAAATAGGCCTTTTCTCTTTCTTTTTCTCTGCCAAAGATATATTATTGGCCAAACCAATACAGTATACGGGTGGGGCTCTACTGTGGAGCCACAGGTGTGTTTGGCTAACAGCCCCCTGCTCCATGTACACTTCTACATGAGAAGAATACCTCCTTTCAGCACGTGGTGTTATGTTGAACAGAGCGATGGAGGTCATTTCAACACCCTGGTCCTGTTCATCACTTTTTCATGATATTTATTTTAGTAAATAGAACAGATTGAGCGGGAAATGGAGTTGGAGCAGTTTCTCCCACACAGTGGGACAATACAGAGTATTTATCTCTATTTTAGTTAGAAATAAGAAAAATGTCAAAAGAAATTCAAAATAACTCAAAGAAATTCCTAAGAGGTAAATAGAAAACTGTATTTTTAAGAAGTAGTGAAAATAGCTGATCTACACGCTCACAACGTGTGGCGATGCTACACGTTGTGAGCGTGTAGATCGGCTATTTTCACTAGTTCGGGTCCTAGCAGTTTCTCTTTTTGGTCTCGAGCTAAAATGTTTGGGAACCACTGTGCTAGAGGACAACTTGTGTGTTTGGATCGAAAACCCTAAGAATGCCGTACCACTCTCGGTTCGCTGAGCCTTCCCCTCTCTCTTATTCATTTCAGCGTTGTTTGGAGAGGTGACTCAGTAGCAGACACTGTATGACACACACTGAGCCCTCTTCCTCGGTTTTGTCTCCTCAGAGACGTCAACCCATCGCCAATGGAAGGGTATTAATTTGAGAGAGAAATCTTGACCGTGGGGAAAGTGCGGTGACCACATAATTCCCGGTTTGATTCCGCCATGAGACCTGTGTGTTGCATGTTCTTACCCCTCTCTGCCCTCAATTTCCTATCTTTCTTCTATCCTGTATAAATAAAGCGTATATAATTTGTTATAATAAATTCCATATAAGTCTCCCGTTCCCATTATCATACAGTATGAAGATTAGGGCAAAAATAATTCAGGGTGTCTGTCTGTCTGCTTAGTTTTTCTCCAATAATCAAATAATACTCTAACCAGTGTTTAGTTTTCTTGTCTCTTTATGATGATCTTGTGAGGCATGTGCCTGTAGTGGAGGTCTATCATTTCTTCTGTGTGGGTGGGTGAGGGGAGACAGCCCAAATCTGTCTCATTTAGATTGTGGATACAAACATTGTCACTTCTACTTCTGCTCGATTGATAGTGACGGTAACAGTATCATCATGAACCTTTCACTGTTTGTGGTGGTGAAAGTCTGGTTTCTTTTCCAAATCTTAACCATAGTGGCATCCGGTCTAGACTGCCTAATCTGGTCATTCACACGCACGCACGCATGCACGCACGCACACACGCGCGCAGGCAGGCAGGCAGGCAGGCACACCGAGCGTTTCTGAATCCGCTGATACTCTCTAGACCAGGGGTCTTCAACAGGGGGTCTGGGACCCCTAGAGGGTCCTCAGAGATACTGCAGGGGAGCCACCAAATCTTTGCGTGATAGGGAAATTATATTATATTTATTTTTACATTAATGACTTGAACCCTCGCATATTCTGGGGGGGACTTTATTTTCGGCGAAGAGGATTGGTGTATTGTAGAGGGGAAAAAAGAGCAAACCAAGTACCGAGCCAAAAGGTCTAGTTTACAAAGTATTAAGGGTTTAAGTCGTTAAATGTCTGAAAACACACATTTAACATCCAATGTAGTGGGGGAGGGGGTCCCTGCTTCATCTCTCTCTTAGCTAAGGGGTCCTTGGCCTGAAAAACGTTGAAGACCCCTGCTCTAGACCAGATAATAACAACCTGTCAAAAAAAAAAATACCAGTCTACTCCCAGAAGGTATGAGTAAATGCCACTAAATGCAAAACCATTTTGGATGATCACTTTTTTCCCTCATGTTGTCGAGAGGCTTTTTCATCTTGATCCAGGCTGACAGTGTCCCCATCTGCAGGGCATCAAGTGGTCACTCAGTGGTATGATGAGCTTGGAAAGGAATGATCCATGTCTCACGATGACACATGGCCGAGGACCCATTCAGTGGAACTCAAGTGAATTAGACCCCCAAAGCTTAGTTTTCCTCCATCGCACGAGGGCGTCACTTGCCCAAAAAGAACAGATCTACAAGCTTAGCTTGGCTTAAAGGGATAGTTCACCCCCAAAATGCCTTTTTTCTATCGATTACACACCCCATGGAGACTTGAATTCATGGAGATTTTTTTGTTTTTGTCGCATTCCTAAGCCAATAATTTGATGACCGGCGGTGGCTCCGGTAGGAGACTCAAAGTGTCAAATTTGAGTCTCCTACCGGATACATTAGCATCTTTCCGCCGGTCATCAAATTATTGGCTCAGGAATGCGAGAAAAACAAAAAAAATCTCCACGAATGCAAGGCTTCATGGGGTGTGTAATTGATAGAAAACGTTTTTTTGGGGGTCAACTACTCCTTTAACCGTAACGTTGATGATGGATCATGGAAATGCACCTGATACAGTGCTCTCTCCACTGTGTGCGTGGATTCAGCAGCTTTCTCCATTTAGTTGTATTTTTGTTCCATTATACTGTACATGTCAAGATGTTGTTTGAGGCTGAAAGAGATACGGCAATGGTTGAGAGTTATTTTGTTGGAAATGTTCTAACGTGGTGAGGGATTCTGCACAGCAGCAGCAACAGTAGCGCGTTCCCTCTTATAAGTCCATCGTCACCTTTTTCCATGTGGATATTGCCGCAGTCAGTATTGCATCAGTGGTCGGTGGTTAATTTTCCTCCCCCAAAGCTCACGTTGCGAGCTTGTAGATCTCCGGCTACTTCGGCTATTTTCGGATATCCGAAGTATAAAATAAGGGCTTAACCCATTAAGATCGGGAAAGCATCTGTGTCATTTTCAGATTTTTAGCTGTTGGCTATTCAAAAATTGCAGATATACAAGCTCACAGCGCGTCACTTCGTGCCGCGCTGCGAGCTTGTACATCTGCTATTTTTTTGGGGGGAAAATTGTAATCGTGAAAGTGTTTGAACTACTGATTTAGAAGTCGTTTGTAGAATCGGCCTCGGGTCTTAATGGGTTAAGTTGTTAAATGTGATTAACAGCTACACGCTTCTCCTTTTTTATCTCACAGAGGTAATTGAAGGATAACAGTCTGGCATTGCTTTTTTGATGGCATGTTGTCTAGTAGTGTACTATACTGTCGTTGCTGTCTGAAGTGTGTGTGTGTGTGTGTGTGTGTGTGTGTGTGTGTGTGTGTGTGTGTGTGTGTGTGTGTGTGTGTGTGTGTGTGTGTGTGTGTGTGTGTTGGGGGTGGGGGTGGGGGGGGGGGCAGTAAGAGAGAGGGAAGGCGAGAAACAGTGAGAAAGCGAATGGAGGAGTGTGGGAAGGGGCAGAGCCTGGATGTCCTCTCCAGTAGCACAGATGCCACTAAATAAAATATTTCATAATCCTGCCCAAATCCTCTAATCACCATGACAACAGGCTGCAGGGAGCCAGGGAGTGGTGGTGTGCAGAATGCCCCCCCACTCCACCTCTCTCTCTCTCTCTCTCTCTCTCTCTCTCTCTCTCTCTCTCTCTCTCTCTCTCTCTCTCTCTCTCTCCCTCCCTCCCTCTTCCCTTTTTCTCTTCCCTCTATTTGTTTTCTCTTCACTTTAGTTTTTTTGTGCTGTCTAGAATGTCCCAATATTAGAGCATCCTTTTAGGGCTGAAACTGTCCATTGTTTTCTTAGCGATTACTCTATCGATTACTTGTATTTGTTATGGAATAATTGAGGAGCAAGTTTTTTTAAACATTTAATTCTATATATCAACATAACGAATTAACGATTAACCACTTGAGCACTATTTCATACTTTGTTGCGCAATGATGTTGTGCAAAAAAAAGAAAGAAAACAAGCAAGGTCTTTTTTGAAACTTTTTGCCTATAATGACATGCCCAAAATAGGGATTGATTATTTTATAAAATGATCAATTATCCAAGAAAGGTTTTTTATAATTGACATGGGTCAAAGTAGGAAATTAGTCCATTGGTATTAATCAGTCAATCTGTCAACCGGTCAGTCGAACACTGCAATGTAGGAGTGCAACAGATCATTTAGATAATCCATTTAACAAATAATAAATATATAGAGAGATTTTAATAAAATAATTGATTTTCTTCATTCCTTTTTTATACAGTAGAAAAATTGCAGATCTACAAGCTTGATCAACAAAAGCTGAGCTTATAGATCCGCTATTTTCCCTATTTTAGCACGACACCTATTAAGTATAAAAGTGGTTAATCAGCTAATCGATTTACTCGCTTATGAAAAATGAATTAGAATTTGTTTTTGCGTCGATTCGTTGATGTGTAAACATTTTAAAGAAATAACCCCCCCCCCACACACACACACACACACACTAAATGCTCCTCTAGATTGCTTTATTAATCGGCAAAGTAATAGATAGAAGATAGAATAAGAAAATGATCAATAGATGCAGCTCTACTGCAGTGTAAATGTATTCGGACAGTATTTCCTGAAGCCTTTGAGGCTGTTTGTCCCTAAAGGGCTACGGTAATGATGTCACCATCCTGTCAGAGATTTAAGTAGAAGAGACGGACAGGACAGAAAGGCAGGAAACCCTGGAGGCATATCGTTGCTGTCGGATGGAAAACTCGTATGTCCAAAAACCCCACTTTTCAGGAAATGGAAAAAAAGAACCTGTGTTCCAATGGATCCAATGTAGTTATTATTTAGTCACAAGCTCTTGTTAATACTTTTCAATGATTCAATATTTATAGTACCCAGTCCCAGACAGACTTTATTTATTTTTTTACTTTTTTCAAATATTTTTTTCTTCCTTTAATTGATAGTGAACAGTGAAGATGGACAGAAACAGACAGGGAAAGAGAGATGGGGAGAGACATGCAGTAAAGATCGTCGGGAACGGGACTCGAACCCGCGATGGACTGTCAGGCTACATTAGAGCCTAAGTGGGGCCCGGGTCTACCCAGATGGACTTAACCTCTTTATGTGTTTTTCTTTATTTGTTTTATTGTTTTAAACAGCAAAAAAAAAGCAGATCTAGTGTGACAAAGAAGGCCATTAATTTACGGGAACAAAAATATAATATGGAGATACAAGGTTTCTGCCTTACGGCGATGATATACTTGGCTGGGCAGGGGAAACCTTGTCACAACCAGGACTTTGGCAATGCATTATTAAAGGACTACTGGAGCTATGGGGGGTTAGGTGATGTACAAGCACACATTTGCCATTTGTTTTTACTTGCTAATGAATAGCAGTAATAATAATGCTCTGACATAGCAACTTCACATGCACGAGCGCCGAGCACACACACACACACACACACACACACACACACACACACACACACACACACACACACACACACACACACACACACTTTAGCCTGACGGCTCCTGCATGGTGATAGGATAATGGAGGCGATGACCTCATGGGGTTATAAGACCTGTTGCCTGGTAACAGAGTGGGGAACAGTGATGAGACACTAGAGAGGGCTACACTAGTCACATCACCATGGGTGTCTGTGGGTGGCTTTGTGTCAGCATGCTTCTCGCTGTGTGTGTGTGTGTGTGTGTGTGTGTGTGTGTGTGTGTGTGTGTGTGTGTGTGTGTGTGTGTGTGTGTGTGTGTGTGTGTGTGTGTGTGTGTGTGTGTGTGTGTGTGTGTGTGTGTGTGTGTGTGTGTGTGTGTGTGTGTGCGTGCGTGCGTGCACAAATATGTGCTTGCTATTGACCAGTGTTGACAGGTGAGGGAGATGATCACAGTGGATGAAAGTAGAAAGCAGGTCATTCCAGTTTGAGTCAGGGTATTGATTCTATTGAGCAGTGTGTGTGTGTGTGTGTGTGTGTTCAAGCATTCATGTGAGTGTGCATTCATATAAACACTTCTCATTTTGTATGTTCTTACCTATACCGTACGTTCCATTGCCCACTGGAATGCGTGCGCCCGAAGCATATAATTAACCTCTCTCTCTCTCTCTTTCTCTCTGTCTCCTGCCTTCTCCTTCTGTCCTCTCTCCGACTACATTTCTTTGTCTCTTTCTCTACCCTCATCCCTCCACTGGTACTCTTGTTCTCCCTTTCATCCTCTATGGTCCTTCTCTTTCGCTTTCTATCTCTCTCTGCCCACTGTCTTCTCTCTCTCTCTCTCTCTCTCTCTCTCTGCAGGTATCCGGCCCCAGATCATGAACGGGCCGATGCACCCGCGCCCCCTAGTGGCGCTGCTGGACGGGCGCGACTGCACCGTGGAGATGCCCATCCTCAAAGACCTGGCCACCGTGGCCTTCTGCGACGCACAGTCCACACAGGAGATCCACGAGAAGGTAACCCCACTGGGGATGCTGCAGTTAATTCAACTAATTGATTTTATAGACCAATTATTTGTTTACCAACATTGAGACTGGACGCACAGGTGATTGTTTCATGCAATCAATTCCCAACATATTGTTTCGTGGTGCGCTGGTTTCAGTTCATTCAACCTCCTCTTGTGTGTTGGCTAGTGATTCGCATCCTAGCAAGACATAACAGAATGGGTTTTATTTGGTGCCGGCCTGCGCGCACATACTGGTTCTTATCAGTGTGACGTCGTCTGTTAAGGGGTCTATTGATCATGAAACATAATCGATTATTTAATTAAAATAACCAGGTATTAAGCAATCCCTATTTTGGGCATGTTTTAAATGCCCAAATGTAATTTTCATAAAAATGTCACATACCCAAAAAAAAATGTAATCTGCTATTTTCACAGTTTTTGCACAATACCATTGTGTGATGAAATTTGAAAGTGGTTAATCTATGTTGATATAAAAAATATTAAATATAATTTAAATATATTTTAAAAATATGCTTCTTGATTATTCGATTAATCAAAAAAGTAATCAATAGAATAATCACAAAGATAATAATCGACAGTTGCAGCCATAAAGAAGACCTACGCCGCATTTACTAATGCACAGTCGCATATTCACGACATGCACATTGCACACTTGCTAAACAAACGCTGTCTCTGCCAAAACTAGACAAGTTCCATGATGAATACACACACACACCTTCTGTTCAGAGAGAAGACACAATCTCTGTATCTCCTCTTCATCCTCCTCTTCCTCCCTTCTCCCGTTTGTACGGTGTTAATAGTATCGCAACCCCTCTCCCAGTTAGAACCATAATGGTTTCATCTCCAGCTCTGATGTCAATGGCTGCTGAAGTGCCGCAGTGTTAAAAAGGGAGACGAGGGGGGCTGCTAATGGAAATGCTATATAATTATATTGAGCCAGAGTGCTGTGAAACATTTCTGTTTCGTTTAACCCATTAAGACCGGGAAAGCATCTGTGTAATTTTTGCCATATTTTATACTTTGGCTATTCAAAAACAGCAGATCTGCTATTTTTGAAAAATCGTGAAAATTTGTGACAAATCATACGTACAGGGAGTAAATTTTTAACTTAAATCTTTGCTTCTGGGGGTCCCTGGAACAACATATTTTGAGAGGATGGGATGTGGGATGTCCGCGGCCAAATACATTCATCATTTTGGGGGTCCTTGGACATGGAAAAAGTTCGAAAACCACAACATACGTTTTTCAGAAAACTGTTGGGATTTAGAAGACATTTCTAGAATCGGGTCCTCAGCTCTTAATGGGTTAACGCCTGGACATGGTTCTGCGCTGGAGCTTGTCTGTAACAGTTTGTCCATATATACTTACATCTGTTGGGAGAGAGAGAGGCTGACATTTTAAACAATAAAGGCTGTATCCATTTTGGAGAAAAATCATTGCTAGTTTTGTTTTTGTTCTGTGCGTGTGTGGCATTTAGGAAAATCTCAATGCTTTAGGAGGTTATTAATTTGTGACTTTACAATAACGTGGTAATCTTTGATAGCGGATTTTACTTTTATGTCAGCATTTGTTTGCCAATGTTTTCACACGCTGGATATGTGCTTCAGGAGCCATGCTCATCATTTATGAGGATAAAGACAGCTTAGAAGAGGAGCAAGGTTTGAGTAAAATGCTACAGGGCACTGGGGGGGGGGGGGGGGGGGGGGGGCTTTTTATTTTGTCATATTTCATACCACTTCATCTTACCTGAGACATGGCTTCCCATTGCTCGCTAGCTAACACGCACCCAGTCTTCTCTGTCCAATTAAATGATATCTGAGTGAATTCATTGTACAAAGGCACCCTCTGGGAGCAAAGATATTGGCAGCACTCCCATGAGCATAAGTGCTTAGCAGAGGGTGCAGAAGGGGCACCGTGCATGCACACACACACACACACACACACACACACACACACACACACACACACACACACACACACACACACACACACACACACACACACACACACACACACACACACACACACACACACACACACACACACACACACACACGTCAATGCATGCAGTGCAAGATCAGTGCCATTATTCTACGGCAGCATGAGCTCGGGGCTCGAGCTCACGGGAAAATAATAAATCACGTGAGACACACAGACAATCACACTAGAGGTTTCTTTTGTGCAGCTCACATTCAGGCATGCATGCATGCACATGCACTCTCACAAACCAAGCAAACAAAACAACAAGGACCCTCTGCTGTCTTTATGCCTGCGTTCTTGCCTGTGGATGAGTCAATGTAGTTTGCAAATAGGAGTTGTGGGGGTCATTGTCCCTGTTTTGTGGTGCTCCATTCCATGAATTTTCAGTGAGCCATTAAAATTCATGGGACATGAAAATCTCTCACCTAAAGCCTCCAATCATACGTAGCAACTACAAAGAGCAGCTGAGCAAGGTCATTAGCATAACACTACAGAAAAAGAAAATCAGTTGCCTAATTCAGTTTTTACGCTTGATGTGAACTGCTATGCTGGTCATTCGTTATTTATCTCGCTTAACAATCTACTACAATGCTGTCATTTTCCACAAGCAGCATAATCTCCGCTAAAACCTGCCACTGGCTAGTTTGACTTTCAGCTCAAGTAATGAGATGAATGCACAATCAGAGAGCCTTAACCTTGGATTTAGCATCCAGCCCCCGGCCCCATCCCACTCCAATAAAAGTGTTATATTGAAATTTATGGCTAGGCTAATCTGGCTGGGTCAAGCTAATGCAGTTAGCGGGGTGTGAATTTAAACCTGTTATTTACCCATGGCGGGTTCCTCACAGCAGCCACTTGCTTGCTGTGCTTCTTGGGTATCTTGGCAGCTGTCAGTCTGCTTTATGGTCCTACCTGCATCCACCCCAATCTGGTTTGCATATAGTCACAATGAATGGGTTGTGACACAAGCCATCCTTGGTAAAAGCACTTACATGTGTATGTTGGACATACATTACATGCGTGCAAGCGGACATGCATGCACTTATGGGCACACACACACACACACACACACACACACACACACACACACACACACGACACACACACACACACACACACACACACACACACACACACACACACACACACACACACACACACACACACACACACACACACACACACACACACACACACACACACACACACACACAATATTTAGGCATGTAGCTCTTAATCCAGAGCGATTTACAGTAAGCAGTAATACATCAAATGCATAGAAATAGTAATCTAGGATCATAGGGAAACAGTATAAACAGTATAATATCCAAAAATCTATAATCTGTACGAGCACGCACGCACACACATTAGAGACACACATGAACAATACTATTGTGTTTCAGACTTGGAGAAACCGCACACACAAATGTAGGTCATTTACTCACAAATCCAAAGTAGCTAATCATAGCATTGATTGATTGATTGCTTGATTGATTGATTGACATATTGGAATGGCAACTCAGTAGAATCATAAGGTCTATTTACAGAGAAGGCATAGCATACTGTATATCATATTATCATATATCATCATATGATATGGTATCATATGATATCATATATCCAATGATGTTGAGGTTAAAAGAGGCGGGCTCTTCTCTGTCATTCAGGTGCTGAATGAGGCGGTGGGGGCCATGATGTACCACACCATCACACTGACCAGAGAGGACCTGGAGAAGTTCAAAGCCCTGCGCATCATCATCCGCATCGGCAGTGGTTACGACAACATCGACATCAAGGCTGCCGGAGAACTAGGTACGACATGCAAAGAAAATATGGGAGCCGTAATGCTCCGAAAGTGATGAAATTAAGCTTACCCATCTATGAATTGGTCTGTGTTTGTATGCAAGACAGCCTAACCTTAAGTCTCTACCCGGATCTTTGGCTATTCTCAAACCGAGGACACGTGTTAATATCGCATGAAAAATTTGGAAACGATCTATGTTAATTATCTATTTATGTGGAATGATCTATTATGAGCAAGGACAGAGATAAAATAGTGGCAGTGGGGCTCTCTTGTCTCCACAGAGAGGAGCTTTGGAAGGAGGCCAAACCAATCTCAGTTTTGTACATTGAATGTACATAGACGACATATGTAATGGGAATTATTACATACAGGACATATGTTATGGGGCTGATTGCATATGTTGAGCAGCTGTTGAAACATTGATAGGATATGCACACTCATGTTTCCATTTTGGACTCCAGGGGCATGTGTTCTTAATCAGCACAGGAGTAACCGTGATCTCCTCATTATCTTCATTTAGTACACAGACTTCTTTTACAGACACTGGTTTTGTGGACATACTGTAATTAGTTAGTTTCCTGTTATCCTCTGCAGTAATATTCCTATACTTAATCATGTTTGAGAAAGTCAGTTTGAATATTAATTTGACTTCAAGATGTAGTAAATTGTAGTACAATTGTTCGGGGGGAATATGAACTAGAAATATTGCACTAATTAGAGTGCATACCTCTGCCACACTATGCACTATACAATGTATGCATTTCTACCTGAGATATGACTGATTATGCCATTTTGACCTTGCCTTTGATTGTGACCTTAACCTTTGACCTTTTCACCTCAATGTTAGACTAGATGTCCTTTATTATCCACAAGGGGAAATTGTTTTGCTCGCGTCAATGCATACATTCAGACAAAACAGTAAATAAACATACACCACAATTAAAACTCCCAGCAACCGACAATAAAGACAGGAAATACTTCTATAAAAGATATACCTAATTCCAAATTCTTAATTCCAAACACTTGTGGAACGCCCATAATGTGTTTGTGTATGCTTTCATGAGTGCGTGCATGTATGTATTATGTGTGTACTGTATGAATGTACTATGTGCATGTATGTTATAATCATGTCTTTGGGACACCATTCTAATCATTCCCACGAAGCTTTGTGAAAATTTGCCCATACAGTATTTTTTTTTACTCTGACCTTGATTGTGACCTTGACCTTTTTAACCCATTTAGACCTGAGGCAGATTCTAAATAAGCTATAACTTTTTTTGGAAAACTATTTTTGATTCAAATATATTTTTTTTAAATCATATTGCTATATATTGTTGTTGTCAGGTGGAAACCTTGTATGTCCAAAACTGTTTCTTTTTTAATCTTTTTTATTATTATTTTAAAAAGCGACTTTAAAACGCCTAAAAAACAGCAGAGAGCACATACATGAACTACAACTCCAGTGTAGGTAAAGACATGTATCATTGATAAAAGATAACAAAAATAAAACAAAATACAGATGAATCGAACTTCCTACAAGCTACCCTTTTGTGTCAAAGGTGTCACAGCTAACAAAACAGAATACAATATAGTACAATAGAAATACCCCATGTGTTTACTTTTATGTCTGCAGTTTCATGTTTCATAAAAGTAGGTTCTGCTTTTTTCATTTCTGGAGTGAAAATGTTTTATTTGATCTTCTGCGGTTCTTCTACTGTGTCTCTCCAGGCATTGCAGTGTGCAATATCCCCTCAGCGGCGGTGGAAGAAACCGCAGACTCCACACTATGTCACATCCTAAACCTGTACCGACGAAACACCTGGCTCTACCAGGCTCTCCGGGAGGGCACGCGGGTCCAGAGTGTGGAGCAGATCCGAGAAGTGGCATCAGGAGCGGCCAGGATCCGAGGAGAGACGCTCGGTCTCATTGGTTTCGGTGAGCTCTAGTGATTTGAATCTCTAGACACTGAAGGAGGAGTGTGAGTAGTGCTTGATAGTCCAGGGGCCAAGCCATATTTTGGTACCACCTAAGGTGACCGTAAAGTTTTTGTATTTTTGTCTTCCTACATGTCTCTAGTTCATATTTTGGTATGATACATCTTCCAATTCAGTAGCTTAATGGCAGTTATCACTATCTACCGGCTAATGTATCCGGTAGGAGACACAAAGTAGAATCTTTGTGTCTCCTACCGGAAATACAACCGGGCATCAAATTATTGCGACAAAAAACAAAATATATCCATTTATTCAAGGCTTCATGGGGTGTGCAATTGATGAAAATAAATCATTTTTTGGGTGAACTCCTCCTTTAAGTTTCCCAGGGGGACTCTCTACCCATTCAGCTATGACCACCCTAGACCGAAGGAGGGTCAACTTTTACAAGCTTATGGAAAGCAGTCTTTTTGCAAACACCAAAAATCTGAGAAGTTATCAATTGCACACCCCATGAAGCCTTGAATACATGGATATATTTTGTTTTTTGTCGCAATAATTTGATGCCCGGGTGTATTTCCGGTAGGAGACACAAAGATTCTATTTTGTGTCTCCTACCGGATACATTAGCCGATAGGTAGTGATAACTGCCATTAAGCTACTGAATTGGAAGATGTATCATACCAAAATATAAACTAGAGACATGTAGGAAGACAAAAATACAAAAACTTTACGGTCACCTTAGGTGGTACCAATTTGTGAAAATATCAGTGTTGGCCCCTGGACTATGAGGGCTAGAAAACCCAATTACAATTTAACATGGAATATTCTGCTAGAGAAGAAGCTCAGATGAATCTCTTTGTCATCTTAAGTTTTAGTTTACTTGGCTCTTTATTACAAAAGCCCTTTTTACATGTTCTCCTCTTCAGTTAAATGAAAAGCAGCTTGTTGTTATAAAACCCCACAAGCCTGTGTTATTCATTGTAGTACTCAATTCCAGTGAGGAATGCTAGCCAATATTAATGTTAATGTTCCAGGTGGTTAGAGCTTATTTTGTAGTACATCTGCTGTCATATTACACCCAGTGTAATTAGAAAGATTGTTAATTTGAATACCCCTCTGAGACATGTATAAAAAATGAATAAGGGGCAGCAGAAAGGAATAGATTGGCTAAGGCTAAGGTAAATTCTTCTGGGAAAAAAAGATGGGAAAAATCAAACATTTTCAAGGTGACTTTCCAACGATTTCTTTGGTTCCACCTCATCTCTTTCCAGGGCGTTCGGGCCAGGCGGTGGCGGTGCGGGCCAAGGTGTTTGGCTTCAATGTCCTCTTCTACGACCCCTACCTACAGGACGGCCTGGAGCGCTCGCTGGGCGTCCAGCGCGTCTACACCTTGCAGGACCTGCTCTACCAGAGCGACTGCGTCTCCCTGCACTGCAACTTGAACGAGCACAACCACCACCTCATCAATGATTTCACCATCAAACAGGTATCGAGGAAACCGGGGGTATCGAGGGGTGCACGTCGACTGGAGTAATGGTTCTCAAACCTTTTTTGGCTTCAGTGCCCGACTACAACATTTTGCTTAGAGAACTGCAGGAGAAAAACTTGTCTAGCATTTAATGCTATGAATGAATGATACCATTAATTTGAAGAATACAACATTACAAACAATACATGGAGTGAAAGAGTTGCAATTAGTGCATTTCAATTAGTCCAGTTCTTATGTAAATATATTCCAAATAAAACCGCATAACAGCAAATAAGAATTGCTTTGCATTCAATAACAGTTGCGCTAGTCCAGTTCTTGATTTTACTTAGTTTAACACTTTACAGATCAGCAGGTTCAGATAGTTTGTCAATGTTTTATCATTAAACATAACAGTAAAATATCTTTTCCCAGTTTCCACTTTTTATCAAGTACTGTCCCCCCCTGTAGTACCTCCATGTACTCCCAGGGGAACACATACCTCCATTTGAGAATTGGAGGTATGTGGAATTAATTGAACAAATGGAACGAATGGTCCAGGAAGGATTGACTTGGTTACACTTATACAGGAGTATTTTACTATGTATGTACACATGCCTGGATACTCACCCAGGCATGCATGTGAGAGGACACACGCTCTTATGGATTTTGTTTGATAGATTTTTTTCATGGTACACTGATACAGTCCAATAGTCATCTATTGATCTCCGCTGCCATCTGCAGTCTCATCTGTGAACACCATGCTCTGTTCAACTTCCAATTCCATTTGTTTTCTTTCATTGGCCCATGGAGCTCTGTAGGGTCTGCATAATTCACAAGCAATTGTGCCATGCGTGTGCCTCTTCCCTGATTCTACTGATATGTGCTTCCATTGCCAAGATACAGTAAAATTGAAGGGATTATCGTCCAGTTCCCATTGTTTGCTTCTCTTACAAATAGAAGTATTCTTGATCTTTGTTTACCATGTTAGTTTTTTTGGGCAACATTTGTGCTTTGTGTTTTGTTTCTGTTTTTACATTTTGTTTTTTGTTTTCCTTTTTTTCTCCACAATATATAACCTGATTACAAGCACCTTTGAGGTATCATGGCTTAAAGGCCACAGTCAGACTTGAGAGCTCACATAGCCAAGAACTGACTGGCTTAATGCATTTGTGTGTGCGTCTGTGTGTGTTTGCGTGTAGATGCGTCAGGGTGCTTTCCTGGTCAACTCAGCACGGGGGGGCTTGGTGGATGAGAAGGCCCTGGCCCAGGCTCTGAAGGAGGGGAGGATACGGGGCGCTGCCCTGGACGTTCACGAGTCAGAGCCTTTCAGGTGGATAACTTCACAACCATCCATGTCATGACTCTTTAACCACTTAAAACCACTTTTTTCAGCATTAATAATGAGAAGGTTACATATATACAGCAATAGGGAATATACATAGAATTTATACCGTTTGTTAATTTCTCATGAAAAACTCTATTACAGGATTCCAAATTTGAGTGAAAATGTGAGTCTTGTTATAGCTTGAAAACCTCAGCTTTTCCAACACATTCATCAACTCTCTTATCCAGATCTCATACAGTACGTTGGTACATAGTCTAACTTCCAGTTAAGGAGAATATCTTTTTTGCTACAACCATACCCATAGAAATGGGTTAGCTTGAGATATTTTCGCTGAATGTTCGCCCCACAATAGAGACGTTAGGGTTCATGTGATTAATGAACCGACAGTGAACCGACAGTGAACCATCATATTGAGTGGATCTAATTCAGTTGAATGGGTTAACACATGTAAACTTGGGCTAGATAGGGACGACAACAACAAATGAACAAAGGAAAAAACGGGCAATGGATTGAATATTTGGACTGAAATAATGCAGTTCCAACAAAAATAGTGCCAATAGTGAAATTATTTTAGCTAAATCTTATTTAGCTAAAATAATTAGTGGCAAAGAAAATTATTTCAGCTAAATAAGAATAGTGGCAAAGAAATTATTTCAGCTAAATAAGAATAGTGGCAAACAATCCAGCAGCACGCAAAGCCTAATTAGGCAGAAATCAGTGGAGTCATTATTGTTTCTTTTCCCCTCTTTCCCATCTGTTTCTTTCTTCCACTATCTCTTGTACCCTCTCTTTCCCTTTGTCTCTCTCACTCTCCGTCTCCCTTCCTTTCTTTGAATAGTTTCAGCCAGGGTCCTCTAAAGGATGCCCCTAACCTGATTTGTACCCCCCACACCGCCTGGTACAGTGAACAGGCCTCACTGGAGATGAGAGAGGCAGCCGCCACTGAGATACGTCGAGCCATCACCGGTACGCACGCTCTCTAACATGCACACACACACACACAAACACACACACACACACACACACACACACACACACACACACACACACACACACACACGTGCACACACGCACGCAAACCTCTCTACTTCACTGACTCGGAGTTGTGCATGAATTGACGGTGGCACCCGGGGAGTATAATTCATCTGGTTGTCTGTTTAATCTCTGACAATGCAGGCCGGATCCCCGACAGCCTACGGAACTGTGTTAACAAAGAGTTCTTTGTCACCACGGCACCCTGGGGAGTGATGGAGCAGCAACAGCAAATGCACCCTGAGCTCAACGGCGCCACCTATAGGTATGGAATGGAATTTACAATGTGACCCGATGGGTCACTGAAGCAGCACAGGGCTCATCTACCAGTCTCCCTGCTGTTCACTAGATATCTACTCTTATTGAACTGTTAAGGTATGGAGAAGAGGTGGAAAGAACCCAGTAATCTACATGTTCACATTTCTATCTGTGTTTGTGTTTGTCACAGTTCTATCTTTTGGGTGTTATATTAGGGTGGGCTCTCTCATTATGCCTGCCAAAATGAAATGTGATCCCCTTGTTAGTTTAGGCTGTTCATCTCACAGTCTCTATATTGTCTCAACCGGACTGAATTGCTTCTCTCACACAGCCGAGTGAACCAAACCATGGTACAGGCCATAGCAACGGGGGGAATGCAAGACAAATTATATACCTAATTCTCAACCAGGTAAATGAATTCTACCACTGTGTTGGCCCACAGGCCAAGGCCTACCTGTAATATTTAACGAAAAGCAAAGCAATAGCCCTTTTCTCACACTGTACTTTACCTACTCACCCCCCCCCCCCCTCATTGGATCCCCCAAACCCCCATGCTAAAACAGAAAGATGGAAATAACGCATGTGAAAGCATCACTTAAAAAAAAAAGACACACGTGTAGTTTGCATCTGCAGTTACTATGCTATTATCCATAGAGACTTGCAATCTGAGTGTACTCCAGCTCACATTTCTAGAGTGCAAAAGGAAGAAATGTCTGCATGCACTGAAAAGAAATAAGCTCCCAGTATTCATGGTTATAAGTCTATAGACCTTCACCAGGCATGACCCCTTGATACCACCCATGCACATATTTCTTCCTTTTGTAGTTATTTCCTTATACCTTATTCTGCACCTGAATTGGGTTGGATGTACACAGTGTGTACTACACACCAGTTCACTCTTTTTCTCATACATTTCTAAACTGCCTACATTTCAAGCAACCGATAAGACGTAGTGCAAGGACAAATGTCAAAGCCACAATTCCCTGACAATAAATGTAATCAATAGTCCTGTGACCTTAGAATGTTTACACACAGTGTCTCTCTCTCACACACACACACGCACGCACACACGCACGCACGCACACACACACACACACACACACACACACACACACACACACACACACACACACACACACACACACACACACACACACACACACACACACACACACACACACACACACACACACACACACACACACACACACATTATATATAGTATATAGATGCTGTGTGTGTGTGTGTGTGTGTGTGTGTGTGTGTGTGTGTGTGTACACACACACACACACACACACACACACACACACACACACACACACACACACACACACACACACACACACACACACACACACACACACACAGAGGGAAAGAAATGAAAGGGATGGAGGGTGGGATTCTTTCAAGCGATATTGTTTAAGACAAAGTGACTAGTGACTTTGCTTTCTTGACTGTGGTTGGAAGGTCATTCTGCTGCTTTCAAGCTGGGTGGAACAAAGAGTTGTGTGGTTAAGTGATCAAATGAGCAGGTTTCTGATGGGAAGGCAGAGCCCCTAGTGAGAAGTTTTATTTCTCCCTTATTTAAAAAGGACGTCCTGTTGAGATGTAAGCTCTCTTTTACAAGGCTACACAATGTACAGTTACTATTGTAAAGCACAGGTTATAGTATATTCAATGGGGACCCAATCTACAGAAAACTACAACACTCTTCCTGCAAACAATTCTGTTTCAGAGATTTACAGAAATGCTGTAGATAAGGTCTTGTAACCCTTCCATGTATTTAGAGAAAGTGGTCTTTCCAAGTTCAGATTAGTACTCTGGGTACTTTGAGAGGTATCTACCGACCTAGCATGGTAGGAAAGTACTCTATAAAGATCGGGAGGACTTAAAACTTCCCTAGGATGGACTTAAATATAAAGATGTAAATACAGTATAACTGGTGTGTAATATCCTAATTTATACTGATCTACATGCTCTCAACACGTCGCAATGCGGGGGGAAAAAATCCTTTCTCTCCATCCACTACCATTGAAATAATGGGGTTTTCAGTTGCTTCGTATTGATATTAAGTGTATTCAATTCTGATTTTAAACTTGGTCTCAGTAAAAAGGAACATCTCAGGTGCAGTATAGTGACTGGGCATAAATTAATGTTTTAGCAAATTCCACATAAACAACCATAAGGGGGAACCAGGGTAGAACAAGGCAGAAAGAGCCTGCTGGTTAGTCAGTCAGGGACCAATCAGAAGGCTGACAATGGGTCAATTATGAATCGGGCATAAGCCACGTGGCATTAGTAACAAAGCTCAGGGATGCATAGTACTTGGCATTCGTAACGAAGCTCAGGGATGCGTAATAAACACAAAAGCGGGGAAGAGGCAGCATTCATATACATTATTTCACCATAATCCATTATAGACAGAAATGTAGCTTGAACAAGTTTCTTTCTAGCCCCAAAACAAAAACATTGCTTGTAAAAAAAAAACACATATCCAATTAAAAGAGAGCTTTTCGTCCAACCATTGGCCAAGATACTTGTGGCTGTGATAAGGACCTTGCACGACAGTTGCCTGTAAAATATTTACACCTCATGCAGTTTTGATTTAAATCTCATAACTCAATTCAGACATTATGCAAATAATCTTGCTAGGAATATTAGTTTCTTTCTTTCTTTTTCATATCCCTGTCCTCTCCCAGACTCCATACTTATAGGTATTCTTTAACTACTTAAGCCTGATTTATACTTCGCATTCGACGGTGTCGTTTGACAAAAATAACATCTACATGCTCACAATACGTACGACAGAGTTCATATTAAGCATATAGGCCAAGGCCTTATTTGATCATTTTTGCCGATAATGACATGCCCAAAATGGGGGCGCCAGGCTTAATGTGGTTAAGGAATCCATTATTGCATTTAGTACTAAAGTATCACTTGACATTTTCAACCTTGCACCATTTCTGAATACCATTGCTTAGAGAACCAAGAGTTTATTTAAGAAATAATATTAATAATAATTATAATAGCTTGAATTTATATTGGTTTCTCAGGAGCAACACATGGTTTCTTTTTTTATTCCCATTTGTCATTTTTGAATTGGAAAACCTTTTAAAATGTAATTTGGGTTCCTGTTATTCCTTTATACCTGAAAAACAGAGTTGTCTCCACATTCCCATTTAACAGCTCATACTGTAATTAGGTGCTTGAGTTTCAGGTTCATATTTTCACAGTGAAAATATTTTCTAATGGTTTTGTAGGCAAAGGTTTGACCAGCTATGCTCATTAATTTAGTTTTGACATTAATTAACAATATATTTCCAATATATAGATTATATATATTATTGAATGTTGTTTTTCCAAAAGAAAAAGAGTGAGAGAGAGAGAGATCTATAATCAAGCTTGTGGTTGTGGCTCCCATCATGCCCACTGACTGTGTCCATGTTGCAGGTACCCCCCTGGTGTGGTGGGCGTAGCTCCCGGAGGGACCCCTGGGCCGATGGAAGGGATGGTGCCCGGGGGGGTGCCTATCACCCACGCTCTGCCCTCCGGTACCCACCCCTCACAGGCCCCCTCCCCCAACCAACCCTCCAAACACGGCGACCCCATGAGAGAGCGCATGACCGAGCCGTAAGGACTGCTGGGAATGGCAAGGGGCTAATACTACCCATGTTGTGTACCATACCAACAATGCCCACCAACACACCCATCCACCCAGCCACCTGCACCTACTGTACCAGCAGCCTGTCCGCTGGCACAGCATTTCATTCGGTTTTTTGTATGAAACCACCTGACCCACGTGAGGACAGTGGATATTACACATGCGCTGCCACTCCAAGGCTGGGGCTGACATTCGAACTCATGCTCTGAAGTTCTGAACTCTTTTTCATCCCCTTTGTATGTTATCTTTTGTTTTTTTTATTTGGTTTAAGTGTTACCATTAGTTTGTTTTTGTTTTTTTTTGTTTTTGTTTAGTTTTTTACATTTTGCCAGAAGGGTCTACTTTGGGACAAGTTGATGACACCCTCCCTGGCGTATCTACCAATGGGAGAGCTTGGAAGGACAATGACTTCACGTTACTGGCCAGCCTCCTTTCCCTATCCTGCCCTCACTTTGTACTTAAAGCTTGTGCATTTGTGTTATTTTCTCCATTATTATTAATTCTGTTTATCTTATATTATCTGTCCCTGTTTAAAATGAATATCCTGTCCCTTTGGTCTTTGGTGTGAGAAAATGAATGACGTTAAGGTTACACATATTTATCAGACAGCTAGGAAAAGTCAGCTGAGGTGGCGTTGGCATTTTCCTTTAGAAATCTGAGCCCAATTATTGCCCATCTCTCACCCCGTTTGGAAGGTGGACCCTGAATGTAAAGAACATATAAGGCAATGTGTGGGGAGAGCATTCTGGCCCATGAGCTAAGTTGCCCATTTAAACCAAAACAATAAATGAAGGACTGCCATTAGTAGTTAGTTGGATATTGTATGTTCAGTGATGGTCACCTCAAGTTAATATTTGCTGTTGTGATTTATCAAACTCTTGAACTGACATTCAGTACTGATAGCATTTAATAATTTTCATTGAGTATATCTGGAAAATATCTGGATGAAAACAAGCGATATAGCAGCAGTAGGAAACCAGCCAGGCAGGTAGGACATGGTTTGGAAAAACAAGAGTAGATCTCTTACTGACTCAGGAAAAGAAAAAAAAACTTTCCAGTACCCCACCCACCCCGCCCCATTCTGTCTGAATCAGAACAGACAAAAGCAAATGGCAAGACTGTATTATTGCTTTCCATGTCTCTCAACCCTTTTCTCCATTGTGGTATTTTTATATATCAAATGTATGTTTTTTGGTGTTTCAAGATTTTACAGTCCTGTTAGATTTGTATTGCCTTGTGAAATGTTCTTATAATCATAGTCTCACGTGAGCTGCCCTCTCCTCCTTATGGTTTTGTCCTTTTGTTTTCCGCTCTAATGAAAGCCAGCTGGAGCGCTGGGTGACATCGCGACCTCCGCGAGCAGCAGCGACATCCGCCCTTGTAGAGCCGTGATGTTAGCAAGAGAAAGGCTGTTAGCAGATTGTTTGGTTTTTAGTGTATTTGTATTTGTTTCTTGTACACGGTGAACATATAGCATACGATGCAGTTCAAACATTAAATAAAACATACTGTTCTAATGATGGGCTTTGATACGTTTGTGCACATGCAGTTTTGTAACTGTTGGCGCAGTTAGCCGACACATGTTTGTGGCCTATAGCCCCAGTTTTGTATGTGGTTCTTTATAGTTGATATCTCACATAGCTTTCCATGTTAACAGATTTTTGAAGATCTATTGCAAAAAGTAAACTATGCATTTAATTTAAAGCAATACAAGGTTGGTCCAAAAATACAGATTTTTTGCAACCTCTGCTGGTCACTACAGTCATTGCAGATATTTAGCGGAGTCCTGCATTACCCAGAATTCCAGCGTTTCAAAAAGCGTTCTTTTAATTGTTTTATACTATCTGCGGATCGTTTCTCTTAGCCAGTGGAGCTTTAGTTACCGTGAGCTGTGTTTTCTTTTGCTGTTGTTTTTCCATCTTCAAATCCTATAATGTCTTAACTCATTGAGTGCCATTAAAGGGACATTTCGCCGATTTTGCAACCAGATCTTCTTTTAATGAAGTTTAGGACTCAATTATTATTATTTTTGTGCATAATCTGTGTTTTTAGATATCTAGTAATCTTTGAATATATCGTGACGTTATTTACGTCACGACCATATGGTCTCATTCTTTTCCGCACTACAGTACATGTTGTCTCGACGCGTCTCAGTCAGACCAGCTCCAAAGACAGCCCCCAAGATTTGGTCCAACCTTGAACCGTCTTGGACTCCACCCCATAGAGTTCTAAATAATCCCCACCCCTTTAGCTGCAGAGTGACGCATTACTTTACCTGAGTTACATCTTCTGATAGTTGTACTTGAATGTTGACATGAAATAATAATCCTGTTTAGTGTTTCATAAGCGCAAGCGTGAAATAATCCAAATACAACGTGGGGCGACGCGACTGTAAACAAACACTGTGAAAGGCTAGGATCATAATATCAAGGATTCGACAGTTATGTCACTAGTACACGGAAGTAGAACAGCTAAAGATACCAAGGATTTGTCAGTGATGTGACATCACTAACGAATCCTTGGACATGAAGGATGACTTCCAGTGTTGCCAGATATTGTGAGAGAAATAAGCAACCAGGTCTATGAAAACAAGCCCAAAAGAAGATAACTAGACCAAGAGCACTTTACCTAGACATGGGATATTATATATTTGAAAATTGCCGATCTACAAGCTTACAACGCTTCGTGACCCATTGTGAGCTTGTAGATCTGCTATTTACAAAAAAAATCTTGAGGGGGAAAAAGTGCAAAATGTGGAATATTTTTTACACATATTTGTTAGGGGCTCCCTGGCACAAATTATAATTTCAGATGGGGGTCTGTGGAAAAATACATGAACATGTTTGAGAACCACTGGTTTAAACAACAATCAAAACATTTGGAAACAAGCCCAAATATCAACTACATTTTAGAAAGAAGCCGCTTATAACACATGGGGTGCCAGTTTTTTTTTAAAAACAGAGTACACTGAGTGCCAGGATTTTTAACCATTTTTGAGGAGCAGAGATACAGGCTTTTGAAGTCATAAGTTAACCAGGAAGAGGATTGGAGTCTAAATCTTCGGAAAATGATATCTCCTGGTGCTGTGAAGGAAAAAAAACGTATATACGGTTTTGGCACTCCATGGTTGTATTCCCAAAACCGTATATATACGGATAATAAGCAGACATGGCAACACTGGCATGCTGTTTGTATGTTGTTGTTGGAGATCACACCCACATGCAACTTCCAAGGAGGGGCAGTGCACCAAAGCATTATGGTCATTGTAGTAATGCAGCAGTCCAGTCAAACCTTAGTCAAACACACAGATTTCATTATTTTTCTGGCCATAGGGTGCAAATTTTAAATTGTGCTACTGTTATCTACTACAAATACTATTACCATTGAGTGATTGCAGTTTCTTCCAGGGGTGAAATGCTCCTTTAACGTGTTTCACGTGTTTTTACCGCTATGGCTCAACGTGCCAATGACGTGTTTTTGAAAAATTAGTAAAAAATAAAATAAAAAATAAACTTTTTTTTTTTTTTTTTTTGAAAAACATGTTCAGAACCCAAGATATCATCATCTGAAGATTTGCAGCTCCATCCACTCATTGTTTAACTTAGAATTGAAAAAGGCTGTATCTCGCTTCCTAAGCACTTTTTGTTTTCTGTGAAAAAAACGCTGGCACTAGGACAACATAATATAGAAATAATTTTTGTTTATTCGTTTTTGTTCTTTTACATACTCATAGGTAGTAAAATTGAGTGCCAGAATTGCCAAACGTTTTAAAAAAAAGAATAATTCTGGCACTCAATGAGTTAAAAACAGTGTGAGATTCCTTTTTGTTAATAGCGCTGGCCAAACAGGAAACCGCTGCATTTGCGTTTTCCGGCCGGATGACGTAATTTTCGCGGGAAGGGCGCCCCACCACACTTTCAATAGAAAATATAATAGAAAAGGCTTTCGGGGGTGAAATTCATGGAGTGGGTGTTGTGAAACATTTGCCACTCACAAAAGATGTAACTTTATTTTTTTTGAAAAAGTTACCTATTATAGCTTTAAGCACTTAAGATGATTGCCTGTTAGTGGTTAATATGAGGTTTTTGTAGGACAATAATGCTATTAAACTAGGATTGCACTCAGTAGACTACAATTGTCAAGATACACCATGGACAGACTGACAGACAGACAGACACACACTCACACAGACATTTTCCCACCAATTTATGATGATAATGATATGCCATTTTACTGTCATAGTATAGCTACTACAAGTAGTAGTCATAAACATGAACTTGAAGGGTAAATCTGTGTAAATCTGGGTCAACGCGTCGCGAACACTCCGGTACGGGGCTCCCTGGCACAAAACATTTTCATATGGGGGTTAGGGACAAATACATATTAATTTGGGGGTCCATGACATCAAAATAATTGAGAACCACTGGTTAAAATAATTTTAAAATTGTGAAGCGAGGCCAAATAATCAACTACACGTTAGAATCCCAGAAATCCCAACAAACCGCAACCCGCAACTACCAATATTTACAAGCAACTTCATAGAAAAATAAGCCCAAAGTCACTTATAATAAGTGGACATGGGAACTGGTTTCTGGCTCTCCAGTATCGCATACTTTGTGCACTTTAGAAGGCTCAATAAATGTATACAGTGTACACATCGAAAAGCAACGCAGCAGAAAACAATGTGTGATATGTCTTATTTTATTGTCCAGAAGCAATTACTTTACAAAGGTCTCAGTCATTCAGAATTATGTTGATCATGAGCTGGTCCACCGGGCGCTCATTAACTTCAATGCATTCCACCGAACTCAAGGCTGTAGTCTGGCACCCATGGTGCGACAAATCTACCGTCTGGAATTGCATGACAGCGAAAATGACGTAGATGACCCTATCTTCTTTCCATGTACCTTGCCTCAGACCAGGAAGAGGACATGGCAAGTATGTGTGTTTGTTTAGTGATGTGGTGAGCTTTAAACTGTGGAGATTAATAAAGTGGTTATGTTTCAACCAACCAATTGTATCTGTGTTTGTAAAAATTAAATGAATATGAAATGAATGTTGATAAGAAAATGTAATGGAGATCTGTTACAAAGGTCATGGTGAATATATTGCAATAGTAACATATTGGAATAGTGAATATGTTGCAGCATGAAATAGGTATTATGATAAAAATGCATATGGTAAACAGAAAATAATGAATATGAAAAATATAATGGAACATGTGAGGCTATAAAGGTAAAGTGGGAAAGGCAGTCTCTGTCTTTACATTGGACATAAATATCATTTTAATAATAGTCATAAAGCTACTAATATAGACTGAAGTAATTAAAGTGGGTCATGTTTGCATGTTTGGAATTGTAACAACTGAAATCAATAATATATCAGTATTCCGGCCACATTAAGTGAAGGAGGGGGTTGCATGCAGTATATGGCCCCCAGGTTGGCAATTGTCAATGTTTCTAACCCATTGACATGGTGAGACATTATCGTGGCCGGGAATCAAACCCCAGACTTGCTACTTTGTAGGTGGGCTCTCTACCCATTCAGCTATGGTAACTTTTTTAATCATCCCAGTGGATCTCAAATATTTACATGTCACAGACCCCGAAAATGGATACTTGGCAATCTGAAAAGCATTTTGTGACGGGAAGGCCCCAAACGGAAGAGTTGTGTTTAAAACCTTGAAAAGTATTCAAAATGTGTCATTAAATAGACAATTTATTCAAATATGTAAATATACACGATTCACATATGCAAAGTACAAAAGTATTCACATTAAAATATACTTAAGTGCTGAAAGTAAAAGTACTCATTTTGCAGAATATCCCATTTCACAAGTTTCCAAATGTGTAAAAATGCTTTGAAAACAACAGATCTACAAGCTCACAACCCATTGTGAGCTTGTAGATTTCAAATAGCCTAAGTAGTAAGTATGCATAGGACGGTAGTGGTTAATGCATGTTTTGTAATCATATTAAACATCTATAAAGTAACTAGTAACTAAAGCTTTCAAGTAATTGTGGTGAAGTAAAAGTACAATATTTGCCTCTGAGATGTAGTGGAGTAGAAGTAAAAGTATTGAAAATACTCAAATAAAGTACAAATACCTCAAAATTGTACGTAAGTACAGGAGTACATGTACTTAGTTACTTTACACCGCTGCTCTGCACAGGTGAAGATGATTTAGTGTTGATGAGTAAAAGTGGGGATCTATTCACTCTGCAGGATGAAGATCCGGTCAGAAAACGCAAATGGTTTGTCCATGTGACGTTCGTTTGAACGTGTTCAACGCACCGGATCCAGTAGGCGGGGCTTTAAACCGGATGTGAATACAGATTTAAAAATAGACGCAAGCGCACTACGTCTGCTTTCAAACATTTTAGCTTGCACCACGTCGCACCGCTCTGCTGAAGGTAATGTTTGATTTATATCTAAAGTTTAAACACTCACTGTGTGGGGGTTTGTAGATCTAACCCTGCCATATGTTCATGTGTGTTTATAAATCTACTTTAGTCTTGGATCAAGACGGCCCGTCAGGGATTGTATTATTTATGGTGATCGAGTCTGATGTTTGTTGGTAGTTTCAAACTGATCATAAATCCTCATAAATGAACCCAATCCAACATATAAAGTGTTTAAACACAAAGACACGGATGTTACCCGTCCATACGGGTCTGTTGTGTTCCGTAATATTACGTAGAGTTTAATAAAGACGCGTCTTAGTCCCGTGTGCGTCTGAACGCCGTTCTAGTTCCACATTTACATGGACATTTACCTGCTGCAACAGCCACTTTACCAAATAGTTTGTGGTTCTGTGTTTAAGGCTCGTGCGTCTATACTTATGTATGCATTGTAAATATAAAGTGATTATCTTAAAGCCACAGATGTTATCCATACATACGGGGTGTTGGTGTTCAGTTAATGTTCAGTATAGATTAATAAATAAGTGTTTTAATCCCCTCTGTGGATGAACGTCATTGTATTTCCTGGATTACATGGGGTGTAATATCGGTGTTCACCTGCAACAGCGCCACTTACACCCATTGAATGATATATATACAGTGATGTTCAGACAGACCAGATTGAAACATTTATTTATCGAATAATGCAGAATATTACCGAACATAAAGGGTCTGTATGGTGGGATAACATCTGTGGCTTTGGGATAGACACGTTATATTTAGAGTAACATACATTTATCAAGATGTTTGAGACTTTAACATGGAACCAACTAACAAACACTATTTTTGGAGAGTGTTAAGAATGTCAAAGATAGGATAATGATGATAATGTCATTTTATTTGTACAGCACTTTTCACATTTCGTACTTTTCATGAAATATCTAGAACAAAACAAATGTAAAAGCCTAAGGATAGAGATTAAACTGAGCTAAATTGTAACATAAGATAAATAACACTCAGGCAGGATAATAAGTAATCTAAACTAAATATCGATATCAAAATCGATTAGAAATCTGAGTCTTGATCTAAGGCTAAGATGAAACTATAATATCGTCTCTATCGGGAGGAAACCATAGAATGTCCCAAACTGTTACTTTTCAGGATTAAAAAAATGGCAAAAGTAGCAGATCTACAAGCTCAAAACGTGTTGCTTTGTGCCACGTTTCAAGCTTGTAGATCTGCTACTGTTGATGGTACTACTTGAAAATGTGTCCACATTTTTCAATATGTTTTTTTAAAGCGAACATTTTTAACACTAATATTTGCTTCTGGGGGGATTCTACAAATGTCTTCTAAATCAGTGGTTCTCAAACTTTTTCGTGCCAAGGACCCCCAAATAGACATTTATTAGCCCGCGGACCCCCATTTGAAAAGATAAGCCAGGGACCCCCATAATAGAAGATTTTTACGGCTCTCTAGCAGTGATTTTCAACCATTTTAAATTTCAAAGACCCCCAGTTTGACATGCATTAGGGCTACAGACCCCCATTTAATGGCATGTATGTCTCTGGGACCCCAATTCATATTGTAAAATCAATGTTGATTTAACTCTGAGAGTGTACAAATGGAACCAAATGGACCCGTTAGGGTCCATTTGGTTCCATTTGTACACTCTCAGAGTTACAGACCCATAAGGGTCCATTTGGTCCCTGTCCATCATTTAGCTGGGGACCCCCTGGAACCCCCTCAAGTACCCCTGGGGGTCCCCGGACCCCACTTTGAGAACCAATGTTCTAAATCATACGTTTTTTGAAAAAAACTTATGTTGCTATAATCAAACTTTTTCATGTCAAGGACAAGGACCACCCAAAATGATATGTATATTTGTTCCAGGGACCCCCCAGAAGCAAAAATTTGAGTAAAAGAAATTCAGAAATTTTCACAATTTAAAAAAAAATAGCAGATATGCAGGCTCATAGCGCCGCACTCGGTGAGCTTGTAGATCTGCTATTTTTGAATAGCCAAAGTGTAAGATAATGGTTAAAGTGTTTACACTGACGCGTTCCCGGTCTTAAAGGGTTAACACTATAGCATACATGGGCAACTGGCGGCCCGGGGGCCACACGCGGCCCTCACCTTAACTTAATGCGGCCCGCAGGTTAATAGTGATATATGTTATTGATTTCAGCTGTTCCAATTCCAAACATGCAATCATGACCCGCTTTAATTACTCCAGTCTATATTATTAGTTCAATGACTTTATATCCAATGTATTTGTATTTAAGTTCATAAAGTTAACTTAATTATAAGCAAATCCGTTTGAAATTAAATTAAAAAAAAAACTGTCAGGATTCCAATTCCAAAATAGCTGATCTACAAGCTCAAAACGCGTCGCGATGCGACGCGCTTTGAGCTTGTAGATCAGCTATTTTTTGCTACTTTTGTGTGACATACTAGAATGACGAATTTAATTTACAAAAAAAGTAAAAATATGGAGATAAGAGGCGTCTGCCCGACAGTAACAATAATATGCAATGTGTCCCTCTGGAAATATAGTGGCCCTATACACCATCAAAGTTGTATCACCCCTGCACTATAGCCTACTTAAAAACTGTATTTTCTATTATTATTGTTATTATTATACAATATATTAAATTTAATGTTGGTATATATCTGTGTCTTGCAGGTTAATCATGTGACCTTCTGCAGAGTGGACTAAATCTACTTCATACAGTGAGTTAAAAACGCTGAGTCATGGCTCCTAGCTATGACTCAGCGTTTGACTCACTGTATGAATGCTTCAGGGAAGGTTCAAAGGATGGACGGAGTCATCAGGAGATAGCTGGTAATAGAGTGTCTGTAACTCAGGACAAGGGGCTTGAAGATGGAACCTCGTTGGCGTCGACGCAACAACGAGGCCCTGAGAGCTGAAACGTATAACGGTGCCAACGAACGTTCTCCGTTTGAGATACAAGGCGTACGGTGCTCGGGACGTGGTGCCATACAACCTACGCGGCTCTATTAATACCAGCTATCTTCAACCACGCGGCAGGAGGCCCCACACGGTACGTACCTGGATCACACCTGGCCAGCAGTGGTGGAAAGTAACTAGGTGCATTTACTTGAGTACTGTATTAAGTGCAATTTCAAGGGATTTGTACTTTCCTTGAGTATTTCCAAATTTCAATACTTTTACTTTTACTCCACTACATCTCGGATCCAAATATTGTACTTATTACTTCACTACATTTATTTGAAAACTTTATTTTAGTTACTTTGTAGATTTTTACTATAATTAAGAAAAACAATTATTAACCACTTAAGCCCTATATACATTTTGGCCATTTGAAATTAGCCGATCTACAAGCTCACAATGCGATGCGACGCATTGTGAGCATTGTGAGCTTGTAGATCGGCTATTTTTAAAAGATTTTAATATATTTTGAAAACTTTTGAAACGGGATATTCTACATAATGAGTACTTTTTATTTTTGGTACTTCAAGTACATTTTGATACCTGTACCTTTGTACTTTTACTCAAGTGAATTTTGAATTCTGGACTTTAACTTGTAACAGAGTATTTCTACATTGCAGTAGTGATACTTTTACTTAAGTAAAAACAAATCAGTATTTTCTTCCACCACTGCTGGCCATTATAAACTAGGGCTGTGTCACCATTACAAAATGGAAGATTCATTGTCACATGATTGATTGCGATCAAAGATTTAATTGTGTTTGACGTTGAGCATGGGAACATTATGAATACAAATGTAATTTATTTTTGGCTTTTAGGGCTTCGTAAACAAAAGTTGCACAAGGTAGATATGACACATAATATACATAATTTAATTACAACAAATACATTCATAGTGGGATTAGCAGAGTGGAAATAGCCAATCTACAAGCTCAGAACGTGTCGCATCGCAACACGTTTTGAGCTGGTAGATCTGCTATTTCCACAAAATGTTTGAAAATATATGAACATTATTAACATGGTAATGATTATGACGATTATGCAAAACATAATTGCAAATTCAAATAATTGCAATTAGGCTATTGCGTAATAATTGTGACCGGTCTAGTATAAACCCTAGGGTTTATACTCATGGTAACTGATGACTGGTATCAGACATCACTTTGAGAGCCACTGGTCTAGCGGCTGAGAGCTGAACCAAGACGTCTGGGCTTTTATTTTTAAGCCGAATCCCAACCCTCATCATTCTGCCTCCTCCAGTGTTATGGAGAAATTGGTGACCTGGCAAAAGATGTGTCCATCGTGTCCATCACATGTCAAACATCCAAAGTAAATCACTGCTGTTAGTTCATGAACAGAGTTGCTCTGTTCATAAACAAACGGTTGTTATTTACATTTGGACGTGGTGATGTTTTTGTGAAGTCCACGAGATGGTTGCATGTTTTCTGAAGGTCACCAATTTCACTGTAACACACAACCATGCTGGAGGTAGGAGGCACAAACTGGAGTTTTGGAATCAGCGGCCATATTGGAAATAAATCGGGCCTCTTCCTCATTTCCCTTCACAGGTGTTACCAATGATGCTAATGAAGGCTCTGTTCCGAATGGACCCTTACGGGTGTGTAACTCTTGAGTGTACAGATGGAAACAAATTACAGTCCATTTGGTTCCATTTGTACACTCAGAGTTATGGGTGTCCTTTGTGAACCACTGTGCTACACTAAATAGAACAGAGCCTTCATTTGTATCATTGGTAACGTGGTAATGTGAAGGAAGTAAGGAAGAGGCCAAATGAATATTCATGTGGGGGTCCTTGATATGAAAACATTTGAGAGCCACTGTCTTTAGTTGTTTCTGAAACTTGATGAAATGATAAGCATTGTAGACTTTACTTGAACATGGTGTTTGATACAGGAATAGACGGCACCTCTTTGCTAAATTGGCAATGTTTCTCCCAAAATGTAAAGCAAATGAAGAATTTGCAAAATGTTCTTAAAGCAGGGGTCTTCAACAGGGGGTCCGGGACCCAGAGTTACTACAGGGGGTCCGCCAAATCTTTTTTTACATTAACCACTTGAACCCTAGCATCCCTTTGCTGAGGAGAACTTAAGCCAAAAATAGCAGATCTACAAGCTCACAACGCCTCGCGCTGCAAGGCGTAGTGAGCTTGTAGATCGGCTATTTTTTAGCAAAGAGTTATAGGTGTAGAGGGAAAAAAGAGCAGCAAAAGTTTATCCCAAACACAATTTTATACAATATAGAGGGGGTCCCTGCTTCATCTCTCTCTCAGCTAGGGGGACCTTGGCCTGAAAACGTTGAAGACCCCTGTCTTAAAGGGATAGTTTAAAACAGTGGTTCTCAAACTTTTTCATGTCAAGGACCCCCTAATTGACACTTAGTACCCCGCGGACCCCCATTTGAAAAGATAAGCCAGGGACCCCAATAAGAGAAGGTTTTTACGGCTCTCTAGCAGTGATTCTCAACCATTTTCATTTCAAGGACCCCCCAGTTTGACATGCATTAGGCTACGGACCCCCATCTAGTGGCATTTATACCTCTGGGACCCCAATTCACATTGTAAAACCAATGTCAATTTAACTCAGAGTGTACAAATGGAACCAAATGGACCCGTTAGGGTCCATTTGGTTCCATTTGTACACTCTCTGAGTTACAGACCCATAAGGGTCCATTTGGTTCCTGTCCATCATTTAGCTGGGGACCCCTTGGAACCCCCTCAAGTACCCCTGGGGGTCCCCGGACCCCACTTTGAGAACCAACGGTTTAAAACACTTTTTCCTATGGATTAGTCACCCCATGGAGACATGAATTCATGAATATGTTTTTGTTTTTGTCTCATTCCTAAACCAATAATTTGATGACCGGCAGCGGTTCCGGTAGGAGACACAAAGAGTCTCCTTTGTGCCTACCGGTCCATAATTCAAGGCTCCGTGGGGTGACTAATCGAAAAAAAGGATGTTTTTGGGTGAACTATCCCTTTTTAAGTAATGTAAAGTATACATGATGTGAACATGTACGGGTGGGTACATCATTATCAGACCTAAAACATATGGTTTTATGCCCACAGTGGCTGTAGGCCAGTCAAACATCTTCAAAGCATGTACTTAAAGGAGTAGTTCACCCAAAAAAATACTTATTTTCTATAAATTGCACACCCCATGAAGCCTTGAATTCATGATTTAGTTTTTGTCTAATTACTAAGCCAATAATTTGATGACAGGGTGTATTTCCGGTAGGAGACACAAATAATTGACTTTGTGTCTCCTACCGGATACATTAGCCGGTAGGAGACGGGAATCTAATTATTGGCATAGGAATGCGACAAAAACAAATCCATGAATTCAAGGCTTCATGGCGTGTGCAATTGATAGAAAATAAGTCATTTTGTGGGTGAACTACTCCTTTAAGTTACTTAATTACTTACTTTGAGGAATAGAAATGGCCAATTACACATTGAAGTGCCCACTTTTCCCGGGTGCCCACTCTTCTGGTTACAAAATGTTGATTTATTTTCAAACATGTTCAATGTTCATGTACAATACAATTAAATCCTTAATCACAATTATTTGTGACAATTACTCAAGTAAAATGCCATAATGGTGACACAGCCCTGTCAGTGACCAGCTTATGGCTCTACAGACCATCTTGGCTTCCAAAATGTCACCCTGTAAGGCCTGCTCAACTCAACGTTTTTGTTTTCTTTTTTGTGTCTTTACAGAACACAAAGATGACAAGAAGAAGACGTCCTTAAGTGAAGATGGCAGGAAGGTAGGAACCTTTTGATTGCAGCTGCTGCTTGTTAAGGGGGCTACATGCTACCATATACCATGTATGTGGTCATTTGCGGCGTCTATCGTTTCACGTCATTTGCATTGCGTCATTTGTGGGTAAAGCTTCATCACGTCGGTCCACATCACATAGGACCATGTGCCTTTCTGTGATGTGGATTTATGTGATTTTATTTATTGTTTCACGTAATTTGCGCCCAAAGCTTTGATCACATCGGTCCACATCACATACGACCATATGTGGTTGTAACTTCTCCTCTTTTTCTCTATTCTTTGCTTTAATAAAGCAATAACAAGATTATTTGTTTTTATTTACTTTTGTGTCTGAGTTGTTTGATCGATTTTTTATTTTTGTCTATCTTTCTTTTCACAAACACATTTCTTTCTTCTTGCCTGTCTATTGCACTAGTTCTTCACTAGTGGTTTGTGTGTACAAATGTATGTGATGTGGAGCTATGTGATTTATGTCTGGTATCATTATGGTAGCATGTAGCCCCATTAACACTGTGTTAACAGTCATCTATGCTGTAGGTCTGTGCAAACTAAAAGAGAAAGCAAATGATGTGCGTAGTGTCATTTGCTTCTTAGTGTTTTTCAATTTCATTTGGTGTTGTCTGAGTCGTGGCTGCTGTTCAAGGTAAGTGATAGTAGTGACACGGTCTATCATTGGTTGTCGGGCAGAAACCTTGTATCTATATATATATATATCTCTATATATATATATATCTCTATCTATATATATATATATATATATATATATATATATATATATATAATTTATTTTTTTGTCGTAAATACATTTCTTTACTTGGTCATACCGTGTGACGGTGTCACACACTAAAGCAGTACAAACAGCCGATCTACAAGCTCACAACGCAAAAGATCATGATAATTACATTGGATCCATTGGCACACAGGTTATTTTGTGTCTATTTTAAAAAGTAACAATTTTGGACATACAAGGTTTCTGCCTGACCTCCATACTTTAACTTCCCCTCTTTTCTCTTCATTATTTGCTTGAATAAAGTTATAACTTTTTTTCCTTCTAGTGTGTCTTTGAGTTTTTTACAAATGGAACCAAATGGACCCGTCTCTGGTCCATTTGGTTCTATTTGTAGTACTGACAGTATACGTATCCAGGCTGTTTATGTAATGACAGGGTACAGTATATGTAGGTTTACGCTAAGCTGTATAATATAGTGACAGGGTACAGTATATGTATACTAGGTTGTATAATATAGTATATGTGGCTCTTGGTCACATAGCAAACTCACATAGTTAAACCTATTTGTGCTTTATCTATTTTTGATAGTTAAAAATGTAGCTTTTTTTTGCCCTGTCATAGTATCAACTAAACATTTTTTTTAGCTTTAACTGTAAAATTTGCACTATCAGCGCCGCTTGCGTTGTGTCATTTAACGGGTGGCGGGCCAGCGGTTTGCGTTCAATGCCCGTCATTCGTGAAGAATATGTAAGGGACTGGACCAGTTTTTTTTTTATTGGGTCACAGCCAGCGTTTGTGTGATTTATGTCTCGTAGCATTTCGCGTCATTTGCGTTTTGATTTGATTTGCGTCGCGTCTCAGGATTTCACGTCATATCCGTGCAGGTAAGTCTTCATCACGTCAGCCCACATCACATAAGTCCATGGTGTAGTGTAGTGTAGTGTAGTATGTGATGTGGATTGATGTGATGTATGTGTTGTCATTTCACAACACATGCGGGTAAAAATTACATTTGATTTCACGTCGCTTCCGTCATATGCAGGTAAGTCTTCATCACGTCAGCCCACATCACATATGACCGTACACGGGGGCCGTATGTGATGTGCATTGATGTGATGTATGTCTTGTGTTGTGTCATTTCACAACATATGCGGGTAAAACATCATCACGTTAGTCCACGTCACATATGAACATATGTGGAGGTATGTGATGCATGTCGTCCTTTACGTCGTGTGTCGTTTCGCGTAATTTTATTGCCGTTGTACCGTTTTAGGCTATTTGCGAGTAAAGCTTCATCACGTCAATCCACATCACATAATAATAATAATAACATCACATTACTGGTCGTAGGGTTAGGGTTATATGTGATGTGGATTTATGTGATTTTGTGATTATTTCACGACATTTGCGGATAGCTCGTCATTCACATCGGTCGGCAATTTTTTCTTTTAGGCGAGGTACACGCCGTTGTTTACAGTAGGTCAGAACAGGGAGAGATGTAGGGCCATCATTCATATCATATACATTTAATGACTTTGGTTATTCCTGTTGCTTGTGTTGTATGTTGTGTATTAATGTCATTCATAGTGTTGTATATTGTGTACTAATGTCATTCATAGTGTTGTGTACTAATGTCATTCATGCTGTTGCTGTATTGCTGACAAATATTGGCACAATTGATTTTGCGTTGCGTCATTTGCGGTAAAGCTTAATCACGCCAATCCACATCGCATATGACCAGTATGTGATGTGAAGGTGTTTGACGGATGTCGGCATGTGCATCACGTATAGTTGCTCGTTATTTGTGCCGTCATTTGCGAGTAAAGCTTCATCACGTCAATCCACATCACATAATAATAATAATAATAATAATATAATAATATAATATAAACGATACATACAACCATATGACCAGTATGTGATGTGGACTTCGTTTCACGTTGTTTGCGTACAATGCTCGTCATTTGGCAGGAGAATAATGAAGAAAATGGACTGATGCTGGACTGAGACTGATGCAGAGAACATGAAACAAAGAATGCTGCTGCCATTGCGTCATATGCGCCTCGTATGATTTATGTCAATCGTTCACAAATGATGTAAATTATACGAGTCTCTCTATCTATCCCTCTCTCTGTCTCTTTATCCCTCATCTCTCTATCGCTATCCCTCATCTCTCTATCTCTCCCCCTGCTAAGTATGTTGGTGAATGTAATGCACATTACAAAGTGCTTTGGTTAAAGGTACTATAGATAAATTCACCATTTAAATTGTAAACTTTGAATTGAACTCATAGGCATCAGCTAGCAGCCACTGTGACACTGTGTAAGAGGCAGTTCAGTCACTGTAGACTGTATTACTCCTGGAAAATAAAATAAACCTTAGTCATAACTGTGTGATTGCATTCTAAACATTACAGTCATAACTGATGTCATTCAAAATTTGTAAGCTCTATATTTAACGGCTACCAGGCATTGTGCCACTGCAGAGGTTCCCAAACCTTTTAGCTCAGGACCCAAACTAGTGAAGATAATAGATTTGCAAGCTCACAACGAGCATGTAAATCTATTTTCACAACCTCTTTTTTTTGGTTTTGTTTCTAATTTATTGCTTAGATTTGTTGTTTTCACGAAATAGCACATGTTCTATTTTGCTTGCTTCTTATATGTGCTTTTAATTCATTTTAATTTTACTATTTGACCCCAGAAAAAATAGTCACTGTTTGAATCTGGATCTGAAATTATCAATAAACAAGCAATGGCAAAAACACACTGGAATGTAAACATTTCAGTGTAAAGATTTTCATAACGTTTTAGCTCGAGACCCAAAAGAGAAATGTGATGTCTCCCTGGGACCTAGTGAGAATAGCAGATCTGCTGCAAGCTCGGCTTGTAGATCTGCTATTTTCATTACTCTTATTTTAATATTTTAAATGGAATTTCTTTGATTTTTGTTTTTAAATGTATCGGGTTCTTTTGAAACATAAGAACGTTTTACTACTGTAAATATGTTATTTTATTCATGTAAAACAACTGTAGGATACTAAAAGGAAAGAGGAATATTTACTGACTGATCTCAAAAACAAATGAAGACTGGCAGAAATAAAGACTCACTCCATAAAAACCTTAAGGAAAACTCCTTAGACAGAGACTAAGAACATATATTTTTATTTTATTTTTTCTATGTTCATCAAGTGCTCCAACTAAGTGCTCAAAGTGAAAAGTGCAGCAACACACATTTAGGTCGTAGGACCATCGTCAGTGCAATTAAAGCTTCATCACGTCAGTCCACATCACATAATGACCGTAGTGTAGTGTAGTATGTGATGTGGATTTCTGTGTTGTCATTTGTGGGTAAAGCTTCATTATTCATGCCGGTCAATAGGCGAGGCACTGACGATGGTCCTTTGACCCAAACGTTTGCTGCTGCACTTTTCACTTTTAGCACTTGGAGCTCTTTATGAGCATGAACAAATAAAACACTAATATATTTTTTTAGTCTTGGTCTAAGGTGTTTTTCTTAAGGTTTTTGTGGAGTGAGTCTTTTCTTCAACCTGTTTTCCTTTTGTATAAAGATGTTAACATGGCTTCACATTTATGGTCTGTAATGATTAAATTATTACAAATTTCTAAATGTTTTTGTTTGGAAGAGTCAAGATTGTATTTCACACTTGTAAGTTCTGTGGATATTTTTGCTTTGTTTTTTTGATAAAAATATGATGTATTGTTTACCCGATGATTAAATGCATTATCAGGTTGTCATTAAAAAAAAAGTAAAACAAAAAATCCACAGAGCTTTAAAAAGTGTTGAATAAAATAGTTTTTCCTTTAAAAACAATCTTAATTGTGAACTACATTTTGCTCATGTACAGAGCGTTAATCGATAGGGTTATGTTTTGATGTTGTAGATCTTTGATTTGATTGAATACTTTATTAACAGGTTGGGGGGGGGGGGGGGGGTATTTACTCATGACCCAAGAAAATGTGTCCACGACCCACCATTGAGTCCCGACCCATAACTTGGGAAACAGCGGACCAGGGTCCATTTGTTGCCTTAAATGTATGAGGTTCTTTTGAAATATGAGAACTTTTTATTTCTGTAAGTGTTTTATTTTAAAAAAATGTAGGAAACTTAAAGGAAAAATAGAAAGATTGATAGACAGATTAAGAAAATCTATTTTTGTTTTATTTGTTTCATGATCATAAAGTGATCCAAGTGCTCAAAGTGAAAAGTGCAGCAACACACATTTAGGTCATAAGACCATCGTCAGTGCTATATCATCAGATCTAATCATTTGCGTTTAAAGCTTCATTACGTCAATCCACATCACATAATGACCATAGTGTGTGTCTGGTGTAGAGTAGTGTAGTGTAGTATGTGATGTGGATTTATGTCTCGTATCATTTTGCGTAATTTGATTTGCGTCTCGTCTTATCATTTCACGTCACTTATAAGTCATTTGCAGGTAAGTCTTCATCACGTCAGTCCACATCACATATGACCATAGGCGCTGTATGTGATGTGGATTTATGTGTTGTCATTTGCGGGTAAAGCTTCATTATTCACGGCGGTCAGTAGGCGATGCACTGATAATGGTCCTTTGACCCAAACGTTTGCTGTTGCACTTTTCACTTTTAGCACTTGGAGCTCTTTATGAGCATAAAAAATTAAAACACTAATATATTTACTTAGTCTCTGTCTAAGGAGTTTTCCATAAGGTTTTTGTGGAGTGAGTCTTTCCTTCAATCGGTTTTTATTTTTTAAAAAGATGTTAACATAGCTACCCATTTATGGTCTGTAAATGATTACATTATTACAAATTTTAAAAATATAAAATTGGTTGGAGGAGTCAATATTTTATTTCACACTTGTAAGTTTTGTGGACATTTTTGTTTTTTGATAACAAATATGATCTATATGTCATTTACCCGATTAAAAGCATTATCAGGTTTTTATTAAAACAAAGTAAAACAATGTCCACAGAGCTTTAAAAAGTGTTAAATAAAATAAAGTTCCTCTATAAATGTCAATCTTAATTGTGAAACTTAATTACATGTTGCTCATGTACTTAATCCATAGGGTTAGGTTTTCATCTGCCGTAGTTGTAGATCTTTAATTAAATGTTCATGTACAGAGTGTTAATCCATAGGGTTATGTTTTCATCTGCTGTAGTTGTAGATCTTTGAAATGTGTAAATCAGTGGTTCTCAACCTTATTCTGGATCTGACCACTTAACATGGCAGCCGTGTTAAGTGGACAGATGGGTGGGCCTTTTCAGATCATGCTTTAAAGACCAATCAATCCATTGGTACTAACGTAGTATACATTATTTATTTAGTATAACTTTTTTTATATTAAATCTTAATGTTTTTGCCAAATATTTAGGAGGAGAACCACTGGTTTAAATTTCAACTAAATGTAAGTTGTATGTTAAACAAATGATTCCCCTACTTTATGGAATTGCTTCTTTTTTAATTTACTTTATTAAATTAGTTTGAGCTTGTAGATCTTCACTCTTGTAGATTTTCATTAATTTCTTTTCTTTATGGAATTTCTTATTTAGCATTTTCCTAAATTACATTATTTTGAATGTTTTTCTTTATTTTTGTGACATCGATCTTGTAGATCGGCTATTTTCACATTGTATAATGTTTTTTGGACATCAACAATATTCCAATATGTCATATCTGCTCTATTCAGAACAAACCAATGTCATTTTCAAATGTATTTAATACATTACAATGTTCAATGAACCGTAATCCACAGGCCAATCACCTGCTGGAAGCTTTGATTGAATACTTTATTAACAGGTTCGGGGGAGGGGGGGGGGTTATTTACTCATGACCCAAGAAAATGTGTCCACGACCCATTATTGAGTCCCGACCCATAACTTGGGAAACAGTGGACAAGGGTCCATTTTGTTCCATGTTTCCTTAAATATATGAGGTTCCTTTGAAAAATAACATTTTATTTCTGTACATTTCTTTCTTTTTTTTTTTTTTTAGGAAACTAAAAGGAAAAAGAGGAATATTTACTGACTGTAGCTGGTCTCAAAAACAAAGCAAAACTGGCAGAAAAAAAGACTCCTTCCACAAACTCCTTAGACGGAGATAAAGAAAAGCTATTTTTATTTTATTCGTTTCATGATCATAAAGTGCTCCAAAGGATCAAAGTGAAAAGTGCAGCAGCAAACATTTAGGTCATAGGACCATCGTCAGTGCTATATCATCAGATCTAATCATTTGCGGTTAAAGCTTCATTACGTCAGTCCACATCACATAATGACCATAGTGTATGTCTGGTGTAGTGTAGTGTAGTATGTGATGTGGATTTATGTCTCGTTTCATTTTGCGTAATTTGATTTGCGTCTCGTCTTATCATTTCACGTCACTTCAGTCATGTGCAGGTAAGTCTTCATCACGTCAGTCCACATCACATATGACCATAGGCGCTGTATGTGATGTGGATTTATGTGTTGTCATTTGCGGGTAAAGCTTCATTATTCACGGCGGTCAGTAGGCGAGGCACTGACGATGGTCCTTTGACCCAAAGGTTTGCTGCTGCACTTTTCACTTAGCTCTTGGAGCGCTTTATGAGCATGAACAAATAAAATGCAAATATATTTTCTTAATCTCTGTCTAAGGAGTTTTCCTTAAAGTTTGTGTGGAGTGAAAACATGGCTACCTATTTATGGCCTGTTCATGAATTTTCCATGGCCAGTCATTTGGGATCAATAAAAGTAGGACAAAAGTCTGTTATTCTAGTCCGGACTTGTCCTTTAACATGGCAACCTTGTTAAGTGGATAAACTAAATTGGTAAATGGATGAACTGTGACGGGATAGATGAGGGAGGTCGGCAAGAGTTTTTTTTGTGCAAATATTAATTTGAATATCTGTTAGTTTATTGTATCTTATCTGTATTTTGTTTTAGTTTTTCTCCTTTTTTATTGTAATGTTAATTATTGACATGTATTTTGGGTTATTGTTTTCCTGTTTTCTTCTTGGTCGTCATGACTTCATAGGCTTGTCAAAATTACATAATAGCATTAGTCTTGGATATGGATAATATCATTGGAAATTATGTAATATTTGCACAAAAAATATTTCAGTTGTAATGTATGTTTTGTTTTAACTTCCATTTACTGTATTTGAATGTGATTGTATTCTATGTATGTGTTTACCTTGTTTATTGTGAGTCACTCTGGACAAAGAGTATAGATGAATATCTACATTGAAAATTGTGAAGTGACTTTACTGTTGAAATGTAAATGAGTGAATGTTACCATGATTTGTAAATAACAACATAAAAACAAAGGCTCTGGTGTGGTTCTCCTGGTTTACCGGGACGGGGTTCAATTCCCTGCAGTGCCCTACTCATAGTGTTGTATTTACCATTTTATATTGTCTGTTTTATTTATGTTCATAGTGTTGTATTTACCCTTTATGGTTTTATGTTTTATTCTTTATGTTCATAATGTTGTATTTACCCTTACATGGTTTGTTTTATTCTTTATGTTCATTGTGTAGGGTTGGGATCCTTCATTATCATTATAATTGTTGATGACCAAATGGACCATTACAGGTCTGTAACTCTTTAGTGTACAAATGGAACCAAATGGACCCGTTATGGTGGTCCTTGAAACGTAAAAGTTTGAGGACCACTGGTATTGTAATGGTTTATCAGACGTGAAGTCCACACACCAGCTCTTACAGTGTGATGGATACGGTTCCAAATGCTAACGCAGCTACAAGCTCTTAGCCTGTCTCAAAGTGGGGTCCTTGGGGGGATTTCAGGGGGTTCCCAGCTAGAGTAGTTAAGGTAGCATCATAAACATTCTAACCACTTTATCCATTTACTAGAGACCCCAGCCGTTGCGCGGGGCTTTGCGTTCGCTGGTGCCTACGTGTGTCTGTCTTTGTGTTAGTGTCGCTGTAGCACAGAGTGGGCATTAAGATGGGATGTATGCTCCTTTAAGGGAGGTGGATCGTGGGATTCTGTTGTTTGCAAAGAGGCGTTGTGAATATTGGCTCATTGCAGACTCACCTTATTGCCACCTGATCGTGTGAGTGAGTGTTGTGTGTACGTAGGGCGGAATAGCTTGCGAGGTTGTGTGTTTTTTTGTTTGCTACTGGGCCTTGCATAGGAATGGATATTTTGAAAAGATGTGTTGTGATGACATGTGAAAAGGAAGTGCAATAATGTGAGATAAATGACATAGACGGAATTGCATGTGACGAAGTGAGGAGTTTATTTGCATGAGATTTTGTATTTGTAGAAAATGATGTAGGAGTGAGCAGGTGTTGCAGACAGTGGCAACGTGCTGAGGACGACAGCTTGTCATGGCTGGGCCTGCGGAATGGGAGAGAAGGAGAAGGCAGGAGTCAAGCACGCAGTCTGGCATGTCCATCAGGGAACAGGTGAAACGTAAGCTAGTGGTGTATTAGTGAAGTGGTGAGAAGCATTGTCTGCATCGGTGATGTAGGTCAATGAGATATGGCACAGGTGACAATGCAACAGATGTACCTAATTTGTGAAGGAGTACTTCCCCATGAAGGAATGTTGTACATTGTGGTATTGACGCCATTCAGTAACATTGATGTGCCTGATATGCGGGGGGTATCTATTTTACAATATGGTATGTCTTCAACCCAGCTACTAGCCAGGTCGACATGTATCGTAATGGTTCCACATGTATTATATGGTGAGACATTCCCAAGTACATTACAAGGTATTTAATATCTATTATCAGGCTGGGGAAAATAGGTGCTGAATCTTATACTCACAAAACATGACATCATAATATAAGGAAAACGTGAAATGTCTTCTGAGTATTTACAACTTGTTTGCAAATAGCAGATATGCCATTTACTCTATATACACAGGGTATTGTCTCCTCTCAATATCTCAGATCAGAACAATAAGGTAAAAAAAAAAAAAAAAGGCAAGTTTGCTTTAACAATAATTTATTTTGAGATCTTCAACACCACTGGGGACTGGACTGTGAACTACTATGTGACGATGGATTCCTTGGACCCCCATGGCCGCAACCCAGAACTCTGCGTCGGCGCAACCACACTTTGCAATTGCCCTGAATTGTGAAAATTCTAGTTATAGATAAACTTTATTCTTTCTAGATAAACTTTTTTCATATTCGCTACTCCTCCCACAGTTTATTTTTCCTAATTTCGTGCCAATGACCGGCTTCACCGGGAATAGACTGCTTGTACCTTGCTAAGAGATTGGTTGCATAGTTTTATTGATATTGATTTATTAGTGCATCAAATTTCCCCATCCACTTTAATGAAAAAGTGAAAAAACGTAAATTCAAGTATTTTTTTCTCAGAAACTGTAAGAGCTAGAGTTACCAGATTTGGAGGGGAGGTTCATAGTTTATTGCCAAATTATTGAAACAAATATTACACCATTCAGACTCATGGTGGCGCTATAACAGCCCACTTTACCTTTTGGCCTATAACTCTTGAACCGTAGGTCGTAAAATCTGAATTTCTTTTTTCCCTGGATTCCTTGGGTCACGACGCATCTCCCCATATAGGCCACGCCCATTTGCGTCTGGATAGATTTTTTGACATTGATTTATTAGTGCATTAAATTTCCCCATTCACTTTAATGGGAATTGCAAAAACTCCCATTCAAGTATTTTTTTTTTCTCGGAAACCGTAAGGGCTACAGTTACAAGACTTGGAGGGGAGGTTAATAGTTTATTGCAAAATTATTAAAAAAATAATCACCAGTCGGCCACATGGTGGCGCTATAACAGCCCACTTTACGTTTTGGCCTATAACTCTTGAACCGTAGGTCGTAGAATAAAAAAATATTTTCCCCTGGATTCCTTGGGTCACGACACAACTCCCCATATAGGCCACGCCCATTTCCGTCTGGATCGATTTTCCACCATTTTGAATTTTCTTCAAAACACACTTTTAGCTCCTCCTCCTACAGATTTTGTCCAAATCTCACAAAAATCGGTACACATGATCTATGGACCCATGCGATAAACCAACCCAAGCGGAATTTTGATAGTCCATACCGTTCGGCCGTAATTGGATTCCAAAGTTAGCGGGAGGGGCCTGTTTTACAAAAAATGCCACAAAACGCGAACAAAACGTCCAGTCAATCCCAAATTTAAATCACATGTCGAGGGTGGTTTACTCAACTAATCCCCAAAAGCATTTCCACTTTGACCCATAGGGAGCACCACAAATGCGCAAAATGTAACCGTTTGACACAAAAACATGATTTTTGGAGGGATCAGATCTCTCAAAAAGAAAAGCAAGTGATCTCAGGAGTGACATGACGATGTCATCGGCCCGCTACATCTGTGGGAGGGGCCTGTTTCTTTAGTGGGAGGGGCCTATTTCCTCAAATCAAAACGGCACGCGCCACGAACGCGGGATCCGATCGGCACCAAATTCGAATCGCGCGGCCTCCGACGGTATTCCTCCAGGTGTATTGCTCGAGTCCCATCGGCCGCGACCCGCGACCGGCGTCGGCGCAACCACACTTTGCAATTGCCCTGAATTGCGACGCGTCTAGTTCCTTGAGTTTTCGATATAAATCACAATGGCAGTATTTGATTGTTCTTTTTGTTGGAAGGTGTGAGTGGTCTCTCTCTCTCTCTCTCTCTCTCTCTCTCTCTCTCTCTCTCTCTCTCTCTCTCTCTCTCTCTCTCTCTCTCTCTCTCTCTCTCTCTCTCTCTCTCGCTCTTGAAGTATATTTTCGATCACAAGAGCGGGCATTTAATACCGGTTTCCTGAAGAAAGCTTAAAGTTGAAAGAAGTCCAGAGTCCAAGGATTCAGGTCAAGCATCATTTATTTCAGCCTGACTGGGACGTCTGCCATTGTGGTCAGATCAGCAGCGCGCCCAGTCACAAGTAACAACAAAGCATTTATACACTGTTCACCTCCTGTCAACAAGGGGAGGGGTCAGGTAGTTTAAGCCCAACCCCTGATCCCTGTTCACCAATCACACACATACATGCATTCTAACACAGTTGTTGTCGGGCCGAGTCCCCGCCTACCTCACACATTTAGCAGTTATTACAGTGTAACAATCTGTCTTATTTCTAATTATCAAACTTTACTCTTACACAAAGTCTGGTATAGTAATTCTTGTCCAACATTTCTCAAGCTTTAGAATGAATCCACACACTTTATATTTCCTGGTTGCAAACAATAGTTTAGAAAGAATACATCAATAAAGACAGCATTTACTCCAGAATGAATCTTTTCCTTAATGACATTTCTCTTGGTTAACAGCACAGGTCAGAATTATCAACTTTATTCATTTCAACTATGCACTTTAAAGGACTTATTCTTGTATGAATGCACATGGTCTTACTCAGTTTGACAGAATTAGAATTAAACCTTAAAAGTCTTCTGTAGACATTCTGTCCTCCATTTACTATGCATTCACTGTCGGGGGTCAGCTGCCTCCTCACGAGGGAACAATGGTTATTCTGATTAGGTTAAATAAAAACAAAGAAGGACACTTCTCAACTGAAGGTGTCAACACCTGGTCTCCAGTGATTTACATCTCTTGCCCTGTGAGAGTTTGAGCTTCAAAAGATCTAAACACAATAGAACAAAGCCCCTCTCCTGGAGGTGAACAACAGCTTATCCTATAGAAAAATAAGAGTTAGGGTGAGGGGAAATGCAACTTGATTATTGCAGCCGTCAAGCTTGGGAGTTTCTATAACACAGGATGTATTATGATCAATTATGAGAAACACCGTGTCCATGTTTGAAACGATACTACAATCCCCTCTTGGGAGACTTAATAACGTCTCCCACAAAGGAACTTTCAAACATGTGAAATAATAAAATACTGGTTAAAACGCTCAGTGTTGTTCGCTCCTCCAGCCATCTGTTTGACCTAAAAAGAATTAACACTCAGCAGTTACTTCTGCATACCACTGAACCTGTGAAACGAATCATTTGGTTACTTGATCAAGACACATCATAACACACACTTTAACAAGGAATGTTCATTCTCCACGCGCACAGAAATGTTCTTCTGTTTTTCTTTTTTTTTTCGCCTAAGCTAACAACGCAATTGCTGGATTGTTCTTCTTTGAATGTCCATGTTTGCACCTGGCAAATCCTCAGTTCATTGAATCAGAAACTGTTCACAGCTTGAGACAGGGGAAAGAATGGGGTTTTGTGGAAATGATGAAGGGTGAGGGTGTAGTGTCATTTTCCAATGACACCTGATGGGGCATGAGTCAGAGGAAAGTGTGGTACGGAATTGATAGGGGGTGGGGGCGTAGTATCACTATTCAAATGTTGGCAACTAGTGCTGCTTCTCTATTATGGCGTCGATAAAAAGGCATATCAAAACATGCATGGGCTTCCAGGGGTCCACTCTCCATGAGAGAGCATACGACTTTCACCTGGACACAGCAACTTGGTTGAATCTCCAAGGCCTGCAGATCTGGATTCTGGACCATCTAGCCGTCCGCTTGACGTCTGTGGCTCTATCCTTCTGCCGTCCTGTAGTGTTGTAGTTCGAAGAGTAGTTAGCAGCCATCTGGTTGAAGATTCACACCGGCTCCTGGTTGGTTGAGCTGCTCCTAGTTTCCTTGAAATCTGCTGTCATCCGGGACCTGTCTGTTCTCCTGCTGTCCTGTAGCGATGCGTTAGATAAGCCAATGCTGATGAGTAGACCGACGGCCTGGCGATCGATGCTCCTTTCTCCGCTGATGCCGTGACACTAGGGTTGAGATGACTTCAGGTTGAAGGGCCTCGGACCAGCACAGCTTTCCTGGTGTATCGATTTCTTTGACTTTGGCTCCATTTGACATCCCACCGACTCCATCTTGCAGCCCTGGACACCATCCACTCAGCCATGATCCCCTCTGGATTATCAGCCATCTGTGTCTCCAAGTTCCTCCAGCTTCTCCAACTCCATTCCTGACAGGAAAATACTCGGCAAAAACTTTCCCTAGACTTTTCCTAATAAATCAAACATGTTTCCAAACAGATAATACATTTTAACTAGGTCTTAGCCTATTGATTCCTACATAAATTACTCTATCTCAATTTTTCATTACAATCAAACTTTTTCAATTTTTCCCTCCTTTGTATGTTTTTCAGAACACTAATTCAAAATTTATACTACAGTACTCTCTGTACAAACATCCCCTCTTGGTCCTAAATTTAGTAATAACAGAACTTTTACTCTCAACATTTTCAAAATGTGTACTCTCCTTAAAGCCTAATAAATCTATTTTACTTAAATACAGATCAGTGTTGGTGATGTTTTGCCACCAGGGTGCAAAGCCGTTTAAACAAATGGAACGAAGACCCCCCTAACTATCTGTCAATTTCTATCTAATCTGTCTACCTTATTCCTATCATGGCGTCTCGAGCATGAGGATAAACTCCCCTCCAGCCACCTATTTGTGACCCTCAAGGTTCTGCCAAAACTATACTAATTACTTAGGTCTGTACCAGAAAAAGACTGTCCACCCCTGGTAACTCACATCAACCAACACTTACCTTGAAACTGCGTCAGATTCTCTTTCTTTCCCTGGTTCCTAACAAAAACAAACAAACAAAAATATGTGGTAATTTCAAAGCACAGACATCTCCTATTAAATGCTTGGATTTTGTATATTGTTCTGTTACCTTATATAAACGAATTTCAGCCTATTTTTAGCACCAGTACTGAACCACTGAATTAAGTATTTAAGTCCACTATCGAAACTCTATTATATTAGTCGATTCGTGATATGAAAAAGAATAGTGATCCAGACCGGGAACTGTTTATAAGCTGTCACTCAATTTAAGGCAAATTTACAGTCTACATTTTAGCACCAAAGAGAAAGGTCTATGTCCTTTTAAAAACCTGAACGAAAAAGTGTACCTCCTTCATCTCTTGGCCATCAGAAGGCCAACAATGACTCTGTCCTAAGATCTCCTATTTAATAAACTAAAATCTAATTCACTTTAGCAAAATAAGAATCACAAATATCTCCCTGTTGCAGTAGTTCAGGTGTTTTTTGGAATGAACCCCCAAACTCCTGCAATCAGAAAGCCGGTGAAACTTCTACTTACTAGTTCCTCCATTTTAACCTTCAATTATATCCAAATCATAATTTTAAATCAACACTGTCTAATTACTTATTCACGGCTGAGTCAATTAAGTAAAGTGTATCTTTTTAGTCGAAGCACACATGCTAGCTATATCACATGTCCCTCAATATTCAAAGTAACACCAACAGATCCTAATGTGACCATGTTATGCTTTTCCAATCCGTGTTCAAACCTTGGTGTTCTCAGAAAAACACAAGCAACCCTGTTTCTGGCCAGATAACAGGATCTTCCAAAGGCATGCATTCCCCTGGCTGCAGTCTCTCCGAAAACAGCCCTGATTTGACACAAAAGGACAACACACTCATAACAACATATTAGACCAGTTAAATAATTAAGCCGTCATAAATGAAGCACTAATCAAACCGAATCAATCCTATATAATAAAACCTTAGCTCTCAATATTTAAATATCTTCACACGGACCTCTACAAATCTATAGTTGATCAAATGTAACCTTTACTCATATTATTTCTTTACTGTAACATTCCAATTTTCCTTTCTTCTAAAGTCACTTCTTACTGTCCTCTTTTGTAGATTACTTTAACAGTTCAAAAATTATTTTCACTATCATTTAGACTAAATCGTTATGTCTCTGTTCATCAGTTAGATATTTAAACAATCATTTCACATCTCTCCCCTCTTACAACACTTACTTCAAATGTGTTGTAAAAAGTGAAATCCCACCAAGAACACCTAAAAAATCATCACTGAAGCCAAGCTATTTCAAACACACAGATGTACCGAAAAAACTCTCAACATTCAGCCAAAATAAAATCACCTTCCGAAGCCACAATCACAACAATCACAGACCGCACACCCCCCCCAGGGGGAAAAAATCACACGCGTCAACGAACAACACACACACACAACTGAAAACCACAGAATAAGCATGTACAATCTGCAAAAAACCCTTGTAAGCAGGCCATTGAAAAATTCCTGCATTTTACAACCGAAAGCCTTTACAACAGTCAAAACTCATTGTGTTGTTCAAAAATGAACAAAACAAAACAACAAAACCATAGTAACAAACATCCACTCACACACACACACGACCAGTCATACAACATCAAAAACGCTCACGCATGAGACAAACACAGAATGACACTCACATCTTCACTGTCCAGTCCAAGAAGAAAGTATAGCATTACCACGAAAATGATAATTAAGAAAGTTGTACACAGCCGAAAAGCCATGACCCCACAAAGTCGCCACCAGAACCACAGGTCCACTAGCCGCTCACAGCAACACTGCAAACGCACACACACACACACACACACACACACACAATAAGAGCCTCCAGTCCTCTCCTCACCGCACGTCCAACACACAGTACATCACAACAAAACTATAACTTAAGTGCTCCAACTACACAACACGTAGGCCGACCGAAACAAATCCATGAATAAAACGCATCATACAAACAAGTATCAAAACAATATTAACCAAAACCATTAACCCCATACATTCAATACAAACAACAAAGCTACACGCAACACTTCCCCCAAAGGCATTTTCCGGGCATAACAGGACGTCAATGACTCCTGCGGTTTTCAGCCTTCGACCAATGACTTCAAAGAAAGTATCACATGCCACTTCAAGCCTCATACACCTCACGGGAATCGCCCGCATGTACCTCGTCACGGGAATCGCCCGGTCTTCTCAGCACACAATGCAACCTCGTTGCATAATCACCTCTAATAATGGACATTTTACGGGCGTCTAGCACTCGAGGTCTAGCGCGCGCCGGCGTCTTCATGCGCCTGTACAAACGCACAAAGCTGATAACCGGGATCCATGTAAAAAATACACATAGCAGAACTCCCCTGCCACCAAGAAAAAAAAGGTGCTGGCTTATGCCCTCACGCCCGGACCCATACCACCGGGCGGCCAACCCATTCGTCGGCGCGGCTCTCCATGAACGCATATCGGACACACGCAATTTGCCACTAAACACCGGTCACTGAATACGGAAAGGGTAACGGAGCAAAGGCCCAACTCCTGATCCCTCAGTTCTCACTGTAAACCACGGTACGTTTAAGCCATATAACACAAAAAGTTCTGCGTCCTCTTTATGCGCATAGCCAGCGTACAACGTTACACATATATTTCACCGCCGTACCAATGTAAAACAATTATCTACAAAACTATATACACTGTATTCAGAGTCTAATAATATCAATTTAGTTCAACATCGCCGCTTTCGAACGCAAATAAACAAAAGTGGAGTACGTCAGTGATTAGATCACTCGATATTGAAAGAGATCCAAATTCCTATAATGTATTCCTGGTTACAGAATCACCACACGAGTGTGCATTCGTAGCAGTTAGACCGCTTGATAATGAAACCATCTATTTGGCTAGCTTCTATAAAAAGTATAACCATCCCATTGTGTGGTCCCTAGATCGCCACTTATGTTCAAACAAAAGTGAGCACTATAGTAATTATATTACTCGATTTAAGAACCACTCAAAAGGTTGTCTAGCCTTATAATAATATCCAGTCAACACCGCCGCTTTTGAACACAAATAAACAAAAGTGGACAAACTCAGTGATTAGATCACTCGATATTGAAATAGAATAATGAACTATAAGCTTCCAGACCTTTAACGGACTTCTAGAAGCATTTTTGTGCCACAAAGCACACTTACCTCAGACCCTGGATTCACCCCCCCAAAAACCCCTTCTCCAGAAAACCAGCCCATCGCCCTTAAAATCAAAAATAAAACCACAAAAAATCAGGTTCTTTTCGCATACCCCGTCCTCCATAAAAGAAGGAAAGAATATTAAGACGACTGCCGACATACGCCATATATGAAGTATATTTTCGATCACAAGAGCGGGCATTTAATACCGGTTTCCTGAAGAAAGCTTAAAGTTGAAAGAAGTCCAGAGTCCAAGGATTCAGGTCAAGCATCATTTATTTCAGCCTGACTGGGACGTCTGCCATTGTGGTCAGATCAGCAGCGCGCCCAGTCACAAGTAACAACAAAGCATTTATACACTGTTCACCTCCTGTCAACAAGGGGAGGGGTCAGGTAGTTTAAGCCCAACCCCTGATCCCTGTTCACCAATCACACACATACATGCATTCTAACACAGTTGTTGTCGGGCCGAGTCCCCGCCTACCTCACACATTTAGCAGTTATTACAGTGTAACAATCTGTCTTATTTCTAATTATCAAACTTTACTCTTACACAAAGTCTGGTATAGTAATTCTTGTCCAACATTTCTCAAGCTTTAGAATGAATCCACACACTTTATATTTCCTGGTTGCAAACAATAGTTTAGAAAGAATACATCAATAAAGACAGCATTTACTCCAGAATGAATCTTTTCCTTAATGACATTTCTCTTGGTTAACAGCACAGGTCAGAATTATCAACTTTATTCATTTCAACTATGCACTTTAAAGGACTTATTCTTGTATGAATGCACATGGTCTTACTCAGTTTGACAGAATTAGAATTAAACCTTAAAAGTCTTCTGTAGACATTCTGTCCTCCATTTACTATGCATTCACTGTCGGGGGTCAGCTGCCTCCTCACGAGGGAACAATGGTTATTCTGATTAGGTTAAATAAAAACAAAGAAGGACACTTCTCAACTGAAGGTGTCAACACCTGGTCTCCAGTGATTTACATCTCTTGCCCTGTGAGAGTTTGAGCTTCAAAAGATCTAAACACAATAGAACAAAGCCCCTCTCCTGGAGGTGAACAACAGCTTATCCTATAGAAAAATAAGAGTTAGGGTGAGGGGAAATGCAACTTGATTATTGCAGCCGTCAAGCTTGGGAGTTTCTATAACACAGGATGTATTATGATCAATTATGAGAAACACCGTGTCCATGTTTGAAACGATACTACACTCTCTCTCTCTCTCTCTCTCTCTCTCTCTCTCTCTCTCTCTCTCTTTGATTCTGGCACACACACCCTCTTTCTGAGAGAATGGGAATGTTACTCTTTTACTATTGCATTATGTCTGGATAAACTCCAGACATAATGGAGCCTTTTGCAAAGGCTAAAATGTAATTTGGATAGCATGTTGTAAACAGATGCCAGGGGCCCATTTCACGAAAGCAGAATTGGGGGAATTAAGCCTGTATTTAACACCTATCCTGGCTTAATTTAGCCAGGATTAGCGATGAATCGGTTTCATGAAAGCTGAACTATCTTGCCAGATTAGTTTAGCCAGAGCACCCTGGATAAGTTTATCCATGACTCGATTTCACAAAAGAAAATTTACGCAATCCTACCTTAGTTACCACGGAAATGTAGCTTTGAAGTTAGCCTGGTAGGGATCAGGCTAACAGCCAAACTTACTCAATCCAGTGCCTTGTTCTTCAAGTTTTTCCACAGTTAATTCAACACATGTGTTTGTATGTGGACTCATTTTAATGACCCTGCATTCAAATAAAATGTAATAAATACAATAAGATATGATCAATTTAATTATATTACTGAAATAGATTGTGACCATGAATCATAATTGTTTTCTTAATGACTCATGTGATATGTCACTCTGTTAACACTATAGTTCATATTGTTAGATGTTTGATAATATATTACAGATTTGTTTTTATATTATAAAAAATCCCACAGGTCTACTATATTTTTTCGCCTTTATCATAAAGGTTGCTGGACAATATATAGTGGATGAAATGCATAATTTATTAAATAATATGAAGGTAATATCAAATACATTGTAAAAAATGAAGCTGGGCTTTGCTGGCCAGTCCAAAAGAACACTTCAAAGCACTAGAAGACAACTTCTGTACATTAAACATGTGTGATGGTGTGGCGGACTAATGCTCAAACTCTCAGCACCAGGTTTACGTGTTCAAGTCTCAGACCTATGGTAGTTGATTATGAAATTCCTGTGAATTTGTTAACATAAAAAAAATACTAAGTCATTGACTGAGTAATGGTGTAGTACTACTTTCCATTGCCAAGTTTTGAAGCTAAACTACAAAATAACAACTCAAAGGCAAGAGCAGGGTCAAGCAGGAAAGTTACATAATGAAGCTTTAAATGCTGGAGTATTTCAACTTAACTAACTGAAGGCTAACACAAAATAACGCTTCAAGAGTACAACGAGACATAATGTGAGTGGCTGAGAGATGGTGTCGTGGTCTAAAGATCAGACTCTCCGCATTGAGATTCCATGTTCAAATCCCAGTCCTTTGGTTCATTGCTTTTCAACTTTACTAACTGAAGGCTGACATATAAACACTTCAAGAGTAGGTGGCTGGACTTCACTCTTGTCCTCTCTCTCACCATGAAGCTCACTGTATGCACTCCAGCCTTTTGGATTTTGGTTGTTAAAGGACAAGACCACTTTGGTAGAGGTTTGGGTTGTGTAGTTAGTTACCTTGCCATGATGTAACTCCAAAGGTGAACAAGAAATCTAAAATAATTGCGCCATTGAATAGAAATTGATCATTCAAAATATGCCTAGTACATTGTATGGTAAAACAGCTCTCAAAGTCACGCTTTTAGCATATAAACGAACACAAAGCGATTCAGTCAATATAGAACATCACCAAACCCAGTACCGTTTTTTTTTAAATAAAAATGTCAACTTCCTGCTGATTTTACTATTTGAAGATCCGAAACCTGGTCTGCGGATCCAGTCCAGGTTTTCTTTTTAATAAAAATGGCAAAATCAACAGGATGTTAGCCTTATTTCAAAAACAAACGGTACTGGGTTTGGTGATGTTTTATATTGTCTGAATCAACTTTATTTGCCTTCGTTGAACCCTAGCATCCCTTTTCTGAGGAGAACTTTAGCCAAAAATAGCAGATCTACAAGCTCACAACACCTCGCGCTGCGAGGCGTTGTGAGCTTGTAGATCGGCTATTTTTGGCAAAGATGTAGAGGTGTAGAGGGTAAAAAGAGCAGACTAAGTAAACAAAAAAGCTTAATCTGAAACACAATTTTATACAATTATAGAGGGGGTCCCTGCTTCATCTTTCTCTCAGCTAGGGGGTCCTTGGCCTGAAAACGTTGAAGACCCCTGACCTACACTATAGGTGTTTTTTCAAGTTTGTAGCTGGCTGTAATCTTTCACTCAAGAGCATGCAGGGCAATGCTCAAATACACACAACAGTTCTATAGTGGTAAAAAAAAAACAGTCAGACCTCTGTACCCTGCACGGTTTAACTGCTTCAGTGAATCTGAGACTCCTTGGACCATGTCATTCACTCATCTCTCCATCGCAGCTTCTTGCTCTCAGGAGAACCTGTTCCCCTGTCATCAGCCTCCAGCACAGATGTACGCCCAGGCAAGGATAACTTTTATTACAGTTTGTAAAAGTGACAGTTTCATGCTCATTGTCTGATGTGACTTTAAGGTTGACATGTAAATCAGTGTGAATGCTAATGTGCACTTCATTGTCATCATCAATGTATGATTATTTGTCTAATTGTTTGTTTTTAATGTCACCTTTTCTTCAATAAAGCCCTGCCAACTACACCATATGGCCTGTTCCTTGGAGGAGTTGATGCAAAAAGGACTTTAGCTTGTTATTAATTCAGTTCCTACATTGACACAATAGTATATGAGAAAAGTCATACTAAACTCGTACTGTGTCATAAAAAATGAAGTCATACAATACTTTAGTATAAACAAGGTTTGGGGTTCAAGGCTCCTGAAGAAACAGAAACAGAAAACAGAAAAAAAAATGGTTCCCCCAAAAACCTGTTAGGAGTACGTTTCAGGCAATTTAAAGTTGATTGGTAGTGACTTTTTTTTTGGTCCCTAACATTCATCGAGCTCTGGACTAGTTTTCGTTTACAATTGTGTACCTTTTGTTTTGTAGTGATGACCTAGGGTTTCCTGTTTGCTGCTACCTGTCTTGTCTTGTCTTGTCTCACCCTGTCATTTGCAAATGTTGTTCACCTGTGTCTTGTTTAGCCCTAGCCAATCGTGTGTTGATTGTCCATAGATAAGCACCTGTGTTTCCAATGGGGTTCTGTTTGCCCTTCACTGCCAGTCTGTGTGTTGTATGTAGTTGTCTGTGTGAGAACCTTAGTGTTTGATCTAGTCTCCTTGATTCGGTGTATGTAGGCTATCTGCTTGTGCTTTTACAAGTTAAACTTGCAAGTGCCTTCCTAGTTCTTCTCATGCTCCTTGTGTTCCCTGGTTTTTGTCATAATACAAAAAAGAAAACTCCTTGTATCTGAACTAGTCTGCCTTGGTCTTTCTGTCCTGCACTCTCTCCTGACTCGCATAGCGACAGCAGTCTTCATTACTCTTGGAGTCTCATTCTCCCCTCTCACATGTTGTCTTGTTTGTCTTTTGGTTTGCATCCATCATCCAACTCCTTACCATCCATACTTAGCTCGCGTTTTACAATTTAGATGGAAAGTGAAAAATGCTCTTTGGGAGGCTTGAACCCAGAACCTTTGGTTTATAGACCCCTGACTCATCAGTTGAGCCACGCTGACATAGCAGAAGCAGTCGGGAATGTAATACCTACCTCACGTTTTACGATTTAGATGGAAAGTGAAAAATGCTCTTTGGGAGTTTTGAACCCAGAACCTTTGGTTTATAAACCCTTGACTCATCTATTGAGCCACGCTGACATAGAAGAAGCAATCGGGAATGTAATACCTAGCTCGCGTTTTACAATTTAGATGGAAAGTGAAAAATGCTCTTTGGGAGTTTTGAACCCAGAACCTTCAGATTATAAACTCCTGATTTATCATTTGAGCCATGCTAGCATGAAAGAAGCAATCGCAAATGTAATAGTTAACTCACCTTTTACAATTTAGATGGAAAGTGGAGAATGCTCTTTGGGAGCTTTGAACCCAGAACCTTCAGATTATGAACCCCTGATTTATCATTTGAGCCATGCTAGCATGGCAGAATCCTTGTAGTGACTTTTTTTGCACCCTAACATTCATCGAGCTCTGGACTTGTACATTTTTTCCACCAGGAAACCTGTAACTCTCAGCCAACAGCATAGCTCGACTGGTAGAGCGTCTGTCCAATAACATGACTTGACTTGAGTAAGTCAAGTCATGTTATTGGACACCGGGGACACTTGACTCGAGTGGGAATCGAACCCACTCAAGTCAAGTCAAAACCACCAGGAAACCTGTAACTCTCAGCCAACAGCATAGCTCGACTGGTAGAGTGTCTGTCCAATAACATGACTTGACTTGACTTGACTTGAGTGGGTTCAATTCCCACTCGAGTCAAGTGTCCCGGTGTCCAATAACATGACTTGACTTGAGTGGGAATCGAACCCACTCAAGTCAAGTCATGTTATTGGACAGACGCTCTACCAGTCGAGCTATGCTGTTGGCTGAGAGTTACAGGTTTCCTGGTGGTTTTAACTTGTTCTCTAGAAGTTAGTCTGCAAAGGGAAGCATCACAGTAAAGACACCAGTGGGATTTGAACTCATGGCCTCTGGATCATGTATACTGCGTCTCAACCCATTGAGCTAACAGATGGCTGACAAGTACAGCCTTCCTGGTAGTTTTCAGTTGATCTTCTGGAAGCCAGTCTGCAAAGGAAAGAATCATAGGAAAGACATCAATGGGATTTGAACTCATGGCCTCTGGATCATGAATACTGCGTCTCAAACCATTGAGCTAACAGATGGCTGACAAGTACAGCCTTCCTGGTAGTTTTCAGTTGATCTTCTGGAAGCCAGTCTGCAAAGGAAAGAATCATAGGAAAGACATCAATGGGATTTGAACTCATGGCCTCTGGATCATGTATACTGCGTCTCAACCCATTGAGCTAACAGTTGGATGACAAATATAGCCTTCCTGGTAGTTTTCAGTTGATCTTCTGGAAGCCAGTCTGCAAAGGAAAGAATCATGGGAAAGACATTAATGGGATTTGAACTCATGGCCTCTGGATCATGAATACTGCGCCTCAACCCATTGAGCTAACAGATGGCTGACAAGTACAGCCTTCCTGGTGCTTTGACTTGAACAACAAACAAGACAAATAACTTTTAAAAAATGTGTTACAGCATAAATATAAATCTTTTTCATGGGGGGCCCTGACGCTACATCTTTTCACATTGGGGTCCACTGCCCAAATACATGTCAATTTGGGGGGTTGACAACAAAAAGTTTCAGAACCACAGATGCCAAGGAAACAGCTGTAGGTGAATGGATAGAGTCACTGGCTAGTGTGCAGCAGGTAACAGGTTCAAGCCTCAGCTACAGCAGCAAGTCAGGATGTCAAATCAAATAGGTATTATTAGGAGTGAAATGGTTGTGTTTCTTCACCCCAACTGCACATGACAGCAGTTTTATATCAGTTTACATGTACGTTATTTTCAGTGATGAAGACAAACCGCACAGACGTTCACTGTACTTTAGTACATTTTGTAAACTTATGACTCTGAGTAGAGTATAGCCTGACTTAAACAAACAAATAACAACTTAGTATAGTCATATTATTTTTTACACAACTTACATTTTGTAATCAAACTACCGAAACGAAAGTCCAGAGCTCGATGAATTTTAGGGACAAAAAAAAAAGTCACTACAAAGTACTACCAATCAACTCTAAATTGCCTGAGACGTACTCCTAAGAGGTTTTTGGGGGGACGATTTTGGCCTCCACACTTAGTGATTTTTTCGGATTTAACTTTAGTTTCGTTAGTGACAAACTTTCGTTTCGGTAGTGACACAATGGTGATTTTTTTTTTTTTTTTGTAGTGAAAATTGCCTGAAACGTACTCCTAAGAGTTTTTTTGGGGGACGATTTTGCCCTCCACACTTAGTGATTTTTTTCGGATTTAACTTTCGTTTCGGTAGTGACAAACTTTCGTTTCGGTAGTGACACAATGGTGAATTTACTAAGTCCAGAGCTCGATGAATGTTAGGGACCAAAAAAAAAGTCACTACAAAGTACTACCAATCAACTCTAAATTGCCTGAAACGTACTCCTAAGAGGTTTTTGGGGGGACGATTTTGCCCTCCACACTTAGTGATTTTTTCGGATTTAACTTTCGTTTCGGTAGGGACCAACTTTCGTTTCGGTAGTGACCCAATGGTGAATTTACTAAGTCCAGAGCTCGATGAATGTTAGGGACCAAAAAAAATGTCACTACAAAGTACTACCAATCAACTCTAAATTGCCTGAAACGTACTCCTAACAGGCTTTCGGGGGGACGATTTTGCCCTCCACACTTAGTGATTTTTTCGGATTTAACTTTCGTTTCGGTAGGGACCAACTTTCGTTTCGGTAGTGACCCAATGGTGAATTTACTAAGTCCAGAGCTCGATGAATGTTAGGGACCAAAAAAAATGTCACTGCAAAGTACTACCAATCAACTCTAAATTGCCTGAAACGTACTCCTAACAGGTTTTCGGGGGGACGATTTTTGCCTCCACACTTAGTGATTTTTTCGGATTTAACTTTCGTTTCAGTAGGGACCAACTTTCGTTTCGGTAGTGACCTAGTCTCGCGTCACCAGACTACTATTCCACAATCTCTGAATGCTATATAGAGTCTGGGACTCCACTTCCCGAAAGCTGTGTAACGGAAGTTGTTCAGACCGGAAAGACATTCGACCAATCACGACGCGGTGCCCGCGGACCTGTAGTCCTAGTGGAAACAGAACCGAGGCGGAAGCATAGTCATAGGAGCGGTAGATTCATGTTATTTGTGCGAGAAAACTGAGAAAGGTGAGAAAGGTATCATGGAATTAACGCCGAAAAAACTGTGAAAGAAGACACTAGTAGACATAAACGATGTTTATGAGATTCGTTGATTCCAGTCGGACTCTGCACAATGCTGAAACGGACGTGGGTAGGGGAGGGGCATCCGCTTTCCACTTACACATGATCAGAGCTTCCGAGTCCCAGACTGTATGTCGGAAACATTTGTAAATTGTGGGAGGCAACAGTCTGGCCACGCGAGACTAGTAGTGACCCAATGGTGAATTTACTAAGTCCAGAGCTCGATGAATGTTAGGGACCAAAAAAAAAGTCACTACCAATCAACTTTAAATTGCCTGAAACGTACTCCTAACAGGTTTTTGGGGGAACAATGTTTTTTTTGGCCTCCACACTTAGTGATTTTTTCGGATTTAACTTCGTTTCGGTAGTGACACAATGGTGTCACTGCCGAAACGAGAAAAAAAATTACTAAGTCCAGAGCTCGATGAATGTTAGGGACAAAAAAAAAAGTCACTACCAATCAACTTTAAATTGCCTGGAACGTACTCCTAACAGGTTTTTGGGGGAACAATTTTGGCCTCCACACTTAGTGATTTTTTCGGATTTAACTTGTTTCTTCGGTAGTGACACAATGGTGTCACTGTCAAAAAATCACTAAGTGTGGAGGCCAAAAAAAAATTTGTTCCCCCAAAAACCTGTTAGGAGTACGTTTCAGGCAATTTAAAGTTGATTGGTAGTGACTTTTTTTTTGGTCCCTAACATTCATCGAGCTCTGGACTTAGTAATTTTTTTTCCGTTTCGGTAGTGACACTACCGAAACGAAAAAAAAATTGTTCCCCCAAAAACCTATTAGGAGTACGTTTCAGGCAATTTAAAGTTGATTGGTAGTGACTTTTTTTTTGGTCCCTAACATTCATCGAGCTCTGGACTTAGTAATTTGTTTTTCGTTTCGGTAGTGACACTACCGAAACGAAAAAAAAATTGTTCCCCCAAAAATCTGTTAGGAGTACGTTTCAGGCAATTTAAAGTTGATTGGTAGTGACTTTTTTTTTGGTCCCTAACATTCATCGAGCTCTGGACTTAGTAATTTTTTTTCCGTTTCGGTAGTGACACTACCGAAACGAAAAAAAAAATGTTCCCCCAAAAACCTGTTAGGAGTACGTTGTGTGTGTGTGTGTGTGTGTGTGTGTGTGTGTGTGTGTGTGTGTGCGCGTGTGCACACACACACACAAAATCTTCCATCCCAAAATCCCCAAATCTTCCATCGGCCTCCATTATAAATCTCTGAACTTTTAAAGGAGTACAATTCTAAAACTATGAAACATTTCAAAGATTCCTTTTCAGGCAAACATGTCCACAGTAAGATGAACATTTTAAAGTTTGAATGGGGGTTGTAGGAAGAAGCGGCCATTGTCATGAACTGGCTCTATGGTGCTTACCTGTCATCTATGGTGCTTCCTATGGTGCTTCCCTGTCATCTATGGTGCTTCCTATGGTGCTTCCCTGTCATCTATGGTGGTAGCCTGGGACCAGACGAATCTGCGAGTGCAAAAAAAATTGCACAGTGATATAGTCTAGCTACACCAGGCTACAATGGTGCTACCTGTCTTCTACAGTATGTTGCTTCCTGGTGCTCAGATACTGACAAGTTACTGACCTGATACTGACCATGAGACGGACATGTTACTGATGATGTTAGTAAATGTAAATGTGTTTTGTATTCATACCAGTACCCACCCTAGCAGTTTGATGCAGCTAAATATGATTAATCTCCTATACACCCAAATACAAAAATGATTAGATATAAAAATAGGAATTGACAAATATTTTATTGCTTTATTATTGACAGCATGTTGTTAATGTATATGAAAGAATCATGAGGAGTTCCCAACATGAAAGAGTCTAACTTCACTTTAATAACCCTTATGTCGTCACGGTGTGAGAGTTGTAATGATGTGATAATGAGCGTAATGAGTAACACATGTAATGACTCAGACTAAAACATTTTACACTATACTGTCACCATTCACAGTGTTCATATAGACATTTCAGCGGGATATTGTTTATTTTAGGATGTTTCGTTTAGAAATGCTAATTTATTAAAACACAACCTGTAGTGAAGAGAAGATATCTCAGTTGTCCTTGAAATGTCCTCGTCCTTTTTGTAATCAGGATTATTATGTCCACTAGATGGTGCTAGAAACATGCAAGATGTGTGGAGCTGGACATTTGACAAGCTGTGAGCTTGTGTGACATATTTTAAATATGTAGGACTTCTTAAATGCAATGTAGAGACATTATGATCCAAACACTAGATTTCTGCAATATACAATTTTGCCTTTTAAAAGACGTGCCTTTTACAGAGCTAACCCTGCTATAACTTTGAGGATTAAGTATCTCAATAAAAAAATATAGAGGATACAGACATTGGACATTCAAAAAGGTTTTCCTTTATTTTTTTCCTTATTTCGCCTGCCCTTTCAAATACACTCCGTATAGTGTGGTCAGGCCTAAATCCACAAACCATCATAGTCACAGCTGTAACTATTGCATAAATACAAAGCAACATACAGGTGATGCTCAACTTTGTGTGTATGACTAGAATGAAATACACCAACAAAAAAAAAGAGGTTACAGTACTCAATTGCAATAAAACCCAATGAAAACGTCATTCACAGCAAAAAAAAACGGATTGACAACGTGTGTTTTAACCCTCTCCCCTAAACTTTGGTTTTATATGTTGTGGTCTTTCACAAAGACCATGATCATGACCTAAAAGATAGTTTCACATAAGGAGGACAAGAAACAGATATTACAGAGGAAGATAAGAGACATGCTGGTACCATGAGGGTGAACTTGATGACACATACTATGAGAATAATGGGACAGAGGGGTTGGGGGCCAAGACAAATGTGATTCTGGTTTTAACGCTGACAAGGAAATGTCTCACTCACGCCGACTCGCCTTCTCCAAAGCAAGCACCAGATTTGAACATCCTAATTGAGGTACTGTTAAAAACAATTATAATACAAACAAAACCAAGTCACACACACCAGAAGTAAACTTTTCACCGATGGTCATGATCGCTTCTTTCCTCTCTTAGCGAGAATGTTCCTGTACAACATAAAAACATCTTCGATTGAAAAAAAAGAAAGAAACAAAAACAAAGATTTGTTTTGTTTTTATAATTATGCAGAATCTCAAAGCTCGTATTAGCTCCAATAAGATCCCAAACAATAAATATGTAGAATAAGTTTGGAGAAGAAAAATAAAAACACACAAACATATATATATGTTTGCAATTCAACCAGTCTGGGAAAAAAAAGGTAAACTCAAGTTCCACCATGGTCTGTAATGCTAAACCTTAAGCCTGATTTATACTTTGTCTTACGATGGTGTATAAATTAAGCATTAGTGACTGTGGCTTGGACTTGAAAAGGGACGAACTGTCTTTTCAAGAGCTTCATATATGACCTTTATTCAAGCAGTTATATTTATATATAAATTATTTTTTTTGTTGATTTTCTTTTTTATAAATGTGCAGTGCTTCGTAATAAGAATTTGTCATAATTATTATTACACAATCTCTCTGTTCTGAAAGGGTCTCCTGACGCAAAATATATATCGGCTTTATCTCTGCCAAGAAATAACAAAAACAATAACAAGCCAACTCTTTTACGACTGAAAAAAAAAAAACATCCAAAAGGACAATAATTTGGAAGTGTGCTTTTTGTCAGTGCCCATAATAAACTGATATAAACTTGATTTGAGTTGATGCTGGTATATCTCATTATACTGATTTTTTTCTTTCTTTCTTAAACAATCACATGCATTTACATTTATGGATAAAGATTATTTATGTCATTTTTTTTACACCTGAAAAAAAAACTTGATAAAGATCATTAGCATTCGTAAACTAGGATCCTTTATTTTCCGTCATCTCCAGGTCTATCTCTCTCTCGCTCTCTTTTTTATTTTTTTGCAGCAGTGGAGTTTATTTGTGTGTGTCAGTGTCAGGTTTGTCAAGTGTCCGTTGATGTGTGTGTTGAACAAAGTGTTTTGTACATGTGTTTATAAGTGTATCTCACGTGTGTGTGCGCACGCTCCAACGGTGACATCTTCTGCAAGAAGTTCGATGGTGGTTGGGGGGGGGGGGGGGGGGGGGGCTTGTGGTTCCCTGGCCTCTCCCGAAGGCTTTCACAGTTTGTCCGTATCAGGAAAGATGAAACAAAAAACATGAAAACAAATCAAACAGGAGGAAAAAAGTTACTGAGGGAGAGGGGGAGGGGAGAGTCCTGCCCCGCCACCCCTTAGCGAGGACTGGGGGGGGGGGGGGTATAGGTTTGTCACTCATCATCATCCTCCTCTTCTTCCTCGCCATCGGAGAGGGAGGCGCAAGGGCGGATCTGGCGGTAGCCATCCAACCACTTCTCTACCATCTGCGTGACCAGAGGGTGGTTCCGGCGCCGCGAGCTCTTCTGGAGCGCCACCAAAACTCCGCCCTCCGTTACGCAGCAGTCTAACCACTCCCTCAGCAACTTCTCCTGCTGCTCCTCATTACCCATCTGCAGGAGGGAGGTGATGGAGAGAGAAAATAATTAACCAAACTTATGAGGCAGCTTGTTAGATCTCGTTACACCTGATTCATACCTAGTTCAAACAGCCAATTTACAAGCTCACAATGCGTTGTGCGATGCGATGAGAGCTTGTAGAATGTAGATCTTACATTTTCAGTGGCTGACACTGACGCGCAACAAAGTATAAATCAGGCCTTACACATTCTTCTAGCACCTTAATGTCTATATTATGAACAGTATATACCAGCTGCTATGCTCATGCACCTTATTACTAATACCTCATGTTTGTTTTTGTGATTAATGGGTTAATGGGGAACTGTGGTCACAGCCACACAAGTGCAATTTTCAACTCAATAGAAGTAGAAGCTGAAATTGGAGCAAGTTCACACAGTTGAGAAAGTGCAAGAATTATACTGTCTGCAATGTTACTGTATTATTATATTAATTATGTATGCTGTATTCTGGGTGTGCACAAGAAAATAAACAGATTGGAGTTGCATAAAATGTGTTTCTGGCAGCCAGACTGCCAGGCAGTCACTGCACAGCCTCTCAAAAGAAAAGTGTGATGGAGTCATTTTCCTCATCCTCAACTAAAGCCCGATTTAGACTTAGTTGCTTGTGAAAATAGCTGATCTACAATCTCACAACATTGCATTTCAATATGAGCTTGTAGCAGCTCAACTATTTCTGGTGCTCACTGTTGGCACGCCACCACCAAGTATAAATCAGGCTTATGTCCACATTTTACACCAGTGGGGGTAAAAAAACAGGGACTATACAATTCTGGAGTCATGTCAAAACTAATCCATACCAATGTTCTGGGACTCTCCTGCGAGCATGGACTCACCAAGTAACCGTTACACAGCGTAATTATTTGACTAATGTTTGATTCATTTGATTAATGTTAGGGAAATGTTTTTTTTTTTTTTGGCTATACAGCGTATGGCACAAGAGGTGTGTGTGTGTGTGTGTGTGTGTGTGTGTGTGTGTGTGTGTGTGTGTGTGTGTGTGTGTGTGTGTGTGTGTGTGTGTGTGTGTGTGTGTGTGCGCGCTCGCTCGTGTACACAGAGATAGCATTGTTTTTGATGCCAACAGGTGTGTGTAAGATACAAAGCTATCTAGCTAACATTAGCTACTGAATGAGTTTGGAGGGTTTAGTGTCATTTTGTAGATTTTAGATGGGGGGTGTGGAATAACCAAATTTTCCAGGTTTTCTCACATTTAGCCAGTCATGGCAATTAACTGGAAAGGTGCAGTCAGTTTGAGCGCAAATTTTCACCGGGAGGCATGCCCTACTAATACTACTAGGGTTGTATGCAGTGAAATTACTACCTAGAGCCATGAAATGGCAGTGCAGCATGTGATTACCGCCCTACTGTCTTCCTCCCATTCTCTCATACACATGTATTGTACTACTGCTCTCCAAAATTCTGTCAGATTGCTGTCCTTCAAATGTCTCTGCAATGTGCAAAGTATGAGTATTAATGCCATGTGTCAATTATGTTTTGACACCAGTCAATCAATAGTTGTGATTTGAAATGTAAGAGTCTGGATTACCAGGTGTTAATTATGTCATTACGACTATACAGTTGACAGTCAATGAAAAAGTAATGGCTTGTAATGTTGAAGAATGTATTTTTTGGTGTTCATCTAACGTGGACTTGTGCCCGCATATCCCTTAACCTGGAGGGATGATTGTTCTGTGATTATTACCGTGATTATTGTTCTGTGATTATTAGGTCCTTGGCTTGCTGACAGCGTGCAAAAGAAATTTGATGCCGATTGCCCTAGTAGTATGCAGGATTAGCTGTGGACTGACTCACACACACCCACGAGAGGAGATTAATGACTATTAGTGCTTACAATTAAAAACAGCCCATGAGTTAGAAAAGAAGAAAGAGGCACATAAGAAAAGTGGAGGAATGATCCAAAAATGCTAAAAGATCTAAAATATGCGACCTTTAATGTCATAATTCATAAACAAGTACCTTTCATTCTGGCATTCTGACAAACTCATTCTGAGTCACTAAAATATCATCAACTTGGCAGTTTGTCTCCCAAGGACAATAAACTGAATTCAAAGTTAACGCTTTATCTAATGAATCACAACAGACAAACGCATGCAAAAAAATGGGTTAGGGTTAGGGTTAGGGGTCAATACACAGCAGGAGGGTGTCCTTACTTCCTGTGCTGACAGGAAGTGGATGTGGAGCAGCTTCCTCTCACTATCGACCAGCGGCAGGAATGTGACGGTGACATCGTCGTCCGTGTTGAGGTTGGCGCCCGCGCCGCGATTGTCGAAGCCGTCGTTCTCCATGGCCACCAGCGCTGAGAAGTGGCCCCGCGTGTAGCCCAGGGCGATGGGGCTCTTCCAGCAGAAACTCTGCTCCCACAGCAGGGGCAAGTACACACCTGTAGCACAGAGGAAAGACAGGAGGACGTAAGGAACAAGGTGGGGAAGATGTCGAGGGTGTGGGAAGAGGAAGGTGAAAATTGTGTGGGGAGAAAGGATTGACGGATGAAAAGAGGGAGAAAGGAGAGAATGAATGAAACATCAGAGCAACTCTCTGGAACGAGACCGGCCGTTCAAACAATTTGTAGAACACAATGTAAGACCGTATAGCGTCCCCCGGTTGCTTTGACTTCAATAATTCACTAAGCAATCTCTGGTGAATGTGGTGCTTCACCTCATGACTACCATTGTAATTGAAACCACAGCTGGGCTGTCTTTTTTTCTCCCGTCTGTCTCTGAACAGTCTGCCATTGTGTTTTTACTTTTTACTGGGTTCACCTGCCGGCCATTTTAAAAACGAAGGGCCTCTCCCATCCATAGGCGCCTATATACTTTGTGTATATGCATGTGTGTATGTGTATATATATATATACACATATACATACACACACAAATATATACACACATAAATATACATACATATATATACTGTGTGTGCATGCGTGTGTGTGTGTGCGTGTGCGTGTGCGCGTGCGTGTGCGTGTGTGTCCTGTCTCTCACTCCAGCCCCTGACAGCACAAATAGCAAATCATTCTTCCATTAGGCAGGCATTACCACCAGCAGCCGGCCCTTACTGAGAGCTTTCATCATCCCCCCACACAGCCTCGTTCTGCAGGAAAATTAAAGCCAGACTGTTTTTACTACCGGGCATGGAGGTGGAACCTTCCCTCTACTCACTGGATTGGCTGGTTCTAGACTGGTTGTGATGGTTTAAATATGCTCAGACGTGAGTGCATGCATGTGCTGGAAAATGTTTTTCCCGCATTGCGATACACATGAAAAGTACAGTCCTACATAAAACCCAGCAGGGTCTTTTTTTTTAACCCATTAAGACCTGAGGCGATTCTTTAAAAAAAATCAAAATCCAAACAAAATCCTAACAAAAATCCAAGATGTTTCAAAAATAGCAGATCTACAAGCTCATAGCGCGGCACTCGGTGCCGCGCTATGAGCTTGTATATCTGCTATTTTTGAATAGCCAAAGAAATCTAAAGTGACACAGATGCGTTCCAGGTCTTAATGGGTTAAACAGTATTCGCCTTTGGACTGCTGTGGGCTCAATTACCTTTAAAACAAGTATCGCTCATTTAATACTAAAAACACCCTTCAATGAAAGTCACTGGGCTGCGTTATGATATGATTACTGCCAGATTGGTTCTAGTAAGAATGAGGGCTACAAAGTATGCCAGCTATGTCAGCTATGCAGACACATGCAGGATTGTGCCGTTTCTCATAATGCGAGTGAAACATTTATAGGCACACTGGAGTGGACGGGCTGCACAAAAAAGCCACTGCTCTTTCTTCTGCGTAAATCGCATTACGTGCCGGAGTATAAAAAAAAATGACCACCACCAGTTATCCACAAAACTGATCATAACAAAATCCATACGATCAAATACAATCCCAGGGCAAAACAAACCAGACCGGTACAAAACAAAAGATGCTCACCTTGAAAACGTGTGTACCCGAGTGTTTCGCCACGGAAACTTTTGTAATACTTCACTCCGTACACGATGATTGGCCTACGAAGTATGTGTGCAAGAACAAAAATGTGGGTCTGTTCCAAGCTGGCCCCTGGCTGCAAGGAGAGAAGAAACGACACAGGAAGGAAGAAAGAAGAGGCACATTTAGTAACCCTGTACGAAGAAAAACTACAAGACAAAAATGGATTCCCTATGCGAAGAAGAACCCCAGAATTGTTTTAAACCAAATTGTTAATAACAACATAGTACCGTAGTTTCATAAACCCTACATAATAAAACAGTCCAACGTTTAACATGTGTGTTCTATGTCACCAGCACCTGTTGAAGACTGATAAGAGACTGCTGAACTGCAGTGAGGCACTGATGGCAGACAGGATAGACTTTCAAGGGGGTTTACTGGTTTTCTTGCATCAAGAGCAGCAAGTTGCATAATTCATGCATTCATTGGTCAAGTGCATTTGCACATACATTTCTATAGCACCTGCAGGTCTGCAATTTCTATAGCACCTTTTATCCAAAGTGCTTCACATAATGTGCTTTCCATTCACTCACTCATTCACACACCGACAGCAGAGACAACTATGCAAGGCACCAACCTGCTCAACTGCAACGGTTAGGGGTTCAAAGTGCCTTGCTCAAGGACACTTCGACACAAAGCCAGGAGTCTGGATCAAACCAGGAACCTTCCAATTCACAGGCGACACACTAACCCCTGATCCACTGCTGCCCCTGTGCTTCACCAATTTTAGCTAAGATACTAGCAGGCCTAGTGTCTGCAGTGACACAGCAGCATTGTGTACATACCTGACTTGCCAGTGAGAGGATGAATGCCCAGTCTTCTTGCCATTGCTCCTCTCTCAGCGAAAAGTGCAGACCAAAACTCTGTGAATACCACGACTCCCACTCCTTCCAGCGCGTATAGAACCTGCAGACCAGACAGCAACAGGAAAACTTCAGTTAGTCAGTGACATTGTTCGACCTCCCTGAGAACGGGACTAGGTATTAGGGTGAATCATGGTTAATGCCCCACAAAAACCTAAACAGTAATTTTCTTAGTGAACAACATCAATCTGTCAGCACTACTGTAGACTTGAGTCACACTAGGCCTTTTCTTATGTAATCTGTATCTGGGTGGTTGTGTTGCTCTGATGCTTCCAACTTCAAACCAGAGAGGGAGTTTGCATAAATCCCCCGGGAATCCTGTCTTCTCAAACTGGCCTAATGCTCTAGTCTAATTCTCCAAGTAAGCCTGCAATTCCAACCTTAGATTTCAGCACTAAATCTCAACTTCCAGGACATTAGCCCCTATGTAACCGCAACTACAATGCAACTCCATTATGACTAGAGTGTGAGACTGACATTCAAGTTTCTGAAATCTGAGATTAAAGGGGTGATCTAGTAATTAGAGTATGCGGAAACCAGAAGGTCACAGGTTCAATTACGGTAATGTGTCACGGTGTCCTTGAGAGAAGCTGCACCTGCATCTGCTCACTCTTCGTTCGACACCTCTGTGACTGTGATGTTTTGTGAACAGAGAAAGCTAAATAACAAATCATCTTCCATGTATGTGTGAATGTACTTGGACAATAATCAATTTCTGAAGCACTACTGCATAATGCATGTTCTACAGTATGAGGTTACCGCTATATTCAATTACAGCGTATCTCATAACTACACAGTTGTCTCTTGTCTCCCAGTGTGTTACTGGCCTAAAACCCCCAGGCCTCACCAGTGAGAACAGTCGTGCAGGCTGTCATGGAGAGTCTTGCGGAGGACTGAGTCCTTGTCGTAGATGCCCCAGGTGGCCTGCAGTACAGAGTCCAGCAGGCAGTCCCCTGCGGTGCGGTTCCAAAGGGCATAGAGGCGGCTATCTAACCTGGTTCCCAGCTCCAGGGACCAGTTGATTATGGGGGACTCCTCTTCAAGTTCTGAGAAACCCCAGGGAGCAACAGATTGAGTGAGTTCACCTAAGTCGCTGCTTAGGTGATAACAACTAGGAGACATCAACAAAACACAGTGTCCTGTCTGAGAGGAGGGAGACACAAGATGATCACACCACCAGATTTGTTTTTTGTTGTATGAGAGGTGGTGACATTTGAAAACATTGGTGTAAGGACAGTGTGTCAACTATTGTATTCATAACTGTCAAACTAGTTTACTCATAACAGTTGGTCAAAAACATGAAGGCCACCTGTCTTTCTTTGTCCCTACTCTTGCCCATAAGTTGGACTGAATATTGGACTGATGCAAAACATTGGCCTCGTTAAACAGATGGTCTTACTAAACGTGCACCTAGGAGGAGAGAAAATGTGAGCTGGGTGGAAAAATACTGCCATTTAAAGGAGCTACACCATGAATTTAAAAAATAATAATAATATTTGATATCATATTGTTTATGTCCCTCAAACGTTTTTCAAAAGGTTTGAGCCTAAATCAAGCCTCAGATATACTCATTCCAACTAACTTCTCTCTGGCTTATAAAGCACTTTCACCTGCAATACCACATTGTCCTGTTTGGCACGGGGCGCTATTGAGCCAGTTTGTATGCATGTCATGTCCTGGTTCTGTGTTTTTTTTTTTTTTTTTTTTTTTTTTTTTTTGTTAGAACTGAAAAACGGGAGGAATTGTTCCCAGACGTGACGTAGGGTGGGGGAACAAATCTGACGGACTGTTTTCAGACCAATTTACATGAAAACCACAGATAGCCTATGAAAGCCTGCATCCTCGAAGTCGGGTATTTGTTGGAACAGAAGAGAGGTGGGGGAGACCAAAAACACACAAAAATTTAGAAAAAGTTAAAATTCATGGTGTAGACCCTTTAAGTGTGTGGGTGGGTGTGTGTGTGTGTGTGTGTGTGTGTGTGTGTGTGTGTGTGTGTGTGTGTGTGTGTGTGTGTGTGTGTGTGTGTGTGTGTGTGCGTGCGTGCGTGCGTGCGTGCGTGCGTGCGTGCGTGCGTGCGTGCGTGCGTGCGTGCGTGCGTGCGTGTGTGTGCGTGTGTTGCTCACTGTCTCTGTGTATAGGCTGGAGTGGGAGGAAGCGCAATCATTCAGCAGGGGATTGGAGAAATCCTTCAAACTCAATTAGCCTGATTAGTACAGATGCAAGTGGCATGCACGATAAGGACTGGCACACTGAGAAGCAGGCAGGCATATAGGCAGGGAGGGCTCTGTGCTGGCCATGGGAAATGTAATGAGTAATGCAACACTGCACCGCATCCGGCAGCATTCCCATTATAGTATATATGGACGAGGCAGCAGCATTAGTTTGCCAAACAACCCGACCACTGGATCTGGTTTCTCACTCTTGACTTGCAATGACTGATTTGTATTGGAGAATGCTGTTACAGTAGTGAGTACTAGTGACTCTGTAGTAAACAGACTACATAAGTAAATATTTCACCTTTCTGAACATCTCGGTCCAGCACCTCATCAAACAGTTTCTCCTGAACTGTTGGGGGCAAGTCCTCAATGTCTGCAAACAAAGCACACACAATATCAGTTCAGTCAGACACTTTCGTCAAGATAAACCATTTATTGCAATGACATTGCATTCAGTGACTCTTAAGATTATATGCGCAAGCATGACACAGAAAGTGGGGGGAACACTGCAGCCCCTTGGTTGGAGAGGCCCAGAAAAAGGAGCTTCAGGATCTAGAGGTGTCCAGATGTAGAAAAGGTCACTCTTTTATTGACAAAAGGTTGGGGTGAGTCCATTTGTAGACACCACACTCATGCCCTTACTCTACTCCATCTAAAGGACCTGAAAATGTTAGCTAAAACTGCTTCTGTCTTGGCAACTAAAGCCATGTCAACTCCCTGTTTTGTTTTGTACTTTTCACCATGGTTGCTGGCTTTCTCTTCATGCTCGGGCCCTTGACAACAGTAGTTTATTCTTTAGCTAAAATAAATGAATGCATTGAGTTTGTGGAACTACACAGAATGGCTTTCTATAGTGGCCGAAAGCCAAGGTCTGCATTGTCCCTGACAACTGCAGTGCTGAGCCACCAGCAACAGACTATAAACCACAATAGCCATTCTTCAGTGAAATTCAACAGAAATAGAATTGTGCACAACATTCAAACTCTCAAATGTTGTACAGAATTTGGGCAACACCACAAAAAAGCAATAAGAAATAATAATTTTGCCACGGGCAACAGACACACAACGTTGGTGGCTGGTATACACAGAATGCAAGAACAATACACAGTCAAGGAGCCAACGGTGGCCTCCAGGCTCAGGCAGTTGGAAGCAGACAACTGTAGCATTATGCCTCTGGAACATCCCAACGACAAGCAATTTTATAAACCAGAAGTAAACAAAACAAGCATTCTGCCACATACTTGGCAGGTCACCGGGGCTGGGTAGTCTACATTCTTCAGCTGCACACAGCAAACACAATAGGCCCTAAACTAAGTACTTTTGACACAAATGGAGAATCCTACTACAATAACACCTTTGGGAATTCATAACAAAATGTTATCGGTACAAGTGCTATAATCATGTACTCCATCACTCCAAGACTCAGAGCCATATCTTGTGCGCCGCCTTACCCTTATCCCTAAACTTCTTTGCCATTTTCTACTATTTAAAATAATATTTTTAAATAATTCAAATAGCTGATCTCACAACGTGTCGATGTAGATGGGTCAGTTGAACTAAAATGTTTTTTAAAAATAGTAAAATATGGCTACTAAGTTTAGGGATGTCTCCAACACTGTGAACCTGTTGGGGTGGGATAAAAGCCTGCTTGTTGTTTCAGCTGAGAATGGTAACAGAGGACTTTCAAGTGATCACCTTATTCATTGCATTAAAATGGATGTCTTTCAACAATCATAAAAAGCCTGCTCACTATCTCAGGACATTTTCTCTATATTCTTGGTGCCCTCTACTCAAAACCAGTGACTCATTTTCTCTGGCCTAGTTCAAAGAGGTGAGCCCACCTCAAACTTCAAGAAGATACAAAATGTAGGAGTGGCAATTGATGTACCAACAACAAAGCCCACTGCTAGTATATTCACGATGGAACAGTTGGCTATGGCAGCCTACCTACCGGCAGGTAGGGTGAAGGTGACCAGGTCTGTCAGAAAATAGCAGGTAAAGTCTCCTTTGCGCTGGTGCAAAGAGGCTGCCACTTCGCGGCGGATTTGCTCTGTCAACTCGGGACACACCATGGCTGGGATGCACTTAGCTGCCTGTTGGGACACCTGGGGGGTGGGAGGGAGAGAGGGAGAGACGGGTGTCAAAGGACAGGCAAACGATAAGTGAGGCTTATTCCCCCAATGCATTCAGTCATTCTTCTTTACATGCAGTGCAATACTCAGCCTGCTAGCAGCTATATGCTGTGGAGTTTAGGCTGGCGATGGCTACTCATTTGAATTTCAGTGGCTATATGTAAACAAGGTAGCTAAGAGGAAATCCATGGATGCTGCATATCTGCTCTCTTCACACAAGAAAAGGCGTATTTATTTTCCTTTGGTTTCCCCAATTCAATTTAGGAAGCTATGTCAGAGCTGACATTATTAAATGCACAACTAACTTTCCATTAGCGGCAAGCTAGGCTGCATTACGTTCGGGTAGAGGAAAATAAAGTTTCTGGAGTGTTCATGCGTGACTAAGGCATGTGTGCATTTTAGCAGGCATGTCTGAATGGTTCATATGGGGACACGCTCTAGCTGCTAGCACAATCCCTGGCTTGGAGAGAGAGAGAGACGGTAATGGGAGCATCGGACTGAGAGAAGGTCAAGTTCCAGATAATCTGGGATCATAGCGTTAGGATCATAGTGCTGATGGCAAATAGAGCTGCCATCGCTCTTGCACACTGGTCCACTTACAGGCATGCATTCAGCACGCAGCCGCGCTTTAGAGTCGGCTGGCAGGCTCGACACAACACTTAACAGTAACTTTTGAAAATGACAGCATTAACCCATTAAAACCAGGAACGCATCTGTGTAACCACTTTAAGCATTATTTTATACTTTGGCCATTTAAAAACAGCAGATATGCACGCTCATAGTGCGGCACCGAGTGCCGTGCTATGAGCTTGTAGATCCGCTATTTTAGAAGATTGTGAAGATTTGTGCAAATCTTTGAATATATATATATTTTTAAAGCCAACATTTATAACTCAAATCTTTGCTTCTAGGGGGTCCGTGGAACAACATATTTTGAGATGGGGTCTGCGGCCAAATACATATCATTTTTAACTGTTAGGATTTAGAAGACATTTGTAGAATCCCCAGAATCAAAGATTTGAGTTACAAATGTTCGCTTTAAAAAAATATATGTTCAAAGATTTGCACAAATCTTTTTTCCAAAAATAGCAGATCTACAAGCTCATACTCGGCACTCGGTGAGCCGCTGTGAGCTTGTATATCTGCTATTTTTGAATAGCCAAAAAAAAAAATCTGAAAATGACACTGATGCATTCCCGGTCTTAATGGGTTAAAAGCTCATACAAAGGGAGCACATTAATATTCACACGGTGGCCATTTTGATCTTAAGTCATACTCTGGGTGGGATCAGGAGACGCGTCTTGAATCATACCCCAATTCAAACTGCCAAGGCCAGTAATGAAGGTTAAGTGAGGGTAAAGTGTGGGTTTGTTGTTTGTGTGGTAAGCCGTGACAGTTTGTGGGTCTAGTCGAATCTACACTGTCGTCTGTGGAACAGTGAACAATTTAGGCATTTAGCAGACGCTCTTATACAGAGCGCATTACAAGAACAGAGTAATGGCATGAACCCTAGGGCCTAGTCAACCACCTACATGGTCAATGGTCATAAATAGAGTGCCAAGAAAACAATTAAGTTCTACAAGGCAACTAGGACAGCAGGTAAACATCAAACCTAACATCTTTTAAAAAAAAGAACATAATTACAGCTCAAAAGTAGTAAACACACCTCATTACAACAGCCTGTATAGTTTGGAACTGAAAAAAACAAAAAAACAATCACACTCCAGCTTCACTTGGAGACGCATGCCTGTGTCCTGAAGCAGAGTCTCTGTGCATCTTGTAATGCAACGTTACGTAAGTGTGATCATAGTAGGAAGGAATCACTCATCCGGAGATCTAGCCAATTCCAGACTGGTGGGTGAAAGTGCAAGCTTGAAATCCGGCTGGGAAATTAACATTAACAGTGTTCAAGCGCATCCGAGTTATGTACCCTTTATCAGGCCTGCTGTGAAGCAGTGGCAGATTGTGCAGTAGTTGATAAGTTTACTACCCAACCAGCAGCAGACCATCCATCATTCTGAGGCCCTGCTCTATTTTTCATGTTTCTAGTTCAAGTCGGCTGGTGAATTTTGGAATGCATCAGCCGGCCGCGGTTTCTTTTTCCTGCCCTGCCTAACATCTGACCTCAGTGAGCAACACAGCCAGCATGTCCTGCCTCTGGAAGCGGATGGCGAGGTGCACCAGGGTGAAGCCGTCATCGAACGCCGACGGCCGGTTCAGGAGGCGAACCTCGTCCGACGTCAACTGCCGTGCGATGTCGCCCCCCGATGATTTGTAGGCCTCCACGGCTGCCAGGTCACCCTCCACCACACCTAGAGCGGGACAGAAATATGGTTATTTTCCTGATTTCATATCTAAACTAGAGGGTTTCATGGACATAATTACTGCACTGTCATGCTGTGACCACAAAAGTAGGTCACTGTTGGGCACAGATACATTTGCGCACTCTCTTTTTATATTTATTAACGCAGACATTCAATGTATAACAACCAGACAAATCTATACCTCTGTCTTACGTAACGTGAAATGGACAATTTTACTTGCCACTCATCACACTGTTCAGTTTCATTGGTCATTCCATTTACAAGCAAGAACCACTGAGGTCTAATCACTGTGTTACGCATCACAGTGGAGCATACATGTGGAACGTTTAACCAGTGTTGTGGGTTACGCTACAAGTAACGCTGTTCCTGTAATCGGATCATTTGTAACAGAGTAACCTTACGCGTTACTTTTGCAATTAGAGTACTCTGTTACTTAGTTACCTTTTCCAAGATAATGGCGTTACTTTGTTAAGGCCTATATTTCCCTCTTCCTTCTGTTGCCACAAAGGAAAAGGAAAATCCATCCGACGTATAGTTTCCTGATGAGCTTGCCTCGTCTCTGTCAACGGAGACCTGCACGGATGTTACACAAAAATCGGTGACCGATGCCTTGATTGCGTTATCATTCTATTCAATAGATCACCACTTTTGGTGTGACAGTGTCACACGGCTGACAGAGAGGTTATCCTTCAGTACGGGGCCGTGGGATTTGTAGGTGAAAGGAGAAAGACCATGAACATCGATGCAAATTAATTAGCCTATCCCAGTATGCCTTGGTGAAGCTCAGCACAGCTCCTCAACACTGGTGGCCACTCGGGTATGCTGCACTCATGATTTTATGTTTACCAAACTTAATCGTAATGAGCTGTAATGGGGACATTGTCATACCTCGCAAAGGGTTTTAATCGTCGTTAACGCAAAAGTAATCCAACATCATCCAGAAGACATTGTGTGTCCCAGGCTCCCAGCGCCAAAGATTGGGCAACATTTAGATTTGAAAGTCTTATCTCCACAGTGGCCTTAACCGCTTAAGGTTGGGGTCATATCTAATCTATAATGCATTTATTTAATGTTGTTGTCCAATACAAGTGGTATTTGACCCACAGGACCCCCCCCCCCCTCCCCAGTGTGCTGAGACTAATGAAGTGTGGCTTATTGATTGTAACTAGGGTAAACAGAATAAATCCAATGTATGCTACAACAACTGTATTGTAACCCATTGTAAAACAATGATTCAGAGGAAACAGATTATCCGTTTGAAATGAAGTACAGCGAGTCATTTGGTGCATTAAAAATGATGGGTGACGCTTCTTGGAAAAGAATTCAAAAGCACAATTAATGAAACACTTGGTAATCGTCAACAGCTTTTGATTTTTGAGCCGAGACAGACATTATTTGCAGGAAGCTAAGAATTTTGTTTTTACGGCATGGCTCTGCAGGAGTCTAGAGGGTCGGTCTGTCCATCTGTAAACCCACAAACAGCTGGACCAATCAGCACCAGAATTCTTGTGCACACTACCAGTAGGCCACAGAAGTAATTATAGTAAATATAGAAGTGACTAACTAACCTTCGCTAAATTTGTGGAATCTCAGTGGAATGCAATAGGGCTGTGATCAGGCTGAAACAGACGACATTGACATCACAGATGACTGCCGTCTCAGGCTAGCCACATGAAGTCTGACATTTACATTGGAGCCTGGCTCCATCACACTGTTCAGGTTAAGCGAGTGGATACTGAGATCCACATGATTAGATTTCGTTTTTTGCTTTCAAATGAGAAAACTGATGACTTAATTTAAGTATTTTAGGTGAATCAAGACTGTGGCACACCACTGACCAACAAAGTAGAAACATACACTGACTAAACATGCACTTGTATGCACACAGCCACACACCTCACTCTGTTTTGCTTCAGGCTTCTCATTTGTGAATATAAAGTGTCACTTTGGCAGCCTGTTGCCCAACTCCTCCCCTTGAACACAGACAGACCGAATAACCTTGGCTTATTGAACCATGACCCTGGGAACAGCCAGATACGCCACAGACTCACAATCATTAGGTCCAGACAAGTTCACAACGGTGAGTTCAAGTTACCAGGTTCTGACCTGACCACCTCTGTCTACCAAACATACATGACCTGCACGTATCGCTTCAACATAATGCCTAATTTATACTCGGTTGCAGTGTCGCACACCGTAAATAACAGATCTACAAGCTCACACAAGCTCACATCGCATATGACGTGTTTGTACATCAGCTATTTTCGGGTGACAGTTGCACGATACCGTGCACAGCTAAGAATAAATCAGCCTCAAGTTGAACCTGTTCGACTCACGTGTCAACAGAACAACATCTACTCTTAAAGTAAACTTCCAGGAATTACTCTTTGAATTACTACTACTGGCAAATGCATGTGTAGCAGTCTCTCCCGCTCTCTCGTGCGTTACACAATAAGTCAAGAGGACCACACACAATGCTTAGCAACATAAACTGAGAGGGGGGGGGGGGCACAGATAAAGAGAGGGTCAGTGTGTGTGTGTGTGTGTGTGTGTGTGTGTGTGTGTGTGTGTGTGTGTGTGTGTGTGTGTGTGTGTGTGTGTGTGTGTGTGTGACTGAGAGAACCAGAGAGGGTGAGAAGATGGTGAGAGGACAAAGTGTGCCATGGGGAGCTGGCTGCTCAGTGAGAGATGGAACAGGGTACAGTAAGTATATACAGCATAGTTGCTGCACAGCGTGACAGGGAGGGGATCACACAAAGCGCTCCATTAGTGTGGGCGCGCCGTTGGCCCTGCAGCCAGTACTGTACTCAATAAGGTGTTATGGGAATATGAGAGACAAAACCTGCAAGCACTCAGACACATACTGAAAGACACCAGCTAGAGTGAACAGATTTGGGCTAAATGCGCTGCTGTTTTCCTGTAACAGTCTAGCATTTCGTTGTTCCTGAAGATACCCTGTATGCTTACTCTAGCAGTTAGGCCTATGCGATATTGTTCATCAAACTTGGTCCTTATTTTAATTTAATTGCAATTTAATTTCATATTTAAAAAAACACTGCCACCAGATTCCTTTCTGCTTCACATAGTAACGTGAATAAAGATGTGTTGTTAGCTTGTAGATCCTTTTTTAAACGCCACACCATCATACTCTATTCATGGAGGTATAGGCTCTAGCCTTGCAGACCATTATGTATGTATGCAGTGTCATTCATGATTATTATTGTGTCTCATATGGCACTGGTGCAGAAAAAAGATAGTCATTTTGCATTTTAAGGCAAAATGCCAGAGGGTATATGGTGGTAGAAAGATTTCTATGTAACTGTGGTGCTCTTATCAGCACATGGTACAAAATGTTATCTATGACTAGAAGTGTAAAAATATAATAGTAGATGGAAACACAAACATTTCAACAGCAGCCATTGAATGTATGGTACAATTTCATATTTTTGGGTTGAGCAGCTGAGGTGTGTGTGTAGATTGAATTGCAGTTTGCTACTGTATATTGTCATTCAACAGTTTAGTCTCACAGGCCGATACATTTACCAGGGTAGGTCATCAAGCAATGCCCTGGATCCCACCAAGGCCCCAACAGGAGGTTGATTTGAAACTGGTCGCCTTTTTCAGCCCACCTGAGTTTGCAGGTCTGACTTCAATCCACTCAAACGTATGAAAACATATTCTTTCCTTCTTTCCATGTTCTTTGATATTGAAAATTACATTTGAGAGTATTATATAGTAATATTAACACAGCAATATACTTAAAAGCTATCTATAATGTTTGGCCGGTAAAACAAAACTGCCTTGCTGGCACTCTTTTAAATCCATCAGCCACTTTGGTCGGCAAGCTAAAAAGTTTGTTTGTTCCCTGTACCCAATCCCATCCTTCCCCCCATTCAGAATAAATGTCCACTTGATGAAGAGCCAGTAGAGGCTTTTAGGGGCACTCTGAGCTGTATTTGAGTGAGTTCTCCCCTTTTACAGGAAACACAAATCACTGGTCCTGGAAGAACTATGGAGGGTTGGGCAATCATGGACATGTGCTCATAGGGAGCGGCGGCTTGGGAGAGGGGGATGGCAACCAGGCCAGGGCCCCATATAGAAGAGCCAGTAACACCACATTTCTGACCAGTGAGGGAGACGCAGCCTACATCTCATCACTGGAGCTCCTGATTGTTTTGACACGGCTCCACGTTGTGAGGCTTGGCGCTTCCTCAACCTCACAGCCCGTGTCTGCACAGCAACGGCAACCTGCATGACGGCAACCTGCGTGGCGGAGAGTGAGACATTGAGTGGGGAGCACTTCAGAGTAGAGGGAAGGCGCAATGCCAATGGAGAGTAGAGCTGAGTGAGTGCGCCTCGACCCTTCCTGCCTCTCTCTCTCTCCTAGCGCATTAAACCCACAGGACATGCAAGCATAAGCGCACAGACGCTGCTTTTCTTCCGCTCCATGTTAATGAATGCAGCCGTTCTCACTTGCCGCGCACGGACACTCCGCCTGCGCACGTTAACTTTCCCCACTCTGGGGCGAAAGAAACGTTTGTCAGCACATATATTCTCATAGAAATACTTTGTATATAGGGTGACCAGACATCCCTGTTTGGCCAGGATTGGCAAGCGCAATAAAGCCCGTGTGTGGATGCTTTTTTTGGTGGATCTCCATCAACGTGTGTAATAGATAATTATATGTGGATATGTTGCTTTGCACAGACCACGGTTTACAGGTTAATCTGCAGCAACTAAATACTCACTCAATAATGTCTCTGTTATTGGATAATTATTTTCGGGTGGGCAGAAAACTGGGTCACCGGAATTCTCTGGCTGACTCTTATCCAGCAATACTATTTGCTTACTTCATTCATTCCAATTCATTCTGCAGTAGCACATACACCTAATGTAAACAAGCCCCCTTCCGTCTCTCCCACGTCTCCAGGTGGCCGCCTGGGGCCTGCCTAAACCATGGCAATGAAACAGCCTTCCTCTAGTAAAAGATGAGAAATTGGTCTAATAAACCCACACTGGCACAAGCAAGTAGGCTGTTAAAGAGTCAGGGTCCCATCCGTGAACCAATGTGCCCCTGGTGACAGCTTAAAGGGAGGCCACTTGTGGTTTACCAAATTGAAGTTGCAACTCCTCAGCCTTCAGGTATGATCAGGGCCTGACAAGGCTCATAATCTGACATAAAACTGTTCTCTAACACAATGCTATTGAATAATAGCATGATAAAATCTGTGCAAAATCTGTGCATTGTGTGGTGATGTCATGCATTGGGTCATTACTGTAGGTCCAAAAGACCTAAGAAGTTTGTGCTTCAAGGCTTCAACAAGTACAGTAAATTCTGACAAATAACTTAAAAACAGCATATCATTAAGTGACACCAGTTGAACTTGAGCGTACAGTATATAATGAGATATGCTCATGCATGCTGCAGGGGAGAAGGTCAGTGCTGATGTGCAGACTTGTTTATTTTTGACTTGTGCAGCATCGCTCATGTTATTTTTAGTGCAGCAGGTCCCACGGATACCAACTAGGCTCGTCACAAACGATGGCACTTCAGCCACCGTTAAGTGTTTACAAACCTATTTGTGTGTGTGTGTGTGTGTGTGTGTGTGTGTGTGTGTGTGTGTGTGTGTGTGTGTGTGTGTGTGTGTGTGTGTGTGTGTGTGTGTGTGCCCCCACATGTCAGAGCAGGGGAAACCTCACTGGCAACAGAGGACAATTTAGTGTCCTAATAGCTCAACTTAACTATAGTACTACCAAACTGTGCCACCCTAGGCTCAACTGATTTTATCAAATTATTGGATTATACCAAAAAGAAAACAAAATGGGTGTCGTGTCCTTGGAGAGAAATATGCAAATGTAACAGTTTGGTTGTCAAGCAGACACTTGCAGATGTTCAGTAAGTGTTTTTGTAACGGTGCTGTTGTAAGCGTCGATTGGATGGCTGGAACGAAAGCAAAAAGGTTGCCGTCTGAGCATGGCGGCGATGCTAGTTTATTACCAGGCTAATTGTTTACATGAACAAAACCGGCAGCAAACAACTCATGTGGGCTTGGTATCTGGTTGCTATAGTAGATACCTGATAAAAGTCAGCTGGACCGAAACGTTGTTCTGTATTAAATAAACAACTCCTGTAAGTTAAGAGACAGGGTCCAAGACTTCTCCCTTTTTTCATGGTTACTGTAGTAAAAAAGGCACAGTATCGCTAATCTACAAATGCAAAACGTCTTTATTATTTTTCTCAGGATCCAGTCCCTTAACTGAACAGTGTGGAGCCAGGCTCCGATATAATGATGCAGAACCATTCATTAAGCTTAAGTGCTCTCTCTGGTATCTGCTGGGACAGGGTCAGTCTGGGTTGCTTAATCCATTAAGGCCAGGAACGCATCTGTGTCATTTTAGATTTCTTTGGCTATTCAAAAATAGCAGCTCAAGGCGCAGCACCGAGTGCCGCGCTACGAGCTTGTAGATCTGCTATTTTTGAAAAGAATGTGTACAAATCTTTGAAAATATATATATATATCTTTTTTTACTCAAATCTTTGCTTCTGGCGAGGGGTCCCTGGAACAAAATATTTTGAGATGGGGGTCCGCGGCCAAATACATATCATTTTGGGTGGTCCTTGACATGAAAAGGTTTGTGAACCACTGATTTATAGCAACATAAGTTTAAAAAAAACTGTTAAGATTTAGAAGACATCTGCATAATCCCCAGAAGCAAAGATTTGAGTTAAAAAAAACAATATATATTCAAAGATTTTTCAAAGAAATTGCAGATCTACAAGCTCGTAGCAAGCTTGTATATCTGCTATTTTTGAATAGCCAAAAGTATAAAATAATGGTTATAGCTAAAGAAATATCTAAAATTACACTGATGCGTTCCCGGATTGAATGGGTTAAAGGGCAAGAGGCAAACAAGGCTAGGTTATTTGCAATCAGATGAGTAGAGCTGTACTTTGTGTCAGAGAGCATTCTCTGACCTAACAACTCCTCTGCTTCAGCTCATGCAGGATGCGTGGTGAGCTTGTAGTAGATTGGCTACTTTCATTGTGCGACGCCCAAGCGCAACTAAGCATATCGCAGGCTTAAGTATTATGAGCAACAACTCTCTGTCACTGCACCACCGATGTTATCCGTAAGAATTGATGGGAAAAAGTAGGGAGATGTCTAGTGTGCGCTGTTAGGTGTAGCATTGCATAGAGTATCTGTCAAAGAAATGTAGCATGTGGGTGGTGGTGGTAGCTGCCTGGGATGGCTGGTGGTGTGCTGAATAAACCCAGTGTGCTGTACAGTTCATGCAATGATAGGATGTGTGAGTTAAGGAATATGAAAAAAGGAAGGGGAGCTTCAATCTCTAGCAGCAGGTACCAGTACTTATCGATCTATCCCGCTGTCTGGAGTGGAGTGAGTGAGTGAGTGAGTGAGTGAGTGAGTGAGTGAGTGAGTGAGTGAGTGAGTGAGTGAGTGAGTGAGTGAGTGAATGAGTGAGTGTGAGTGAGAGTGAGAGAGAGTGAGAGAGAGTGAGAGAGAGAGAGAGTAGGCGGTCGGACACTTGCTGCCTATGCAGACTCATAGGAGGTTTTCACTGTCTGCGGAAGAATTAAGGTTTCCATCAATGTAAGAGGAAGAAATCCAAAACAAATGGACCAGGCCGCAAAATTGCATTGCAGCCAATAACCGTAATATAAGCTTGGGCCGTAATATTAATTTCACAAAAGATTTGGGAGAAGTCATGCTTTACGGTTGCGCCTGTTTCTCGCGTCTACGTCTAATAAAACACGACGAAGAGACAGAGCCTTAATATTTACTGCCATAACTCACCGGCGCAGGCGTTGAGAAACAGCCAGTCAGTCCGCCTCATCCTGTTCTTGATCTGCTTCAGCTTTTTAAAGTCCACCTCCTGCTCCTCTCTGCTTCCGATGCCAGCCCCCGATGCCAGCTCGATCCTCTGAAAGTCCATGTTCACCTCCGACTCCCGCTTGGAGGTCGGTGGCGACCTCCTCTGGCTTCCACTGCACCCCCCCACTCCCCCGACCACACCGATGCCCGCCGTGACGGCAACAATGCCCCTACGGTTGTCCCTGTCCTGCTCATTGAGGATGGAGGGAGGCTGCTGGCTCTCAGGCTCCGACGCTAGTTTGATGGGCTCTGCCAGCAGGCTGTTCGGCCTGGGGAGGTCACACACCACGCACTTGCGTGCCTTGGGCCAGTTTTCATAAGTACAGGCAGTGCAGGTCCAGTGCTGTGCGCGGGTGTTGAGCCTGTTTCGGTCATTATATTCCTCACAGGGGTCCGTGGGGGTGGTCGGGGGAGCGGGTCGGCATCCAGAGCCTGAGGTCTGGGGCGACTCTGTGGGGCTCCGGGGCTGCTGGGCATGATGCCCCAGGTGGTGCTGCCCATGGTGCTGCTGCCCCTGCTGCCTTTGGCACAGGCACTGGGTGCAGCGGATGGCACGGGGCCAGTTCAGGTAGGTGCACATGTGGCAGGACCACTTGCTAGTAGGCTCGGGGACGTCGGCGATGCGGACACGGGGCCGCGCGCTGGAGTCTGGGCAGATGAGGAGACTGGAGCCCCCCTGGGGCGGGCTGTTGCTGTGGCTGAGGCTGGCGGGGTCCCACTGGTGCCGGCTGGCATCCAGGCCGGGGCTGCTCTTGAAGGGTTCCTCGGTGATGATTGCACCCCTGGTGGGCCTCTGTGCGCGACACATGGTGCACTTAATGGCTGAGGGCCAGTTCTCATACGTGCAGTACTCACAGGGCCACTTCACACCCAGCTCAGTCATCGTCGTGCCGCCACCGGGTGGGAGGCTCGCCGATGCTCAGAGGGTGGTTCAACTCTCAAGGACCCACACGGCAAACAGGACTCTAGGATGGGGAAACAAGAGACAGGCCAGTTTACAAAAAGTCTGCATGTTGAACACAAAAGGTGTGTATACAGTAGTGCAAAATGTAGGCTTATGTAGCATTCTGTAAAAGCAAGCAATAATCGTATATAATGAACAATGGGTAAAACAATAGAAGGGTGCTCAATCTTTCACGTTTTCATTGGTTAACTTTGATACAAATAATAAATAAATAATGGAGGCTTTGCTACCACCGCCTGGCGCCTATTTAGCTCAACATCTGGGTCATTCTGTATGATCTGGGTCATTCCGTATCAAATGTGGTCTCGTCCGTTCAGTGAGGGAAAACACAGGCTGCCTAATGTGCCACTCACATTGGTATAAATCCTGCCGTTAGAACACTGGCCCTAATCTGTGTGGCACACAGTAAATCAAAGTCAGTGGGAAGGAAGGAAGGGTGTCTTTCTATGTACAGCTGGGTCTCAGGCAGCAAGGTGGAAGGACCAAGATGCCGTAACTGCAACGTGATACTGTGTCTCAACACCTAAACCGATATGGCTTTAAACACATACAGATACAGTGCAAATGTGTCCTACACACTAAGCTGGGTAACAAGACACAAGGACAGATGAAACCAGATATACAACACTCATAACTCGTGACTAGCAAAGACCAGTGGTGTGGTGGAAGAAGTACTCACATTTGTTACTTAGGTAAATCAATACTGAAATGTAGAAATACTCTGTTAAAGTAAAAGTCTGGTAATCGACATTTACTTATGTCGTATAGTATTGTTGGCATAAAAATATACTTAAAGTACCAAAAGTAAAAGTAGTCATTATGCAGAATGTCCTACTTCCCAAGTTTTAAAACGTATTAAAAATCATTTGAAAATAGCAAATCTACAAGCTTGTAGATCGGCTATTTTCAAATGGACAAAGTGTATATATTTGAGTGGTGCCAACCACTCCTACATTTGACTTTGTCTGTGTGTCCGTCCGTATGTTTGAGCACGGCTGATTGGTCAAGCTTCACGTGACAACATATTGTTGCTGATTGTTGCGGATGCAACCAGTTACACTTTCAATGGCACCACTCTCTTCACACTGGGTGTGATTTTTAGTAATAATCTAAATATACAAGTAACTAAAAGTTTTCAAATAATTGTAGTGGAGTAAAAGTACAATATTTGCCTCTGAGATGTAGTAGAGTAGAAGTAAAAGTATTTCAAACTGGAAATACTCCAGTAGAGTCAAAATACCTCAAAATGACTTTACACCACTGTTAAAGACAGATGCACTGACACTGAACTCGCCCCAAAGTACACACTCAAAACAAAAGTAGTTTATATACAACAACAACAACATATTGAGATACTGAAAGGTGACGTTAGTTTACTTTATCTCAAAGCAAACAATCACGTAGGTAGCTTCAATTAAATTGCAAACCACAGCACTTTGATAGCCTAATTTAAGTAAAATGCAGATTGCAAACGCCAGCAGGCTTGTCAAGAGAGGGGAGAATGGCAAAACCAGGCTTTAGAAGGGAATAGAAGTGACATTAAAGTTACCACTTAACATAATTATCTAGCAAATAGTTAATGAATAGCTCAGTACCTCAACTTGAGAGGGGCAGAGTTACTGCACCACACCTCTAGGGCAGGGGTCTTCAACGTTTTTCAGGCCAAGGGCCCCCAAGCTGAGAGAGAGAGATGAAGCAGGGACCCCCTCGCTATATTGTACAAAATTCTGTTTCAAATTAAACTTTTTTTTGTTTTACTTGGTCTGCTCTTTTGGGGGTGCTAGGGTTCAAGTGGTTAAAAATCATATCACGCAAAAACAAAATTGCCCCCCCCCTGTATTAACTCTGAGGACCCCCTAGGGATCCCGGACCCCCTGTTGAAGACCCCTGCTCTAAGGTTATCGATGTGCCCTGTGAAAATCAACACATTGGTGAAAGACAACACTCCAGACTAGCACAAAAACAACTGTCCACAAAATAGACATTACCTGTGTTTACATCACACTCCCTGCTGCTTCAAGTTCTCACTGAGGGGGTGTAGTCATTATTTTAAGTAGCAGGCTGTTGCGTTTATATGTGTACATAACATTAACTTAAAGGCTCAATACGCTTTTTTCCCTCTTTTTGTTTTTACATTATAGCCTTAAAAGGAGGTTGATTGGTAGATGTAAAATGTGCTATTGTCAACTTTCTTACCCAATCATAAATCAACAGATATATAGATCTGTTGTACTTCCAAGATTTAAGAACACTGCCAACGTAAACAAAGTCCCCAAAACACAAACCCATTTAGCTGTAGTCTGCTGTAAGTCCTTCTATTAGGAGCCGATCAGTGGTGTATAGTAACTAAGTACATTTACTACTGTACCGAGTAGTACTGTACCGAGTACAATTTTGAGGTATTCTTTTACTTTACTGGCGTATTTCCAATTTTCAATACTTTTACTTAAGTTCTACCCCACTATATCTCAGAGGCAAATATTGTACTTTTACTCCACTACAATTATTTGAAAACTTTAGTTACTAGTTACTTTGCAGATACAAATTATTATAATAATAGACCTCAGCCCCATTTTATACATACAAGGCAAACATTTTAATACTTGTTTCAGGCCTTTTACTTGCAACAGATATTTTTATATTGTGGTATTGCTACTTTTACTTAGGTAAAATATCTTGAGTACTTCTTCCACCACTGGAGCCGAGTCAAATCACCTTGAGAGAGAATAACAACATGTCTCCACACTGCTCGTGTTTATTTTTGGTGGAGGGGCGACCCGTCCCATTTGTTTACATTTGAATCAGTGAACGGGCCTTTGAAGCTCTGCGGGCCGTAATAATAAGGTTAATATAATCGTGACTAACTAATACAATGTGTTCAATTACAGATCCACTGATTAGACAACATTCAGTTCTATTGCCAAAGCCAGCAAGAAGAGTCTGGTGGCAGCTGGTTGCTAAGTATCTGACGTTACTTTCTCTAGACGGTAACGTTAATCGCTTCAGGAGCCAGTGTTGCCAGGCGTTGTGAGAGAAACAAGCAACCAGGTCTATGAAAACAAGCCCAAAAGAAGCGAGCCCTTCTTCTCCCTTTAAACATTGGCTTTTTGATAATAGCCAATCTACAAGCTCACACCGCGTCACGGTTGTGAGCTTGTAGATCTGCTATTTAAAAAAAAAAAGTGGATTATCTTCTTAACATTTTAACAACGCAAATCTTGTATGGGGGTCCCTGGCATTCAAGATGGGGGTCCGCTCCGCAGATAAATACATATTAATTTTGGGGTCCTTGGCTTGTTTGAGTATAAACAATATTTAGGAAACCAGCCCAAATAAGCAACTTACACTTTGTAAACAACCCCCCCCCCCCCCCCCCCAAAAAAAAAACCCCGCAACCATCAATATTTACAAACAACTTTACAGGAAAGCCTAGCCCAAGGTTGCTTATAATAAGCACACATGGCAACCCTGTCAGTCAGAAGAAGCTCTCCTCCAACAACTCTGCATGGATTCACCAGGCTGGTCAGAGAGTGAGACACACAAAACACGGCCTTACCCTTGATTCCTCTCCCGTGTTTTTGTTTACAATCCTCCTGGCTTTCAAGTACGAACCAGAACAAACAAGAGCAGCTCCCGTCCAGTCCCACTCCGACCGTATGAGTCCCGAACCGAAGTCCGCCTGCTCTTATGTGGTCGACAGCCACATATTTACGTTCGTACGAGGCTCCCTCCGTTCAGAACGATACGGCTTCGAGGTCCATAAAAGCGGTAGTAACGACCTCCCCCCCACCCCGACCCGTCCCTCTGCCGTGTGTTTTTGTCGTTTTAAATCATTTTTAATCCCCGTTTCTTCCCAAACGCCAAGGCTGACCGTCTTTAATGGCGTCGCGGAGGGGAGGCTACGGGGGCAGGCTGGTTAAAAAACACACAGACACTAGTGGCTGGAGGTCCGTGGGCCCAGTTACAGTCTGTACACAGTCCAAATCCCATAGCCTGAACGGATTGTTGCCAGGTTTTGCGAGGGAAATAAGCAGCCAGGTATATGAAAACAAGCCCAAAAGAAGCAGAATACTTTAAACCTGTGCATTGACTATTTGAAAATAGCCAGCGCGACGCGTGGTGAGCTTGTAGATCTGCTATGTTCTAACCAAATCTTGGAAAAAGAGAAAAGTAAACAAACATCTTGTATGTGTGGGTCCCTGGCACCAAATATTTTCAGATGGGGCATGGGGGTCTGTCAACAAATACATATGCATATGGGGATCCTTAACATGAAAATGTTCAAGAACTACTGGTTTAACAACAGTAGGAAGTAAGCCCAACTAATCAACTGCACTTTAGAAACAAGCCCAAAAAACAGCAACGACCAATATTTACAAGCTACTTTACAGGAAAAACAAGCCCAAAGTCGCTTACAATAAGCGGACATGGCAACGCTGATTGTCGCGCAGTGATTGGATAGTTGGTTGTCAGGTAGCCTGTGTTGTTTTCCCGACCATTCATCGTTAAATATGTGATAGACGATATTTTTCCCTCAGAGAATTGTCTGAAGATAACGTTATTAAAGCCTTAAATTAACTCTAGTTTATTGACGCTCTAGTTTTAGCAGACGACACTGCTCCCCAAAGTAGTGTATGAATTTATTCTCAGTTGCCTGGCAACCACCAAGCCAATCGCAATGCCTGACCCGCTATCCTCCCGGAGGATGCCATCTAAAACTCTACACCTGAATCTGCCCTACAAAGCCCCATTGGTTGCCTCCTCCGTATCGCTTCACGTCGACCAATCGGAGTTTACGTCCTTCCATTCCCAGGCGTTAAAGGGCTTTATCATCAAAGCGGGTCTCAAATGTCAAATAATAATAAATGCCATTCAACCTCGATCTTTATATTTTCCCCCTTCAAACTACGAAGCAACGACAGTTTCCCAATGTACGCGTACATTTTGATTCCAAAAGAATCGCAGTTTGTTGCATTATTCCTGGGCTGGCAACCTATAGTATCTCATCAACAAACACAGACAGAAGGATGATGTCATCGTAAAGAATACTGCAGCAGCGGTCTGCAGTAATACATGACAGCTTGGGGGGGCAGCAGTTTGTGATGCTGGATAGCAGTGGTGGAAAGTAACTAAGTACATGTACTTGGGTACAAATTTGAGGATTTTTTTTACTTTAATGGAGTATTTACCCTTTTCTATGCTTTTACCCCACTACATCTCAGATGCAAATATTGTACTTTTTACTCTACTACAATTTGAAAACTTGAATTACTAGTTACTTTGTAGATTTATATTATTACAAAACAAAAAATTACAAAAAAAATTAACCACTTCAGCCTTGTATGCATTCTTAGGCTATTTGAACATAGCCGATCTACAAGCTCACAGCGCGTCGCAAGATGCCATTTTCGAAGCATTTTTATACTTTGGAAACTTGTGTAATAGGACATTCTGCAAAATAAGTACTTTTACTTTCAGCAATTAGGTATATTTTATTAGGAATGCTTTTGTACTTTTACCCACTGTACTTTTACTTTTATCCACTGCTGGATATACATTATTCGATACACACACACCAAATGTTGCTACAAAAGTGACAATTGTCTTCTTAAGCAAAGTCGGCAGTTACATTTGGCAAATGAAATGAATCATAACCATTATGATTTATGGATGTAAACAGTTTGTTTACGCACCACTTCTCGTGACGTCATCATAAACCAAGCAAATCGCTGCACGCTTTTTCTTGGGACTGATAAACTCTGGTTCTGCCTGCAAGAGTGGCATCAAGAGATTAGGATTAGAATAGATTTATTGACAATATGGTGTGTGCATATGAAATACGTAATTACCTTTTAATTCACCTTTGTTTGTTTTTTAAGTTACCAATACAATTGCATTTTTAAGCAGCGGGAACCACTTTCCACGCAGGTTTATCAGACCTCAAACAATAAGTAAGACACAGCATATCACATAGCATGTCTCTTTATTATCTCCCAGGTGTTCCGACAGTATTTTCTATGTGGGGAGAACTCTTCTGACCAAACAAACCACCATCATGGTCTAGTAGTGTGATCAAACAACTCTTGTCCAATACAGTCATAGCCAGATAACAGCCCAAAAGATAAAGGCTGTGCAAAGGGACTTTGTGCTTTAGGGATAACTTGCTGTCCTTAGGGCTTCTTTGGGAAGTGGCTGTTGCCTCCAGCCTCCCGAAAGGGGCTGTGAATACACATCTGTGTCATCTTTGAACTTGAAGTTAAATGGATAACAAACGGCACAACCTAGCTATGCTTGTGTTCTACACAGCCTCTTACTGAGACAGGCTTATAAGTGCTGTTTAAATGCCAACACCATCCCCCCCACACACACCCGTCTACTGTACATTCATCATTTTCCTCATTTATATATATTCATATATTTAAATTCCAGTGCGCATTGGGAAAGGTCCTCACGTATTAATTTCGCCACGTATAAACATTTTGTGATTGTGTTACTTTCTAGGTGATTAAGTCAAGTAACATTTTGAGTGCCAGTCCCCAATCAGCAATACATTCACATTATTTAACAGAGCAAACATTGAGCGCTGAGTGACCCTAAGGCAAAAAGCTTGACATGTAACTGGATTGTGACGTGAAAGCGGGACTAGTTCACAAGGCAAAAGCTTCTGCCTACATTTGTTTCTCTACAAAATATTCCACTTGTTTCCAAATTGAGAGCTACCTGCTTATCACTGTTAAATGCCTTCCAGTTGCAGTGCAAAAGTCTATCTGTGTAAAGAACATCGGCTGGCTACATTCTGCACCCAAGCAGTCCACATCTCCAAGTTCTCTCAATAAAAATTGCTGGCCCAGATCTGAAACTAAGAAAGATACTTAGTTGGTCTTGCTCCTTCTTATAAAAAGAAAAGAAAAGTAAAGAAAAAAAGTCACATACATAAGACTAAGTTTGCCTCACAGGGTCTATCCGCCACTTTTTCCAGATATTCCCTCTAACTATACAGTACTTAAGCATATAATTCCAGTTTCAAATAATGAAGCAAGCAGGAAAGTTTTAAGAGTCACAGGAGCGAGTATGACATATAGGTCCATGTATAAGCATTCACTAAAGGTTCTAGAGTATAAAAACAAGAGAGCGTGGGAAAGCAGTAGAGTGGTTCAGGCAGGCAGAACACATCACATATAAGGACGTAACAACTGCAGGACTAACCCTAAGAATGACGGCAGTCGATTCCTGTAAAGACAACACCGTTTTGGATCACCTTACCCCCCTCAAGAGAGATGTTGAAATAATGTTGTCTGTGTGTGCAGTTAGGAGCCTGCGGTACTGTCCTGAGTGGAAGGCACTGTTATGCTGAATCGAGGTCATGCCGTCTTTGTCACATTATTGAGGTCCATACAAATAGCATAAGCCCAATCAGGTCTGAACAGGTGAGGTCTACTGTCAACTTTGCCAAGACAGGAAGGTGATCCACCTCTTTGCCTCAGTTACCAGGGTTACAATACACACACTACAGGGGGGGGCGCATTAGCCTTATGTTGTGAATTTAATACATATCGAGTCAGTGAAGTAGTCACAGTTTCTAGAACAGACAAATGCACACTGCCTTGGTTTAGTGTTAGCTCTGTGTTGCAGCAGCAGAAGGGAACCCTAAGCATCTGGTCAGTAAAGCTACAGTACATCGTGTTTTGCCCTGTGAACCCCATACAATGCACAAAAGCCGAGACTGGTACGGCTTGGTCAAAGAGTTATTACTCAAGTGGCACAACATGACAGCATTGGTAAAAGCACAATAAAGAAATCGGCTAACATTTTGTTTAGTGCAGCAAAGCGCATACAATTTCAGTGTTACCCAAGAAGAAGAAGTTGACATCCTTGTCAATCGAGTGATTAGTTAAAATTATATAAGCACCCATTTTAGTAGTGGCAGAGTCCATCAGGATTGAAATCTATTCTAGGTTGACTAATTAGAGAACAGTTATTAAAAACATACTGTGTGTGGATTACTTACATGGAAATAAATGTAATAAATGGACAAATGTCATAACTGTGCAGGTAAAATTATAGTTTACATATATATCTTTCTTCAAATTTGAAAATAAAATAAAATGATAACCAGTCGCCTACCTCACAAAAACAAGAAGTTTGAAGGCCGCGGAATATTTTCCCTTTGCTTTTCTTAAATAAATTGTTTAAAAGAAGGCAAAAAGTAGTGCAAGAGGTAATGGTAAAGTTGGGTGCTCAGAGGTGGGTGATGTAGATGTGAAATAGCATGATCCAGATAGTGTCGTGCGGTCGGTCTCGTACGGAGAGGACTGGCCAACCAGTTGGCACTTATTGTGTTGTAATATCCACCTCCGCCACTGGAACCAGACATACACAATGGAGCAAGCCAGATTAAAAAAAAAAAACAGACTGACAATTTTTGTCCCCAGACAAATTTTCCCCTTAAAATGGAGATCAAACTAAGATGAAAAGAAATACACACAGCGGAACACCACCTGCGCATGCCTTTCATTTTCAGGGCTGGCACTTCCTCTGTCATATAAGAGATGTCTTATCTTTGATTGGTTGAGATGCCCACGTCTCCAGGTGCAACACATATTTGTGTCCCATTCGACCTACATGGCTATCATCTATTAAGTTTGTGAGCCACGTGCGTCTCCGTCAGGACTGAGAGCAGCAGGGCGGCCTTGGGCTAAAATACTGGCAGGGACCGCTGACAAATGAGTGGCTTCACTGACTAGGTTCTCATACTCGCTACTGTCCTCGTCTTCTTCGTCATCATCTTCGTCATCGTCATCCTCCTGTCCCGCCGCTTGTCTGTCCAGGGAGTCGGAGCTCGATCCATCTCCGTTGCCGAGGTACGGGGTGCTGGGAGTGGGACCAAGTTTGGAAGTAGCTCCAAGGCCCAGCCCCAACCCCATACCCAGGGGACCAGGGGTGGGGTGGCCTGGGGAGCCCACAGCCTGGGGCCGGGGCAGCAGAGCAGCACTGGTGGGGCAGGGGGAGGAGGAGAGTAGAGTGTCGTCGTGGGATGAGAGGTCGGCGTAGGAAGGGGGATTAGGGGAGGTACCGGGCCGCTCTGGAGCAGAAGGGGTGTGGAAGGCTACCCTTGACAGTAGAGAGGTCTCCAGGGATTCAGTGTTCTCCTCTGGGGTTGGATGTGACTCTGCGACATTCTGAGCCTCCCGCAGCCCTGTGCAAGTGAGGGGAAAAACAGACAGATAAATGATCCATGATACCAGGGGCTTTCTAATACTGGAGGGTAGCTTCTGCCAGCATTTTTAAGCATTCTGACTAATTTTTCAAGAACCACAGAATATTTATCTCCAGTATGATTGATCCCCTGATGGTTGCTAATCACAGAGGAAATCACTGTGCTTACTTGGGGGGAAAAAAATGTCATCGTGACCTCCCATTTTCTTGTTATACCCTGTTGAAAATAGCATGTTTCGCCCAAAATACACAGTAAAAAAAGTACACAGGAGTCGAGATACAGGATTTTAAAGTAATACGTTAACCAGGGAGTGAATGGGGCAGTAAATCTTCGGATGACGTTATCTTGGGTTCTGAATGTTTTAAAAAAAATGTTTTTGTTGAGATGACGGAGATCTCCATCAATGGCGGTAAACGGGTGACGGAGATCTCTGTCAATGGCAGGGAATGTGTTAAATGTGAGCATATTCAACTATGACAGTTTGAACAGGATTAGACATGAAAACAATTTGATTCATGAATTTATCAATTAATCATTGATTTTGTTTAATGAAATTATTTCCATACTTATGTGGTTCAAGTGGTCCTTGAGGTGGCTGCAGCATAATTAGTTAGCATAAAAAATTGTTTAACCACTTTAATCCTATATAATTTACATGCCATGTAATTGAATGAGGGTCCCTGGCACAAAATATTTTGGGGTAGGGGTACACGGCCAAATACATGTGGGGGTCCTTGACATGAAAATGTTTGAGAACCACTTCCATACTAAGTTTAGTGTACACGTGAGTGGTCATGACATTTAATAATTCCCAAACAATTACGTACTTCTCTCCTCTTCAGCTGTCTTTTGTTTCCTGAGAGCAATTTGTTGTTTGAGTTTGTTCACTTCTTCTTGAATTTCCTCCTTCACACGTTCACTTTGTTCAACCTCACCACATACAGCCTGAAGCAAGAAAATGGAAAAACACAAAATGTTTCAACATTTGAGAGTAGTTTTTGCTTATTTTGGGAATATATCCTCCATGCAATAATGTTAAGCACTGTACTCTGGCTCACCTGCACTTTATCTTGCAGTGCGCTGTAGACTAGGAATATTGTTCGGATATCCTTCATCACACCATCTTTGTCAAAAAACTCAGCCCTGTGCAGTTATTCACACCGGTCAATATTTCACATGGTAAGGTCTCATATAAGGTATTCAAGGGAAGTTCACAGCAATAGGCTTACATTAAAAGGCATTAAAACAGTACAGATGTACATGTTGGCTAAATGATGGGGGCTTTGTAAGTCAAATCCCGCAAACTAATCAATGTGTAATGGAAAAAACGACATGATCTCATGAAGATGTGTTTGTCTATGCCGAGTCACCAATATCATGTTTAGCCATAAACACACCAAAGTACAAATATGCACATGCAGACATGTCCTTGCTCACCAAATGCATCAATGTTTACCCCCAAATGCACAGTAAAAACACACACAGAGCAAGCCTGCACACATGTTCGCATACAGAAGCACAAGTTGAGTTCCAACCTTACCCATGCTCTTTGATAACCTTAGCGTAGTTGAGTGAGGTGTTGGGTACTGAAGAGACTTTGTATTCCTGCTGGCTGGTGTTGCCCAGGTTGGGAATTGTTAGTGTGATCCTCTGGTTGTACCTGCTGGGTGGAGATGGACAGTCAGCTTACAGCAGATTACTGATCACACATTAGGGACACATGATATTGGAATTGGTTATTCCAGCCAACAACAGTATTTTTAAAAAATACTAAAATGTGTCTTCCCACCAGGGGTGTTTACCTTATTACTAAACACTACACTGTTTTAAAGTGTCTGCATTCATTGAAGGAGATGGGCACACGTTGTTTCAGCTTAATTGTCAAAAACATGTAACATTTATTTAAGTAAATGTACTGCTACTGAAAGTGTCAACAAAAATAGATTATGGAATATCCTTATGGAAAAAGGTATTTTATGCAAATTTCATGTGATATGTCATTTATTGCACAAGTACTTCAATATGGAAGCATTCCATCTTCTCAATATTTAAGGAATGTTTGTGCAGGCAAGCGAAAAGCGGTCAGAGGTTCAAGAGCTAATCCTGTTTATCCTTTCTCAATATCACTATATGCCTGGTATGTAGAACAAGATAGAAGATATGTCTAACTGAACATGTTTTTCAAAGAAATTCATCCTTGATCTATGGGCCATGTGCATGTCTTCTTAGGCTTACATAAAAGTGTGTTTTTCTCCTCATGCTCTTGAAAGTTAACCACATAAATGTAACATCTGTGGTTTGGAGACCTGCACTGTATGTCCTCCATACCTCTCTGCACTAATAACGAAAGAAATGTCCTTAAATAAACACATTCTCACACATCAGTACATTATGCATGTGCACATGAGAGATCTTTATACCTGCTATTAGGTCTGAAGAGCACATATTCCAAGGCGTGCGTGGAGCTGTTGGCCGTGGAGCAGAAGCTGAAAAGGAGGAAGACTAGGTCGGGCACACCCAGCAGCTGAGTCAACTGCTTGTGGATGATTTGTTCCCTGAACGACATCTGCTGCTGCGTGTTCCTTCGGAAACGGTACCAGCCGATGATGTTCTACATGAGCCGAGGACATGCAGAGACAAGTGAGTTCAGTCAGTTTTAGCAAGAACCCAAGGTTCCCACTGACAAACAGCCTAATTTAGACTTCTTATTGATCGGATAAGACGATGTTTCATGAGCTTGTTGTCCTACCGGAAGAAGTCTAAATTAGGCTGTACCTTGGTGTGCGGGAACCAATTCCAAATCATGTTCTGCACATAGGGCTGTCACAATTACAGATTTAAGTTGACGATTAATTGTCACACACATGTATTTGACAAATAACTTAAATATACAAAGAAATGACTGACACATATAATTTTATACTTTCAAAAACGTTTAAAAATAGTGGAAATAGATGATCTACATCTTACAACGCGTCACAAAGTGACGTGTTGTATGCTTGTAGGTCTGCTATTTCTCAAATGTTCTCAAATAATTGCGATGTTCTCAAATAACTGCGATTAGACAATTATGTAATAATTGTGACAGGCCTATCTGCACTTAACCGAGCACGCACTGTCAATGTGCATCCAGTTGGTTTCCAGTGAGACAGTTTCTCAAGTGCCAACTACTGAGCATGATTAACAAATTATTATCTTTGCGTCACTGCACATTTTTGTTTGCACAGGCTTGTTTGGTTAGACAAAATTTGTCAGGTTGGATGAGTGAATCATAGGCTACTCACTTTGTCTTAGCCTATTCATTAATAAACAATCAGCAATTTGTGTGCACCCAGCCAGGCCTTTGGGTAACAAAACATACTCACTTTTCGCCTATCTTTAAGTATTCTGTTAAGACTTTCCTCGTTGACTTTGCCTGCGTAGTCATAAAAGCTGGAGAGATGAAAGATTGAGAAGGGGTAAAGACAAGTTATCTTAAGTAATGGTAGGGCTGGGCAAAATATCAATATGGATATTGTGATACGAGACTAGATATCGCAATACAATAAAAAATAAGTCTCAATTCAATGTTTCAAAAATGAAATCAATACCACTAGACTGAAATAAATCTTTTTAACGGTTTAAACTGTAAATAGTAATAAATATTTTTAGCACACAACATTCGCAACGTTCGGCACGGCGACTCGCTCGCCTAAGCTCGCTCGGTGGTGCCTCTCGTGGCTCAAGTCCCCTTCAGACGGCGCACCTCCGTCGGTGAAAACGAGTGCACCTTTTTCAATTTGACTGGTTTTCCAATCATACTGTAGCATACATTACTGATCATTATTAAAAGCACCATGTCAGTCAATATCACTCGCTGCCAAGTATGTAGAGGCTGGCCATTCATAAATCCTATAAAATGAAATGAAAATCTGAAGAGTAAATAATCATATCTTACCTAAATAATTGTGCACACGGTTCATGGTTATGGATTTCTGTCAGGGGGGGAGAAAACAATGAAAATGTACATCACGATGTAGTCCAATGTAACAGGACTGTATATAAAGAATAAACATGAGCCAGCAGAGTAGAATATCAAAATTGCCTTAATATAATAGGTCTACATTAGGTAATACTGCTCACAACTGGCAAACAGATCTCATACTAAATTACTTATAAAGCTTAAGTCTACATTCACAAGCCGCTTATCGACAGCAGCTCATTTCTGCAGTTTAAAAAAAATATATGTTGTCTTCGGATTAAGGTAGGGTTCACCACCACTTGCCTTTAGGCACTGCCTTTTTACTTTAAACCGTATGAGAAATGCCCGCATAGCAGCTGCATTTAGAAGGCTCTGATCCGCGAGTACCTTTTCTGACTAAACGGAGCTCTTTGAAAAGTTTAAAATAGTTTATTTCTTCAGATGACATGGACCGCTTTTTATCAGCTGTCCAATCAAGACTGTACTCAAATGCAGAGGTGCTCATCAAAGCTGATGATTTCTTAAAGGCAGACCTATTAATATATCATTGAAACAAAAACGTTGTATCTCTCCATACTTCAACATTTAATGCTTTTTCGTAAATGAATGCCCTACATCATCATATAAGACAGAGTGTCACAAAACTACATGATTCCTACTAAAGTAAGACGGTTGTCTGTGTGGAAATCTATCAACAGCAGTTACATTTGTAAATTTCACATGAAATCAGCAGTTTCATGCATTTTGACTTGGCTTTGAAAGTTTATGTTAATTTAAAAAAAGACATTTGTGCTTCTCGTGTGACCAGGTCTTACCCACTACTTGAAGCAATTCAGCATTGCTGATCTGTGCGTCATTAATGCTGACTGTCTCCTCTTGCCTCACTTCTCCTAATAGGAAGCCCTCCTGTATAAATGAAAACATTTAGACATTAATAATCCACATGAACTAAGGCGTCCCTGTTCTGGAGCGAACATTCAGCAAAAACAGATTATCTACAAGCTAGAGATTTGGTGTAGAGCAGGGGTCTTCAACGTTTTTCAGGCCAAGGACCCCTTTGCAGAGAGAGAGATGAAGCAGCGAGGGACCCCCACTATACATTTATATAAAATGTGTTGCAGATTAATTAAACTTTTACATAAATTTCATAGATAACTTCATAGTTTGACAGCACTATTAGTCAGTGTCGTGTATATGAATGAATGTGTTTTGTTTGTTAGTTTACACAGATTAAAGTTTCTACTATCAAACAAAGATGTAAACCTCCTGTAGTAACTCTGCGAACCCCTAGGGGTTCTGGGCCCCCTGTTGAAGACCCGTGGTGTAGAGGGAAATACTAGCGGCCCTAGTATAGAGCCCTAGGGCATTGCTTCTCAAGCTGTGGGACGGGTCCCCACATGATTTTCTTGGGGACGGGTCCCCACATGATTTCCTACATTCCAAGTCCTTGTCAGGGTGGGGGTCCCCAGTTCAAATAGGATCATTTTGGGGTGCCACAGCCTGAAAAGGTAGAGAACCACTGCCCTAGGGGACCACAGTCAACTAAAGGCAAGACCGCACCAATGCAACTAGTCGCAAGTCGCAACTCCTTGCAACAAAAGAGTTTTAAGGCCAGTCCACACTAATGCAACTCCTTGCAACTGCCATTGGGTATAATAGTTGCAAGTAGTTGCATGTTGCAAAGAGTTGCATTAGTGTGAAGTGGTTTCAGCATAAACTAGGATGGGTATGAGTTACATACGATACGGAAGCATCTTTTTAAATGGCATTTCCTCAAATGTAATTCTATGCAGCTCTAACAACTATGTGTACATCATAAATGAACCACGTTGGACATGACAATATCAGGCAACATGAAAGTGTGTTCTATGAGTCAGCAAGGAGTCACTCCTTTCTACAGCAAGGGTTCCCAAACTTTTCAGGCCGCTACCCTCCAAAATACTCATTTTAACTGGGGACCCCGCACCCTGACAAGCACTTGAAATTGTAGGCATTACATTTAGTTGGACTCGGTTCGACAAATAAAATATTGTGAAAATAGCCAAACTACAAGCTCACAACTTGTGAGCTTGTAGGTCGGCTATTTTCACAATGTTTGCCTCTTTCTTACATAGATATTTGACAATTTGGCATTAAAAATAGTCTTAAATGTCTGTATGTTGGTTTGTTTAATGTTTAGTAAGAAATCAATGTTGAACATTAAGCTAGTCATCTGGAGACCCCCCAAAATAAGTCCCGACCCCCAGTTTGGGAACCACTGTTCTACAGGGAGGTGACAGCAGTTAGCTGCCATGGCAAATCGTCAGGTAAACAACTGCGACTGTTTTGCTCTCTGGAGCTATGCAAAGAATGAAGGCAAGCTTTACACACCTGCCTAGCAACACCCAGTCACAAAACCTGTGTATTGATTGATTGAATACTTTATTAAAAGGTTATTAAAAAAAGCACATAAGGTACAGTTCTATACAAAAGGATGCTAAAAGGATCAAACCCAAGAAAGCACACATGACTTGTTTCCATTGGGGTCCTGAACTTGTAAGAGTTAGCTTCCTTAATCAAGCAAGCTCAGAATATAATCACATTATTTCATTGCCCACATATTCACTTGCTCTGAACACAAGGCCAACCGCAAACCAGTCATCTCTGTGACTAGTCCATGTATTTTTTAAACCCTGGCTGTCACATTGTTGTTTGATAGAGCTCACTGCGCTAACATTAGCAGCTAACGTTAGCCGTGAGTCGACTAGCTAATGCAGCTATGTGAAAACAACGACAAACACCCCAAAATTTCAACTCGTTTCTGTCACGACCGTTTTGCTGTTTTTAAGACACGTCAAAAAAAACTGTCAGATAGGAGTCAAGCCATCCAGAATTATTTTGTATTCAAATCTAGCCGGTATCATTATTATTACCGTCACAGATACACGGAAGTCATACACTTAGCAGTTGTGTTAGCTTGCTAGGCTAATGACTACCTTCTGCGACCAAAACATTTCTAAACAACCTCCCCTGTTTCTGTGTGCTGCTTTGTATCAACAGGACGAACCAGAACAATGCCGTCGCCTGACCCACTAGCCCTGGGAGACCAGAAACACATAAATATGGTTATTGGTTCTGCATGGTGCCAGAGCATAGACGAGACCCACAGCAGCTAAAGCTAGCTAGCTAGCGGCAGCTAGCAGGCAACAGGATGATGACAGTGGAAAACAACACACACTGTCGCAGAGATCACAGCTCGCCAGAGCGACCCACGCACACAAGCACACGTTTACCTCTTAATGTCACTGACGACATGTTAAACACTTACATGATCGCAGTTGCTGTTGGCGCTGTGATAACACACAGAAGTAAACGTATAACCCGAAATGGATGCCGCCATGATGGAAACATCCCCATCTATCTCCCACCACCCCCTGCGACTGAGAGTTGTGTTGACTCTCTGCTGCTGCACGCACGGCACGGCACGGCGCGGCTCCTCCGCAACGCAACTGGTTGTGGGTACTGTAGTAGGCGGCGACCCGCCGGTGTTACACCTACATGTGTAACCTATCGAATACCATGACTTCTATTCCTGCCTGGCTCAATAATATTATGTTGTCTTGTAAGAATGATGAATACTTTTTTTTAGCGGTGACAGCCGCTCCAACAAGTGACCAAGTGTGTTTGTCCGTATGTATTAAAAATAATTAAAGTGAGCGCAAAGTATATTGATTTATTAAGTATAACTACTTAACAAGTTCATAAATCATTAAAAAATACTTCACAGTAAAATAAACCTAAATTGCACACACTAGTCTGTATGGGGCACTTACAGAGCAGCAGTGTTACAGCAGTTTCTAAAATTTCAAATGGCCATACTCGTGACGTGACCATTGCTCTAATCAGCGCAAATAGAGTAGTACCGCCTGAATACCAACACCCACACACCAAGTACAGTAGTAGTACCGTCTGAATATTCAAGAGTCTCGTTTGGTTTGATTAGATAAGATATTGATTGATTGAATACTTTATTAGACAGAA
>NC_139950.1:34470887-34645887 GCF_963454915.1 Gymnoscopelus microlampas | reverse complement strand
TGCATGTACATATTTCACTATACATTGAGTCACTCTACTTAAACCGGCAATAAAACTAAAATTATGTGACCCTTGGGTGGTGGGTTTGTGGCTCTTGGGCACACCACAATGATCTGGTGTTCTGTGCACTGTCTGGATGAAGGAGCTCTTTCACTGGTGCTGGGCCACAGTGGTGAAATTGGCCTCTGCTATGTGGGTAGCTGAAGTATCGTTTCAAAGTGAACCAGTGAGGTGGGACAGAATTTGTAGAATGCCAAAGATCGAACGTAAGGTAAGGGTAGCACTCGTGACAGTGTCCATGGATGTATATTTTATGAGTCAGACAAAAAATGTGGTCTATCAAAGGAGTGAATATAACTTATGTTTATCTGCTGTCACTTTTTCATCTTCTCAGGAAGTGGACTTTTTGAGCTGCTCTGGGGAGCTGAGGGGATTTGATGTTTGCATCGACAAAGGAACATATGACGCCATAAGCCTAAACCCGGACAAGACGGAGGAGGGCAAAGGACGCTATGTCCAGGCGCTAAGAGATGCGCTGAAGGAGGGGGGCTTTTTCATCATCACCTCCTGTAACTGGACGAAAGACCAGCTGCTACAGAGGTTCAGTGAAGGTGAGGGGAAACGCAGGGCCATCATTAAAATGCAAATTAGCTCTTTAAATGGCAAGTTATATACTGTAACAACCCCACGCCCATGGTTGCACAATATAATTGTGCAGCCAGCCTGAGATACTTCTGTCGCAGTGTTGTTTGAAATCAAAGTTGGAGCAGTATACGCACATCCACAAAAATTACAGTCGGGTCTCATCGAAATGTAAGTGTGGGCCGGTTTACGTTGGTGTCCGAGCAAACAGTTAAACCGTGCCACTGACAGAGACAGTTGCCTGGAGGGCTGTCAAGGTGCAGGAAGCAACAAAAGCAAGCTTGTGAAGCTTGTATTTAGGGCAAGCTTCCATTAACAGTCACTCCTTTCAATAGAAGTCAGAACTATGGAGAGGCTGCAGGGGGCCAAGGCCCTAAGACCTCATCTTTCACACTGACGGTCTGACTTTAACAGGCTTGGGGATATATCACAGATGGCAAATGGATGGCTTGGTAATGCCTCAAACCTTTCTAAACTATTGTTTAACCAGGGTCATAGATATACAAGTCCAGGCATCTGACTATTAACAGACTGCATATATTTTATGTATAGTTTTTATGTTATCGTATTTTCTTTGTCTGCACTTTGTAAACGTGTTTTGGAAAAGTGCTTTATAAATAAAGTTATTGTTATAATGAACCTCTACAAATTATCTTCTCCCATTTTCTGTAGGTTTCGAGTTTGTACAGGAATTGCCCACACCCCGTTTCCAGTTTGGTGGGAAGACAGGCAACAGTGTAACAGCTCTTACTTTCAAGCGACTCCATTGAACCACACTACAACACCAGATGTGTGATATATATGTATATATTTTATAGACTTTTCCTTCAATTGAGTTATGGTTTGTCACTTTACAGACCTGTCGGGAAGAAATTGCCAATGATTATATTATTTTCAAACTGTTTTGTAATAAATTATGTATCCCAATGTTATTGTCAACACTTTCTTTATAAACAAAACATTTGAATCCATTATGTGTATTTGTCAAGGGCCGTTCACACTGAGCACTATATAAACTGTTCACCATTGTATTTGATAGTTGGTGTGAACTCTCACTCTGCCATCCACTTGACTTAGAGCAAATTTTTAAACAATTTTTATAGTTATAGTGCTCAGGCCTTTTAGGCACTCAGTGTGAACACTTAGTTCACACTGAGTTCATTCTTAAAGCTATGAGGTAAAGATAAAGACATTTTACAGTAGAGGGGGCCATTTCTCAGACTTTGAACAAACCCATCAGCTTCTGGACTGGTGTCATATTTACTTTACATTGATATTCTACGTGCAGTGGACAGATGTTTAACCTGACTTATAAGTTAGTGTTTTTCAGGATATGTGTAAACATCTATGAAGTTAACATAAAACCAAATATAGCAGGGAGCAAATTAGGCAGTTCCCCGTCTGTAAGATTTTCCAATTATTGTATTTCTTAAAAAATGAAATAATCAATCAAAATCTTAATGAGATATCTGGTGAATGAATTTATTTTTATTTTTATTTCTATCATAAAAAGATTGAAGTTGCCAGCAGCTATCTTATGACTAGCTTGTAAAATGGCTTCATTGTGGACTCTAAAATATTTATAAATGAGGCCCTTTGTCGCTGGATCAAAAACAGATTCAATCAATCTAGTTTGCTTAAGAAGACGATGTCAGATTCATTTGGACATTATGTGCTTGTGGAGAAAAAAATCTGTTTCACTCAAAGCCTTTTCATGTACAGTATTTAACATTGAATTTCATGATGACGTAGGTTCCCGTATCTTGTGGCATCTGCGCTATTTGGTGCTAATATGTGGCTACTTATTTGAACTCATCCTCATCATGTGCATCTACTTACATTTTTCAGTCAGAGCATCAAAGCAGATCTTGATTGATAATCTCATTCACTCATGAGCCTATTCCGGTTTTATACCTTAGGACAAATTGTGATCATAAAGAAGCTGTGTGTGTGTGTGTGTGTGTGTGTGTGTGTGTGTGTGTGTGTGTGTGTGTGTGTGTGTGTGTGTGTGTGTGTGTGTGTGTGTGTGTGTGTGTGTGTGTGTGTGTGTGTGTGTGTGTGTGTGTGTGTGTGTGTCTGCGTGTGTGTGTGTGTGTGTGTGTGTGTGTGTGTGTGTGTGTGTGTGTGTGTGTGTGTGTGTGTGTGTGTCTAAATGTCCATATCTCCTTCAATCAACCAGCAGTCTATAATGAATCCACAGTGGGTGTGGATTTTGTGGAGGGTTGAGGTTTTTGCCATTTCCTGTCTCAACTCTGTCGTTAATAACTGTCAAACCCTGGGTCCCTAATTGGAATCTGGGCCAGTGGCCCAATGGGAGCAGTCGACTCAGTCGACACTGAGGCATGCTGTTGAGTAAACATGCACGGCTTTACCAAAATTACTGCCTGGAAATTTACAAGATGGCGGATATCCTGGATGTCCATGTTATGCCCGCGTTCTCAAAGTCTCACCAACTTCCCTTGAAATGAGATATTTCTGCAGCTCTATGACATGTTTTCTCCCTCGCTGTGATCTAGAGACTGTTCCCATTGGCTCTCACTGTGTTTAAATGGCCAGACACCTTGTTTGGCTGCTTCAAGCGCCTCTTTGTTGCACAGGAACAATGTCATTGTTCTGCGCTGGGGCTTAGATTGCATTACGGATTCAAGGTCCCTTCTTGCATAAGGCCCACTCCTTTCCCTTGTACAGGTACTGTTGCCTAGAAACCTAGCCACAAATATACAGTAGAAGCTTCTGGGAGGCACCAAAATTCCCATTGGCCTAGTCATGAGTTTTTCTCTCAGTTTTTGCCATACAACATCCCTTATTGCTCTTGTGGATCATGGTGCAGAGATTCTGAAGTGAAATCCCCTATTAAAATTAATAACTACATAGCATCAAAGGAAAGAAGCTCCTCCTTAATGACTATTTATGATTGACTGGTGTTAATACCCTGCATAACCTGTGAATATAACCTGTTCTGCTAATATAATCCTGACAAGAATGTGTACTGTATTGACAGTCTGTCGAGTCTCATTCATCACATTATTACGCTACATCAACATAGACACATTGTTGAGTTTGTGGCCAAGGCATGTGTCAACGAACAAAACTTTCAAGAGCAAAACTTGTCCTTTTCCCCACTTTTTTCTTCTTTTTTTTTTTAATCTTCTTCACCAGAGATTAGATTAATTTTCAAGCGGTTATTTAAAAAAAGTTTTACATAACCATCGTTATGACGGTAACCTGTCTAAAATAAAACCTAAGGTTGTGGACTTCATTATTGGACTGTTATTGAACCATACAGTATGCCAGCATCAGCACATTTTGTGGCCTCTGAGTTGGCACTCTGCACTTTTATTCCACTCATAACGTGAGCCTAATCAAAGGTTTCGGCCCTAATGGTACAGCCTCCTTGACACCACCAGTATGAATGCCATGCTTTCACTTTAACCTCTCAAGTGTGATACTGTAAATATTTATGTTTTTCGCTCCATCTCCTTGGATACCCCTTTGAAGGTCTCTTAATAGGATTTTAGTTGAGTGATTGAATTACTCCACCATGTAGCAGTGCAGTTTTCCATGGCAGGGTGCAAATGTGGAAGTGGGACTGGGAAAGGAATTCCTCCATTTGCAGCATTTCAGACTTTTTGCCAAGTCTAAAAACTTCTCAGCATTTAAGTATCACTGCCTAGCAAAACTGTAGTACAATGTGTAATTATAGTCTACAAAGTAATTATTAACTGTTGCCTCTATTGTTTTTATTTAGTGAGCCAATATTTTACATACAGCCTTAGTTAATATTGTAGCATCCCGGTGGTTAGTGCCTGAGGAGAGGCTTCCCAGCATGCCTCGGGGCACGACTACGTGTGTTGATCTGTTATTGTGTTATTATTTTCCACGGGAATGCGTAAGGGGAATTTATGATATTATGTTCATCTAATTATTTATGTTCTATTTGTTGCTTTGGGGGAAAACCATGGGTGAGATGAGTAACTGCTGGGAGCATCCCCTCCCTTTTGTTCTTCAGAGTTGGGTTTGGTGTTTTTCATTTGACAGATACAATTAAAATAGTATTCTTGTGTTGTGAAGAGTGGCCATGCTTAATGAACTTCAGTTCATTACACTGACATCAGAAGTGAGAAATCACCCTGAACCATGCCAATAGGAAATACAGCATGACCCGACGAGAGCTGTCGGCGTCACATAAGGATGTTACTGCTCCAGACTGATCACTCATTCCTGAACTGGCTCCTACATTTTACAGAGCCCAAATGACAGCTGCCATGGTGGCTCAAAACGCTGCAGGGTTATGATTTTGAGGTGCCACTAGTAGGCAGTCTCCACGGCAATACCGATGACACTGCGAGTACTGCCAATGCCTAGAGAGGAATGGAGCAAAGCAGCACCACAAGTAGCAATTACAGTGACTGACAGGAACTGTGACAGCTCCACAACCCCCCGAACCCCTCGACATAACCTGCACAGCGAGCAGGAAAACGATGTGGTCCTCAACTGGATCCAGAGTTGAATCGAAGCCGGATAGCGCCCTGAACTGTCTACAAGTAGCACCTTTGGATAAAAACATCAAGGTGTACTAAGTGGGGGCTCCCATGGAACTTGTGGGGATTGACATTCTGGGCCCTTTACCCGTTACCAACAACAGGAACAGCTATAACAGTAACACTGGACAGACAGAAAACCCTGAATCATATTATAAGAAAACAAAAAGAAAGAGAAAGAGAAACCTGAGTCTGACATACTGGAAAGAGTCAACCCAAAACCAGAGCAAAATGGAATTCTATTTGGCCCTAAATAGAGAATATGCAGTGGCAGAATACCTGAGCATTGTGACGGACCCACAACTAAAGAAAGCCTTGACTAGGAACACACTCAGTGAACACAGCCTCGCAATAGAGAAAGGCCGCCACAGGCAGACCTGGATCCCAAGAGAAGACAGACTGTGCACCCACTGTACACAAAATGTGGTGGAAACAGAGCTACACTTTCTAACCACCCACTATACCAAGACATCAGATACACAACACTTCCCACAGATTACAAACACCCATAGAGAGTTTGAAAACATGACCAATATTTGTGAGCTGTTGTGACAAGAGAAGTTTATCCAATGGAATAACCACCTTAAGGACTACTAATCATTGTGTTTTCCTGCACTATCTTTTCCGAGTTGACCTCGGACTTAGACCTACTGTATTATTATATGAACAGAGCTACTACCTTTAAACACATTTGAAAAACTGCAGATTTTTCTATACTAGTTTAAATACTTTTGAAAAACTGCTGCTATTTGTCCCAAAAGGTTTTATACCAAGTGACTGCAAAATAGCTGCTATTGTTCTCAAAAAGCTTTATACAAAGCTACCCTTGCCAACATAGCTTATTTATAACTATTTCTAAGAGCAAATAAACATTGCATTTTGTGATTTTGTAAGCCAGTTCTTCCAAGTTGCAATGAAACACAGTTTTTACTATGTTTGTGACACTTGCTTTGGCAATGTAAACGGATGTTTTCTCATGCCAATAAAGCTCTTTTGAATTGAATTGAGTTTTAATCGGACCCTGGCCACACAACTCGCCAGCCTGACAGACCAACAACAGCCAGGGGGGGAGGGGGGTGTGTGCATAAGTCCCCCCCCCCCCCCCCCCCCCCTTGACGCCGGGCCTGGACTGGACCCTGTACTGTGTTGGCCAAGTTGTCAGACGTGGTCTACTCTACACAGGGTACAGCTGTTAGGGGGTCATAAGGTACTGGCTGGCACCTTACTGGCCCCTCGCCAGCACAGAAGAGGACTCGTGGAGCCTGAGGCAGAGAGCCCCTCCACAACGGACATCCCTTCCCCCAGGGACACCAGAGCCTCTGAGTCATGGGAACCTTTTTTGGAGGAAACCATGGCTGGCTGTGAGGGGTAACTGCTGCCTGGGAGCACCCCATCCCTTTTGTTGTTCAGAGTTGAGTTGTTTTGGTGTTTGACAGCCGCCCACAATTAATAGAGTAGATTCCTATCATTAACCACTTAAACCCCAGCATCCTTATTGTGGGGAAGTCTTTCACAGAAAATAGCAGATCAACAAGCGAAAGCTTTCCCCACAATAACATAAAATACTCTAGTATAGAGCCCTGAGGGACTCCGGTCACCCATATGTGGTTTAAATGGTTAAGAGTTGCCATGCTTATTGAACCCACAGTTCATTACAATGTTTGTGGCTGCTGTCTTTTGAACAATTTGTAAGATTAGGCCTTTATTTCTCAAGTGGAAAACAGTTTATTTCGTAAATCTCAGATCTGTGCTATAAAATGTATCCACAGATAAAGATATGTGGTATAGCTTACTAAATAGTAAATAATGAACATCAAGCAAGGCCACTATTGGACCATACCATATGAAAGGCTTAGAAATATGGGTCTTTAGCCTAATTGAGAACTCTTCTACCATGCGTTTTGAGAAGTTTTGCTGCTTTAGGGTTAGGCTAACAAAACAACTATAAATCCACTGTTGTATAATTCCATTGTTGAAATAGCACCGATTGTCTTGTTGGGAAAGAAAAATCTGTAAAAAATGCACAACATTCTATTCACCCCCTCCCATGCAATGGTTGGGCTGTACACGGATATTGTTAGAAGGGTTAGTTGATACCATAGCTCGGAGGGACTGTCACGCTGTGATTGGTTGTAATTGGTTGTTGCGGTAACTATTAGTTACAATGTTACAACGTTAGTAGCCTACATACTACACTTAAGTGCATTGTTTGAGTATCTGAAAACTTTACATGTTTCTTTGGAAACTCATGACTTACACTCCACTACATTTCAAGGATGAATACCAATTAAGGACTATTTCAGAAACGAGAAAGTTGCAATGTGCTGTGAGCTTGTAGACCTGCTATTTTCACTATTTCTGAAACGTTTCAGAAAATTGCACAAAAAAAATGTTTTAGCAGTGCATTGTAATGAAAAAGAAAATGTATATTGTACTTCTGAATAATGAAGATTTTTTTAAAAGCATTTACTTATTCGCCAGTAGGCTACTTAAACATTAACTGAGAAGATTTTACTTGTAATTGAGTCAAATTTGACCATATAGGCCTATGTATACTTTAATTGACTTTAATTGAGTACTGGGGTTGGATACTTTGTCCACCCAGCTGCTGATACATAACTGTTTATAATAGCTACCTATGATGCTGTATCCCAAATCTTCAACGATGTCATGGAGAAAAGTGTATCATATACAGTAGGCCTATACAAATATACAAACAGGCTTCAAAGCTGACCATGGCAGTGGTTCTCAAAGTGGGGTCCAGGGGCCCCAAGGGGTCCCTGAGGAGTTTATAGGGGGTCCCCAGCAAAATGTGTTATCATAGCATCAACACACATCAACATTATTTTGTGAATGCACTCTAAAAAGCACATTTGGTGTTTGTTTTCCCCTGTGTAATTCTGGATAGCATTGCCTCATTCACAGTGGTGGAAAGTAACTAAGTACATTTACTTAAGTACTGTACTAAAGTACAATTTTGAAGTTTTTGTACTTTACTTTGAGTACTTGCTCATTCAAAGTTGTGTTACAGTCTGTAAACCTGGGGTTTTGCTCTTACAGTGAATGTCTTGCCGACAGAAGCAGTTACTACTAGTTTATTACAACAGACTTCAAAGCTGACCATGGCAGTGGTTCTCAAAGTGGGGTCCAGGGGCCCCAAGGGGTCCCTGAGGAGTTTATAGGGGGTCCCCAGCAAAATGTGTTATCATAGCATCAACACACATCAACAATCAAGCTCACAACGTGATGCAGTGTTGTGAGCTGGTAGATCTGCTTTTTAAGGATCCACCAAATAGATACGTACGCTGTGGACCCCCATCATTGTCCCTCTTGAGTAAAAGATGCCTTTTTGCATGGATATTTTGTTATAGAGGGCAATTATAATGTATTAAGGCATATAAGGCTTATTAGCCAGGGATCCCATACCAATTGGAACATTTTTGAAACATTTTAACAACACAAATTTTGTAAATCTTGTCAGGGGTCTACAGCAGCGTACGTGTCTATTTGGTGGGTCCTTGACATGAAAAAGTATGAGACCAACCTAAATATATGAGAGAGAACCACATGGTCCAGGCCAGGCCACACGTTTGGAGAATGCTGTCTCCCTGACAACGAACTAGCCAATCACAGCGCCACCATACCTCCGAACTATGGGTTGTGGTGTGTACCTAGTTAGAGGACCAGCAGCCTCTGGGCTGCATGCAGTTGTTCAGTCTCACGCTGACAGCGGCGGACCGGTGGACACACCAGCCTTGAGAAACACTCTTCATTTTCTGGTCCTTTGTTGCAGAGAAAATCGAAGATGACTTAAACTTCGGAAAGATTCTCTGCTGGCCAGGTAGTTTGGAGATCTGCTCAGATTTCATATGATCGTATTAAGGCATTCGTTCACCTTCTTTATCATCGTTATTACTCTTGTCTGTACTGTTCAAAGTTGACGTTACATTCTGTAGAACACTGGTTCCCAAACTTCTTAGCTCAAGACCCAAAAGAGAAATGTAATGTCTCCCCGTGACCCAAACTAGTGAAAATAGCAGATCTACAAGCTCACAAGGCGTTGCGAAGTGACGCATGTGAGCTTGTAGATCGGCTATTTTCACTACTTCTTAAACATTTTGTTTTCGAATGTATGGAATTTCTTAGATTTTTGGCATTTATTTATGAAATTATTTTTGAAAAGCGTCAGAATTTGTTTTAAATTCATGAAAAAAATATTATTTTTTTAAATGTAGGAAATTAATAAAATAAAGGGGATTACTCGTGACCCATAAAAATCGACCCGCGACCCACAAATGGGTGCCGATCCACTATTTGGGAACCACTGCTATTGAATGTATGAGTGGAAGTTTTAAGGGTTTCTTTTGCATGTAACTATAAGATTAGATCTGACAACATGGTTCTTAGATTATGCACTGGGAAAATATTGTGTTTGTGTATTTTGTGAATGCACTCTAAAAAGCACATTTGGTGTTTGTTTTCCCCTGTGTAATTCTGGATAGCATTGCCTCATTCACAGTGGTGGAAAGTAACTAAGTACATTTACTTAAGTACTGTACTAAAGTACAATTTTGAAGTTTTTGTACTTTACTTTGAGTACTTGCTCATTCAAAGTTGTGTTACAGTCTGTAAACCTGGGGTTTTGCTCAGTGAATGTCTTGCCGACAGAAGCAGTTACTACTAGTTTATTACACAGTACAGAGAAGCCTATGTAATTGCATTCAGTGTTGCCAGATTCTGCGAGAGAAACAAGCAACCAGGCCTATGAAAACAAGCCCACAAGAAGTGACTATATAGGCAACAGCTATGGTTTACACTACAGAAAAACAAGCCTAAAGTCCTGGCCTGGCAACCCTGATTTGCATTCTAAGTTTTTTTTTGTGTAGCATCATGTCTTCCCTGCGGCAGAGGGGCAGAAGTTGAATAGAAGTAGCTTGTGTGCTTGTTCATGCAGGGCAGGGGTTCTGCTGCTCAATAACCTGTTTCAAAGAGAGGGACACACATACCCCCCGGTATTATTTACAATACTGACTGTCACTGCAGTTCAAACTCATGATAAACAATGCTGTTTGAGATGGAGGACAGTGTGTGTTTGTCTTATCTCCCATTGACACACTTGTGGAGTGTAGTCTCTTAAAGACACAAAGACCTATTCCCCCCCCCCCCCCCCCCAACACACACACACACACACACACACACACACACGCACGCACGCACGCACGCATGCACACACACACGCACATGCTCACACACTTTCTCTTTCAACCCAATTGGAATGGCCTATCACACAGATATCTGCAGCGCATTTATTATCACTTATTATCTTGATGAACTACTATCCATAATCAGCATTTTTTGGTTTACCAGATGAGGATTCTTATTCGATAGAAGTACAACTGTGACTCACATTGTTTTTGTTTCTGTATTCTGAGCCAAAAATATAGACCAGCAGTGCACTCCTGAAAGTAATGGCATCATTATAGAGGTTTGGCTTCCAGCTAAATAAAATGCACGAGCTTGAGTTAGCTGCTGGCAAGAATTATGCATTGGTCTGTACATTGTTTTGACATTTTGCCCCCGGCATGCAGTGGAAGATATGGCCACTTACTGACATTCTTTAAATGGAGCTTAGTTTACCCATTTACAATATGCCTGTCTTTGCAAGTAAATAAAACTTACGAAATGTATTTTTCATTCCATGTTGATAATTATGTGTAGGCATGTATGGCATTACTACATAGCTGTGCATGAAAATGGAATGCTTTTGGGCAAAGAGCCTGAATATTGTGCATTGTTAGACTAGTGAGCTTGTAGGTTGGCTATTTTCAGCAAGCGACACCATATCGTACGGGCTTGACAGACACTGCCGGCTTGTGAGTGTTGTTTCCTTTACTTCAGGGGTCAGGAAGTTAGTTATGGTAACGCATGTATTTTTGCCTTTGTCGGTTGTTGAGAGTTGGTTGATCTTTATGGGCACCAAAACTAAATAAAACAGAGGGAACTGGAGTGGTTTGGTACACTCCACCAGTGGTTCATGACTCATGAGTCAAGGCCAGGTGCACCTTGGGAGGTTGTGACAATCCACACATTTTTATTGCAATATATACAACTTAAGTTCACTAGTACTTTGTGTGTCCTCATTTCCCAATACAGACGTAAATGATATACCCTAATATTAAAAAAAACGTAATAACCTATATATATATATAATTATTATGCACACACACACACACACACACACACACACACACACACACACACACACACACACACACACACACACACACACACACACACACACACACACACACACACACACACACACTTTAACCCTATGCCGGCCCTATTTTTGGCATGTCATTTAATTAAAACATGTTTTTTTCACAAATTTTCAAAAATAGCGAAACAGGTCTACAAACTCACGTGTTGTGCACTTTTGACACGGTCATCCTCCTGGATAGACTTTACAGTATAGGCTTATCTGAGCATACTAAACTGGTTTACAAATGACTTGTCAGCTAGAACACAATGTGTGCAGACTGCTGGGATATCCTCTTCCTTCATCCCATTTTGTATGGATATGAATACAGGTGTGCCTTGAGATTTTGATTTGTGCTCCTGGGAAGTCAAATTACCTAGAGTTGTTGCCTGCAGTCACAGTAATAGTTGTCCTTGACCCAAAGGGATGGGCAAGAACGTTCAAGAATCTTGGGCTGAGGGGAGCATGTACTAGTAGATTTATGAATCCCTCATGTGGTGCAAAGCACACCAAATTGCCCTTGCAACAAATGCACTCCCACATGCAAAGTGCAGTTGAAGTTCAGCTTGCAAGTCAAGCAGAAAGTCAGGCAAATATTTAATCAAATTCCCAGCTGTAGCATCTAATTACAAAGAGGATGTTGATAAAGATAACCTATAGGCGGCTCACATACTGTATGGGCTGATTGTTCCAAAGAAACCTGGTCTTAGCATTTTTTTCTCTAGCTCTGCTGGTGGTGGTGATGAAAGAAGATTTGAAACGATAATCACCAAGTCATGCTTTTAACTTCTAAAACACTAGTGCAATGTTACCACAACATGGCATTACAATTTGATTTTGTTACCAAATCTTCTTAGTTTCTACCTACAAATGCACTGCTTTCTGGATGATTGGATAGCTTTCTCAAATCTGCTGGCATTAAGGCAATGTAGAGCAAGTTTATTTGTACAGTTCTTTTGTACATTCAGACACATTTTAAAATGTGATTTGAGTATAATTAGAAAACAAAAACTGAATGAACATGAATTCTTTGGCCTGACAATTTCCACCTGTCTGCCACAGTCGCAATTAATGTTTACTCTCCCTCCTACTTTTATTACAAAGGAACTTGATATGCTAGAATTATCCTATTTGAGGGCTACTTTATTTACATGGGGTTGCTACAGCAAGCCTTTACACAGACAAGAGGGACTTGGTGTGGACATGGGATAGCCATAATTTATGGAAGCAATTAAGGCCAGTTGATTTTTAAGTAGGATCACTATGCGCTCCTGTGTGTGCTTAAGACCTGCAAGGCCTTTGTGTTGTAGGTGCAAGGCCTGATTAGGCTTCCATTCTGTGAGTGCGCATACAAATCCTCAATGTTAATTTAACTCAGAGTGCACAAAAAAAAGATCAATTTGTACACTCTGAGTTAAATTAACAGTCAAGATTTTACAGTGTGGGCAGCTGCGTGCCTGTGTGCTGTGCAAGGCAGAGGGACATTCTCTCTTGTCACAACTCCCCCCCCCCCCTCCCCCCCACACACACACGCTCACCTTAGTCACTTTCCTTTCCTGAATCATTAACTCTGTTCTGTGTATTTCTGTACATTTTAGGCCTAACACATTTCTTCCTCTTTACGTGTAAATTCTCTCTTTCTCCAATCATGGCCCATGATGCATCTGGGACAAGACATTATGCAAAGCCACCATAAAAAGGCTTGTTAGCCATGAGTGTCTGTTCCTCTATGATCATCATTATTCTTTTTTAAAAGCTTCCCCTTCCTGTGTTCTTAATTACACACACTGCCTAAGCTTATTTCCACAGAACATTCAAAACAACTACTCTAGTGTTTTTATTCTCGCGTGTGTATTATAATTATTTTTCAGATACTGTTTAGTCCCACTGTACCCAACCCATTCCTCATTATCGTGATGCATTTTGTCGCTGTTGGGGCAGAAACCCTTGCATCTCCATATTTAAGTTAATGCTCTACTTTGTCATATGACAGTGCCACACAAAAGTAGTGAAAGTGGTTACGTCTGTCCGTGGGGTTTTATAAATATTTAATCAATGAAAAGCATTAATAAGAGACTGTGACTGAATGATAACTACATTGGATCCATTGGAACACGGTTTGTTTTGGTCATAAAAGGTTTCCACCCGACAGCGACGATTTGTAAGTCTGATGTTTTGACACCCACAGAAGCAAAGACCTGTGGCTGCAAAGAAACGAAACAAGGCATTCTCTCATACACTAGCAACCCCCCCCAGACAGGCACCAGACTCTGTTTAAAGATGAAAAGCATTGTAGGATTTTAAAAGGCCTGTAGGACAGATCCCCACAATCCTTCCATTGATACGTCCCATTGGTTATGATATATTCTATTATTCTATTATGTGATATTCTCTCCACTTGCCTCCTGCTCTTACAACTCCGATTATAATAAGTCACCTGGCTATAGAGCAGTTTTTCCCCAAACAGTGGTTCTCAACCATTTTAGGCAGTGGCCCGGGACCCCCAAAATAATCATATTTGAACTGGGGACGGGACCCCCCCACCCTGACAAGCACTTGGAATTGTAGATGTTGAGGCCGGTCTCCAGTCTCTAATCTTAACCCATTGAGACCTGGAACTGTGTGATTTTTAGATTTGAGCTAAAAAGCATTATTTTACACTTTGGCTATTCAAAAATAGCAGATACACAAGCTCATAGCGCGGCACCGAGTGCTGCGCTACGAGCTTGTAGATCTGCTATTTTTGAAAAATCGTGAAAATGTGTGCAAATCTTCTGAATATATATATTTTTAAAGCGAACATTTTTAACTCAAATCTTTGCTTCTGGGGGGTCCCTGGAACAAAATATTTTAATGGGGGTCCGCGGCCAAAAGCATATCATTTTGGGGTCCTTGACATGAAAAAGATTGAGCACCACTGATATAGAAACATATGTTTTTCAGAATACTGTTGGGATTTAGGAGACATGAAGGATCACCTTCAGATCTCAATGGGTTAATCCAGTCCAACAGTTATACTCCAGTCTCTAATCTTAATGTTCATTTTCTGTGCTGTTTCGAATAGAGATATGATTGACAGCCGTTGTTGCCCACAGAGGCGTTTGTTTTCCGCGTTAGGGAAGAGGAGTTTCAATATGCTGATGATGGTGAGGAGTCATATCGCTGCTGTCTGTCAGGCAGAAACCTCGTATCTCCATATTTCAACTCTTTATGTTTTTTTCCCATATGAATGCCATACTGCAAAAGTAGTTAAAAACGCCGAATTAAAAGCTCAAAAAGTGTTGCACTACTTTATCTTCTTCTTCTTTTGGACATACAAGGTTTCCACCCGACAGCAAAAAAAGAAAAGAAAAACAGAACCTGTTCCCAGTGTGTGTGATTCTAATACACACATAAGGGAGTGACACTGACTACACCCTCAGGGTCTTGGTTTTTAGCTAGGAAAAAAGAGAAAGCATCACTTGCATAGATTTGCTAGTCAAAATAAACCGGCGTACTCACACTGTCTGACTTGTACTGAAGTGATCTCTGTCTGCGCTTCATGCAAAGCTTGTGTGTGTGTGTGTGTGTGTGTGTGTGTGTGTGTGTGTGTGTGTGTGTGTGTGTGTGTGTGTGTGTGTGTGTGCGCATGCGCGCGCACGCTCGTGACTGTGTGTATGCACATGCATGCCCGTCTGTGCTGGAAAGTGCCTTTCAGCACAGTGAGTTCCCCATAGTCCTGAATGACCTCATGTTTTGTCTTTCATTGTGCAGTATCATCATAAGAATGCTGTTATGAACAACAATGGTTGGCATTTCTTTTTGTTTATTTTCCTCAGCTGCATTGCCGTGGCTTCTCCCAGTGATACCTGGGTTCATGGCGAGACCACATAGCTCCTGTCTGAATCACACAGGATTTGACTGGCTTCTGGGCTGAATGCCGAATGCCTAGTCCTGCTACACTACAGTAATTACACCCCCAGAAACATAAAAGAGAAATGAAAGTTTCTGTTGATGTACATGGCATGGATGTGTCACATTTACCAGAACCTGTTTTCCACATTGTGTCAGAGCCCTAAATGGTCATCTATTGGCCCGCCTCACCAAGTTCCACCAATTCTACAGCATGCAACGATGGCTTTACACCTCACACACAAATCTTAGGTTTAATGTGTTGAGTTAGACATAATTCATTATTCTTGAATGGTACAGTAGAGATATATGCATGTCTTGAAAACCCTGTGTGCATGAGGTAACCCCATCGTCACAGTGATAATTGTCATACTGTGCCTCCAGGCTCCAGGCCTCTAATATAATTACTTCTTTAGAGTCGGGTGTGAATCATTCAACATGTGTTATACACGCACCTGCGACAACAGCACCAGGCTGACCAACTGAATACCCGCGCGGGAATGAATCCCTCGGCTGCAGATGAAATTATTCGGGGCAAATAAAAGGGGAGATCTAATGAAAATGTGGAACTACAGGAGGTGAAGCCATTCTCAAGCTCACAGGATCTGCAGTGGTGCAGATCATATACAGACCTATTCAGAATGGATATATAAAATGCATTATGGACCTTAACAGCACTACACACTACACACATACTGAGAAGTTAAGTTAAAGGGCCCATATGGTAGTCTCCATGAATTTTATAGCCGTCTGTCTGACACTAAGCCCCCCCCCCCATACACACACACACACACACACACACACACACACACACACACACACACACACACACACACACACACACACACACACACACACACACACACACACACACACACACACACACACACACACACCCCAAATGCACCTCCACAACAGAGAAATTGTGGTATTATGTAACTGCCTCAGAGGGCAGTGCCACTTGATCCGCTGCCTGTTGATTGGTGGTGACAATCCATATAACGTCACCTATTTGCACAGTATAGGAGCGGTCCCCTGATGGAGCTCCGCGAGGGGGATTATGCTGTCCTAGTCTGTTCTGGAGGCTCTCATGTAATGTATCCATGATGGATTAGGGCTCTGGTTAGTGTGCACAGAACAGAACAGGCACTCATGGGTAATGGGAGAAACCGCAGGCGGAAAGGCAAGCAGTGACTGCGGGGTGGGGGTGTAATTAGTGGGGTACCTGATGTATGGAGAGTCCTGGCATGCGAGGGTCACCCCAGGGGGCAGGAGGCCTCATACCTTCTTACTATACTAAAACTGAAACACCTGATCCAAGCAGTGGTGTAAAGTGACTAAGTACATTTACTCAGATTTTGAGGTATTTTTTACTTTACTGGAGTATGTCCAGTTTTCAGTACTTTTACTTCTACATCTCAGAGGCAAATATTGTATTTTACTCCATTACAATTATTTGAAAACTTTAGCTACTAGTTACTTTGTAGATTTTGATTATTATTACAAAACAAACATGATGTAACATGAACCACTTCGGCCCTATATACATTTCGGCCCCTTGAAAAAAAGCAGATCTACAAGTGATGCGATGCGACGCATTGTGAGCTTGAAGATCTGCTATTTTCAAAAGATTTTGCATAATGAGTACTTTCTGCTTTTGGTACTTAAAGTACCCAATACTTAAAGTACCAATACCTTTGTACTTTTAGTAGTAAAGTACACACACTCTGATCCAGATCCTGCTCTCTTGAGTTATTAAGAGTGAGGTGGGCTGAGACCAGGACCATCCCAGACATGATCCTAAAGACGTCTCAAAGTGCAGAGAGTGCTGTATTGGCTTTGCAGGCTGTAACCGTGCAACAGAGCTCGGCAAACAGTCTTTGTTCAGGTGTCCAATGTCTTAACACTAAACACCCAACTGATAAGGAAATGATGAGCTGTCCTGACATTATGCTTTATTGTGGGGTTAGGTCTTCCTTTTTCACATCTAGAAGTGTCAGCTTTAACCTCTGTTTTGTGTACATGGTTCAGTCTGACCATGTGTTGAACTCACAGCAAGAATGTAAGCTTAACACCTGTTGTTGTGAAGTCATTTGGACAAAAGGTGGCCCCATGGGAACAGTTGGGAAACCCCATTCTGCCATAATCTATAGCTTACTCAAGAATCATGCATGATGCGTTGTTAGGTGCTGTGACTATTTGACAGCAAATGTTATGATCGCAGAGATATCATCTTAAAACCCATCTCATTTAAAGATATACTGTAATATTGTTGGCAAGCCTAGGCCAAGCACACCTCATATTGCAGTGATATATTGCAGCATACTTGAAAATGTGTCTGTGAAATTGGTATGGCATTTGTGTTGGCCTGGTTTAGCTCGTTCCACCCTTAAGTGAAATATGGATTTGGCCATGTAGTAGTATCTAGTATCATAGTATCAAGTAAAGTAGTTTTCACAAGGCCTTGTTGTATTTCTTCTGTTTTCTTTGCTCATCATGTGTTTGCTAATGAAGTCAGGGTTGTACATTCACCCAGATAGAGCAGCAACATGTGACCACAGGGGAAGCACCAACCTATAGACTCACACCATATGGGGAAGTGTGGATGCGTAGAAGTGCTTCATATTACTAACAAGGCAAAGGGAGGGCCATTATCATTATGAATCACTACGTCGGCGTAAACTCGGTGTGTTCTCTTCAAAGGTGTGTTTGAAGTTCATCCAGTTTTATTTCCTCCTCCTCCCACTTTACATTCTGTGCCTGTTGCCATGGGTGACTGCTCACCTTTTCAAAGATAAAAAGGGGAAAAAAAAGACACGAGATGATTTTAACCTGCTCATCAAGTCAGGAGATAAAGGACTGGCTGTTATTTGGGCTCGAGGTTCACAGTCACTGTCAGAGCATAACGTTGGACTGAATGAGCCTTTCATTGTTTATGCGCTTCTGAAGATCCAGTTGCATGATGGGGTGGTGTTGTTTTTTGGACAAAGTATCCCCCCTTGTCCCCCATTAGCGGCTGCTAGGGTGATGGCCAGAGGGTCTTTTGGTATGCCTTGACCTCCTCAGGACCGTTTTTACGACCTCGGGGCTCAGTATTGTGAGAATGGAGTGGCTGGGTGTTAACCCTGCTTTGACCAAAGCACACCACAGACTTTCAGAAGAATGCGTCTCACTTTATCACACAGGAAGGCCACAAAGCAACATGTGATGATGATGACAAGGTGAAAAGACAAGGTGTCAATATTCTTTCTTCTGTGGCTTATTTAACCACTTCTAGCTGGGCATTCCCTATTTTGGCCATGTCATATAGGCGAAAATGTTCAAAAGTTTTCAAAAAAATAAAACAAAAGCTAAAGCATCAGATCTATGTTCTCATAATGCATTGCGATGCAACATGTTGCTGTGAGCTTGAAGATCGGCTATTTCTTGATATTCGTCATACGACAAAATATATAGGGATTAAGTGGTTAACACCCCAAAACCCACACCCTCTCTGCGCTATTGGTTTAATTCTTTGATCCTGATTATTTAATTATTTTAAAATGAGGCGACTCCATTCAATTGAGGCCACTGATCAAAGGCCTGACACCAGACGCGCTCCGCACAAGTATGCTGTAAGCAGAGCCAATTGGTGATGGACACCAAACACTCTGTCACAGGACTTCAGGGGGGCCCAAATAGGCCTGTATTCATCGGCCTCCACAAATCTCTGCCTGGGCATGGAGCCATATTATCTTCACTGCCCTTTCTAATGCCCTCCTGAGTCATTGACTATTGTAAGCCAAGGGGCCTGCTGTCTGCACCCCAGTTTACACAAACGAAGAAAATCTGTTTGGGATTACCATAAGGTATAAGTCCACTATGGAACCGGATCCCATTTAGTTACTTTCCCCAACTGCAATTTAAAGGCCCAAATGCAATTATGATCATTGTTTCCACTCACTGCCCAACATTTATTTCAGTCTGTGTGGAAGCTGACATTTGCTTTACTGTAATGAAATGTGATAATTACACAATTACCGATGCCAGGTTTTAGGAACTAATTAGAATGAAGAAAATGAGGGTGTACCGTACAAAAACGAGCCAATGAGCATATTCACGCGATGGTGTCCATTTTGCTTATGCGTATGAACTGTGTGTGGTGTAAAAATCGAATCACGTGCATCTCGGGATCCACATGGGAAAGGCATGTCTCCCGTGTGGATCTCGGGCTTCATGTGGGCAGCCTTTGACATGAGTAAGTAAAAAAGTAAGCCTGGCAGCGAGCTTACACAAAACATTTTGGCGCTGATCGGGTCAAGTGCTTTGCAAGATTGGCTCCAGATAAACACACACACACACACAGACTGACGCTCTTACAGACGGCTATAGCCTCCTGTTGAGCCAGCTTTACCACCGGCTTCGAATGCTATCAATGCATTGAATGGGAGATTATCACGTTTTATCAGACCATTGAATGGGCGAGTAGGTGACGAGTAGGCGATACACGGACCTACCCGCGATTTGTCAGACCATTCATTGTGCGTAATCAGGAGCTACTGACCTACTTTGGAGGCGGAGCAGTCCCCACAACAATATTTACGATTCTGTGCCTATCGGTACATAACTCCAATGGCGCTGAGTAGGCTCAGGCGAGCGTCGCACCGCTCAGGACGGCAACTCGGTCGCTTTAGCTCCCTCGGTGGTGCTTCGCGGGGCTCCAGCTCGCCTGAGACTGCGCGCCTCCGTCATGGTCCGAAACCAAAACAACCAAAACCGAAACTGAACTATTTAAGTCATCTCCGTTGGTAGGTCAGTATGTCTTGATAACACCCAATGAATGATCTGATAAATCGCGGGTAGGTAAGTAGGTCGCCTACTTCGCCCATTCAATGGTCTAATAAAAGGTGATAATGTCCCATTCAATGCATTGATAGCATCCGAATCAGGTGGCTTTACCATAAAAGAGCTAAAGGGCTGCCGGTCAATTGTCTCTGTGGAATGACCCGATTTTACTTTCTCATGTCCATTTCTGAATTTCTTTAGTACAACATAGGGTTAGGCCACATGGGAATTCTCCCATACGACACATACTTAAATCCATAATTAGATCCAATATCAAGATACAGAAAATATTCCTCTTTTTTTTGTGTCTTTCAACAGTGTAAGGGGAAGAGGATCACCCCCTCTCCTTAGTTAGTTCAGTAAATATAGACAAAGCATTGGAGAGGTATTGTGTAATTGTGAAATTAAGGAACTCTAGAGAAAATGTGACATATTGCACAACTCTAGGGTAACTAATAGTAGCCATTAAAGCACACTGTGTGCAACAAAGATTTAGTCAATACTAGTCTGACCGACAGAAGCCCTGTTGCTCTCTCCATTAAGCAGTCCATTTCTCCATCGTAAGGAGTTGGTTCATTAACTAAGCATGGCTCCAGGGTTGAATTCACACTCTGTTTGCCCTCTCCCATGACCCCACTTGCTAGTCGCTGCTGAACACACACAAATGTGGGTCGGCATGCACATATGCGTGTTCTGTTCACTGTATACACACACACACACACGCACACTCACACGCACGTGTACACACACACACACACACACACACACACACACACACACACACACACACACACACACACACACACACACAGGACAACCCAAGTGCTGTCTGGCCTCAACGGAACATGTCACACTTCCTAACTCCATCAGTCAAAGAATACACTGTAACGATCTTTACACATGACACATGATGACCCCCACCCCAACCAACCCTTCTCACACACACGCACACACACACGCACGCACGCATGCACGCACGCACGCACACACACACACACACACACACACACACACACACACACACACACACACACACACACACACACACACACACACACACACGCACACACGCACACACGCACACACACGCACACACACACACACACACACACACACGCACACACACACACACACCCCTTTTGCTGCGCTGCCTTGTCCATAACTCAGTGTCACTCCTAATCAGTGAAATAATCTGTGAAACTGATCATGAAGAAAACATTCCCTCCGTCTTCCACCAGCAGTACCAGCCCCCCGAGCCTAGCCTGTGGAGGCCCGGTCGTGCTCCGCTGACTCGCAGGGATAAATGGAGATAATGGGAGTCATATGCTGGCAGTCGGCTTCGGGCTGGCCCACAGACACGAAACATTTAGGAGGCCTCCATGTAGTCATGGGGTTGGAGAGGAGAGGAGAGGAGAGGAGAGGAGAGGAGAGGAGAGGAGAGGAGAGGAGAGGAGAGGAGAGGAGAGGAGAGGAGAGGAGAGGAAAGGAAACATAGAGATGAGATGAGAATGTGAGGTAACAGGACACTCCAGGACTGTGTATTCAATCCCTTTGTGGAAGTAGCGACTGTCTTTATCTGTGATGCCTGTCGCTCTCATCTCCTCCTTGTTGACCCAGATGCACCAGTCACCACACTGTCCCACAGAACTCAGTTTAACACCAAAGGCACACTTGGCCTGTATAGGCTTCACCCTTCGCCTTGCCCTCAACCATATTATATAAGCCTAACAACCATTACTTAACTCCAAAACTGCACATTACAAGGGCTGGAGAGGCTAGCAAGTTCTGGAAGTCCCATTAGCGCAATGTGTTGCCACGCTGCAGAACGCTGTCATTAGGCAAACAGTTGATTGGAGGATCTGAGGCCGCGTGGGTATCCTGTAATTGCCTGCTGTGCAATGTGTTTGGTGGTTGTCTAATGAAGGGGCAGACCCCACGGCCAAGGTCGCAGTTGCTATTCCTGCCCTGCGCGGGCTGAGGATCCAGCCGAATGTAGCATACACAGTAAAATAGTTGGTGTTATTGGTGTTTGCACACTCTTGAGAGTGTGCAAATGTAACCAAAAGGGTTTCATTTGTACACTCTGAGAGTTAAATTAACACGGAGGATTTAGTTGTCATTTATCTAGCGCTTTTCCTGTTCACTAAGCATACTCGGCTTGTTGTGACTGTGTGTACAAACAACATCTGCAGGGGTTGACGTTGAGAATATCTTTTGTTGTTAGTATGGGGAACCATGTATTTTTTATGCTGGCTTCTAGTCCACCATCTGTAGGTGCAGTCAACCAAGTCATCCAGTGATGAAACCTCAGCTCTCTTTATCTTGTTTTTCTGTTTGTTTAGCCATCTATTGTCATGTGATGTGAATGGTGTCTTTCCCATGGAGCTACCGTTATGCCTAACTCTATGGTCCATTTCACTGTGTTTGGATCTCCGGATGTTCTGAGAATTGTTGTTGGACATTTCAATTGTCCGTTTATGCATATTGCAGCCTGGGCGGAAATGAAGGAAATTGTCAGTAGTAGAGAATATTCTAATGTAATAAAACTAGTGAATTCAAATGTTTCTTTCTGTGTAAAACGTTATCCTAGACCGGAAGCAGTGGTCTAGTACAGTGGTTCTCAACCTTTTCAGGCAAAAAAATCATATTTGAACTGGAGAACCCCCAAAATAATCATATATGAACTGGGGACCCCCACCCTGACAAGCACTTGGAATTGTAGGCATTACATTTAGTTTGACTCGGTTCCACATATAAATATTGTGAGAATAGCAGATCTACAGAGCTTATATACTGTTTTACATACTGTACTGTACCTAAACTTGAGTGAGGGCAGGGCTGTGTTTAGACCCGTCTCTCTACTCTCCACACCCTCCAGTCAGACGCACCCACAAGTTGGAATCCTCTGTCCTCCTGCACTCGTTGTGCCTCGAGCAATGGTGTGGCATGATGGAAAAAAAGGTATTTTGGCAGCTAATGTCATGTACTGCCATGATGAGCAAAATAATGTCCTAAATATATGAGCTGGCCAAAAAGAAAACACATAGTCACACATTCCACGAACGTGTTCCTTCACTCACAGCTTCACGTCTCTGTTTGATTTAAAGAAAAGAGAGTGCAAAAAGAGAATAAAAAGAGCATCATCAAATCAAATGTACATGTGCATAAAAAGAAAAAACGTGGTGTGTTGTATACACCAACAGCATTTTTTCTTCAGTAGCTGCCACCTAACTTTGTGTAAACAACTTCACAGTATATTCTGTATACAGCAGATTAGGTACAGGTGCAGTTCAGGCATAATAGTGCAAGAAAAGGACGGATGGTTGGGGGGACTTTGAAGGATGTCTCTATACATTAATCATGTATCAATCTTCTTATTTTACAGGGAGACCGACCCTCCTCCTCCATCACCACCTCTTAACACGCGAGGCCTACTGTACATCTCTACAGATGGGAGGTCGTCAGTCTCTCATCCATTTCCCCCAACTGTGCCGTCTGCCCTTCGCCATCAACATTTAAGATGGCTCCCCATGGCCTTCTTCTGCACTGGAACAGACTGGAGCTGACCCACATGTTACCATGGTGATCATCCTCTCCAAAACCCTGGACAAGAAGAAGGGTGTCAGTGATGTAAGGTCCCTGGATGGTGAGAGACTGCTGGTAAGAGAAGCTCCTCCATTGCCTTTTGACTTTCCCCTTACAGCAAGCCGACTGATAATTATGGTTGCTGTCAGGGCTACGCACGGTGTCTCAGATGTTAAACAGTAGTCTGTAGACTCCGTAATGTGAAGAGGTCAGCAGTTACTGCCACACACTTGCACGATGTGAGTAAGCACGTCAGACCACTAGTAGGCAATAGTTGGCTAGAATCAACGTTACTGAGCCATCATTCAGGCCGGCTGTGGCTGGCGAGACCATTTTAGGCCACACGCCGCCACAGCAGAGATGTCGAATAAACCACACTGGTGCCTCTCACTCGGCCATATCCCTTGCTGTCTTTCCTGAACTCTCCTTCTCACTCTGTGTTGACCTTGAGAGCTTAATTAGACATGAGTTGTGTCTTGGCAACTTTACAATACAGGCAATTGTGGCTTTTGGCTACAATGGCCTATATTGTGGCCACGCTAGAGCTCTAGCGCAATCAAGGTCTTGTGTGTGTGTGTGTGTGTGTGTGTGTGTGTGTGTGTGTGTGTGTGTGGCCTCAATGGACTGCAGGTCGACCTAAGTGGAATAATATTTCCTCTTCACTCAGCAGTCGGTGATATAAGAAGTCTGAGGCTGGAGTGTGCTAATCCTAATTATCCTCAGTTAAAATCAGTTGAGTTAAATTGTTACGACATAATTAGAGTCTTCGTTTTGGACTCTATCTTGTCCGGTGCCCAGCGCACCGTTGTGGTGATATACTAGTGATATATACAGATACAGTGACTCAGGATTAGTTCATGACATTGTCACCCTTTGTCCAGTGTGCAGACAGCCACCACCCATTTGCAAGAAGTGAACTTTGTTCATGTGTCAACAGCCTAGAGGGATGCACAGACAAAACCCATCAAACATAAGTATTCTAGTAGGGTGGTGCTGTCGTGCATCAGAGTAGAATAAATTGAGCTTAACGCTTTGGTTCCTCATTGCATCTTTGTCTGTCCTTCCATCTGTCCATCCACAGTGTGAGCTCCACACCATGAGCAGAGGGACCACCCTCTTCTCCTGTGCTACTGTGGGTGAGTGTACGCCTCTCTCTCTCCTCTCGTGCTATCTATGTCTGCCCTCTGCCATCAGTCTCTGTTCTGTTTTAGCACTGATAGTGGCACAGATATAAGGGTAGCAAGGTCGGTGGGTCAGTGGTGTTTAAGGAGTAGTACAGCCTAGGAGCTTATAGTCTTGTTTGAAATAATTGTACGCAAGATCTGAAGGTTGTGCTGCTGGTTCAGGTGGGAACTCCAGTACCTGTGTTTTTATTCACTATTTGCCCCAATGTAATCTCACATGCTGCCCTCATGATTTCCTGATAAGCAGAACTAGTACGGTCCTCCCCTTCTATAACGGGCTCTTTGTTTATGCCCCTCTGTCACACTCTCATGTCTCCCTTTATCCCTTATTGTCACTCATCTCTCTGCCATGTGTAGGGTGCACCTGCCGCTACACAACGTTGCACGCTACCCTTGTGGGAGTCAACTGTAATTGAATGCACTGTTGCCTCTGTCAACAATTTCCCTTTGGCTCTGTCGGTGTGGCAGTAATTGTGCCCCGTGTTAAAAAGGCACGCAACTGTAAACTCAAGTGGCCGCTATCACACACTGTCATCTCATGCATGGGGGCGGTGACATCACAGGGACAAGCCTGTCTTTGCTGTCTCTATTGTTAGTACTACTGACATTAACACTACAGTATATACAGTAGCGTGTCTTGTTAGTTGAACCAGTGTTACTTTTTTTGTCTTGGCTTCTAAAGGACTGACCTTTGAAAATGCATCCATTTTCTCCTTTGCTAAGTTGTTTTCCGAACATTCTTTTTAGGTCATCACTCTAGCCCCCGTACATTGTTTGCTGGCCCGAAACAATGATTTCCACCCACCAGTGTGTGAGAGTGGGGGCCATAATTTGAGACAAACATCCCAAAGGATGGGTCTTGGATAGGGAAAAGGTATTTTTTGCCAAGTGCGTCAATAGCCTTCCGTGTTAACCTGTGTCTGGGCTTGAACAGCTATGGCAACGACGGCACTGCACTGTAGGTGTGTCGTTGCCCACAGACATATGAGAGATTCCTTCCTGGTTATGGTGAGAGTGAGGCAGCTTAATTTCTGCCATTCAAATTTAAGGCAAGTCAAGTCACATACTGGTTTACTAGTCTGTACCTAGCCCATCGAACTATAGGGAGTGCCTATAGCTAAATGTCAACCCAGTAGAATTCTGATCATAAAACAGCATTCAAACGGGAGTGGAAAGTCTAGAAAAAGTATGGAAATTGTCTACCTTTTAACTATTCTATTATAGTACCTGATGTTCTGCAAGAATTCATTTTCATAAAAGTGTTTTGCAATGAACCCGGTTTTATTCATCACATGAGTTTCACTTCCCTCATGATGTCAGATTGTTGTTTGTTTTAAACCCTGCTTCAGTTACAAGGTTAACTACCTTAAATCACCTGTACTGGGTGTTCTAAGGTAAATATCTCTCTTCTGTTGTGTCAAGATTATGTTCTCTGTCTTCACTATCTTCCGTCACATGGACCTACATCTGTGACTGTGCTGCCATTTTCCCTTCTGGCCTTTGTGTGTAACTGTGTATACCTACACTGTAAAATCCTGACCCTTATGGAGCCATGGGGTCCATTTGGTTTAATTTGCAGACTCAGAATTAAATGAATACTCAGACTTTTACTGTGTACACGTTGAACTTTTTCCAGTTCCCTAGTACTGTAGCTATTATTGTTTCTCATGCCTCACACAATGCTGGTTACAGACAGACAAACATTATAGACCAGTGGTTTTCAAACTTGTTGTGCCCAAGGCACACTAAAGGGCAAGTCAAAATCTCAAGCCACCTGTATTCATATCTGTGAAAAAAGAACCTTTATAACACATAAGCATTTTATTGCTCTGTAATTGTTTGTTTTGATTTACTAATGCCAAATACAAAGTTTTGATTTGTTTTAGGGTGCGCTATATCATTTGCCTCTGTATTGGTACAGTCTGTGCTGATACAGTAAATAAAACAATCATTCATAACTTTTTGTATAGCCATGTATATTGCAATAATAATGTGTGGTTGTCACAAAATCCTGTGCCTCGGCTCATCATTTGGAATTGGGAATCACTGTTTTAGACATGCTGAAAGTAATGTTGTTTAGGTTCCTGTGATAGAGCGTAATAGGGGGGTTGTTGTAGTATGCCACAGCAGACTCAGATTGGTTACTAATATGCTGTGTTCATTCATGGATGTTGCAGAGGCAGATAGGTGGCTGGACCTGCGGCGTGGACCTTCTTGCCAGTCTGGTCCTAGTCTGGAGAGCCTGTGGGATGTCCTGCCCGAGCCGTGCCACCAGAGCAACCACGACTGGGGCAGAGAGGCTGGCAGCGCCATCTCTAGCCTGATCCAAGACCTCACCCTCGGGGACGGTAAGCAGGGCGGCCCCCTTTCCCGCGACGTAAACGCCAACCCCACACCTGCGGCGCCTCCTAGCAAACGTCAGTGTCGGTCTCTGTCGTTCTCCGATGAGTTTGGCGGGTGCCGCTCGTCACCATGGAGGCCCCAGGGGTCCCGCGTGTGGACAACGGTGGAGAAAAGGAGGTGCCACAGCGGGGGGAGTGTCCGAGGAGGGGGCATGGCGTTTTCAGGCGGCCATTTCCCGGCTATGCAGCGTAGTTCCAGCTTCAGCCTGCCCTCACGCTCCAGCAACCCCACAGATGGAGCCCTGGAACTGCCGTGCTTCACCCAGCGCCTGCCGTCGCATCCCCTGTTCACTGCCTCCACCGTCTCCCCCACCTCGCCTCCCGCACTCCACTTCCACCACCAGCAGCACCACCATTCCCTTCGATCTCTCTCCCTCTCCCATGAGCAAATCAGCCTGCTTGAGCTCCACAGAGAGGAGGCGTCCGAGGCCAGCTCCCCAGACTCCACTCCGGAGCTGGGGAGGCGAGCTGGGCAGATCGCCGTCGGCACTGGGGGTCTGTCCCGAAGCCGGTCACAGCCCTGCGTGTTGAATGACAAGAAGATCGGCATGAAGCGCAGGAGACCAGAGGATGCCCAGGAGCAACGGCCTTCCCTGGACCTCGCTAAGATGACTCAGGTTAGTATGGAAATACAGACACAGTTGAGTTCCTAAGCACGAGGCATGATTGGACATGATCTTGATGTGTGGTAACTCATCTGGTTTTGTGGAGTTTGGTATCATTTCCTTGCGTTGATTAAATGTAAATCAGCCATCAGCTTAGCTCTAATACCCATATAATGCCTCAGAGTGTACTCCAACGCATTGGGTAGCCTGGGCCAAAGCATAATTACTGAGACAAACACCTCTCTGTTCTTAGTCGCAGGGGAAAGTTCAAGAGCTCTTCAAACACAACTTGTCCACCCCCCCCCCTCACTCAGCATCTGATCAGGGATCAGGATTAAATCATGCTGAATTAGGTTTTCTGGGTCGTCAGGTCTGAGGCTTCGCCGCTAAGTGTTGTCGGACCTCCCTCTTCGGGTTTGCAAAGTGGCACTTGCTAAAGGAGCATTCCTCGTGGTCGGTCACGCTGCTTTGCTCCACGCTCTAGCAAGCCCAGCTCCGGTTATCATTTCATTTACTCTGTTGGGTAAACAGGCCCATCCAAAGGTTGAAGCCCTTGCTGGTCACTTTGTCCCCCCCCCTCCCCTTTCTATTGCTCTTCCTCCTTCCTGAAACATGTTTCTAATATCAGTTTAGCCAGCCAGAGATGATTAATAGCAGGGGGATATTTGGATGCGAAGGCTTATATTTGTAGTTTGTTCTGTCACAAGGTCAGGGGAAATCGTGGCAGACATGGGATTCTATAAATAGATACTAGATAGTTTACTCCAAGTCACTGCTAGAACCTCACTAGACACTCTAGCGATTAAGACACCAAGTCTCTGTAACCACATGTAGTCCTACTGGCCTGGCCTCAAATCCCATCAGGATCTCATCTGTTGCGTGTCTTCAATCCAACTCAGCCTTTCCTCACAATGGAGGAAAGGTGCTCAAAAAGAGGAGGATTTCCCTTCCCTTTTAAAAAAGTACCATCAATTTCTCCCTCTCCCCTCCCTTCCTTTTCCAAAATAATTGTGTTCCCAGTCAGTCACCCTCAGGTTCTAGCCAGGGTTGGATCAAGTTCAACAAGGCTTTGGTAATGGAGCCTAGCGAGCACACACACACACACACACACACACACACACACACACACACACACACACACACACACACACACACACACACACACACACACACACACACACACACACACACACACACACACACACACACACACACTCTCGCGGGATGCACACAAGTGTGACCACACAGAATACGAGCACATTTACTATAAACACATGCATACTCATGCATTTCACAAATACACACTAAGAAAGTTCTGCCTTTCTCTTTGAATGAAATAGCACACCTCTCCAGGCTATTAGTATGGCTTCTAGACTAGGTATCTGGTCTCAGTAATAAACATACTAAGTCATTTTTATTTAGTGTTATGATTCTTGTACTGGGCCCGAATTGCTCGATTGTGTGTGCTGTTGCCGGAGGGCGTCAGGTGGTGCAGGTTGGATCAGTTGTTGTAAACCACTTCACACGGATGAAACCAGATACACATCTAACACAGCCTTTACATGCTCATTCTCTTGCACACCGTGTACGATGAAAACTTTCCTCAGTAGATCCCTCTGTGTCTCGCTTTGTCTTAACAGCCTCTCTTTCACACACGCACGCACGCAGGCACGCATGCACACGCACTCACACACTCACAAATTTTCCACTTTACCTGGCTATAACTATTTTATCTTACTGATTACCAGGCCAGATCAGAGTCCAGAGAGAGGAAATTAATCACCACCAACATTACCACTCGTGTGTGTCTGAACAAGCAGGGTCATGCTACACCACCCTGAAAAACAATGTACGGTGGCCAGTATTTATATACACACACACACACACACACACACACAATAGAAGTGCCTGTGCAAGACTCCAGTTGTTGTCTTGTCGGTTGATGAACAACAAAGTGGTTGTTCGGGCAGTATCATTCAGAACGCTAGCAGAAGCTGGCGAAGTGTGTGGAAATGAGAGTGATAATGTGGAAACGTGGGGCTGCTTACTTACAACCTGCGCCTGTCCGACTGCAGACAGGCACACAAGAATTACAGTCAAGCATGGGAGCAGATGAGATTTTTTTTACTGCCTCTTGTGGGAATTCTTTCCATGAATTGTGGGGGGATTTTTCGCCACCCCACCAACCCCCTCTCACGTTTCTGGTGTTCAACGTTGTTTAACTTAACCATCTTGCTCAAATCATGGGGGATTGATTTAATAAACATGATGGTATGTTTGAGTATGTTATAGAATCTGGACTTATGCGTCCTTCTTCATGGTGTATATTCAAAGGTTATGGCTTTTTCAATGTGAGAAACTGAGAATTGACATGCTGACATACTGGACTAAAGCCAGTCATGTTATCATTATTACACAGCATTTTCTTACACCCATTACACCCATACACATTTCTGAATAAACATCTGCAAATTGAGACGTATCGAAAAAGCTAACCTAACCGAGGATTTTGTATTACTATGTATTGTGTAGTAAGTAGGCTGTAGTACAGTCTATCAACAGCTCTGGCTGTGGGCAGGTCAGTGGTGTGTAAACAGTCAGTGGAACATCATGTAGTTTGGCCCGTAGTCTTGTTCGACCACACCACTGAGGCCGGGTGTGAATTCTGAGGATGCATGCCATGCTAATGGACCATAGCGTAGCCACCGTAGGGATTTGAGAGTGCCTGCCACTAGAATTCTTCAAATATCCTCCCCGTCAGTCAAGTTCATCTGTCCACTCCTCTTTCCATCCCTACATATTAACATGCCATGTATTTGGCTAGCCTCCTGACTCGGTCGGCCCTTGTCTGTTTGTCTTGAAATAGTAGGTCTGTCATTTGTGGAATGTAATCTTTCGCAGTCTGACTCTGGGTCACCAGCTAAATCAGGGGTGTCAAACGCATTTTAGGTTGTGGGCCGGATTGGGCAAAACGTGACTTTGTGTGGGTCGGATAATTTTGTCTGTGTGTGCTTTTGTTCATTCACCCAATACTGAAAGGCTTGAATACCGTCTTATAGGCGTGTGACTTCTACAGGTTTAAACACTAAATGTTAACATATCAAATATTTGTGTTGTTTTAGCTTTTTATCCCCATTTCTCCCCAATTTAGTTGTAATGCCAATTAATTCCTCTCCACACACATTTCTGTGTGTTGTCACTGCTGTTGTATCCTACTGGCTCACCTACCAGTGAGGAGCCCCCACCGGGAGGACATAGAGCCTCCGTCCTACTCCTCCCACCCAACATTCCCTGCTGACAGGTGCCTCCTCATTACGTGCAATGACAAATATCACCCTCCCTGCCCGGCTTCCCTCCCATGAACACGGACCAGACGCTCGACGAAGCCGGATGCGCCGCGTTGGATTCGAACCACCAGACTCCGCAGTGGTGGGAATGTTCTTTACCACTGCACCACCCGAATCGCCCTCCTTCACGTTTGAATTATTGAGTTCCCGCCGTGTAAACGCTTTGGGATTTTGGCCAGCTTTGTACAGGTGTCATAGTATTCGATCACAACACACACAGCGTGATGGGTAACATTCTTAGGACCGATGTCAGGTCTACAGTATGATTATAGGCTACTTCTTATTCTATTAGCATGTCATACTTTGTCAGGCGTGTACAGACGCTTTCTGCCTGTAGTGTCCAAGCATCCAACGGCCTTTCATGGCGTATATCTATGGTGCACCGTGCGTTCTATGACACAGCAAGTGCAATTATTTAGCCTCCAAATTATTGTCCGCACATTAACCACTTTCAACCCGGCGTCCCTATCTTGGGCATGTCATTTGTGAGCTTGTAGATTGGCTATTTTTGGGAAAGATATTTGGTGTAGAGTGAAAAAAAGACCAAGAACTCAGGTCTGTTTTACTAAGTAGAGTAGAGGGTTTAAGTGGCTAAGAAGAGGCAAAGCTGTAAGATGAAAAGTGGGTATTATGCTGTATGTGTGGGGTGGCCGGGTGGGAGGCTGGCACACAGTCTTGTCTATTAATATCTATTTGTTGGCCACCGTTCAAACTCGTGCAAATTGACTTCCCTCCCTTCCTCCCTCTCTCCTCTGCTACGCATCGTTCGTCTGTCTCTCTGTCTGATCTGCGTCTCATTCCATTCCTGGGATGGCAGACATGGTGATCATAGCTGAGCGACAAGCAACACCTACTAGGTGGGTGTGCGAGTGTTTCAAGGTGCTGTTGAGACATGCCACGAATTGAGCATGCGCGCACACACACACACACACACACACACACACACACACACACACACACACACACACACACACACACACACACACACACACACACACACACACACACACACACGCACGCACGCACGCACACACACACACACACACACACACACACACACACACACACACACACACACACACACACACTTGTGTTTGTGTGCCTATCATGCAACTTTAATTAATTGATAATGCTGTAAGTACGAAATGGGTCTTGGGACAATACATGAAAACAAAAATGTATTGATTGATTGATTGACTGATTCTGTGTATTCATTCATTCATTCTCTCGCACGCACGCACGCACGCGCACACACACACACACACACACACACACACACACACACACACACACACACACACACACACACACACACACACACACACACACACACACACACACACACACACACACACACACACACACACACACACACACACACACAGAATGGATGCACCACTTTGCATCCCCTTTCCCCTGGTAAAACACTCCCCCCCCCCCCTGAATGATCTTACGTGCATGCGTGCGAGCATAGACACAGTATCTTATCTGCCCGGCATTCTTGCTGGAGTAGACTGGATACTTGCAACACAGATATAGACATGTAGCCATGCGTGTACAAAAGGCAGGACATTTACGCACACGTCGATAATTAATGTGGAGTCAGTCTGGGAATTGTGTAGGTGTTGTTGCCTTGCTGTGTTAGGTTCTACTCCCCCTTTTCTGTCTCAGTGTTTGTTCGCTCTAGAAGGTCCCTCTTGTCTTCCTCAATCGTCGCCGGATGTTGTTCATCGGACCTCACTTCTTCATGGAGATAGCGAAAAGAAAATATGTATGTGCACGTGTTTGTGTGCGTCGCACATACGCTACCGCATGCATCTGTTGAACTGTGTGCCCGTGTTTGCCAGCATGCGTGTCTACCAGTCTGTGCATGTCCATATGCGCCTGAGGCTGTGCCTGTATGTTTATTTGTGTGCGAGCATGTGTATTTGCGTGTTTGTTTTGGTGTGTGCCTGTGTGTGTTACTATAAGCATGTCAGTGGTTCTGAGACATACAGCAGAACCTTCACCAGTGTGCTAGCAGCACACAACAAAACCAGCAGTGTTCATTTAGCTCACGGGAGCTACAGTAAATGAACACTGGCGATTTTGCCATGCAGGGGGGCTGATCCCAGTTTTTGGCCTTGTCCTCCATTATCAAGGGGACATTTCCTCTAATCTCGTCACGGCCTTCAGTGGCCCTGTTTGTCTGCACCACGCCAGTGGCTCCATCTGTCCAATTCAAATGTTTCCCCACTGGAATCCAAATTGGAACAAAATATTCCTCTAATAAAGTTGTTCTTTGTCTCCAGCGTCAGAGTTGGTGCGTGATCCGAATGATTAGATTAAGTATTTGTTCTCGATAATTAATAATCTGAAATGTATTAGATTTACTAAATAGCCAACTCAACCCCCGGGGGGTTGGCCTGAACAGCATGGAGTGTGTGTGTGTGTGTGTGTGTGTGTGTGTGTGTGTGTGTGTGTGTGTGTGTGTGTGTGTGTGTGTGTGTGTGTGTGTGTGTGTGTGTGTGTGTCGGGGCTGGGCGGGGGTATGCTCAAATAAACAAAAGAAAGGCAAAGCTTCGGGTAAACTGCAGTGAGCTAAAACACTAAAACCCCTCCCCAATCCCGGTCTTAGCCCTAGAGGATTTAATAGGAAGCATATTGTGGAGAAGCCGCCTCTTCCTCTTTCCCCCACTCTCTCTCCCTACCCCCCACCCCCTCTCTCTCTCTCTGGTCTCCTTCTCCTGTGATAATTAGTAGTGAGGTACTACAGAGGATTGAAGAAAGAGAGAGTGAGAGAGAAAGGCCTAAAGAAATCCCCTTTTCCACTCCATTGGGGTAACTACAGTGAAGCCTCCATGGCTCCCAGCTCTCACATGATCACCTCAAATAGTTACACCGGAGCCGGACTCAAGATGAAACCTTTCTGAGGTCCGCCCGTCCCCCTCCCCCTGTATCAATCAGCTTAGTACACTTAAAGATAATCCAGTCAAAGCGAGCAAACCTATAGCTCAGAAAAAAGAAAAAAAAATCACGTATTGTCTCTTTCAAGCAGACTTGCACTGGAATCTGGTGCAGAAAAGAAGAGAAAAGCCGTAAACAGGACACTGTGGAATCGGAGACTCCCTGTGCGTTGTAACAGGAAAAGCGATGGCCCGCTAACGGCCGCTGGGTGACACATTGTGAGCTTGTAGATCAGCTATTTTCGGCACCGGAGCGCAACTAAGTGTAATGATAATCAAGCTTTACGGAGCATCAGAGGTGTCTGTCACACTGGGCTTGGGGTTCCATTGATAGGACCTCATCTTTATTCACCTCCATGCCTCCAACATCTGCTGCCGGGGCTGCCTACCGCTCCTGGGGATCATTAACCCCTTCACTCCCCCCATGGAGACGACTCCAGGGAAACAATGACAAAACAATGGCAAAACAATGACAATGCAAACGTACACGGAGGAGGAAAGAAAACGCATTTTCAACATGTTTGAGCGTTGTGATCAAGAGTGTTGTTTTAGTGATGTGAGGTAGAGTGGGTGGTGAAGTTGTGTTTTGTGTTTTTATACTGGCTGTCTGTGTCTGGGGTGGAGAGGTAATTGAGGTCAAGGTCAAGTGTTAACGACCTACGACCAAGCACAATGAGTTACAAACACACGTACGCGCACACGCACACGCACACGCACACACACACACACACACACACACACACACACACACACACACACACACACACACACACACACACACACACATGCCATTTCAATGACTATTCACACCTTCTCTAATATACACGTTGAAATTTGAGCAAGCTTTTGCACGTTCCTTAGTGTGACCCACACACACATGTGAGTGCACACAGACACCCATAGACACACATATACACACATACAGTACACGCATGCGCGCACACACACACACACACACACACACACACACACACACACACACACACACACACACACACACACACACACACACACACACACACACACACACACACACACACACACACACACACACACACACACACACAGTTCATACACCGAGTAAACCTAGAGCTGGAAAGTTGTCTTTGCAGTTGATAGCCTCTTTTTGTTTGTACCTTTTTTTACATCCCCCACCCTACCCCCACTGGACGATATAAACAATATTATCACGGTAGCAGTGAATAACAATGACTTGAGCCAAAAATACCTCCTACGAGGTTGGGTTCCATCTGAAGCCATGTGTGTTACAGAATCTTTCCCTTGGGTGTTGGGCGACACAGAAAGAAAGGAATAGGTAGTAGAGAGGAACGGGATACCTTTGTATTTTGTAACTGACCTCAGTCTGTATAGTGTATCTCCACAAGCTCTGCCTCTCGCACAATGTGCATTTACACGTGTTTCTGTGGATATTGGGTTTTTGTGTGTATTTGTGCGCATGTGCGTCAGTGCCTACTACACTCCCGTCACTACAGCGGAGGGAGAACTTGGTTCCGCACAGCGAAACCCAAGCGCACGATCCCACATACCGCACGACCCTGAGGTCAGGTTTCTTCCAAAAGCTGTCTTAGCTCCGTCTTCATTAAGCCCGATTTATACTTCATGTCGCTGGCTGAAAATAGCCCATCTACAATCCATGATGCATTCTGAGCTTGTAGATCTGCTATTTTCATTTTGCCACACCGTCGCACGATGGACCATAAATTAGGCATTAGAATGGGGGACATTTAATAACCTTGAGGTGAACTAACCATTATTAACAAATTGTGTTCCGGACTTTTACTTGTAACACAGTACTTCAACATTGCAGTATTGATACTCTTACTTAAGTAAAACATTTGAGTACTTTTTCCACCACTGCTTATATTCACATTCTATAATAAAATACTGGTTCATTCTATTGGTGAGTTATCTGACTGAACTGTGTTTCTTCTCTCAAACAGAAACTTCAGACCTTTCAGAGCCTGAGCTACCAATCAAGACTGCCTCCTCCCTCCCTCTGGAGCACCGGCCAATTAGAGTCAGACTTCACCTCCGCACCCGACTTGCGATTGGATCCTCGGCAGGAAATTAAGCGAGACGAGGAGGAGGAGGACTCCTCCTTTGAGGAGCTGGACAGCGACTCGGCGTGCAGCATGGACTCGAGGGCTGGGTCCCCTGCGGTGGGCGGAGTGGACGCCGACAAACGCACCCTCTGGAAGGGTGACTGTGGGACGCGGAGGGACATTTTCCAGCTGGGCGGAGAGCTGGACCTCGACCAGATCGAGAGGAATTGAACAGTTTATGTTGGGGACTTAAAAAAGGGACTTGAGAATGTTTTCAGGAAACTGAGGTACATCACATGACAGGAGTGTCTGAAAACAACAACTGTGTGTGTGTGTGTGTGTGTGTGTGTGTGTGTGTGTGTGTGTGTGTGTGTGTGTGTGTGTGTGTGTGACTGTGTGTGACTGTGTGTGTGTGTGTGTGTGTGTGTGTGTGTGTGTGTGTGTGTGTGTGTGTGTGTGTGTGTGTGTGTGTGTGTGTGTGTGTGTGCGTGCGTGCGTGCGCGTGCGGGGGTATGACCAAAAGGATGGAAGCACAGACTGAAGGAAGGAGAAAATGTTATGGAAACGTTGAAAGGGACTGCTGTTGGGAATGACAACAAGGAAAGTGACGTACGATGTGAGTTAAGGACAAAGTATGTTGGACGTGGGACTGGGATGTATAAACCTCTTTGGATTATGTCTTAATGACACACAGTTGCCTTGAACAGTCTCATTGTTTGTCTGAATCAAAGAGCGGAGGAGGGCTTCGCTAGCTTTCATTTTGGTAGTTGGCTTAACTCAGGAGAGGGGAAACCAAGGGATATAGTCTTAACAAGAGAACCTCAAAACCCCCCTCTCTCTTTTCAGCCCTGAGGACCTTTCCAAAGTCAACTAACCTTTGGGGTCATAGTACTGTAGCAGTAGCTGTAGCTGGGCAGTTCTATATTTGGCCCAAGTTTGTGTTTCTTTGTTTGTTTTTTGTTTGTGTGAAAGAGAGGACATGAAGGACGGGGAGAGACAGAGGGGTAAGCGATGGTAAAGAGTCAGCGCATTCTCACAGAGCACCCCCTTGACCCTGGTATTCATGTTGTGTGCAAGCGAGAAGAGATGCTGACACTGCGTTGCTGAATTTAAATAAGCTTTAAGATTTTGGATAATGACCCACAATGCCTTCTGTTGGACACTTGGCTCTCTTACTTCATTCACCTCAGAAAATCTAGCCTGAACTGAAGCCAACCTTTTCTGACCTTTCTCTAGTTTCTTAATATGCAAACAAAATGTATATTTTGAATAAACACTGAATCTCAAGTTTTCAGTTCTAATATCAATGTATATTTTTCTATGTGTTTTTTATTACCTTTTTGTGAAGGAGCAAGAAAACAAGGCCTTTCTGTCAACAGAATAGACATGAAATAAATGTGTAAACTCCAGACTCTTGTCTTGTTTTGTTTTAGCATAGCTAATTAACATTTGGCAGTCCTCAGGGAAAGCTTTTATGCCTTTAATCACAACATAATGATGGCAGAAAATACATGACACATCAAAAGCGTGAATAAGTGAAGTTTCCAGATGCTCTTGGGCTGTTTTGCAATACACTCTCAAGTCAAGTCACATTAGAGAGGCAATTCACAGGAGCTTACTCGTTCAACGGTCAATTGTGTCCAATAGCCCCTAGATGTTTTTTTATGTGCCTTGACTGTTTACTAAACTGAAAATTCGCATTTAACTGTAAGAGTTGCTATGCAATCTATTTATTTCGCTCTATGGATACAGCCAGTTAGGTAAACATCCCCGTGCTTCGTGATTCTTTTACATCTCCCAACGGCACCAAACAAAATAGCAGGAAGTCTAGTCGTGGAATATCCCCAGCCCATAGCCATGATGACCTTCTAGTGAGACTAAAAGGATGTGATGTCAGAAGTATTTTGTCCTGGATCCTGGACAACAGCAGGCAGACAGACGACATATCCCCTCTATTCCTCTCGGGGATATCCTATCATGTGTCTGCCCAAGTCGCTGTGACAAGTACTGTACTGTAACCATCTGCAGTTGCTAGACAACCAGTTATTATATAGAATAACTAGACATCTAGTTATAGTCTACTGTAGACTACTAGTAATATTCTGATGTAGACTACTAGTTATAGTTGACTGTAGACTACTAGTAATATTATGCTGTAGACTCCTTGTTATAGTCTAGTAGCCTATATATTGCCTTTGCCCTGTACACTAGCAAGTTCTTGCAAGCAGACTAAAGACTACACCTACTCCTAGCTAGAAATTAATAGCAGACTACTACAGACTGCGGGATCTTGGTTAAGGGTTTGATTGTGAGCTTGTAGTTAGGCTATTTTCGATGTGCGACATCGGCACACCACTAAATATAAATCCGGCTTTATAGTCCACATTGTCATGATTACTTGCCTCAGAGGAAGCTGACTGCTGAAATGAAGTGATAGAACAGATTGTTTTTCCATCATGGGTAGAAGAGTGTTTACCTCCAAAACAGGATGTTCCAACCAGCCGTGGCCTTTCCTTTAAATCGTAGCCTTGAAGGAAGGTGATATCTCAACCCTGAGGTGTTAGCTTACACGGGCACACATACAGTAAGACACAAGTTTACTCTTGTTTAAAGGCCTTGAAATAGACACTAGACTGTGCCTTATTGGTATAAACACAAAACCAGTCCTGGAAATACTGTATTTTGGGCTGCCTCTCTCCTTGCCCTTTCCAATGAGAGGGAGTCTCTGTCTTTTTCTAGATGTCAGAATAAGAGAAGCATGTTGGAGTTGGAGCCTCCATGTCCTGCCACTTCAGTGCCATTAAAGACTGGAATGGCTGCTCTCCCGGATAATTGCTGCACTTTTCTCTCTTCTTCTTCTTGTTATTGTATTTGGGGTCTATGAATGAAAACAACCAAAACAAACAGATCTAGTTTGATCAATAAAAAGAGAGGTTTTTTTTAGGGAATGAAAGGGACAAGGGAGAAACAGCTGAACACTGATCACAGAGAAATAGAAAGGCTCAGACCATCTGTTAACAGCTCTCTTCTCTAACTGGACACAAAAAGCTCGGAACAACATCAAGTTGCCCACTACACGCAGAGGTCACACACACACACACACACACACACACACACACACACACACACACACAGCTTCCTCTCTGGCAGGATGTGGCAAACTGAGTGGGAACAAGAGTTAAAATCTAAGGTAAATCAAACACTTTCCTACTCAAAACGGGTGCCCCTGCACTATAAATAGGGGGCATTGTAGTCGAGGCTGGCGAAAGTAGACATTGGCGTGACAGAGTGTGGAAGGGACGCACTACAAAACACACTACAGCATCCTCACTGTGTGGCCTCGATTACATGCGAGAGAGAGAAAAAAACAGGCTCCTGTTCCACAGAAAGTAGTGATTTTACACAGTCAGCAAAAGTCTTTAGCTCCTTTTTAAGAGCATCAGAGCAGCTGTATACCGTCTGTGACATTTTTATCCGCCTTTTAATGAGCCCTGTAACAGGCGTCAGTTTACAGATAGTCGTTTTGCTACTGAACACTAGCTTGAGTGGGAATCATTGATTTTTGCTTTAGTTTGGACCAGAGCTGTGGGAGGAAAGGATCAAATGTCAAGTATACCAAAGCTCATATGCCATTAGCATGGGCTCTGATTCACTGAATATAATTGTGTTTTGTCGTGTTGCTTTTACATTACAGTATGCGGGTTGCACTCATCATCTTGTCCAGGCCAGCTGGGTTTGTGTGTGTGTGTGTGTGTGTGTGTGTGTGTGTGTGTGTGTGTGTGTGTGTGTGTGTGTGTGTGTGTGTGTGTGTGTGTGTGTGTGTGTGTGTGTGTGTGTGGCTGTGCTAGCAGACACCTATCTCAGTTGGACAGGTGGCTGCAGTGTCACATGTCACTGATTGACTAGCTGTTCACTCAAAGGTCAATGGGATCGACCGGTGCAGCTCAGCACTCTGTCACCGTGGTTTCTGCTAATCTCTCCACCTCTCTGCTTAATTGACCATATTCACACAGTAGCCATTTTGCTCAGACATAATACACGGGAGGTGGGAAACCCCACCACCACATATATGATGTCATAGCAAAATGGCAGCCATATGAATATGGTCCATTTCATTTTCTTAATGAATTTTTATGATGTACTATGGATGGACCCATCGGCCCCAAAGTGCGAACCGAAATTGCCAATCTACAGTACAGGCTCACAATGTGTTGTCTTTGCTTAGTACGTAGGCAAAGAGCAGCTGAGGTACTCAACCTTTCTAGCCTGGTAAACCCTCCCTCCGGAAATCTCATTTCAATTCGATTTCAGAAAGGAGTCTGGTCTGAAACGCCTTTCTCCAATAATCGCTCTGCTCGCCGAGCCGACGAGCCTATCAGCGTCGTCGCTCATTGTTCTGTGATTGACAGCGACAGTTGGCCAATCAGGTGGCGAGTTCGAGTGAGCCCGAATGAACCCGAGTGCAGCCTGAGAGCCGCCGAAAAAAGACGAACGGCAGCCATTGTTGTTTGTGCGAGTGCTCGGGGAGTGCCTTCACTTCTTACTTTCAGTTTTATAACGCTTTCAAACTTCTTTTTTGAGGCACGGAATTTACTTATAAGATATCGTTTGGATAGAATTTAGTTGTTTAACTTCATATATGTGGTCAATTAATCATGACAGAGCCTATTTAAAAATATAAATTTAGAGAACCGGCAGGGGCGGGGAGTGACACGCATGTATCCCAATAAGGCAACCTATTTTCGGCATGGCCGTCCCAAAAGTCCCGTTGCGTCACATAGTCTGGAGCTCGTCAAATTGAACTGCTCATTGGCTGAAGGGGAAAAACGATCATTGGTTGAAGGGGTTGTCAGTCAACGGTATTACTCCCGCCCAACTCCAGCCCACAGCGATTATTGCAGAAAGGCGTTTCAGACCAGACTCCTTTCTGAAATCGAATTGAAATGAGATTTCCGGAGGGAGGGTTTACCAGGCTACAACCTTTCAGGAATCAAGAAAAATGGGCTTCTATAAATTGATGGCCGTGTATTGAAATTACACAAAGGGTTTTGACTTAGTTCAATGCATTCTAGCGCCATCATACTTACTCAAGATATGAAGTACCTTGCCCACCTTTAATTGTCTGGAAAAAAATCTATACAGACCACATTTGGAATGATGAGGGTTTCACTCAATGGCAGAAAATTAGGCCACCCATTAATCTTTCAGTTCCCCATTTTGCCTCCTCCATCAACGGTAGAACATTGACAGACATTCAAGGTTCTTGTTTCTCAAATGCGGTTCACATCATTACCCTGCGTAAACACTTGGAAGTGTTCGTTAGTGTGGGGAGACTGGGGACATGGCCCAGGTGACATCTGTGTGTCAACATCATTAATTAGTGTACAGGGTGCTAAATTGGAAAGTATATTTAAATGGCGGCTGTCTCATCTCATGTTTGTAGCTGTCAGGATCAGAGAGTGAAAGAGAGAGATGAGGAGAAGGGAGAGAGGGATGGAGGGTGAGAAAGTGATGGTGGGAGATAAGCAGCAGTTTGAGCAGTACGGTGTGTTGATTCAACCGAGATAAACGCCTGCAAATCTAGACTTCATGTTCTACCAGTGGTAATAAATCATACTCAGTGAGTTTTTTATGAGGAGCAGATGGAGACGTTGTCTGGCATTAATGATCTCCACGGTGTACACAGCAGCCCGGTAGAATCAAGTGTTTCTCAAAGTGTCAATGCCGCCGGCCATACGGCTCATTTACACATAGCAACGCGGTTACCGTATATGTCATAAGTATAAATTAGACTTTAATTAGGGGTTCTTCTATCACAATGAGAAGAAAAGAGTCATGTAAGAACTATTTGACAAAAGACTTCTGCTGCCAGGCATTTACAACATTAAGGCCACCCAGACATTCCTCATTCAGTGTGCACATCTGTGGGAACTGGCATTTGTGTGTGTGTGTGTGTGTGTGTGTGTGTGTGTGTGTGTGTGTGTGTGTGTGTGTGTGTGTGTGTGTGTGTGTGTGTGTGTGTGTGTGTGTGTGTGTGTGTGTGCGCGCGCGTGTGCGTGCATGCGTGTGTGTGTGTGCGTTAGAGGGGAGAGTAGAGCCATCTCACAGTGGAAGGACACGTGCTGAGAGAGAGAGGAAACACATGCCCTGTGTGTTTTTCCCATAAATCCTCTTTCTTTGGTGCACAAAGGGGAATACGTACAGCAGACTGGCTGTTCATTTGCTACATACACAGTGATGACTGAAAGGCAAACAATGGTGGACGGAAATAGACATGTTCTGGCAGTCCGCTGGTCCACATCCATCCATCACACATTAGTCACATCTGGGTCGACTAGTGCTGCCTGGAATCGCTCTTTCTGGTCACAATCCAGCGTGGCTGCTCTCTCATGAATCACAACAACACACTGGCAGCCTTGTATTGGAAATCCAAGTCAAAGAGCTACAGATCACAGCGTAAGCAGTTTAAGAAGGCTAGATGAATCTGCGGTTTCACAACGAATTGTGTCGACGTTCCAGCTGCGATGTCAACATCAGTATCAGTTTGTGACGAACTGAAAGTGGAAGAGATGTCATTGCCTGTCTCTATTACATTGCATGTGCCCCTTTGTAACGTTAGACTACAAAGCATTTAATGAGTTCTGAAACACCATTGCAATGGACTGGATTGTTCCGTGACATGAGCTCCATACGTCTGGCCCGTCTCCACAACAAAATGTCCTCCCAATTGCACTTTCACAACAGCTTAATATTTGTAACGGACAAACATCGCGTGTTCATTGTATATGGCTGCAAGTCAGCCCTATCCGCATGATCGCAAAACACATACTGTAATGCATAGAGCTAAACCCCCAGCTTATGTAAACAGATTCAAGTCACCGCTTTGGGAGGGTTGCAGTAAGGCTGCAGAGGCCCAGGTTTACCTTATCAGTTTAGGTCACCGTTGTTTGTCTCATGACTTATTTAATTTGTGTTATAGGTTGGATGAGGACAAGTGTACTGTAATCAAACGTAAAGCAGTCACTACCCAGTCTACGCCTCAACCTCATATGGGAAGAAACAACATGCTTGTCGACAACAGCTGCTACCTGGCCGCTTACCTCTGACCTTCATGGGTCTCCTGTCAGGATTCTAAGGCGGTCACGGCTAACGAAGGGCAATAGGTTTGCTACTGCCACCCGGGGTGAACTTGGATGTGTTTTATTCTCAGTATTGCTCCACCCACAAAAGAACTCCATATTTTAACTTTTTGTGTTTTTCCGTAAATTAATGCCCTACTTGATCGTATTACAGCGTCACACAAAAGTATCAAAAGTAGCAGATCTGCAAGCTTGAAACGTGGCGCGAAGCGACAAATTTTGAGCTTGTATACCTGCTACTTTTGCCGTTTTTGAATTTGACTCCTGAAAAGTAACATTTTTTTCAACAGAGACGATATATTATTTTGTTCTGAAGTCAACTGTGAATTCATGGAACATACATTTTCAAGGACGTTGTGTAATCATTTCATATTAGGGCTACTCCATTAGGGACACTGTGTTATGTCTTTGTCTGAACTTCTTTTGTTGTGGTGTGGTCGCCCCTGTCACTGGCTGTAAGGTCGCCTACAATGGGAAATAGAGCAGTTCTGACTCTTTTGCAAGTCCACAATCATGCCTATAGGTAACTCTGAAGTCGTCACAGTTTGTGGAAAGGACCAGAGGTCACTTATACACTGACAGGTTTCCGCACAACTGGAAAATGCTGCACTGTTCCACTTCAAAGACCTTTCCACCTTAGCAAATGCTTAAGAGGCCAACAACATGTTAGACCCCTGCACATTATCACCTTTTAAAATGTGACTCCTGACCAAGACCACATAGCAAGTGCAACATTTCACGTTTGACACATATTATTATGATCTGCACATGTTGGTGAACTAACCTTCTAACCTGACCTAACTGTGTGAGTTACAGTACATACTCATCTGAATGACAACTACAAATGTTGCGACTGGTAATCACAAATCATTGCAAGGAGACAACTTGTGAATGGAACAAATGAAACCACAGGGCCATAAACACACATATGGGAGGGTAGGTGCCCCCCTCCCCCCTCCAAATGGAGGGGGGACTTACAACCTGAATAATAAAAAATCACACCTGTGTGAAGGTAGCGGCGCCTTTGATATATTTTGTCATAGATATGTGTTTCTACTAGAGAAACAATATTAAAAGGCTTCCAGTGGCACTAAATAGTGCCATTGGAAGCGAATCACCAAATGCATTGCGTCAACGTTCTGATTGGTCAGGCTCGTCAAGGTTCTGATTGGTCAGGTCCGTCAACGTTCTGATTGGTCAGGTCCGTCAACGTTCTGATTGGTCACTATTCATGACATCACTATGTTACTATTCATGACATCACTATGATGTCATGAATAGTGACCAATCAGAACGTTGACGGACCTGACCAATCAGAACGTTGACGGACCTGACCAATCAGAACCTTGGCGAGCCTGACCAATCAGAACGTTGACGGACCTGACCAATCAGAACCTTGGCGAGCCTGACCAATCAGAACGTTGACGGACCTGACCAATCAGAACCTTGGCGAGCCTGACCAATCAGAACGTTGACGGACCTGACAAATCAGAACCTTGGCGAGTCTGACCAATCAGAACGTTGACGGACCTGACCAATCAGAACCTTGGCGAGCCTGACCAATCAGAACGTTGACGCAAAAGCCAGGTATAGAGGGCTAATATCCGCTCTATACCTTTAGGTATAGAGCGCCGCTAAAAAGAAAATACGAAGACATTAGCCTATTAAATAGGCTAATCTATTTTAGGCCCTATTTTGTACACCACATTTAGAAACCAGAGAAACAATCTAGACATAGTAAAACAAAAGTGTCGAAATATTATAGTTATCAATATGAATGACACTAACAGATAAGTGACGTACAAGGGATAGACATGCAAGGCATGTCCAAACACCAGATTTATCAGGAGGGGGAAATGTGGGACCCTGCCATTATAAAACGACCTATAGCCCTAACCCAGTGGTTCCCAACCCTCTCTGGACCAGTGCCCACTTGAAAATCTCGAAGTGTTAACCCAGTCAATCCGGTAAATTACTTAGTGTCCACAAATATCTTCTAAAACTGTTTTCTGTTAACAGTAGTAACAGTATGTTGCTATATTATCAGTGGTTCTCAAACTTTTTCATGTCAAGGACCCCCAAAATAATATGTATTTGGTCGCGGACCCCCATCTCAAAATAATTTGTTCCAGGGACCCCCAGAAGCAAAGATTTGAGTTACAAATGTTCGCTTAAAAAATCGATTGTGTTCTGGCTTGGATCAATGGAACTAAAGTTCCTATTTATCTGAATGGAAATGAAAACAAATTTTTCATGCACCTGTAAAAGAAGAAATACCATGTTTTGGTACACTTCTTACACACATCTTAGTGTTTTGGCAATTATTTGGGGGCCCGGCCAGTGGTGTGTTCAATTTTTTTTTTTTTTTTTTTTGAGGGATAGGATAATCATCTCCTGCACAACATGCGCGTGGTCGTGGAGATACGCTAGCACGTTTTCAATGGATGTAACGGTTTAGCCTGGGCAGCATTCCATTTTCGGGTATATGATCCGGTCGGAAAAAAAGAAAAAGTGGCCGGATAGGCAGAACCGGAAAGACGTCTCACCCCAAAATAGGTCCGTGCTAATAAAATCCTTGATACGGCATTGTTTAGCTTATTTTTTAAATGTAAATGTGCGTGCACTATCCGGAGACTATTTAGCGTCGGTATTATCCCACGGGGAAATTCTATTCCATTTAAACCGCAAAACCGGATAGGCAGAACCGGAAAGAGGATTATTTTTTTCATTTTTTTTTTCAGTAGGCGTGGTCTAGACCGGATCATATGTTGTCTTCTGGAACGCAGACCAGGCTTTCCTCCGAGGTGGAAAGACTGGTGATGCGAGGTTAGTAACGGTTAGTATAGGGCTACGCTTGACTACGAACATTTCCTGCAGGTCACACTACGTATATAGCGTAACACGGTAGCACACACCACTGGGCCCGGCCCACTTGCGATATCCTCAGGGCCCGGTTGGGCATTGCTGACCTTGCAAAAAGACGAGACAAAATGTATGTAGGCATAAAAATGGACAGTTTCTCCCATGAAGGCAAGTTGGCAGGTACTCGTAGCCTGGTAAACCACCCTCTGCTGAAATCAAATGGAATGCGATTTCCGCGACCGGGGTGGTTTACCAGGCTACGGTGCTCGATCGGGCACTGGTTGGTTATGTGTGCACGCGCCTGTTTGCGTTAGATGTTGGTTTGGCAGTCAGCATTCTCAGACATTTTCTTTTGTCTGGCCATGTGTCTTTCAGTATGAACTCCTCCATGGCAGTGGTGGAAAGTAACTAGGTACATTTACTCAAATTTGCGTACTCTACTAGAGTATTTCCAATTTTCAATACTTTTACTTCTACTCCATTACATCTCAGAGGTAAATGTTGTACTTTTACTCCACTGCAGTTACTGCAGTGGAGAAAACTTTAGTTAGTTACTTTGTAGATTTGGATTATTATTACAAAACATGCATTAACCACTTCATTCCTGTATGTTTTGGCTATTTTCCAAAGTTCCTTTTTGTACATTTTGAAATGGGAAATTCTGCATAATGAGTACTTTTACTATTTACTATTAGTACTTTTATATTTTGATGCCAATACTTGTGTACTTTTACTCAAGCCAATTTTGAATACTGGACATTGTGCTATTGGTACTTTTACTTATGTAAAGAATTTGAGTACTTCGTCCACCACTGCTCCATGGAGACACTGCTCTGTTGCTCTAAGATAGCAGGGCCCCAATCCCTCATCTTCAGAAAGACTTCAAAGAGAGCAGTTTGACCTCCAACACGAGCCTTTCTTTTCTTCTCCAAGGGTCGATATACAGTATGGAACATGTCTGTGCCCATGTGGAGATAACATTAATGTGAGGTAACCAGGGCACCAGGAAACCGGGGATCTTTTGGGAGAGTTACATTATGCTCTGAGTGAAGGCAGATGCTCCGTATACTGCAGAGTATACGCGTCGTTTAGCGCTGGAGGGATTCGGGCGGGAAGATTCAGCCAGTTTTCAGCCGCCACTACAATCGTTCCCCAGCCATGCGGCCCCTCAGCAAATCCCCTCGTGGAGACAGTGATGTAAGTCCTTACCCAAATGGATTTCCCAGTTCATCTGTATGTCTCTGAAGTATGCTGTCTCAGCTTTCACATATGTATACACCCCTCTGTGTATGTGTGAACGTATCTGACCTATAGGATAGGCTGTGGTCCGAACCCTTCCCTTTTTTTTTGTTCATAAAGAACATCACTGAGCTGACATACATATCATATAATGTCTCTGATGGCCCGTTTTGTAATACTTGAATGTTTTTATGGCATGGCTGAAGGCCAAAAACAGGACAGGGTACAGTATGTATTTACAGTACGTATACTGTGCTGTATGTCTGTCCCCTCAAATGTAGACCAATCTCAGGTCATCCCAATATGTGCATGACACCATGAAACAGAACCACCACAGGCAATGAAAGCCTGAGAAATAAATATGACAGTGAAACTCACGAAGAGCGTGAAAGTCGGATCACAGTTGAAAAGCTACTGTATGTATGCATGTAAAAAGAGGAAATCTTACTTACACCAACATTGTTCTTGTGAACCACTTTTGTTCTTATTTATGAAGACTGTCACCACACTAGAACATTCACATAAGCACATGTAGCGTGATTGTGATGTTTGTGGCTTCATTCACAAACTGCACACATAATAACTTAAGACTAGCTTAAGATTGGACAGGGAGCGAGACGCCATGCAAGTTATTAGGCCCCATTTTATATACTTAATTTTTTGAATTGTGTCTTATCCATGATTTTTTTCTAAGCAGCCAACCGATCATTTAGCTACACAGCCTTTTACATCTATCTGTCAATAAAGCCTCCAGTGGATTGCTTTGGGCAGACACAGGAAAGGGTGCGAGCGTGCCATGCACTCACACATCTGTAAACACGGGCAGACGAGTGGGCAGCAGTTGCCGATGTTATCACCAAGAACATTAGCCTTGGGGCAGATCACAAGGCAGGAGGAAAAAGGTAATTGCATGTGAATTGGGTCTGTTTGTGGCTAGGCCGGGTTGAATGGCTGTCTAGACATGAACAGCTAAATGCATTGCCACTTCGGATTCTGCGCTTCATGGCAGTATACCACACTGATCCCCCAATATTTATCAAAAATAAAATCCCTTTGAGAGCCCCCGTCTAGGCCAAATCCCTTTGAATATCCATAAATGTTCACCCCTGCTCAGCCACCCTAGCTACACAACACTGAGGTGTACACATGGGAGACAGTAGCTCAGGAGGTAAAGCAGCCGTTTAGGTTCCCCGGCTCCTACTTTGACACTTGTTGAAGTGTCCTTGAGCAAGACAATTAAGCCCTAAACGCTCCTGATGAGCCGGTTGGTAACTAGCATGCCGTCGGTGTGTGAATGCATGTAACGCACATTGTAAAAGCTCTCTGGAAAAAGGCACCTTAGAAATGTAGACCATTTAAATGCAGACTATTTCACACATATCTTTTTACTTTTACGTTTCTTATTTGAGTTTGAAAGACACACTGCTACATTTAGATTAATTGCAGGGGAAAGTTACTTTTCAAAGTAGCTAATTATTAACAGCACCGACTGCACTGTCGAAAGCTAGCTACCCCACTGATCATTGGTCTCCTGATCTTGTGGTAGGCCAATCCTGTGTTGGCCATGGAATGAGTCATATCCATGTCATTCCGAATGACACTGATACAGTATTGTTTAAATTCTACACATAGGGTCTCTATTAACATCTCTTAATCTCTGGTGGGTAACACTTGCTATGAATCAAGTGGTGATGCATTATGTTATGGTCAGATCCATAAATGATTTGTATTAGACCGTAACATTGTCTATTAAGGATATTTGAGCTAAAATTACAGTTGAGTATTAGTTTATTGACTGGTTGATTATCACTTTGACATTCCCAATAATGTGAAGCATCTATGGTCAATGTGTGATTGGGAGCCGGTAACTTAAAATGCAAGAACGGTTCCGCATTGAGCTGATTCACGGAGACACAGAGGTGTCAGACGGTAGTTGTGTTATACACAGGGGAACGCACCAGTAGAGCTAGTCTCGGAAGAGACTGACAGAGATTATTTTATTGATTTTGATCTGTCAGTCTTGGTATATATACACTGGATTCCTGTGTTCAATGGTCCTACTTCTCCATACATTTACACATTTTAAATATAAAGTGCTTAACTTCAAGCCATGGATGTTTCCCAGCATAAAGGACCGCTCATTTTCTGAAATATTCCGTATTGTTCGATAAATAAGTGAATTTCACTGTATTTCTCAATGAGTGGAGTGGTGCTGTTGCAGCAGTTGAAAGCCAGCATTGCCTACTTTTGAGGGATACAGAATATTTCAGAACACAATCGGTCCGATTCGCCGGGTAATATCTCTGGCTAGAAGTTAAGCAGTTTATATTTAAAATGTTTATGTATTTGTACTGTATGTATGGAGAAGAAGGACCATTAAACACGATACACAACATTGGGGTGTCCGATCGAGACTTACAGAGATAATAAAAATGACAAAATCAATAAAAGAATCTCCGTCAGTCTCGTCCAAGGCTACAGCAGAGCATGTGCGGCTGTTGATTAGCCTATTGCATTATGATTCCAGTAATCCCATCCACTGCATAGGAATTACACAGCTAAAGTACTCTCACACCAGACAGACGGAACAAACAGGACCTCGGAATGCCACTGAATCTGGGTGGGAGAGGAGGTTCTTGACGAGGCTTGCGTAGACATTCCCGGTTTCCCACCACTGCTGATAGATGGCTAATCTAACTGAGCCGTTGTTGTTGCTTTGGCGCGGGTCTCTGTCAAGGATAGCCGCAGATAGGCCCGTTTGATCTAACTGGGAGGAAGGGAAAATTAGAGTGCTCCGAAAGTCCTCGCTAAAGTACCCACGGCGTCCCAGTATTAAGTTGTACAGGGTGTTGTGTTGGGAATGAAGGCTCATTGTGCTAAGACCTTATGTGAACCTGAGATGTGTGAAAGATTCAGAGATAAGACAGCAAGGTTCAAAAGGGCGCTCTATGGGTCTGTCTGGCCGGCAGAAAGAGTGCGATGTGGAGAGAGAGAAGGTACAGTATAGACTTGTGTTTGTACTTGTCCGTCTGCAGTTCTCTTTGTGGAAGGGCTTGGCTGAGTTGGGTTTCTGTGCAAAAGCCCCACTGTTGTGCCTGCCTTCTCATGTTTTAACTTCCCTATATGTCCTCTAAATTGAAACACACATGCGTACATGTACACACACACGCGCGCGCACACACACACACACACACACACACACACACACACACACACACACACACACACACACACACACACACACACACACACACACACACACACACACACACACACACACACACACACACACACACACACACACACACACACACACACACACACACACTTCATGAGATAAGTCAGCCTTGCGAGTTCTATAGGGTGCTTGACTACTTATCAGTCGTGTGCCATCGCAGAGATATAGTAAGATAGGAAGATTTACAGGATGGTTTTCCATCATGAGCAGTCGACACTTGTTTTTTTGTGTGTGTGTGTGTGTGTGTGTGTGTGTGTGTGTGTGTGTGTGTGTGTGTCTGTCTGTCTGTATAGGTTTGCAAGTTTGTAAGAGAGAACACACGCTAGAGAAAGGCCTCAATGCATGTTTGCGCTGCGTTTGCATTTCAAGCCTGTACCCTTCTACCGCACGATTTGTGTTTCAGTGATCAAACAAGTTAAGAGTCCGGCTGTGTGTATCGTCTGCCAACTGAATTTGGCAGACGCGCTTTGTGCCTGTCTGAGATTTGGACGCACCCGTGGTTTCTGTCTTTTCGCCGTTCCTCCCTTCCTTTGATACACTTCTTCGTTATCAGCACTTCTAGGATGAAGGGATGAGAAGAAGGCCATGGGGTAGGCCAAGGGGGCTAGCAGAGATGGGGAGGTCTCTGTCCTCTCGCCATCCCTGTGATGTCCTGTCGCCCTCCGCTCAGCAGCACGTGGTGGATCTTTCCCAGGGTTAAGGAGTTAAGTCCGTTCCGAGGGGAGGAAGTCAAACTGTCACCCATGCTCCGATTTATCAGCTTCCCTTTAAGATTTACAGTCCTATCTGGACCCACTCCTCTGCACAGGAATCCACAGGGTGCTCTGGAGATGGAGTCACACACACACTCAAACCTGCACATGTGCATTCACGCACGTACTCTACACACCAACTTCATTTTTCTGTCAGGAAAGGGAAGCAGTGAAGAAAAGTTGTGAAATTGTGTGTGTGTGTGTGTGTGTGTGGCTGGGTGGGGGGGGCAAAGCTGTGGATCCCCACCAAGAACGCAACTCAATCAATTCAATATCTACACAACTTAAGAGACTTGTCACCAAACATCTGTATGAAAAAGCTGTCAGTGATTGGGGAGCTAGACTAGAGTATACAACCTTCTTCATCCATCACGAGTAGGCAATCCAGTGGTTTTTCAGCTAGGGGCAAACATGGGTGATTTCTGCTCAATACATTTCACACAAGGCCTTGTAAGGAGTGAGGGTTTGGAAAGCCCCCATGGCACGGTACTCATTTTCCCCTCTCCGTGCTCTCCAGCAAACTCCACCCGCCTATTATGGCAGGGGTGCTCTCCAGGGACACCCCCCTCAGAAACACACACATACATTGGTTTGGAAACCCCACGTCTACGCGTCTGGGTTTCAACAAATAAAGGAGAGGAAAGGAGTAAGAAATAGAGCAAGCTACACTGTTCCTGACTGCATCTCTGTGGGCCGGGAGTTTTCCGTCCTCTGCAAGCGTAAACAAACAAAGACTGGAGAGGGCAAAACACGGGTACGACGGAGCGGAGGGCAGAAAAAAAAGAGAGGGAAGAGGAGGAAAAGAACACAAACCGGTCAGCAGGCAACAGCAATACTTGGCATGGGGCGTGAGACTCAAGTCATATGCTCAATTATGGGTACCACCGACAGACAAAAGACAAGTTAATACAAAATACATGCAACAATGGTTGCATGCAACAGTGGCTGACTTCTAGACTCACTGGCAGGATTAGACCAGGGTCTTAACAGGGAGCAGACACCCACTTTCAAGTACAGCAAGAGCAGCTGCAGTTCTCAAACTGTTCTTGCCGTGAAACCAACAACTTATAACTTGCCCTTGGCGGTTTTGTGTGTCGAAAGGGCATTAACTTTATTACATCTGTAACTTGTGGGCTTATTCATCCGGGTGGAAGTTACAGTATACAAACATTGCCATTGTGGACGGACATGTTTTTTTTTACAGGCGCGCTGTAATGCAATGCACGCCCACAAAATATAAATTGGATTTGGAAAATCCCATTCTTCGTCAATGCAGCATTTAGGGTTAGTGCAACTACAACAGTTAACTCCTATACCACGTTGGCCTATATACAGTAGGCCTTTATGAATCGAAAACTGAAATAACTCCATATTAACTCCACTAATTCAAACATTTCAACTTATAACTTCAGCTGATTAATTGATGGATGATTGATAGATGGATCATTCGTTCTACGGAAACATGAAGAAGAAAAGGAAATCCATACGACGTCAGTAATGACAGAGCACCTGTCAAAACAACCTGACGGTTTATGATATCTCTCAGTCTCACTGTTGTAACAACCTGGCTGTTACATAACCCCCCCCCCCCCCCCCCACCTACCGCTGAACAAAACGGTACCATGTGAAAGTCTCTGTGTCCGTGTGCACATGGACCTCTACAACTAATGGGTGTAGTGGGAGAGAGATTGATTGGGTGTCAGGAGAGAGAGGAGGAAGGAGCTCTGTCTGTGGGGTTAAAACTCTGGTTTCTGTTTTCAACATTTATTCATTCACACACCCCCCCCTCTCTATCTCTCTACTCTCTCCCCCTCACCCGATTTTTCCCTCTGTGCGTCTGCCTCGCTATTATCCTCCGCCTTCTCCTTTCTCTCTCATCACAGGTCTATTAATAAAACCCAGGAAGTGCTCAGTGTTGGGAGGAAATTGAGTAAAATCTGATGTGGTAAGTGCTCATGCAGGAGTGCGGCACCTACAAAAATACCCTGTCTCAAAGGGACCTCTGTTTGTTTCTAAAATATCTTCGTCTGTCACGTATAAAACGTGCCATAATTGGGGTTTTCCTCCCTTGCCGCCACCAGCTTGAATTTCACACATCTGAGGAGTGACATTATTAGATTCTGCCTCCCTGTTGTGTAATATCCTGTGCTGGTGGCAACCATACCGCCGTCAATCGAAAGTTATCAATCTAAAATCCATGGGTTGGCTACACCAGTGGTTCTCGGTTAAAAATGTCAAAAATATTCAAACATTTTGAAAGAATGTCAAGATTGTTTGATAATGGCTGATGTATATAAGGCCCTGAGGTCCCCGGACCCCAATTTGAGAGCCCCTGCATTATACCATGGACCACCATAACTCTCAGAGTTACAGCAACATAAGGGTCCATTTGGTTCCAAACTATCCATCATGAGGGTCCCCGGACCCCACTTTGAGAACCACAGAGTACGGAGGGGTTCGCGAAAGCCCCGCTGCAAGAAAAGAGGGGTTTCACTCGAGGCAAATTTCTTCCATTTCTTTAATTTGATCTCCCCCTGGTGCATGCCGTGGGAGCAATAGTGGTCTTTCCAGCTGCCAAAGCCACCCACAGAATGCTTTCAAATCTATGTCATATGGCCTGTCTGTGCTCCTCACTCCCCTTTGGCCTCAACAACAACAAAAAAGGGGAAAAACTGTCGGCCAGACAGACAAAAAGACAGAACCATACTGGATGTTCAACAACAGAGTGCATTCTTTTGTTACTTTAGAATAGATGGACTGGCGTATAAACACAGACGGAGCTGCCTTCTGATCTTTATGTGCAGCATCTTTAATTTAGTCATATCTAAATATTTACCGCCGGCTTCCTTCTATTCAGACGGACCCGTGTTCAGGATGCGAGGCAAGAATCTCACCTCTGCATTGACGAAATCCTGGAGCTTAGCCAATCATTGAAACTGTTGTTTTGGCAGGTGATCCTGTTAGGCCGTGAGCTGTCAGCTTTGAGGGGGCTGACGCACAGATCCAGGGAGCAAAAATAAACAGCTCTTACTGTGCCTTTGTGTCTGTATTGAGTTCAGGTTGGTGCAACTCTTCTGGAAACTATCACTTATGTATAGAATCTCTCTCTACGTCGTCCTCAGACTCTATCGTCCTTTCCAGTCATAAATAACCAGTAGAATAATGAACTTATACTTAAATACGCACAGCATAAGCCTAGAGATATGCTGTACAATATCTATATATCTGTATAGATGCATTTTATGAATATTTTTTCTTTTGGTTTTGTTAGTGATGTATATGTTTTTCTTTTTCTAATATTGGACTACGAGTGCATAATAAAGTTGAGCATGATATGATACAACAAGATGACAGGTACGTCAATGGCAGCAGGTGGTCAAAGATAAGAAACTGATAGCTTAGAGAGTGAACATCAGCAGAAACATGAAGTATCCCATTCTATTTATGTGTCTGTCTCTTTCTGTCTCCCTCCCTCGCTGCTCGCCTGGCTGACTTCCAGGCCTGCTTGCAACATGGCCCAATTTTGATCTGGGACGTTACTTCCCCTGCAGAGCTGTAGAGCCTGCCACATGTTTTGCTTGGCTTCACCTGAACATCACTGGCACAACAACAGCCCTGGAATACCCAATGTGTTTGTCAGAGTGTGTCGGCGAGGGGAGCGCGTACACTGTTGACACTGGAAAAAATGCATGATGGCAATGATCTGATGTGAGAGCCATGCTAAACAAACACACGCTCTTCCTTGTTTTGTGAAATATGGAGGGAAGATTCCCCTCATGACTGAGGTCTCATAAATGAGTCAAAGAGTTTATAGACGCCATTAAAGTCAATCGCGGTGCACTCGATCTGCACTTAACACATGAGACTACAGGGAGTGAACGGCTTGAGCGCACAGGAAAAGAGGTGCCTGAGAGATGGATCCTCTCAACTTCCTATAGGTCAGGGATTTCAGCTGTTGGATAATGAAAATATTTGAGTGATATCGACCAGACAATAATGCCAAATGCTTCCATCATGTGGCCCACGGTGACCTCTGTATCCAGAGGTCGGTGTACTGTTTCTGCACGCCATCTGTCAAAGTACAGTCGATGCCCTCCGCCTGACACTTGGTTGTGCGTCGTGTCGTGCTCCAAAAATAGCAGATCTACAAAAGCTGATTCACTGATCCAGAAAAGTACAAGCTTGTAGATCTCAACAATTTAGTATAACCTTTCCTTGCACCCTGTCTCGTATTCTACTGGTGGCAGGGTAAAAACAAACAAACAACATACACAGAAAATGCTGAAATTCCTCCCAAAATGGCAATGGAAATGGTAAAGCAATTGGACAAATGGCTGTGTCTGTACTTTCAAAGATTTTTTTTTAGGTCTTTTTCTGCCTTTATTGATAGGAACAGTAGACTGGCAGGAGAGAGAGAGGGGGGGTGACACGCAGCGTCGGGATCGGGAGTCGAACTTGTCAGACAGGCTGTCAGGCTGGATTATCAACCTAGGTGCCCAGATGGTTACGCCAGCCGTCCGGGCCTCGTGTCTGTACTTTCCACATGCTCCACTGTAGCATGTTGTGTCCACGTGCACCGTTCCAGTCATGTAAAAAAATACAAGTTGAGGTCAAAGGTCAAACGGCACAGTAGAGGTGAGACAGTGAGGACCACTGACCCAGAACTACGTTCCCCTATGGGACGGGGGGTCCTGATCCCACAACACTGGAAAGATTTTGGGGCCCCTCCCCCGCCCTCTGGGGGCCTTATATAAAAGGATGTTGAGTGATGACAGCCAGCCAGGAGCATGCATTAACCACTGCTCTGTGTTTTCACTTAGGGAAGCTCACCTTCCGTCCCCTCTGGATCACGCGACATGTGCTTGGGCACATATATACAAAAACAGGGCTGTGTGGCGCATGACTCCAAGTGGTTATCACTCAGCAGGAAGTGCAGAGTACGTGAAGAAGGAAGCCTTGTCAGGAGATAAACGCACCACGCCTCGCAGTGTCTTGTCCTGTCGGATCCTGCCTGACCCTCCCTCACTCACTGCAGCTTCTGGGTCACCCGGATGCGACTGCCGCATAGTAGCTCACTTTAAACATGGCGGATCTGGTGTTTGGCTTTCCTCCACGTTGCAGTCGCAAGGGAATTTTATCTCAGGCAAAATGATGGGTATATACGAGTCAAACTTGCCGTGCTCATTCCACACAATTATCACAGGAGGGCGAGGCTACAGGGAGGGAGCAGCTTGCGCACACAGGAAAAAGATGCCTCAACCAGGTCATGAAAGATCACTTTACGTTTGACATTCCTTGGCTGCACTCACGCCCAGGAATATATTATGTCATAATTCTTTGAAAGGCTGTACCTTGCACACACACACACACACACACACACACACACACACACACACACACACACACACACACACACACACACACACACACACACACACACACACACACACACACACACACACACACACACACACACACACACACACAGTATAACCTGTCCTATACTTATGTACATGCACAAGAGAGATGAACACAAACAGAGATTTGAGGAAAGAGAAAGGGAGAGTCATAGAAAGTGCCAGGGTGAGATGTGTTTACGGGCTGAACAAAAGGCCCCGTTTTTGGCTGTACAATGCCCTTCGTAGGTTATTTCTGGTGCCTCGCCACTGGAGAAGGACGAAGGACTGGCAACAAAGGAAAGAATGCAGTTCCTGTTGTGGTCTAAGAGGGGGATCACAGGCTGGTGGATGTGGGGGTAGGGTGTCTGCCTTTTCACATTGGGTGGCCCCTGAGGGGGATGCATGAGTCAAGGTCTCCATTGGCTGGGAAGGTGGGGTGAATAAGGCATGCTATAGACCCAGAGATGAAGGGGTCAGTGGATGAGTTATAAACATGAGAACATGGCCATACAAAGGGTGACAGGTCAGCATAACCAGACCAAAGCCTTGAATTGAATGACAGAATGGCCTTATCCTCATACTTGATTTGTAAGCGAAAGCTGAATGAGCAGATGATGTTCTGTTCAAAGGTGACGTAAAACGATGAAAAGAACAGGAATTTTTCCATTGTGTGTAATGTCTATAGTCTCCTTTTTCACGTTTTGCCCCAGAACAATGGGTCATAAGGGTATGGCACAGTTTTCCTATAGCTGACTCATTCACACACAGACAGATTCCTAAGAGGCAACCCTTCACCTTCAGTAACAACATCTCACTTAGCATGTAGATGGCAGATAAGGCACAGGACATACATATCCCTGAACTGCCAGTGGTAACAGAATATGATGTACTATATGTGCAGGGGGATGTGTATGTACATGTGTACGCATGTTAATGTGTTCCTTTAAGCGCTTGTACGTTTATGCAAACGCATGCTAAACACTTGTGCCAACATTCCGCTACCATAGAATATGTGTAGTAGGCTACTCCTCTATGACAGTTTGTGTTTGCATGATTAAACAATGTTTTACTACCTGCATGAAATGAACTACAAACACAGAATCTAGTTCTGCCACTGTCTGTGTGTCTGGCTGCTACTGCCTCAGGTACGTCGCTCCCTGCAGCCACAGGATGTTTTCAACTGCCAAGACAAAAGCGTTGTCATAATAGACGCCTGATGAGTACATGCTGACTGCTTGGCAGCAACGCAGTAACCTTTTGTTTTATTATTGACACAGAGATGTTGCTCTGATTACTGTGTGAAAGCTCCCGGCAAGGCATTTAATCACACCGGACAATGCAGGGAGTACAGCAAGACAGAGAAATCAACCTCTTGAATGATGGACGCATTTGTTTACCCCGGCAAGTAAGACGGGTTTCACTGCCTTTGGAGACTATTTTGTCTGCCCGCTTTCTGTTGGTATTTTAGCTGAGGTTGAAGGAACTGACCTATGACTGGGAAGACAAATGAGGGCACTTTTGTGATGATGAAATGTGGAGGAGGTTGGAGTTGAGTACAAAAACATCAATGTTTTCAGTGTATGAATCATCCCCCTAGCTTTCTCTCTGGTCGCGTGTGTGCAGTGGGATTGGCTAAGTTTGTCTGGGACCCTTGCGACTGCATAGCACACACAGCAGAATTGTCAGTGCTAATTTGACTGGAATGAGTGTAAAAATGGACCAAAATCCACTTATGGGTCCATTTGGGTAAATTTGTACATTCTCACAGTTCAAATAGCACTGAGGATTTAACTGTGGCGGACGCCAGCACTTATCTTGTGGGAGGAGAAGCGCTGTAGCTTACAAGAACTGAGGCATAATGCGGAACTGTGCCGGGTTTCCCACAAAACTCTCAGAAGATCTTAGCCAATGGTGAACTCCGTACAAGGTGGCATTCTGGAAACCAGACTCTAGCAGCGCTGGAAGAACCAGAGGATGTTTGGAGGATTGACTGTTGACTTACTGATGGGGCTGTGTCTCATTAACTGACTGTGTGATGTGGCTTTGCCTGGCAGTAACAATAAAGGGGCTTTGCTGCTATTATGCATCTAATGGTGTTTTAATTGTGATTTAAATGGGATGGGATGGACACCAATGGATGAAGATGAAGCGAGAGGCATCGATCCTCTTGGGGCACCAGAACATAAAGACAACAAAATAAATAACATATGAATGAGCTCTCCCCCTCCTGTAAAATGTGTCTGTTGAAACACACGTGTATCTCACACACACACACACACACACACACACACACACACACACACACACACACACACACACACACACACACACACACACACACACACACACACACACACACACACACACACACACACACACACACACACACACACACACACACACACACACACACACGTGTGCGCGCGCGTGCACCGCACGCACACATAATGCACATAGCCTACGTCATGTCTGTGTTTGCAGACTGCAATCAGCATTCTGACAGGAAGTCTGAGGTCCTGTGGTCTTGACTGGGGTCAAATACCAGCTGATCACCACTGCCTTTGGTCAGTACTGCCCTTTTACCATGTCTCTCCACCCCCTCCGCCCAACTCCCATCCCCCCCGTCTGGCTCTGTAGCAACTCTCTGGATGTGAATGCGTTGCCCTTCGCATTCAGTGTTGCTTCCCCCTTCTGCCTTGGAAGGAATTTTACCCTTTCTTGAACTCTCTTAACTTCTATTTAAAGTTACATGATGAGTCTTACTAATTATACTAAATACTGCAGCAACATGCAAGTCTTGTTTTTGCTTGTTCCGTTTAAAGATATAAATAAAGTGGGCAGAGTGGAAAGCTCTTCTGTTCCCAAGCTGAAAATCAATGTTCCAAACTCCCTGTGAAAGTCTGTTTCCCCCCCATATCAGTTGATGAAACCAAAAACACCCAAGTATGCACACGCATGCACGCACACATCACGTGGATTACCTTTGTTGAAATGACATTCAGGCAGGGAGATATGCAGATTCACTGACAATGATTTATTAGACCTCAAATTGCACAGTTATAATAATATAATTGTAGCTATTAGTTCTTATGCTTCTAGGAAAGTGCCTAGCCTCGTTATGTTCATAGGGTTTTGTGAGGTCTTTATCTGTAGGCCAGGCATGACTTAACAACGCCTGATAAGTGTCCCAGAGGAAAGCAGGTCTATACATCCAATTCTGACTCGCACATTGAAATGAATGATTCTGTTGATCACGCCATCTTGACAGTGATGTAAAGTAACTAAGTACATGTACTTAAGTACAATTTAAAGGTTACTTAGTTACTTACACCTCGACAAGGGACCTCTAGAGTTCTCGTTCACTGGCGTTCTGCGACCAGGTGTAAGTGTCTGTGGTCTTGAGTGGAGATGGATCGGGTCGGGCACACACTGACCAAACCACCAAAACACCACCAGACAGGCTCTGACCTGGAACTTTCTGCATAATGGAGTACTTTTACTTTTGCTACTTTAAGTATATTTTGATGCTAATACTTTTGTTCTAGTTAAGAATGAATGCAAGACTTTTACTTGTAACAAACTATTTTAACATTGTGGTATTGCTACTTTCACATCCAGTACTTCTTCCACTACTGTATCTTGTTTGGCAGTCCCTGTGGTGCTCTGAACAGCTTGATGAATTTGGGCTGCAGATGAGCTGGTCTGGGATAAGAATATTCTGTGGGTTTACTGTGTCTGCACAATTTCTTGTAGGTGAATCTGGAAAACATCTTGAGGCAGACTGATTATTTTTTAATGTACTTGTGAACAATGAAACATAAAACCTATAATACTAATGGAGAAACCAGGTTCCACACCCCAACAGCCAACACAGTACGTGGAATTCTAGTCCTATGATATCTATCTATCTATCCATCCATCCGTCTATCCATCCATGCAGTGCTAATAACAGCTTGGTCAGCACTGTAGCAGCAGTTTTCCTGGGGACCACAGCTCTCATTACTGCAGTTGAAATAGACTGCCTGTAATCAATGAAACAGGACCCACATGTTTTTAGCTGGGTAATTACCCATGTTGCTTTAAGGGCTTCATCGTCTGTCCCACCTCCTCCACGCATGCACGCACGCACGCACGCACGCACGCACGCACACACAAATACACACTATTCCCAGGGCAAAATTACACAAACTACGCCCCAATCATTTGCATTGGCTACGCTGACCTTTGCCAGCCTAATGAATATATTCGGGTTAGCTAAGCTTGCTACTGTAATGTGAACTATCGGATAGTATCCTAATGAATGGCTACTGTATTTATGTTAGCTGTTATATTGTTGTTTTTCTAACATTGCAATTCAATGAAATAAAGAAATTAAAACCTACAGAGAATGGTGCGGTCGGCAGAGCTGGGAGGCGAGCTTCCTGCGCTCCAGGAACTGTACAAGAACCGGTGTGTAGTCAAAGCCCAGCGCATCATCAAGGACAAGAACCACCCCAGCCACAAACTGTTTAAACCCCTACAATGACCGCGTCCGGGCAAGGAGGCCTATCGCAGTACCAAGGCAACACCACCAGGTGATATTATGTTAACAGCTTCCACCTGGCTAGCGTCAGACTGCTGAACAAGGCATGACCTTTTGCTTTTCCTCTTGGACCTACTGTACCTGCGGATTATACCAGTGTCAGTTACCTTATGTGGACTATGCGGTCGACACGCGCTGACACTTAATCCCATGTACAACTCAAGGGACCAGCTTGAGATTTTTACATCGACTCCAATACGGAAGAGACAGTTCATATGAATGGCCTGTAGTTTCGCTGTTTTACCCCTGCTGGTGTCAGAAAGAATATTCTCTCAATGTAAGCGGATGGGTTTTTGACGAACTTTAGACTTAATTTTCTTACCTTAATAAACATTGTCATAAATACTATATGCTTCCAGTCGCTAGTTTAAAGTCTCCTTTCAATCATCATGATATGCGTTTAGCTAAATTATGGTCCCATTTATTTTAAAATTGACGATACTCTAGGAGGGGCGGCATGATTCGATTGACAAGCTACACAACCAATAGCATTCATTCCCCACCCCCGCTCTTGATTGACAAGCTACCCAACCAATAGCATTCTTTAGGGATTGATTGATTGATTGATCCAACACGCGCACACACACACACACACACACACACACACACACGCGCACACGCACACACACGTGCGGGAATATGCTATTTTTTTCTTGTACAGCATCTGAGGACGATGTATACAGGACGATGAATACAGTATGTAGAAGTTCCAAACAGCTCTTACAAGTTTCTAAAATGTCACGGTAGGGAGTTTGCTTTTGAATTGCCAGATTTACTAAAAGGTAACGTATACTGTAGACTACTCATTCTCCCACAGTTAATATTCACACAGACGTGGGGGTGGGAGTTGGAGAGTACAGACCTGAGCTGGAAAATACAGCAAAGACTGAACAGCATGGGTGAAGCATCAGATAACTGTTTATGCCGCGATCGGGCTCGTGTGCATCTGCCCTCGTACAAATAAACAACGCATTACCAAGTGCACCCAAGTGCAACATTAACGTACACAGAAACACAATATTTACAACCAGTGTAATCTCCACTGCCAAACATTTGGCTCTGTTAGGCAGGGCTTCAGCTAGAACCTGCTACTTGGCCCTTCTGGACCGCAATGGGAAATGTGAGAGGCCATAACCAAACCAAGAGAGAGAGGCAGCTGTTTGGGATGCGTAGTCAAACATTCCCATGTCTTTGAACCATAGCTCTTGGTGGGAGTAGATTAGAGAAGTTTAGGCCAACTTGACCTCACCATGGCAGCTGTGCGTGTGTGTGTGTGTGTGTGTGTGTGTGTGTGTGTGTGTGTGTGTGTGTGTGTGTGTGTGTGTGTGTGACCTTCCTTCAACTACCACCTGAAATGACCCATTACGACACTGCTAATGTTTAACACGCACAGGTGAGAGGGAGACCAGGTGAGAGGGAGCATGTAGGTACAGCATACTGTATGTGTTTGTGTCCTTTCCTAAATCATTCTGAACTCTCTATCACTCCCCAGTCTACCAATAGTCCTTGTTTATATTCAGTGCCAGACTGGCACTGGCCAGTCATCATTTCACAGTGTTGCACGACATCTTCAGAGGAACAAACTGTGCTGCCAGTGATGCTTAATGAAGGCATCCAGCATGCATAAACACATGCACACACTTGTGCAAGTGCATGTATGTACTCTACGTAGCACGCCACATGTTTTCTCAATTCTGGTTTCGGTGGTGGTGAGCCCTACCTTTATTTTAGAGTGAATCCCACGTAACAGCTAAAATAAGCAAGTAAAGTAAATCCATAAAGCAAAGCCCATAGTGATAGTATATGATGTAATTTGTGATGTGGAGGTTTTCTGGTAAAGCACTTGGGTTATTTTATGGCTATGAGCTGCCATAAGTAGTCATGAATAGTCCAAGTAGCCACAAGATGGCACCATCTCACTTTCAAATTTGCCCCCCACAATTGCTCCAGTTGCAAGTCCTGCTAGAATCTTAGTCTTACAATGCTTAAAATACTACTGCGCAGACTGTTTTGAGCTAACACTTATTTTAAATCAGTGAGACCTTTTGTACTGTATACAAGATACAGTAATAACTTGTGCAATTCAAGATGATAGCCTACATCCGTTCATTACAGCATATACAGTAGGCCTACACATACAGACCTATACTCACTGCTTATACTGTTACTGCTTTTCACTTTTTACACTGCGATATAATGTCTTTCTATGTGTCTGTCAAATTCCTTGTGGCCTATATGAATATGGGCTACGATCAATAAACTGATTATTTTACTGCACTGGTGTAGGTATGGAAAAAAAAAACATAAAAGAAATACAGTTTACACAACAAAATATCTGATTGTTGTCAATGTCAGAGCACATCATTATTTGGAGCAAGGCATCCACATGTTGAGATCTCTGACATTACAGCACCCTCTTCTGACACAAAGCACTCACTGTAGCTCATTCCACAAGAGGACCTATGGTCACTAAGTCTTGCAAGCCAGGCACTGTTGCACCCCTTGGTCACAGACAAATAATGACAATAATGAAAAACTTTAGAAAATAAAAGAATAATTAAGATTTTCCTTGTGGATTGGAGGATTGTTTTCCCAGAAAGTGGTTCTCAATTGGCTAAATGATGGGACATGGTTTTGTGCTGACCATGAAATCAAGTCATAGTTATAAAGATAGAAGTCAGTGTAACTAGGATTTTTATTTGACCTAACACACACACACGCACACACACACACACACACACACACACACACACACACACACACACACACACACACACACACACACACACACACACACACACACACACACACACACACACACACACACACACACACAGAGGCAGGCACACACAGGCAGGCACGCACACGCGTACGCGTCCATCCCATTCATATTCACAGAATATCACATTTTGAACATTCAGCTAATAGGCTTAATATCTGGTATGTCTTTCAATGACGCATCACTGGAATGTTCTAAATACTGTAGTGTAGATGGCTGTGTAATCACCAGATGCCAGTTTAATCTCACCTCAAACACAGCAGGAAATATAGGTGTCCATGAGGAGATAATACAGTTCAGTTTAGTTGACAGGTCAAGGACAGCAATCTTTACTCTGTACTAGTTTATGAAATGACCTCACACAATGTTGAACTAATGCCACTCTATGTACTGTATGGTTTTAGATGAAAAGGACATTATTAGAGAGCGGCTACTAGAATCGTGCACATTGCCAAGGATTAATGGTCAAAAACCCCGAAGTAATCACCTTTAATCTTGATTCTGGAGTGTATAGCACAGATGTAACCACTAAATTTCATTCCCACCTTCCTTACTGTCACTGCAGAGCACATTAATTGACATCATCCAAAGAGCTCAGGATGGTTGATTACAATTTACAATTTAGGCATTTAGCAGACACTCTTATCCAGAGTGACTTACAATAAGCAAGGCAATCAATGCAGAGAGTACCTCAAGAAACTAAGACTCCAGGTAAAACAAGAACCTAGCATCAGTCTAAGAACAATATACTATCGAAATAACGATCTGTACATTGAAACTATGGGATACCAGGTAAACAATGAACCTAGCATGTAGTATCTGTTTTAATTATATGCTACGGTATCTAAATTACATTCTTAACATCGTGGTCAATAAAACAAACCTGAGTAACAAAAAACATGAGAAGGAGTGAGTGACCAATATATGTAAGTAAGTAAGTAAGTACATTTTATTTATAAAGCACCTTTCCAAACAATGCTACAAAGTGCTGTACAATGGAACACAATATAAGCAAGATTAAACAAGTTAAAACAGGGTATAATATCAAAATAGAGTAAATACAACGAGGATTAAAACAAAACATTGACCTGTACGAGTCAGGTAAAAACTTCATGAGACAAAATGCATACGAAACAAATGTGTTTTTAGCATGCTCTTAAAACCGTTGACTGACTCAGCATTTTTTAAAGCCAAAGGTAGGGCGTTCCACAGTGTAGGAGCAACCATTGCAAAGGCCCGGTCACCCTTTGTTTTGAGCTCGGTCGTGGCATCTCCAGAGGGCCTTTGTCAGAGGACCTGAGGGATCTCACATTGTTCTTAGGGGGCAGTAGGTCAATGATATAAAGTGGGGCCAGCCAATGTAGTGCTTTATAGGTAGTTAAAAGGATTTTAAAATCTATTCTGGACTTAATTGGTAGCCAGTGAAGTCTGCATGGTAGCCATATCTTGGTCTATGGCTAGCATCCATCGAGGCAGAAGGTGCAGGAAGGGTTACAGGAAGAGAAGTGCAGGGGATGAGGTGGAGTCTGAAGAGGTGAGTCTTCAGAATCAGATTGGTGCAGAAAATTGAGAGTGAGTCTGTAAATCTGACTGAAATGGGGAGTTTTGGGAGCCAGGAGGGAGCTTGTGTGGAGCATAGTACCGGGTGTTTAGGGAAGGTTCAGACAGCTTTCTCTGTGTTAGCTGATTTGAGTGAGTGGGAGGGGTTGTAGGGTTGGATCAGGCTCTTAAGGTATGGGAGCGTCATGCCTTTGGTTGCCTTGTAGGACAACGTCAATGTTTTGTACTCGGTGCAAACAGCAACCAGGGTCCAATGGAGGGAGCGAAAAAGGGGGGAGACATATGAACATGAATGAGGTACCTCAGACCTCAAACAGTACAAACATTTCCACAGAATGTACCAGCAAGCAGATAGGATTGAATTAAGATTAAGTATTTTTTTAAACCAGATTTAACTCAAGTAAAGAAATTGACTGGAGTAATATGTGAATAAGTGTATCTATTATTTCACTCAGGAGGTCAAGGGAGGTGAGTGGAAAAGTGGTCCACTACCTCAGGAGGTCAAGGGAGGTGAGTGGAAAAGTAGTCCACTACCTCAGGAGGTCAAGGGGGGGTGAGTGGAAAAATGGTCCACTACCTCAGCCTGATGGCCAGAAAGTTCAATATCTACCTACTGAGCACACTGCTGCTCCACCTACTGAGCACACTGCTGCTCCACCTACCGAGCACACTGCTGCTCCACCTTCTGGTACAAGAGCCTACAGTTAGACAAGTGAATCTGAGAATGCCAGAGCTTCATGGGGCGGCGGGCGACCCCAGGTAAAGCGTCATTTAGAACATGGAAGGCACAACTTCATAAAAAGGAACTCACCCGAATGTCTTCATGGGGCAGCGGGCTTATCACTACTCCGTAGAGAGACCTCATTCAAATGTCCTCAGGGGGCGGCGGGCTCATCAATACCGCGGGTGATGTACGACGGGTCAAACATGCGGAGCAGACGAAAAGGGTGGCACAGACAAATACTGGCGGCATATGCAAGGAAATGTTTTCGGATTTTTACGTATTTCCACCGGAAATCCGTGGGGCGGCTGTAGAAAACAAAAAGCACTAGCCTATATATGGAGATCCCCATAAATGGAGACTATCAACTTACAAAGTCGTCATAGATACCTGAACGCGTGTCATATATACGGAGTCTGACATCAGCAACCTCTGCCCAGATCTCCATATATAGAGATAACCGTCACGTCCAGGACTGACAGCATAGTCCCATATTCGTGCATAACCGACGTAGGCCGACCCATATATGGAGATATCTGACACTACCTGACATCATCGTAGGGACATTAGGGCCACAGCCAACAGTATAAAAGGCTCGACGTGCCTTAGTTGAACACAGTTCCAGCAGCGACCCCGAGCAACATAAACTAACAGAGAGAGAGAAGCATCAAGAGATTAACTAACAGAAAGAGAAGCATTTGATACTCTCACTTTTATTCACAGCTTGCAGAAATGGAGCCTGCCAGCAGTGTCCAGTCTGAAGAGCAGATCCTGTGTTATATCTGTCTGGATGTGTTCACTGATCCAATCACCACTCCATGTGGACAAAACTACTGCAAAACCTGTATCAAGACTGACCTCGTGTGTGTTTGTGAATTCTGTACTGAGTCAGACCACAAGTCACATCAAACTGTATCTCTAGAAGAAGAATGTGAAGGAAAGAAGATTGAGCTGGGAAAGACAGAGGCTGAAGTTCAGCAGATGATCCAGGAGAGACAAGTGAAGATTCAGGAGGTCCAACTCTCGGTAGAAATCAGCAAGGAAGATGCAGACAGAGAGAGAGCAGACAGTGTGCATGTCATTGATGTGATAGAAGAGAAGCAGAAAACAACAGAGAAACAGGCTGACGCCTTCATTAAAGAGCTGCAACACGAAATCACTGAGCTGAAGCAGCTCTCACACACTGAAGACCACCTCCAGAACTTCACATCCATCAAGACCCCTCCACCCACCCAGGACTGGACAAAGGCCAATGTCCAGCAGTCTTCAGTTGTGGGGACCGTGAGGACATTGTGGCTCAGCTGGAGAAGATACTCCAAGAGATGGAGAAGCGGAGGGAGAAGCTGTGGGATGAGCTGAGCAGTCTGAGGATGGAAAACAAGTGAGTTATGGAAACGTGAGGAAAGGAGTGGCCAGAGAGTCTGACAACAGGAAGAAAGTCATCACACGAAAGATTACTGGACTCTAAGGTTGGAGAATGTAAATTAGTGCCATGTTCTTGCCAACCCTGATGTCCTCCCCCCTGTAAGAGAGAAGCTCCAGAAAGTTGGAGTATTTGTGGATTATGAGGAGGGTCTGGTCTCCTTTTATGATGTGGAGACCAGAGTTCATCTCTACTCTTTCACTGGATGCACCTTCACTGACAAACTTTATCCATTATTCAATCCTTGTAACTAAGAATGGTGATGGTAAAAACTCTGCTCCTCTGATCATCTCTCCTGTCAATCACACAGATTAGACTAATTTAATCCTCGGTTTTCATTTAAGTGTGTATATAAAAGGGTTAATTTAACTGGCATTTCATATAAAGACATTTAACAGTTGTTTCTAACAAATGTATTCTAATGAAACATCATAGGACCACAATGGAAATAAGCCCTGGGCTTTATAGTGTTTTTATCCTCTTGTGATGCTATTGACTGTATCATACACATGTCCATCCCATTTATATTCACAGAATATCCCATTTTGAACATTCAGCTAATAGGCTTAATATCTGGTATGTCTTTCAATGATGCATCACTAGAATGTTCTAAATACTGTAGATGGCTCTGTAATCACCTGATGCCAGTTTAATCTCACCTCAAACACAGCAGGAGAATATAGGTGTCCATGAGGAGATAATACAGTTCAGTTTAGTTGACGAGGTCAAGGACAGCAATCTTTACTCTGTACTGGTTTATGAAGTGACATCACACAATGTTGAGCTAATGCCACTCTATGTACTGTATGGTTTTAGATGAAAAGGACATTGTTAGAGAGCGGCTACTAGAATTGTGCACATTGCCAAGGATTACTGGTCAACACATTACCACTGCCATAAAAAGGTCTTTGTTACGAACATTCAGGGCATACTTAGGAAACATTCAGGGCATAGTTGCCAGCAATAGCCTATATATGGAGATCCCCATAGATGGAGATAATAGACCTGCAAAGTCGTCATAGAGACCCAAACGTGCCATATGTACGGAGTCTGACATCAGCGAACCCTTCCCCGAAACTCCATGTATAGACATAGCCATCACGTCCAGGGCTGAAGTCTTGATCCCATATTTGGCCATAACTAACATCGGCAGCTCCATATATGGAGACGTCTGACACTATCTGACATCATCATAGTGATGTCAGGACCGCAAGCCAGCATTATAAGAAGAGGCTCGAAACCTCTCAGATAGACAGGTTCCAGAGTGATTCCGAGAGACATCTTAACTCTCTCCCGAGTACCAGGAGATTGGCTGGCCTTACAACCCAGTTAATCACAGATTGCATATTCAGGACGACTAGCTGGCCTTACAACCCAGCTAGGCCTTCAGAGTGGCTCTTGAGTCCGGTTCTAAAGAACCAGTCGATTATCATTGTTATATTTGGTCCCTCGTGGAGAGCCGGATTCAAAAGCTTACTGTGAAGGAGCAATATGCCAAAAGTCACAAAGAAAAGGAAACATCAAGAGCGGGCAACGGACTCGGGTCCTGCCGCGCGGACATCACGGGGAGGTCATACCGAAGGCGACCTGACTGGAGGGGTACCCACGTCTGCCTTCGACGCCTCTAGAGAAGGCAGAGTTCCAGTTCCTCCGCGACCGATCAGGGTTCGGCACGCAGGAGACGCTGCTCGAAGCCTAAACGACGGTCCCGTAGGGCGACCCGTTCAAGGCAGAGCTCATCAGCGACCGATCAGAGTTCGGCACGCAGGGTAAATTCCTCCTCAACCGATCAGGGTTCGGCACGCAGGAGACGCTGCTCGAAGCCTAAACGACGGTCCCGTAGGGCGACCCGTTCAAGGCAGAGCTCATCAGCGACCGATCAGAGTTCGGCACGCAGGGTAAATTCCTCCTCAACCGATCAGGGTTCGGCACGCAGGAGACGCTGCTCGAAGCCTAAACGACGGTCCCGTAGGGCGACCCGTTCAAGGCAGAGCTCATCAGCGACCGATCAGAGTTCGGCACGCAGGGTAAAGTCCTCCTCAACCGATCAGGGTTCGGCACGCAGGAGACGCTGCTCGAAGCCTAAACGACGGTCCCATAGGGCGACCCGTTCAAGGCAGAGCTCATCAGCGACCGATCAGAGTTCGGCACGCAATAGACGACACTCGAGGCGCGAACGGCAGTTCCAGAGGGCGACCCGTTCCAGGCAGAGTTCTTCTTCAACCAATCGGGGTTTGGCCAGGAGGCACCGGTCGAGAACTCCAGTTGAGCGGCGACATGGCCCTCCAGGGGAGGCTTGCTATCGGGGACCGGTACCCATCATACCAGTGTTCGCCTCTCCGGATCCTAGAGAATTCGCAAGATTGAAGGGAGCATTGAATGTTGCATTCCCTCCCAACACCTCAGAACGCTTCAGGTTCCGCATTTAATGCGACCATCTGAAGCTGGAGGAAGCCCTCCTGGTGGCAGATACCTAAGTAGACTCATCGCGGCCCTACTCGAAGACTATGGTAGCCCTATCGGAGCAATTCGGGCAGCCTCATCAAGTGGCGATGCAGGGTATGGTGGAGCTCATTCAGGGACCCAGAATTAGGAATGAAGACACCAAGGCATTACGAACCTTTGCTCTGAAGGTCCGAGGGTTGGTTGCTTTACTATCAACATCCGGGAGAGTAGGGAGAGCGGAGCTGAAATGTGGAACCTATGTCATTCAGCTCTTAGCCAGGCTGCCGTCGGATTTAAGGGTAACATTCGAAAAGTCCGCCCATACAAAACGGATTCGGAACCCGTCATTACTGGACTTGGCAGAATGGCTCTTGTTTGAAACAAAGATGCGACGTAGGGGAGAGCAGATGGGTTCTCAAGAACAGAGCCCGACGCACGACCTGGACAGGACGACGAGCGTCCCTGAGCCCCGATGGGCCGTTCGGCAGCCGGAGAGACATAGGATACGAAGTCCACAGAGAGCTGCCCAGCCGTATAAGAGACCTGTGAACATAATGATGAATACCACAACTACGAACTTTGCACAGTCTAGAAGGCAGAACAGAGACAAGAGGTTCCAAGGGTATTGCCCGTACTGTAAACAGGATTATCACACACTGAACTCCTGTGCGGGGTTCAAGCAGCTAACTACAGTTCAGAAACGGCGCTGGATCATGAAGGAAGGGATGTGCTGGAGGTGTGGTAGATCTCACCGGGCCAGGGATTGCGACCTACTCAAGAAATGCTCACAATGCAACCTAACCCATCTGGACATTCTCCATGACGTACAATCTCGAGAATGGACGAAAGAAGGACAGGGGCCTGGAGAGGATGAACACCCGCAGGTCTAGAGACAACCGCAGGTCGAGAGCCGTGACAATCAACCAACGACCAACGACGGATCACGACCTGTCACCAAGATCATGCATACCACCGATGGGTTCCTGTACGTGGACCACTCTCCCAGAGGATGGGTTTTTTGTCTGGACAGCCTGAGGTATGACGTCTCAGAACTGTGAGGGAGGTCCAAGTTCTGCACGGGGCGGCAAAATATCCTCCTCATGGGGCGGCGGGACGCATCTCTACTGCAAGTACTGTATGATGAGTCAGAAATGATGAGCAGACGAAGATGGAGACACAGCCAAATCCTCGCCGAACAGTTCTGGAAACATTTCTGGAGGTATTACCGATCAAACCTCCAAGTACGGCCGAAATGGCAGACCGAGATGGCAGACCGAAAGGAGGAAAGGAGGAGAGAGAAAAGAAAATAAAAAAAGGAGAAAAAAAAAAAAAAAAAAAAGAGGGGGAGGAATAGGAGAAGGAAGCGGATGCTAGAGAACATCCTGGAATGTTTACGTATTTCCACCGGAAATCCGTGGGGCGGCGTATGCTAGGAATGTTCTTGAAATGTTTACGTTTTTCCATGGTAAAACCGTGGGGCGGCTGTTACGAACATTCAGGGCATACTTAGGAAACATTCAGGGCATAGTTGCCAGCAATAGCCTATATATGGAGATCCCCATAGATGGAGATAATAGACCTGCAAAGTCGTCATAGAGACCCAAACGTGCCATATGTACGGAGTCTGACATCAGCGAACCCTTCCCCGAAACTCCATGTATAGACATAGCCATCACGTCCAGGGCTGAAGTCTTGATCCCATATTTGGCCATAACTAACATCGGCAGCTCCATATATGGAGACGTCTGACATCATCATAGTGATGTCAGGACCGCAAGCCAGCATTATAAGAAGAGGCTCGAAACCTCTCAGATAGACAGGTTCCAGAGCGATTCCGAGAGACATCTTAACTCTCTCCCGAGTACCAGGAGATTGGCTGGCCTTACAACCCAGTTAATCACAGATTGCATATTCAGGACGACTAGCTGGCCTTACAACCCAGCTAGGCCTTCAGAGTGGCTCTTGAGTCCGGTTCTAAAGAACCAGTCGATTATCATTGTTATAGTCTTCATAGTGAAAACACCGGAAGTAATCACCTTTATCATCTTGATTATGGAGTGTATAGCACAGATGTAACCACTGGATGGGAGGGAAAGTCGCCAACAAAACAGAGGCCGCAAAAAGACCTTTGTCTGATTACAATTTACAATTAGGCATTTAGCAGACTCTCTTATCCAGAGTGACTTACAATAAGCAAGGCAATCAATGCAGAGAGTGCCTCAAGAAACTAAGACTCCAGGTAAAACAAGAACCTAGCATCAGTCTAAACAATATACTATCGAAATAACAATCTGTACATTGAAACTATGGGATACCAGGTAAACAATGAACCTAGCATGTAGTATCTGTTTTAATAATATGCTTCTGTATCTAAATTACATTCTTAACATTGTGGTCAATAAAACAAACCTGAGTAACAAAAAACATGAGAAGGAGTGACCATGATATGTAAGTAAGTAAGTAAGTAAGTACATTTTATTTATAAAGCACCTTTCCAATGTTGCAAAGTGCTGTACAATGGAACACAATATAAGCAAGATTAAACATGTTACAACAGGGTATAATATCAAAATAGAGTAAACACAACGAGGATTTAAAAAAAACATTGACCGGTACAAGTGAGTCAGGTACAAAACTTCATGAGACAAAATGCATACGAAACAAATGTGTTTTTTAGCATGCTCTTAAAACCGTCGACTCACTCAGCATTTTTTAAAGCCAAAGGTAGGGCGTTCCACAGTGTAGGAGCAACCATTGCAAAGGCCCGGTCACCCTTTGTTTTGAGCTCGGTCGCGGCATCTCCAGAGGGCCTTTGTCAGAGGACCTGAGGGATCTCACATTGTTCTTAGGGGGCAGTAGGTCAATGATATAAAGTGGGGCCAGCCCATGTAGTGCTTTATAGGTAGTTAAAAGGATTTTAAAATCTATTCTGGACTTAATTGGTAGCCAGTGAAGTCTGCATGGTAGCCATATCTTGGTCTATGGCTAGCATCCATCGAGGCAGAAGGTGCAGGAAGGGTTACAGGAAGAGAAGTGCAGGGGATGAGGTGGAGTCTGAAGAGGTGAGTCTTCAGAATCAGATTGGTGCAGAAAATTGAGAGTGAGTCTGTAGTTCTGACTGAAATGGGGAGTTTTGAGAGCCAGGAGGGAGCTTGTGTGGAGCATAGTACCGGGTGTTTAGGGAAGGTTCAGACAGCTTTCTCTGTGTTAGCTGATTTGAGTGAGTGGGAGGGGTTGTAGGGTTGGATCAGGCTCTTAAGGTATGGGAGCGTCATGCCTTTGGTTGCCTTGTAGGACAACGTCAATGTTTTGACTCGGTGCAAACAGCAACCAGGGTCCAATGGAGGGAGCGAAAAAGGGGGGAGACATATGAACATGAATGAGGTACCTCAGACCTCAAACAGTACAAACATTTCCACAGAATGTACCAGCAAGCAGATAGGATTGAATTAAAATTAAGTCTTTTTTTTAACCAGATTTAACTCAAGTAAAGAAATTGACTGGAGTAATATGTGAATAAGTGTATCTATTATTTCACTCAAGTAATTGGGCTGTGTAATTTGTTCACCACTGTACTGTATACAACACGGCACAGAACGCACAACACGACACAAAATACAATTCAACCTTTTTTGGTCCTGGGGACCAAAAAGGTTGCTAGAAGAATATTAATGTATAGCTCAATGATTTTCACCAAGCAATACATTAGGCTCTTGTTGGGTGACTAACTCCTGACCATGGTTTGGATTTACAAGGCTTTCTAGAGTTTGTGACTATTGTACTAGGACTTGTTTCGGTAGGCCTAGATTTTTCCATTCTCCGGAGAAGAGTGGCTGAACCCAATGCTTTGACAAAAGATCAATGGTCTGATTAACCTATTGATCAATGATTAATGATCAATTTCATTGAGAGATGTTTAATATTGTTGCTCCCATATTACTCTCCTCCTGCAGGTTACTGAAGTCACACAAGTAGTGACTAAAATAGTAACAAGTACAGGTCTGGATCTGGCACGTTACGTCCAACACTGTTCCATTACCACTGATTACCATGGTAGCAATAATTACATGAATAGATTAGATAAATTATGACTGCATAATGAGATCCTTAACATCCTCATTATTACTCTTTGATTCTGTAGAGCTCCTTAGAGAAGGAGGAAGACTTGTTATTGCACAACCCAATTCAAAGAACCCTTTGAAGAAACGTGTCATATTATACAAGTGTAAAACGTATAAAATGTTCTGTGCTATGATGGACGCATGCCACATAGTCCCTTGGATGGTCCGTTTCCTCCTCTGCTTCAATACTGTCCATTTACACATTTTGTTTTAAAATACAAAATGACTGTCCGTTTTCGTCAGGGTTGGTACAGTATGGCCGACTCCAGAGGATTAAGACTCAAGAAGACAATAACTTTTGCTCTTAGATCCTACAAGAACATGAGAGCCAAAGAGACCTCAAGAAGGTCCAACAGGAACATCTTTTTGAGATCTCAAATGGAACCGACTGGTGAATTTAGCCTGAAACTTGAAATTATATATATAAAAAACCTAATAATTCCAAATAAATTGAATGAATGAGGAAGGTAGTTAAATCCTAAACCTTGATTAGATCAGTCGTTCATTGTGTTATTCCCCCTTTGTGGTTGTCTTCCTTCTCTCTGTGGTGCAAATCTAACTTTGCTTAATCAGGTCACATGGACATTGTTTACACTTCATGTAAACAATAGCGTTAGATCTCTGACTCTGATTCTCTGATTGAAGGAATTGCAGAATATATAAAATGATAGAGAGACACCAGAGATGTGTCAGTGAGCTGGTCCTTGTTGATGAAACTTCATTGCCTGTCTTTATACTTCCTCTCAAACATCAAACTCTGTCTCTCCAGACCTACATCAACATTGAAGCAGGTAAGACACTGAGACCTCTTGTTTTTTAGTGACATGTAGATGGGAAAGTGTGACCTAACAGCTATTTTCAAAAATAATCTTGAAAGCCAGTCCAAATGCTTATTTGGACTGGCTTTCAAGATTATTTTTGAAAATAGCTACACTTCAGAAACAAGCCCAAACAAAAGCAACCAGCAACTACTAATAGTGACACTATTTACAAGCGACATTACAGGAAAACAAGGCCAAAGTCTCTTATAATAAGCAGGCCTGGCAACACTGGCAGCCCAGTGCACATCCGGCGACAGTTTGTGCTGAACGAAATGTCAACTTTTGCCAACAGATTACCAGTCTGTTGCAGTCTGTTGTAGTCTGAAGTAGTCTGTGGAGAGTCACCTTTATTAGAGAGCCTGTTTTCCAGCTTCTACATTTAAGGTTGAACAACATTCAAAAAAGCATATCTTCTTCAAATATTTTCAGATTTCAATGTAGGACATCATTTGAAAGCTTGCATTCTGTAATTTAACAACCTGTAAAAATCTATAAAATGAACAGGGTATACATGCGAAACACAAGCGCTGGACATAATTTGTACGATCGATCAATCGATATGGAATCATTTAAGAAAAGTATCATTCAAGAACAACATTTGATACTCCCACTTTTATTCTCAGCTTGCAGAAATGGAGCCTGCCAGCAGGGTCGAGTCTGAAGAGCAGATCCTGTGTTCTATCTGTCAGGATGTATTCACTGATCCAATCACCACTCCATGTGGACACAACTACTGCAAAACCTGTATCAAGACTGACCGCGTGTGTGTTTGTGAATTCTGTACTGAGTCAGACGGAAAAGAAGGAAAGAAGATTGAGCTGGGAAAGACAGAGGCTGAAGTTCAGCAGATGATCCAGGAGAGACAAGTGAAGATTCAGGAGGTCCAACTCTCGGTAGAAATGAGCAAGGAAGATGCAGACAGAGAGAGAGCAGACAGTGTGCATGTCTTCACTGCTCTGATCAGCTGTATTGAGTGTATTGAGCCTCGGCTCATTGATGTGATAGAAGAGAAGCAGAAAACAACAGAGAAACAGGCTGACGCCTTCATTAAAGAGCTGCAACACGAAATCACTGAGCTGAAGCAGCTCTCACACACTGAAGACCACCTCCACCCCCTCCAGAACTTCACATCCATCAACACCCCTCCACCCTACCAGGACTGGACAAAGGTCAATGTCCAGCAGTCTTCACATGTGGGGACCGTGAGGACATCCGTGGCTCAGCTGGAGAAGACACTCCAAGAGATGGAGAAGCTGAGGGAGAAGCTGTGGGATGAGCTGAGCAGTCTGAGGATGGAAAACAAGTGAGTTATGGAAACGTGAGGAGTAGGGAGTGGCCAGAGAGTCTGTCAACAGGAAGAAAGTCATCACACGAAAGATTACTGGACTCTAAGGTTGGAGAATGTAAATTAGTGCCATGTTCTTGCCAACCCCGATGTCCTCCCCCCTGTAAGAGAGAAGCTCCAGAAAGTTGGAGTATTTGTGGATTATGAGGAGGGTCTGGTCTCCTTTTATGATGTGGAGACCAGAGTTCATCTCTACTCTTTCATTAGATGCACCTTCACTGACAAACTCTATCCATTATTCAATCCTTCAAGAATGGCTTGAACTCTGCTCCTCTGATCATCTCTCCTGTCAATCACACAGATTAGACTAATTTAATCCTCGGTTTTCATTTAACCCATTAAAACCGGGAAAGAATCTGTGTCATTTTAGATTTTAGCGTTGGTTATTCAAAAATAGCAGATCTACAAGCTCACAGCGTGTCACTTCGTGCCGCGCTGCAAGCTTCTACAGCCGCTATTTTTGAATATTTTAGAAAAATCTTGAAAGTGTTGATCTTCAATAATTTAGATTTCTTTTTAACACAAATCTTTTCTTCTTTTTCTAATTTCATTTATATTTTGTATTGTGGTATTTCTTTTATCTGTTCAAATGCTGTTTTTATTATTCACTGAAAAATACCTGTGTAGGGAAAAAAACTGCAATAAACAGATGTTTAAAAATAAATCTTTTCTTCTGGGAAGGGTCCCTGGCACAAAACATTTTCAGCTGGGGATCCGCTGCCAAATATATATCAATTTGGGGGCCCATGGCACAAACAGTTGGAGAACTACTGATTTAGAAGGCATTTGTAGAATCGGCCTCAGATCTTAATGGATTAAGTGTGTATATAAAAGGGTTAATTTAACTGGCATTTCAAATAAAGACATTTAACAGTTGTTCCTAACAGATGTATTCTAATGAAACATCAGAGGGCCTCAATGGAAATAAGCCCTGGGCTTTATTGTGTTTTTATCCTCTTGTGATGCTATTGACTGTATCATACTGTCAATAGCATCATCGAGGATAAAAAGAGCACAATAGCAGTTCCTGACATGCTATGTCAGAGGTGCTATTGTGCTCTTTTTATATAATGTCACCAAAATCAATCAATCAAACACAAGAAATTAATTTTGACTTGTGTGAAGTACAACCTGAGGCCAATATGGTAAATGAATTCTCCTTTGAAGCAAGTATTTAGATGAACCACTTACACCCTACTTTATACTTCAGCATATCTGCAAGCACACAGCACATCACATTGCAACAGCTTCTAGATTTGCTATTTTTGGAAACGGACATTTTGAAAGAATTTGAACATTTTTGAAAAAGGTTGGACATTTTTGCATATGACATGTCCAAAACAGAAGTTTAAGTCAATTAAATTCAAATGTATTTTCCCTTCTGTGAGATTGTTGAAATCGAGTCTGCATTTTTTTCTTAGTACAATAACTTGATTGAATATTTAATTTTAATTTTATGTCATTCAAGTTTAAAGCAAACTCAACATTTCATTAATCAATGTGCAGGAATAATGTCTAACAGGAATAACAACATGGTCAGAGACACCTGGTCGCAGATAGAAAAGAACACGAGTGATCGAGAACTCTGGAGGTCCCTTGTTGACGGCCTATACCAGGGGTGGGCAGCATTTATTTCCAGAGGGCCATACTGACTTCGATAAAATGAGTGAAGGGCCACACATTGTACAATTGAATTGAAACTTGAAACACATAGAGCTGAATGATGTTAAAACTGCGTGAATTTGGTAGACATGCCAGACTACATTAGAATAAGGTCCTTGCTTTCACAACAACAATGTTCATCAACAAAATGTTGATCTTTCTTTTTCTTTTTGTATCACTCTGGTGAAATGTTATGACATGTGGCGTAAACTTCCTCACTGGTAAATAGGTGTTCAATATTCAGTCATCAAACTTGTTCGGGGTTAAAAACAGTGGTGGATGAAGTACTCGACCCCAGTACTTGAGTAAAAGTACAGATACTCCTGGTCAAATTTACTCCACTACAAGTAAAAGTAGCTCAGTCAAAATGTTACTCAAGTAAGAGTAAAGTGAAGAGAAAAGTACATGCTTTTAAAAATACTTAAATGTAAAAGTACATGCTTTTAAAAATACTAAGTAGAAAAGTAGAAGTACATTTCTATTTTTTTATATCAATGAACTGCTGTAATGTTTTGACAATGAATGTATAGGACCTTAACTCTGAAACCACCTGCACTGCATGCACTGATGTGCTTGTAGAACCACTATGTTATACAAAGCCTGCAGAAACACCTATAAAAACATAGAAACAAGCTTTTTGGAGGTGTGCTCTATATCATTGGTTCTCAAAGTGGGGTCCGGGAACCCCCAGGGGTCCTTGAGGGAGTTCCAGGGGGTCCCCAGCTAAATGATGGATAGTTAGGAACCAAATGGACTCTTATGGGTCTGTAACTCTGAGAGTGTACAAATGGACACTCTCAGAGTTAAATTAACATTTAACTCTTTATATTTTACAATATAAATTGGGGTCCCAGAGATATAAATGCCATTAAATGGGGGTCCGTAGCCCTAATGCATGTCAAACTGGGGCGCGCTCTGAGCTTGTAGATTTGCAATTTTCACATTGTTTTGCATTTTAAAGGCAAAACAACCTGAAATTGTATTCCCCCTAAAAAGGATTATTTTTCAATAAATCTATTTTAATCTATTTTACAGAAGTAAGATACACAAGGGAGGGGATAACAGAAACATCGTATATAAGGTTCTTGAGTAGCATTCACCTGCGAAACAGGGAACCGTTGCTGTCATTATGTACCGTGCAGGATCCTATATGGTACATTGTGAAACCCTGGGGGTTGGTTTAACTCTGAGGAGTGTACTGTATGGGTCACTTTTGACACTCTCAGAGATAAATGAACACTCAGGGTTTTCCTGTGTATGGTTCCCTCCTCTGGTGACTATGAGTATGCTTTCCCTCTGCTTCGTTCCTCCGTGGGGACTCAGGCGAGGTCCCAGGGGTCGTGTCAGATGCCCTGCTTGTTCCCTTCCTGCCCCGTCCACTGACGAGTGTCACCTGGCCAGATAGATAGAGGTCTAATAGAGAGGTCCGCTCTGTTAAGTGATTGAGCTGTAAATACAGATTGACCTGAACTAAGACTCTCATCATCTCTGAACTCATTCAACACTCCTTGTCCTCTCCCTTGACATCTGGCTCTAGAGGCATTGTAATCACTCAACTAAGAGCACACAGAGAGAGAGAGAGAGAGAGAGAGAGAGAGAGAGAGAGAGAGAGTGTGTGTGTGTGTGGGGGGGCACTCTCTCTGACCATGACAACACTGTGTGGACTTGCATGCCAATGTATGTGTGCATAAATGTGTACGTGAGAGAGAGAGAGAGAGAGAGAGAGAGAGAGAGAGAGAGAGAGAGAGAGAGAGAGAGAGAGAGAGAGAGAGAGAGAGAGAGAGCAGCAGAGCGTCAAACAGCAGCACCAAGATCATCTCTCCATCAGCCACAGAGAGCTGCCATTGTCCCAGGCAATGGCAGGAAGTATTTATGGACATAGCCGTAAAACGTGAAGACTTCTGTAATGGGATATGTCGATAACACCTGCAGCGGCACAATGTATGGCAGTTTACTGAGGAGATGAGTGGTCCGCCTGTTAGACAACTCAAATCTAATTTTCTCAATAAAGGCCTTTGAGTAAACGAGCCTAAAGCTTACACATAAATCACAAAACAGAATACCAGACCCCAAGGGCATATTAATCAAAATGGTATTTATTATATAGTGGCACAGAGCATGTATGATGGCAATTCTATAATTGTGTGAGCTGTTATGACATGATTAACTTTATGTCCTCCCTGTAAAAGACACAAACAAAGGTAACTTGTGACATGCATCATGTCACACGTACATTCCAGAACTGTACCGTTTGCTCAACATTTTTTTTTGCTTCATTCTTGACAGTGACTTAGAGACAAAGGGGAAATGTGGATGAGAGAGGGGGGATGACATGCAGCAAAGAGCCTCGGGTTGGATTCATACCCAGGCCAGCTGCATGAAGGACTATAGCCTTATTTATGTGGTATGTGCTTTTACCAGGGCGAGCCACCACCCCTTGGTCACAGGGAAGGTGTTACGCGTGTAAAGGAACATGCTATCCATCCCAGTTGCACTCCCTGCTGAATGGGCGCCCCGACCGACCTGTAGGAGTCGCTAATGCAGAAACAGAATGCGGCCCCTTGCCAATTTCCTAACAACGAATACAACCAATTGTGTTGGTTGGATTGCCCGGCCAAGCTGGGGACACAACTTGAACTGAAACTTAGTCTTCATGGTTGTGGGCAGGAATATTATTTTGGGCAGTTTGTTCCAGGTTCAGTTATGTATGTATGTAGTCAATAAGTTTGGATTTGACTTCTTAGCAATGAAGTTAGGACTGTACTATGGTTGAGATAATTATGTTCTACATAAACTTACACAATGCTTCATTTCTGTATATGCCAGTTGCTAAATGATTGTCCTATTATATTTTGTATTCTTTCTTTCTTTTTTGTACTTGTTTTATATAGCCTATTGTTAGCACAGTCGGCGGAGCATGTCTAATCAAGAGTAAACCTCAATCTTGAACTACACTTTCAAATGACTTCTTAAACATCTATGGACAGTAACAAGCTGAACAAGCTGGTGAGGAGTCAAACTGAATAAGCTGTAGGTGGTTGCAGAGACGAAGATGAAGCTATCCTGACGAACCCTCCTACCCCCTCTACGATGAGCTAGTGGGGATGAAGAGCACTTTCAGCCGAATCCATCTATCTTACCAACAGGGACTCCGGGAGCCAATACATAGGAACACATGTTGCTTTACCGTTAAGTATATGGAGCTTAGTGGCTCAGGATGTAGAACATTTGCCTAGGATTCGGAAGGTTCCACGTGCAATCACGGCTCCTCTTGGCATTGTGTCAAAATGTCCTTGAGGAAGATACTGAACACCTATCTGCTCCCTGGGTGCTGTTTAGTAGCTGCCCACTGCTCCAAATAGTTAGGATGGGTTAAATGCAGAGGACAAATTCTGGGTATGTGCAAATGTACTTGGCCACCAGATCAAATTTCTGCCTCCCTGTAGAGGGAAGGACCCCAACAGGCATTAAGGAGAATGGATTGCTGTGCCGTAAAAACGGTTTCATGCGATAAATCCACCGTCATTGTCACACACTCTTACTATTTTCCCCCAGAAATTATTCCCCATTTCACCACCCAGAGAATACTACCTGGCTAGAGTCAACCCAGTGGCTGCTGCTGATGTCTGGTGGTAGTAGGAGGTGCTCCACATGGGCAGTGATGCCTGCACGGAGGCAACCAGCCATCCAGAGCCAGGGGACGCATATGGAGCCAAGTGGCCCTCCCCCAAGGGAAAAGAGAGGACCCACACTGATTTACTAGCAGTGAAGGACAATAAACGCTAAAGGACAACATTTATGCCCCAATCATTTCCGGGTCTTTGTCGGAGTCATGGGCCAAAAGGTCTGAGGATTAAGGTTAGAGGGGAGTGAATATACCCTGCCCATGGACCAAAATATTATTGGCTTTGCCAACTTATTTCATTAGCAATGCTGAAGAAATGTATAGTTATCCAAAATTAGGTTTTAGATCAAACCTAAATGTGTTTCTTTAAAAAAAGTAAACAAAAAACAAACAAACAAAACAAAACAAAAAACTGCAGAAGTGGTCGAGTAATTAGACTCCTAAGAAAATGTATGTGGTATGTGATTCAAAATCTAACTACATTTAATAAACAAGCTGACATCTCATTCAAACTTCATGCCCCAATATTCACATTGCTCCTCTTCCCATCATAATTTAGGGTCAAGCTGAGCACATCCACAACACGTCTGATGAGATCTAATAATAGATTTGAATTAGATTTATTTGAGGGTGCTTACTACAGTACATGACATGAACACTCACTTGTGTCTCCTGTCTACATCCTGTCTCTTTTTTTCCTGCTCACTGCTTCCGCTGAAAGTGTTGCAGTCTTAGATTGAGTCAGTGGTCATGCTCGGTGTCAGAGGTGAAACTGCTCTGGGGGAGTTTAGAGCCTGGATCAACAGTAATCCTCCTACCATGGAGGTCACAGTCAAGTTGGGGAGGAAAGGATTCCCTCAGCTGTTTGCTGCACAACTTCCATTAGCAATCTGCTGCTGCTACCACAGTCCATTGAGAGGGAGGATTGAAACTCCAAGCTTCAGGGAACACATACACAAACACACACACACACACACACACACACACACACACACACACACACACACACACACACACACACACACACACACACACACACACACACACACACACACACACACACACACACACACACACACACGGCCGCTTACGGCGCAGACCTTGTTTGATGAAAAAGAGCAATTAGGGGAGAAATGAGGGGGAATCATCAGGGGAAATGGCTGATGAAGACTTTATTGATTAAAGCAGCTCCACTGATCCAGCGCTCACTGTAGCAATTACCACTGGCTGCCTGCCGTCGATGGGGGGCCCTCACGGCGTAGGGCCCGGCACTCTGGTAGACCACACAGACAATAGGCATTAGCAGGGATTGGGACGATGCATTTCTGGATTATATTTGATGGGATTTCCCAAGTTCTGTTAGGCCATGCCAGATTTTATATTAAATTGCAATGAACAACGTGTGTGGCTATATGGCTTCCAAAACCACAATGAATCAAATGGATTACTTATGGCGATAGATTCTGTATATAATGACACAGTCGTTACATTGAATATTCATGGGATTGATATAATATAGCAATTACTTACTGCCCACCAATTATGGTATAGCAATTAGAAGAGAAAAGAAGAAAGAGCAGAGGAGAAAGGAGAGTGGACATAGATAATAGAGAGTAAGGGATGAGAATTATAATCAATGGCCTCAGGGAAAGGAGCATTTGATTAGACAGCTTTGGGGCTGTTATGCTGGCCTGCTGAGTGGGTGGGGCTGGCTGGGACGGGTGGGGGGGAGGGGTTCTGTGTAGGGTCTGCTCTTCGTTCCCATGAATAGTTTATCTTTCCCTGTCGCTCGCTTTTAACGCAACCACTGACCTCTGGCCTTGTGTATGTTAAACACACGTATATAGGAGAGTAGGCTGAGTAAAGCATGAATGAAGCTGTCTGTCTGTCTGTCTGTCTGTCTGTCTGTCTCACACACACACACACACACACACACACACACACACACACACACACACACACACACACACACACACACACACACACACACACACACACACACACACACACACACACACACACACACACACACACACACACACACACACACACACACACACACAGGCCCAGCGATTAATTAAAATTCCTCTTGAATAAAGCAATAAATGTCTCATTGAGGTGCATCTGAGTCAACATGCCTACATACAGGAGAGGCAAGGCTGATCTTTTCAATTAGTTTGTTTGCTCAGCTAAGATGGCATGGTATTTGTATTCAAATCAGACTCCTGCCTTCTCTAAGAACAATGGGACCTCCTGACAATTGATGTCTACATTGACTTACCAATGCAGCTGACTATGTTGTGGACACGTGCATGTGTATGCTGTGGTATCTTCCTTTTGCATGGAGGTGGGTTTTCTGATGGGTCACCTTTACCCTTACATGGCAACAACTCATTACATAAGTAATCAATCTTCCCCTGAACCCACAACCAGAGTCATCGGGTGGAAGGGGACTGGATACATTTCAACGTGTCCCAACAAAATTGCCATCCTCAACTGAAATGGTAGCTCGGTGGCTACCGGATTAGGACCGGCTTCCTAGTTCCCCTTGGCCGAGACATGAATTTCAAAGGTCAGGCCAGGTGGACTTGGGAGCAAGAGCAAATTGGAGGTGAGGGGCAGAGATCTAATTAGAACTCTGACCCGGCTTCACATGACAGATGATGGTGTTTGAGGAGAACATCTTTCCTTCATTGGCCATTAAACTGTGGATCATACTGACTGACCTGCAAGTCAATCGAGCACCTCAGAAGGTCTTTGACAGCATCATTCTTAGAATCGAGGGGAAGTCCATGAAGCTGCTCAGTGAGATTTCACCCATTGTGCATACACAGCACAATGAGTTGTTTTAAGCTCACACTTTAAGGGGTATTTCACTTTAAAACACTTCTTGACATTACATTGACGTTATTTTAACATCAACTGTTCGCACCCCGGACAGTTTTAAGTTGTTTGATTCAATATTTAGAAATTTGATATTCATTTTATCAGACACGCCCCCTTCCATTGTACCTTCAAATTCTATTTTAACCACGTTAGATTCACTGAAAACACTTGTCCTTGGTTCTGGTGACTGATATTGTCCATTTTTATTTTTTATATACATCATTATATTTAATGAAAATAAAATAAATGAAACGATTAATTAAAAAACACGGTCCCCTGATGCATTAGAAGGACGATATCAGTCACCAGAACCAGGGACATGTGTTTTCAATTAGTCTAACATGGTTAAAATGGAGTTTGAAGGTACAAATTAATATCAAATATCTAAATATTGAATCAAGCAACTTAAAAACTGTCTGGGATGCACACAAAAGCCAGAGTAGATGTTAAAATAACCTCAGAAGTGTTTTAAACTGATGTACCCCTTTAACCACTAAAGCTCACACTTAAGCTCACAACGCATTGCATCGCAATGTTCGTAGATCTGATATTTTCCCTATATTGTTGTTGTTTTTTTATGTCTAATGCAGCATTGTGCTCCATTACGGTTACCCCATCCCCAATGTCCGACAACCTGGTGGCCTATTTGGCAAGGACACAGAAACAAAAAAGAGATAATCGTCAATTGAGAAATATAAAGGGACAAACACAATCTGTTTCTGCGCTAGATGGAGATAAATGGTGCATAGGCCACTGCCTTCCATTGCACCTACCCAGCCTGCACCACGGCTGCACTGTGCACCGCCACAATGATGATTAATCTCATCCCCACTATTTATATTTCCTAATTGTAATTAGTACGAATTATCAATTATGCTTAGTGCCTAATTGCCCTTCATAAAGACAGCTCCCCAGGTTTAAACGGGTCCATTTAAATAATGTAACTAATAGCTCTTGCCTTTACGTCGTGGATACATCTTCATTGTTCCACGGGCGGAGCGTGATGGTTGCTCGTAATTTAGAGGGGCAATCGAGTGAAGGAGTGCAGGTGGCAATGTGGGAGTAATTATTGTTAATGAATTATGATGTGACCTTCTCAGAACAATGGCTAATCAATGCTCACGTTGAGTGACAGTACACCCGCTGCAGATGCCAATGAACGCATAGTCATTACGGGCAGGCCTCGGCTCTATGGAGAGATGGCTGCAGTCTCCCTCTCTCTCTCTTTCTCTCTTACACACACACACACACACACACACACACACACACACACACACACACACACACACACACACACACACACACACACACACACACACACACACACACACACACACACACACACACACACACACACACACACACACACACACACACACACACACACACACACACACACTCACACTCTATCTGCACTCAAAGAGCAATCATAACTACAGTATAGTGCGCTCCATAGCAGCTGTGTGTGTGTGTGTGTGTGTGTGTGTGTGTGTGTGTGTGTGTGTGTGTGTGTGTGTGTGTGTGTGTGTGTGTGTGTGTGTGTGTGTGTGTGTGTGTGTGTGTGTGTGTGTGTGTGTGTGTCGAGTGGACAATGGACATGCATGCCAAGGTACCAGCATCAATTCTTTTACAGACAGAACAAGAGCTGAAGTTGTAAGCCCTAAGTGGCTTTGTACTAACTGGACACAGTGGGGTTTCGTGCCTAAAGTCTGCTTGGGGGCCAAACTGGTGTGCGAGATAAACTTTAATCTTTTACTTTTTATGTCATCTCTTTATCATAACCGAGCCATTTCCTTGTTCATTATGCCTTGAACAATCAGCCACCATATGAAATGACCACAGAAAGTCTACACGAAAGTATACAATACAATAAACTCTGGCTTTTATACAGCTGACATTTATGATTTTCATAGATTTCCGATGCCATGTTGCAGACCTGCGGTAACGTGGGGGCACAAGCGCCGCACAAGCGCCTAAGGAAATCCATGCGAACTGTGTGTGTTCTGGATGAGACAGAATTCAATACAAATCACTGTCTTCCTACTGATGCCGTCCCTGCTCAGCTGTGGCAAATTAGGATCACAAAGCAATGGGAACTCTAAACCTCTTCTCATTTGTGCTAGACTCTAACACAAACCCCCATCCTGATGAAAACACCAGGTAAAATAAAGAAAGAAATTGTCAAAAGTAGTGAAATTAGCAGATCTACAGGCTCACAATGCGGCTGATCAAAAATCTATGTGGCACAATTCTGCTCTTTTCGAGGAGGATTCCAGGAGAAATCTTCCTATTTAGACCTGTTGAAGGAGTCAGGTATGTGTGAGCCTGTGTAGTGTGTACATTTGGCCATAACAAGGGTCTCTGTGAGACATTGTCTAGGAGCCAGGCTCAAAGCGGGGTCTTACAACAATGGGTCAGCCAACTCCTGCAGTAGTCCGATCTTGCAGCAGAAATGCTGTTACCAAACCTTGAACTGAAGCACTGCTGCTACTGTATGGAGTTTTAAAGTTGAGGAGATTAGAGTGGAGAGTTTTCAATGTCTGTCCACATGGCCTTCTGTATGAGGATGTTAGCCATCAACAGCAGCAGAGTTTGAACTGACCTTTACCTTGTGGTGACAGGGGCGCGATGTGACTGACAGTGTCCCTCGGCATAATTTACCCCCCCCCCCCCCTCCCTCAGCCCCACCCCACCCGTGTCGCCCTCCATCCCCTCCATCTACGATGGAGTCGACCCTTTTACAAATCACCCCCAACTTTACACATCTGCTGCCTGTCAGCATCTGCCAGATGCACTCACCCGTCCCGCCCGTAATGAAAAACTCTCATTACTCGCCCCCACCCAACAGGTACAACGGGCCGTTAGGACAATTACTGGGCAATGCCACTGACCTTGTTGTTGGAGAGAGAGTCAAACAAACACAGAGGTCTCAGTGAGAACAGGGCCGTTGGCAGCAGTGCCCGTCGGCACACTGTGGAGACAGGAGAACTGGCAAAGGAGAGATACTTTTTTTTTGTTGCCTGCAAAGGAAGATTGCGCTGCATCGATCTCGACACATCGATGCCAACTGAATCTGACTCACATTGCAGGTACCGTGGCAAGCTACCAACTGATTGTGAGACAGCACTGATGGACAACTGAGAGAGCGCCATACCTGAATGGTTGCATCATAACAACTAAAATGTAGGAACTGTATGCGGCTATTTTTATGTATACCGTGTATGTATTTCTGTGGAAGCATAATAATACAAATTTCCCTTTGTCTGAAATTCCATTCAACTGAAGTTTGACTTGTCTTGATGATAGTAATATGTAAGCCAGTATCATACAAAGGAATGCACTTAACAGTTGGTCCTGCTCAGCAGTGTTTCCCATTAAAGTTTAACGACAAAATATAACAATTACAAGGTTTAGGAATGCGGGACAGAAGGGCTAACCTCCGCCTCTAATGGTTGACAACACTCACTGATCCTTTGTTTCAGTATCACTTTACAGGAGAGCTGGGGCGACAGTGGACGGCTACAGACACAATAGACACTGCATGTGAATAAAGAAGCCCGGCTCATAATGGCGCTCCTGCCATTAGACAAATTATCTGACGTTTAGCAGACTCGGGGCAGCCTCCCTGGTGATGTGATGACTTTATTGACCCCAGAGGGGGGTCTTGTATGGAAGTGTGTCTCCTTGGCTCCCTGTGGTCTCCAACGGGGAACTCTCCTCTGAACTGCAGCTCTGGCTGTTCCAAACTCAGAACAGGGCCAGATGCCGTTCCTGTCCTCTGGGGTCTACCTGGGGGCCTCTTTGTACCCCAGGGGTCCTCCTCATTGTCCCCCAGCCCCATACAAACAGATGTCTGACCACTGAGTTCCCTCGTAGGAAGTTATAAACCTCCAGCGTGCAGCCGGCTCCATTCATATGGAGGGCTTACATTAATGGCAGTACAAGTGCCATACATATGCTAATGTGGACACACAGACAGCCTGTAGGAACGGCTTTAACAAATGTTTGACTATGTAACTACCACAGAAACATACCATATCACCAGGCTGTACTGGGCCAGGAACGAGAAACAGCCATGTAAAGGAACAATCAACCTCAGCCATATAAGTAACACAGGAAGCTGTGTATGGGGAGGTATTTGACAGACTGTTAAACAGTGTGTAAATTGATCGGATCACCCTTGTCACAAGCATGGACAGGAACTAGGGGCTAAAGAAATATACCAGACAAAGTTGTAGACACAGTAATGGCAATTCGGTCTCCCTTTTGCCCCGACAATATAGGTAAGACCTCACAGGTCTATGTGGTAAAATATGCTAATGCTTATACACAAGCAAGAGCATATTACCACTTGGCAGCACATTACCACCAGCATGGCAGCTGCCAGCTGGGAAAACCAAAATTGAAAATTTGTAAAATCTCCGCAATGTGTGGCAGGGGTGGATACAGCATTAAATATTTCATATCTCATGAAGAAAACTATTTTAAATTCTCATCAATGTTAATACTGTAGATCAGGCAAGGATTCGATAATTGGATAAGCATTTCTTCCCTTGTGGTGTTGCAGCCACTGGCCTATCCTTCCAGTAGGTTATCCAAAATGACTGTCAGGGGCCAGCCACTTTTATCAGTATTGGACACCCGTTAAGAATATTGATCCTACGCACAGATCCAACCTACAGTTTAGCCATCTTCAGCCATCAAGGTTTTAAACAGCCCTACTGTGTGTCACTTTTTATTGAACCTAATACCAAAGTCTCAAGTGTGCATTGATTTATTGCAAACAGCTATCATAAAGTGAGAAAACAATCAGTCTTATAAAGTTAATCCTTACAGATTTCCATTAATGTTGTGAATGTTATTCTAATGGTTAGGTTTAAGGATCTTGCCAGATTTACTGTGAATAATGATTATCATGCATCAATATTAAGTTAACTGAGATATGGGAAGCAAATATCATTGTTTATTGATAACATACCAGCTAAAAGGACTGAAGACCATTCAAATAATTTTCTATATTCTAAATTATAAACCTTCTGAATGCACAGTAAAAGCTGCAGTGCTACGTTATCCATTTGTAACTATGAGACTATACAAGAGTGTGTAAAAATGTACAAATGTAACCAAGTGGACCATTATACAGGTCCATTTGATTAGATTTGCACACTCTTAAAGTTAAATTCACTACTGTGTATTAGAGAAAGCCATTATGGAATAGGAATTACTTTCAGATCAATTCAAAAGCAACACATTCTATGCTCTCTGCATGTAGATGTGTTCTCAGGGATAATATTTCCTGTTTTGGGAAAAGTTAAGGAATATTTCATATAGAGTATATGAAAACGCCTACATCCATGTTAACAATAACTGCTGCAGTGTGAAGTATTTTTAAGTTATTGTGTGTGTGTGTGTGTGTGTGTGTGTGTGTGTGTGTGTGTGTGTGTGTGTGTGTGTGTGTGTGTGTGTGTGTGTGTGTGTGTGTGTGTGTGTGTGTGTGTGTGTGTGTGTGTGTGTGTGTGTGCACGCGAATTGCCAATAGCGTGCCTAATACTGACATATACAAATTTGAGTGATTGATGAATACTTTATTAACAGTTTGCAAAAAAGCACAAAAAGTACAGTTCTATACAAAAGGATGCTAAAAGGATTAAAACCCAAGAAAGCTCTATGGCTTGTTTCCATTGGGGTTCGTGTGTATTCAATTCATTGAAACATTTAATGACAGACAAAAATACAATAGTAGCCTACTATGCCAAAACATATAAACACGAGTAGTAAAAACAAACAAAGACCTAAAAAGCTGAACTAAAATTAACTAAAAAATAGAACATCATCATGGTTAGCAACAAATTAATTGGCTGAGTTTATGTGAAATACAAATCCTTTATCACAAATGTATTCAAAGAGAAAGTTTGTCTGTATAGCTCATGGGAACGCTCGCAATGAGCAGTATGACCGTTAACTGCCAAAAGAGGGAGACGGGGTAATCTCCGATATGGATCAAGTGCCATCTGTGCCCAATTTACTCTCAGGTCGTGTATTATTGAATTTAATGATATGGGTGATTATCGACGAATCCTTTGAGCCCATTACAGGTCGTGTGAAACGCTAATAGTGTTTGTGTCACGTGGTGCATGGGGCCAGAGAGGGACGACAGGCGCTTTAAAGACAGCGCGCTTCCATTCACCTACCATCACGCTGTGTAGACTGACATAGTGACACAGCCGGCTGACAGACAGAAGCGGATCAAACAGACTAGGCAGCACCGAGGGATCACCACTGATGTACTTTCATCATCAACCTTAAAGAAGCCGATAAGGAAACTATGACAAGTTCCTCTCCACATCACGCGTAATTGCGCACAAGAAATTGCATTTCCCATCTTCTGTTTCCAATTGAGAGAGCAGTGTGGTTCAGAAAAGAGAGAATGCTGGATTCCAAAGACTCTGGGGTAATGATGACGTCCAGTCATAATAGGATTTCATTTTCTATCATTGATATTCTGGATCCAAAGAAATTCAACAGCAAAAGAATCAACGAACACTCCGTCGTCGCCAAGTTCCCCGCGTCTGGCGGCGTGGAAGGAGAAAGTTTGGACGCGAGCTTCACAGACAACAGAGTTGAGCGATGCACGAAAGCAGGTAGGAAAAGTTCCAATATAGGCTAGATTAGAATTTGATTTCATATGTTTAAATGCCGCTTGGTGTACTATTGTGTTATTTATTTTATATACTATCCTAATGTGCAAATTCATCAAATTATACAAGCTATAGCCTTCGTTGTTATAGTTATCTTAAAATAAATAGTGTTTTTATATTTGTGATGATATTGAATGGTGTTATGTTTTATGTTATTGTATAGGACCCCAATGCAAACAAGATCGAAACGACTTTTTTGGTGTTATCCTTTTAGACCAAGTGTCTGACTGCACACTCCTGCTGTTTTGCATTTCTGTCTAATAAAATATTCAATCAATCAAAATGCACATCAGCAATTTAGATTCCGATTGTATTTATTTATTTAGTAGCCTATTACTTTTAAGCTTTCGATCCGAAATCATAAACTAAACTGTCCAATGGCCAGCTGGAGCCTGGAATGGGTCGCTGTTTTATGCAGCCTATCAGATTTATTGTCATCTCTGTATGACCTTCCCTTAATTTCCAAGGCTACGTTTCCTTTGAAGAAAAGCCACAAAAGGCTTTGCTCCCAGAGCCCCAGCCCAGTGTGATTGGCATTGGGACAGGCCGCACAGATAATTGTTTAAATCGTCCCATTGAGGATGCCCCCGTGCGCTTTGATCGATATCCCATTACTGCATCCTGCATATCTCCCTCCAGCACCTTGCAAGGTACAAACTTCACACCCCATCCATGTCTGATCCTAAATACCGTTCGATTAAAACTTCCCTTTAAATAGATGACATTTATCGATCCGCCGACAAATATGAAACTCCATTAGCACGTCATGGCTGCATGAGACGGTGCGGCTGGATTTAAACTGGATTTCTTTCCGCAACATGACATTTGAGGCGAATGTGTGGTTTATAAATTATTTAAGGATTAGTGACCAAGCCTCCCTTTAGCCCCCACTATGAACCCATGCAGCTTCGTTCCACTTGCACAACCTCAGGATCCTAATCAAACATTTGACAGCTGTTAGTCGACTTTAGGCCTTGTGTACTTTGTATATAAATGGTAGCCTACTGAACTGTACGAAGAGAACCCTCGGTGGACATTTAAGATATAGGGCTAACTTTCCCTTCCCCCGTCTCTTACCTGTATCCTACAAGTGGATCCGGGATTTGAAACAGTAGTATAGGCAGTGGTTCCCAAACTTTTGAGCTCAGACCCATAAGAGAAATTTGATGTCTCCTTATGACTCATGCTGCTAGTGAAAATAGGAGATCTACAAGCGACTGGTTGCGGCTATTTTCACTACTTCTTGAACTTTTGTTTACTAGTTTATGGAATTTCTTTGATTGTATTTTGATTTTATTATTCATTCATGAAATTGTTTTGCAAATCATTGAATTAGTTCCTAATTCATGAAAAATGTTCCGCGACCCACAAATGGGCCCCGACCCAGTCTTTGGGAAACAGTGAACTATAATGCTATGGCGCTGTCCTTTCAGCACCACTGGCGCAAGTAATTTCTTGCGCTGCAAGAAAAAAGAAGGAAATATAGGCTTAACCATCCACTTAAACCTTTTATTTTTTATTAAAACAGACCTGAGTTGCAACAGTACTGTTGCAACTCAGGTCTGTTTTAATAAAAAAAAAGTTTTCCCGTTTACAGCAAGCCAAAAATAGTCGATCAACAATGTTGTATTGTGTTGTGAGCGTGTAGATCTGCTATTTATGTGCTAATGTTTTGGCTAATATGGATGCTGGGGTTCAAGTGGTTAAACACAGGTCAGTATAATATAGCCTACCCATATGCTGCAAATACCTGATTGATTGATTGATTGACTGATTGAATACTTTATTAGACAGAAATGCAAACAGCAGGGGTGCAGTCATACATCTGGGCTACACGGATAACACAAAAGCATAGTGGTCCCATGTATTCAATTCATCAACACTCACACTCATATGAAATGCTTTCTGTTTTATAGGTGGAGACATCACAGGAGCAGAACATTCTGGAGTTGCAAAGCACCATGCTGGTGATGTTGCCGAGCCGCTTCTGCTGCCCTCACCCACAGAACCAGACTCCTGCACCGGGGAGGAGCAGGAGGATGAAGAAGAGGAGGAGGAGGAGGAGGAGGAGGATGAGCGCTACAGCAGCAGTGCTGCGACAGCGGCCACCACCCGCGACCCGTCATCACCGCACAAGCGACGACGCTCGGACCAGGCCTGCAGCGCTAAACCACGACGCGCCAGGACGGCGTTCACCTACGAGCAACTCGTCGCCCTAGAGAACAAATTCCGCGCGACGCGCTACTTGTCCGTGTGCGAGAGACTGAACCTGGCCCTTTCTCTGAGTCTGACCGAGACCCAGGTCAAAATCTGGTTCCAGAACAGGAGAACCAAATGGAAAAAGCAGAACCCCGGCGCGGACAGCACGCTGCAGCCCGGCCCGAACTCTCTGGTGAACGTCAGTCCCTGTCCGTCTACTTGTGTTTCGAGTTCTGCAAGTGTTTACCACCACCAAACTTTCCCCACCTTCAGCTCTGGGAATATGATCTTCCACACGGCTGGTGCTGTTCCTCTTTCAGCCACTGGAGGGCTTTTGCACCCTTTCTTGTCCAATGGCTTTGTCCAGCCATCATATTTCACCCCACATCTATGAAATGAGCAAAAACTTGTATCTTACAACTGATGACATTTGAGGCCAATCTTGATATGGATCAAAGTACTACTGGTACACTCTTTTGGGACATTTACTGCCCAAACAAGTACTGCCCAAAGACCTCTGAACTGTTGCCATGATGCCATGTCCCATTCTATGAATTCAAGAGAAAAAACACTCTCTGTCAACAACCTTTGTCTTGTTAGTGTAGTTGACTAGGTCAACAGGAACTGGAGTATTGGAATTGCAGCTATCAATCACTGAATGCCTTTCCAACTTCCTCCTCAACGTGTTATATTCAGCAATGGACGTTTTCCAGAACCTTTACGAATGGATAATGATAAATAAAAACAGACCTGCTAAGTGCTTTGCTGTTTTTGCTTATGAAATACAGATGATCTATGTATCATTGCATTTTCTAAAACAGGGGTCTTCAACAGGGGGTCATCAGAGTTACTACAGGGGGGGCACCAAATGTTTGTATGATAGGATTTTTTTTTTTACATTAACCACTTGAATTCCTTTTCTGAGGGCAACATTAGCCAAAAATAGCAGATCTGAGCTTGAAGATCGGCTATTTTTGGCAAAGAGGTTTGGTGTGGGGGGAAAAAAAGAGAAGATCAAGTACAAGTTTTAAGTATTGAGGGTTTAAGTGGTTAACTGTCTGAAAAGACACATTAACATGAATCCAACACTGATTACAGTGCTGTCAAACAAGTCTATGAAGCTATCTATGAAATCTATGAAAAGGTTTAATCTGCAACATAAATAATGTTATAATATGTAGCGGGGGTCCCTGCTTCATCTCTCTCAGCTAAGGGGTCCTTGGCCTGAAAAACATTGAAGACCCCTGTTCTAAAACATTGGGCCTCTGCCTAGTACTCTGCTGTGTTTGTACATCTCAAAGGCTCGCACATGGCACATGTCTGTTACCACTTAAAAATACATTATTAGTGTAAATTGAACATAATGGAGCACACCTTTGTGGTTTATTTATTAAAACACCTTTGCATTTTGAATGAGAATACATTTAAGGACAATGTCTAATTGCACCGTGTTGTCATAAAAAGTGTTGCTTGTGAAAGTGCATTATGTCTCAGTATCATTGTTGTTGAGAAGTCATTTGGAGCACAATTCTAAATGAGGTCCAGTTGACTCAATACAAACACTGGTATAGTGCCATCTCCTGGGAAATAAGCATGATGGCACACCAGAAAGCATAACTTTATTGATCCCTGAGTGAGTTATTCAGTACTACTATCTGGAAGAAAATGTCCCACTTGGATGTGAACTAGGGTTTGGAAAACAGACCCAAGTGCTTGTGTCTAATCATCACTTACATGCTACAACCACACAGTGGCGCCCTTTCATCATTCTTCCCCACAATCTGTGTCCCAGAAATGTGAACTAGCCTATAGGGTAGTGCTGCAATTTACATAAGGCCTATTTTTTTAATCCTAGATAAATCTGTCAATTATGTGTTTTTTAAATGATTTGATTTAATATTAAATTAATTTAGCCATAAAATTACATTGTTATCCTATATTAAAATTGGCTGACGGACCACGTCATCACGCTCATGTCACTAAGACTCAGCCATAACCATATAAGGAGTTCCCAATGCAGCTACGCCCAAATATGGAGTGCGTTGTCTAACCTCAATGTGTCACCATGGCTTATATACCCCACAATATATGGTCATAAAAGGGACAAAGACTGACAAATACAGATATCTCCATGTATGGGTATATCAGTCGGATTGTGGTGTGATGTAGTATTACAAAATGACCGTAAGTAGGTACTTATCACCCATTATCGGAACCCACAGAGACCTAGACATTGCTTTATATGTTTACCCAGCATCATGATACATTAAAGCGATTATAAAAACATCAAATTTGATTCACTTTCTGTCAATGGATTAATCGATTAGGTTATCATTTGAAAACGGAAACATTATTTGAAAATTAAGCTGTCAATTACAAAGTGGCAACAGGTCAATCTAGCATAATTTGACAACTTCGCTCGCGCCAGTGTGTGTGTGTGTGTGTGTGTGTGTGTGTGTGTGTGTGTGTGTGTGTGTGTGTGTGTGTGTGTGTGTGTGTGTGTCAACTGCTTTTATCTAAAGAATGTTGGGGTTGAAGAAGTGGTGTGCCACTGGAGGGTGTGTGTGTGTGTGTATGGGTGTGTAATGGTGTATGGGGTGGGGGGGTGAGGACAATTTTCTCTTGATCGGTTAAGGTTTGATGTGTCAAACAAACCGTCAAAAACCTGTCGCTGGGGTGCTGCTCTCTGTCCCTCGCTCTCTCTCTCTCTCTCACATACAGTAGGCTACACACACACACACACACACACACACACACACACACACACACACACACACACACACACACACACACACACACACACACACACACACACACACACACACACACACACACACACACACACACACACACTTCCCCCTCTAATTCCGGGATTACTGAAATGCATTGTATACAGCATACTGTTCTAATGTGCAGACTGATGCAAATACATATCTCCTTTGGTTTAGTGTCATTTTTCATTTTAACAAGGCCTAACATGTCTCATCAGTATTCTGGGAAATCCAGCATGAATCAAGTTCCCATGCTAGTTCTCGTCTAGAGGGCAACCGCATGACAATGCTTTGAATAATTGTGTAAAGGTATCTGAGGGCCAGTGGTGGAAGAAGTACTCATATGTTTTACTTAAGTAAAAGTATCAATACTGCAATGCAGATATACTCTGTTACAAGTAAAAGTCCTGTATTCAAAATGTACTTGAGTAAAAGTACAAAAGTATTGGCATCAGAATATACTTAAAGTACCAAAAGTAAAAGTAGTCATTATATAGAATGTCCCATTTCACAAGTTGAAAATGTGTACAATTTTTTTCAAAATAGCAGATCTGCAAGCTCACAATGCGTGGCATAGTGATGCATTGTGAGCTTGTAGATCTGCTATTTTCAAATGGCCAAAATATAGGGCTGAAGTGGTTGGTGTGTAGTGGAGTAAATATTTTCCTTAGGTGTAGTGGGGTAGAAGTAAAAGTATTGAAAATTGTACCTCAAAATTGTACTTAAGTACAGTACAGTTGAGTAGCCTACATGTACTTAGTTACTTTACACCACTGGCTAGAGGCAAGCAACAGCATGACAATGCTTTGAATAATTTTGTAAAGGTATCTGAGGGGGGTCGTTTAGGTCTGGGAGAAGAGGGGTCGTGTTTAAAATTCATGCCAGAGCATTCTCCGGGGCAAGGTCAGACGTTAATAACATGAGCACCTTCACATGCCTGTGTTGTGTGTATGTCTGTATAGATATGTGTGTAGTGTATGTTTAGGGCCATGGTATGGGAGAAAATTCCATCCACAGCCCCGGCTGGCTTTACTTATCTTTTGCAGTGTAAAAAGGGGGGAGGGTTGAATAAATAAAATGGACCCAATGATTGTTTGGGTGTGTGTGTGTGTGTGTGTGTGTGTGTGTGTGTGTGTGTGTGTGTGTGTGTGTGTGTGTGTGTGTGTGTGTGTGTGTGTGTGTGTGTGTGTGTGTGTGTGTGTGTGTGTGTGTGTGCGTGCGTGCGTGCGTGCGTGCGTGCGTGCGTGCGTGCGTGCGTGCGTGCGTGCGTGCGTGCGTGCGTGCGTGCGTGCGTGCGTGCGTGCGTGCGTGCGTGCGTGCGTGCGTGCGTGCGTGCACGCTATCTTCGGCTAATACGGTCCACAGGGACAAGAATCCTTTCCACTGAGGTTCACAGGTCAGGTGACAGGAGGGAAAGGAGGAGAGTGACACAGAGAGAGAGAGAGAGAGAGAGAGAGAGAGAGAGAGAGAGAAAGAGAGAGAGAAAGAGAGAGAGAGAGAGAGAGAGAGAGAGAGAGAGAGAGGGAGGGAGGGAGGGAGGGAGGGAGGGGGAATTTGGTTTCTAAACAGAATATTCTTCATTTCATAGTGCAAGGCACTGTTGATTTTTACAAATGCAGCAGATGACATGTTATTATACTAGTTGATGTGAAGAGACGAGACTGTTGAACGTTCCACTCTACTTATTTGAACTCTCTCAGTCTGGTTATAATAACACCATGACATAAATAACAAAATACTGGACAAAAATGTCATTATTCAATTGTGTGTTCAAATATCACAGCTTACAAAAAGACGGCTGATTTAACACATAAAACCACAGCGCCTTAAATTAGGCTCTGAGAATCTGCTCCGATTTCAGAGCACTCTGGTTTCAACAGATAATAATGTTTATGGGTAAACATTATTATTACCTGTTATACGTAGAGCTATGCATGTTGAATACTAGACCCTAGAGATAGTCATTGCAAAATGCAATGGTTGTGGCTTGTTTGGTACTCTAGTCTAGACTCTAGAGCAGTGTCTCAACCTGTAGGTCGGGACCAAATGATTTTCTTAATGTGCAACATTGTTTTCTCACTCAACAGTAAACAAACCAACATACAGTACAAGTGCATACAGGGTATCTGCACATTTCGAAAGTGACAATTTAAGGACTTTTAAAACCTTTATAATACAGCTAAAAGTAAAACCAATTAAAACATTAGACCATTTCTGCGTCAAACGTAATCAACACACCATACTAGCGAGGCTTTGTGAGCATGTAGATCGGCTATTTTCACAATATTTATCTAGGTCTGAAGAATCAGATCAGTTTACTTCTAGTACATTTGCGTCACCTCATTTCAACACGATTTCCCCACAGACGTCTCACCTGCCATAAGTCTTGACCATAAATATCTAACTCCTGCACTTCAGGGATCAGACTTTTGTAATTCATATTCTGTGGCAATAACCATATAACCACTGGCAATGCCCTTCAGAGCTAGTAATGTCTCATTTCTACTCAACGGTGTCGCTTACTGACATTGATATTTGAATTCCCTAGGCGGCATTACACCTATAGGAGGTGTTGTCGACATACTGTATTGGGCATAGCAGTGGCGTCTATTTTGTGGTGCCACACAGATAGAAAACCTATAGATTTTTTCCATAGATATTTCCAAAAATACTTGTATAAATTATTTTAAGCCTGGAACCAAGCCATCCGGGCTTCTGGTGAATCATGACCATAAAACATTTGATTCTGTGTCAAACAATATTTGAATATCTAATAATATTATATATTCAATAAATATCCTTTTTTGCGGTTTTCAAATATTGTTTGACTTGGTTAAAAAAACCTAGCCTGGATGGCTTGGTTCCAGGCTTAAAATAATTCATATAATTTGTTTGCGGAAATCTCTTTAGGGAATGAATGGGGTTTCTATCTGTGGCACCACAAAATGGCCGCCACTGCTATGCCCTATATCAATGTTACAATGAACTGTGACCCAGGACTAGGAGAATGACAAACTGCAAAAGTAACAGAGTTGTAGTTGGCCTTAACACACTGTATGTTGCACTGTTTGAGTTTTGCCATAACATCTCCCTTAGATCATATGTATTTCTATTTGATTTCCAGAACAGCAGGGACCCTCGTCAAAGCAGGGGAAGATCAAACTGTTTTCCTCCTGTACAGGGAATGTTCCGCATTCAGTCTGAGAAAGTGCTAAGAAGATCCAACTCTTAATGGTCTTTTCATCAGCTCAGGGAAGTGAAAGTCAGTTTGAGGTTGAGGGGGGTGCGGGTTGGGGTGATTCCTCAGGGGTTTCAGATGTCACTGTTTGAGAATTCAGAGGGAAGCCACACTGTGCCATCCACCTAATCCCTGTCAGTTCAGTGGCAATCGCTGTGTTGTACTCCGGCACAGTGGCAGTCACAAAATGGTAAGGCAACACCGCCAATTACAAGACACGCCGAACATCTTTCTACGCTTGTGTTATTATTATGCTCTGTTCGGAATATTTACATTATGATTGCAGTAGCAGCTGCATCCTTCCGTAAAGCCCTCGACACACACTGAGCTAAACCACAAATTAGCCCAGGCCTTGGACAGCTACTATGCAGGAGCACAGATAGAATGCCAAATACATGAGAGTCCAAATGCTCCACTCTGTTTGCCCGCAGTCTGTCATCCTTTTAGTCGTCTTGCACAGCTGTTTCCAGCCATAGGAAGGAAATTTAATTTGAAATCTCCTGCTATCATAAATGAGTAAGCCGTTTTCTGTGCTCATAAATAATTAAATCAGTGCTTCCTTTGGCGTAAGTAAGTGCTTCTGTTTCCTATGGTTTTTGACAATAGACTTCAGAGTAGAGTAAAAGGTGCTCAGATTTTCAGATACAATTCATATTTTGCCTCTTTCAGATTTAATGCAGCCGTAATTGATCTGTTCCTTCTTCTTACTCTGAACTATGTAGTCTTGGTAAAGCAATCTGTTTGAATGGGAAAGTACCTTGCACCAGCAAAAGGCAGCACTGTAAACATTGCCAAAACAATTAAAGTAGCCCGATAGCACTTTAGCAGGAGTGAATATGATTTAGAATGGGACTTAAATCTAAATCTGACTTTAGGGCAAATATTTGGATGGCTTCCCAGCCCAGGGTCCGCTCAACTCCAGTTTACAAGACAGTTACGAAAATGACATGTCAGCATGTGAATGATGGCGGGAGTAAGTCTCGAATAAATCTCTGGCAGGCAATGGCGATACTAACCCCCTCCCCCATGTTTGGAACTCCCGTCTCTGGCTAACCTTTGAACTCCATGTGTCATAATCCTCGTTCTCATGCCAATTTGGAGGACATTGATGTGGTTGCAAGGCCATTGGCCCAGAGTCAAGGAGTTCATGGAAAGACATTTTCCATGAGGAAGGTTCTCTGGATGGGGGAATGACCGCGATGTGATCTAAGGGTTAAAGGAGCTACACCATGAATTTAAAAAATAATAATAATATTTGATATCATATTGTTTATGTCCCTCAAACGTTTTTCAAAAGGTTTGAGCCTAAATCAAGCCTCAGATATACTCATTCCAACTAACTTCTCTCTGGCTTATAAAGCACTTTCACCTGCAATACCACATTGTCCTGTTTGGCACGGGGCGCTATTGAGCCAGTTTGTATGCATGTTATGTCCTGGTTCTGTGTGTAAAAAGTAAAAAAAATAAATAAGAAAAAAATTAAAAATGAAATGAAAATGAAAAAACATTTTTTTTTTTGGTTAGAACTGAAAAACGGGAGGAATTGTTCCCAGACGTGACGTAGGGTGGGGGAACAAATCTGACAGACTGTTTTCAGACCAATTTACATAAAAACCACAGATAGCCTATGAAAGCCTGCATGCACGAAGTCGGGTATTTGTTGGAACAGAAGAGAGGTGGGGGAGACCAAAAACACACAAAAATGAAGAAAAGGTTAAAATTCATGGTGTAGACCCTTTAAAGAAGATGCAGGGAGATTATGTATCCCTGAATCAACCCGAACTCTGGCCCAAACTAGTGCAAATCCGTCTGGTTCCCATCATCACCTCGAGAAGAGAGTGTGCCAGAAACGTATTATACAACAGTGGGGACATTAGTATAAAAACATAGCCTACTACTGTCTGGTGGTAGCTTCAGCCACATGAAACCATTAGCTAAGTCCTCTGGCATGTGCGGTGGATAGACAAGGAGTTCTGCAGATTTCTGTCCTCTGTAATGCATATTAATGACATTATATTTGTATGGCAAAAAACACACAAAGAAAAGAGGCAGGAGTTTAAAGAGGTGGTGCCATAGCTTTGCACTTTTTCTGTTTTTCATGTGTCTATGAGGTTGATAGAACTTCATTAAGCCCCCTGGTGGTGTTTTTATGGTGTTTTATGTCTTCTCTGACTATTTTGGAGGCTGAAACCTTGAGGGTCAAACGTGCCAATAGAAAAACAGCGCTAAGGTGAGAACCAGGTATACTTAATGAACTGGAGGCGTGTCCACATAAAAACATCATTTTAAGAATTTCTGTACACTTTTTGGGAAAAAATCTTCCTCCTAGTGTAACCATAATACCTGATGATTATGTTTTGGGGGGGGGGGATCACTTAAAATCACGGCACCCCGTCTTTAAAGTATCTGTGTGCTGCTAATGCACTATTTGTGATCATCTAATGCAACGACAGTGACAACAGTACCAAGTGGCTCAGGGGTAGAGTGGCCGGGTAGAGTGAGCTGGAAAACCGCAAGGTTCCCAGTTCGATCCCGGGCTGGGGCGCTCCCCTAGAGTTAGTGTCGAAGTGTCCTTGAGCAAGACGCTGAACCCCTAATTGCTCCCGATGAGCAGGTTGGTGCCTTGCATGGTTTCCTCCGCCATCGGTGTATGAATGTGTGTGTGAATGGGTTAATGGCACAATCAATGTAAAGCGCTTCGGATAGAAGCGCTATATAAATGCACCATTTACCATTTAATTAGACTTGCACATACCAACATCCTGTTTTGTACTCTCTTCATCTCTCCTATTGAGATGAGTTTGTTGCACGGCGAATCCAACATGCATACCTGGTTGACCAGGGACAATTTACGGAGTCATTTTCACAGGAGACTGCATGCTCTCTTTGCGGGCGAGCATGAACTCTCGTTACAATCTCTCAAATGACCACAACTGTGCCTGTGGCTGGTTTTATGACGTCAGTGTGTCAGTCCACACAATAAAATAGTTCTTCACATATTTACCCACCAGTATATGTTGCCTGCCCCATATTATCTATTGTCTATACATACATACATGGTTCGATTTGCTGGGGAGGCTGCAGGGGGGTTGAATCCATGCTTCTGTGTCTGATATCCCCCCTCTGGTCTGGTTTATCCCTATCACTATTTGTCATACGAAGAAGAATATAGGGCTTAATAGGGTAAAAAAAATGTTTTTGTTAAATAGCTCTACATTCTGATAGTAGGCTACTCATTGTTATAGTGTGTATGTTCAGTAACAGGAGTCTCCTTGTATCTCCAGCTCTGTGGTTAACAGAAAACATATTTTCAGGTTGGGATACAAATTGTATCCAATCCAATCAGGAGAGAGAACTCACACAGGATACAGGATAAACAAGTGAATTTAGAAGTGATGACACAAAGAAACGAGCAGACAAAATTGGAACTGTAACATCATAAAATCTAAGCTGATAAATGGGTAGGCTACTCTCCCCTGATTGGCTGAAAATGTGCAACCCACCTGAAAATGTGTTTTCTGTTTAATAAAGAGCTGGAGAGACAGGGAGACCCCTGTTACTGAACAAACACTCTAGAATTTAGCCTACCTTTAAGAAAATGTGCCACCATTTGGCCTTTTTTCTTTTTACACATCTAACCATGTACATAATACACAATCATGAGAGCACATCACACGTTATCCCAGTATATGAATGACCGAGATGAAATAAACTAACTAACTAACTAACTAACTATACATGTCAACATCTACCCTCACAAATGAGCTTCTCCCTCGCCAGATGTTCTGATCCACGTACTGTGCACTTCTTGTTCCAGAGCAAAGATCAGCTGTGCTAATAACGCAGAAGAGAACTGAACATTCTTAATTAATTCTTAATTCTGTTTCAAAGTCAAAGACCACATCAGTGCTGGAAGAGTGTGCAGTGCACCCCTGGCACAAGCCTCGGACGTAAGCTGAGAGAGACATACAGTAACAAAGAGAACTCAAATCTGTGCTTTTGACATTGTGTTGGCTGATTTCACAGCTGAATGCTCAAAGAACCTGGGTTTGTGGCAGTAGCTGAACCCAACACATAGAGGTTCAACAAAAGCCTTTCTCCCACACTCTCTCTTTGTATTCGTTTATTTTTGTGCCACGCTTCTCCTACACATCACTGTCTTTGTCACTATCTATAGGGAATCCCAACATTTTCTAAAACTTCACATACCACCTCTTTCATATACAGCCTTTTGGTAGAAAATGGAGCAAAAGATAAGCTCACTGACAAGAATGGTTGACAAAGTTTGTATGGGTTCAATTGGAGGTTTCACAACCTCTGAAATTGAGAATAGTGCCATGAAATGTAGCTTCTCAGGTAGGCTATATTGCACATTTTTCCCTGCATTGGTTCATAGTACTTGATTCCTTGGAAAATGAGCAGTGTTTGTGTTTGTGTGCATGTGTGTGTGTGTGTGTGTGTGTGTGTGTGTGTGTGTGTGTGTGTGTGTGTGTGTGTGTGTGTGTGTGTGTGTGTGTGTGTGTGTGTGTGTGTGTGTGTGTGTGTGTGTGTGTGTGCGTGCGTGCGTGCGTGCGTGCGTGCGTGCGTGCGTGCGTGCGTACGTGCGTGATTGTGTGTGTGTGAGAGAGAGAGAATATGAGTGGGCTACATACCTCAGATCTATTTTATATAATCAAAACAAATTACCAGACTCAGGTGACTGCAATGAAGACTGATCTGTTAAAAACCCATTGATATGCAGTTTCTGCTTCACTGTAAGAAGTATATAAATCGCTATCACTTAAGCAGGGGAATTATCAGCAATTAGGCACAGGGTCTCATGCATATGGATGCTCTCTGGAGGGGATGCAATTTATTCAAATGAGACTTTATCACTATGCACAGCATTGTCAACTTCCCGTGGCTGGCTCTTTCACTTGTCAGGAATGAACAATCTCACCGCTTTAATGCCACAACTGCTGGGAGTTCAAAAGATGAACACCGCGGTAGACCTCTCTACACTTCGTTTTCGTTTCTTTCTATTTCCTCCCCTGTTTATTCCTCCTTAGAAACAGATGTCATGATGAATGGCAAGAGAGCTGGCACTCGACAACAGAATCAATTTCCTTCCTGCGTGGAGGAGGAAAGCGTACAGCAAGCGTTCTAAAAATGCAATTTTTCCTAGAGGGATTTATTTGTTTACTTCTATCAAAAGGATGTTGTCAAAGCCTATGCTATAAGATAATGAACATGCCCACACACACACACAGTTTTGGGAATTTACAGTACATACAGAATAAGATCTCACAACAGTGATATTGCGCATTTGACAATATGACCCAGTAAAAACAAAAAGTTATAACCAGAAATCAAGTAAAGGAAGGAAGTCGAACCAGGTGGAGCCCATTTCCTTTCAGCTTGTTATTTACTGTACAACCCCAATGGAAAACCAATCGAGTCATTGAGAGAAATATGTACTCTTGGAGGCAATGTACAACAACATGACATCTGGATGAATGAAAGCCTTCTTATTGTGACACTGTCTTCCAAGTCTGACTTTTGTCTATAGTGACTGGCCAATTAAAAAAAGCTCCAGGTACAAGATTGGGCCTAATATCATACCTGAACATCAGCAGTCATTCGTGCAAAATGGTCATTGACCTATACAAGAGTTGTAGGAACTAAGGTTGTAGAATTTTTATGGGCAAACTGACTTCATACGGGCCATTATTAGATCAAAGATCCTCACCAATGAGCCATACAGATGGCTGAGCTCAGCGGGGAGCTATTGAGGGTTAAGTGTCTTGCTCAGGGACACTTCAACACATAGATGGGTGAGCCGAGGTTCGAACCAGTGACATTTTGATTACCAGACGGCCTCCACTAAGCTACAGCCACCCTGGCTCTAGCCTGTCATGGCCAGACTAATATCACTGCGTAGATATTAGTGTGGAATCTCTGTGTGGAACCTGCATTTCCAACGGGCGGATAGAAAAAAACACGCCCCATATTTGCATACTGGGCCCTGATTGGCGGCGAAATCCAATTACAACCGAGTGGGGCCAGACCCAATCTGCCAAGATTTTTTTTTCTTTTTTGCACTGGCAGATTTGTCTGGTTTACAGGCTACCCTGGTTCACATACTAGACAACATGGGTGTCAAACATCTCATCAGTAACTGGTACTACTCAATTCATTCACGATGTAAACAGCAGGTCAGAGTTAACAGATCCCACTCAGATATCATACAATGACTGCACATGCAGCAACCAGGACAAATTCGTGCATGATCAAATTCTCTGGTGACAGCCATTCTTGGGCTGTTGAATATATGGACACACCAGCTTTTGTGTATCACTCTGAAATACACACGTTCATACAGAGGTGTGACAGACATAGTCGTCACTAAAAAGGCAGAGGATAACTGTGTTGTGTATACCTGCAGGATTATGATCTCCTCAGTCTAGAGAGGGAACCGATACAGGCTATCATTCATGCAGCTCTATTAGAGCACTAAACATCATTCAGGAGGAGCTGAATTAGCCATAGTCCCAAAAGGCACTCGGAAGCACTTTAGATTGACGTTATTGTTGTCTGTTATACCGTGTATGTTTCGTATTGTGTAGACTATGATACTGTTTGTAGGCTACTGTATTGTAATATATAGGCCTGAAGCAATCATGAAATAAGTATTTCATGAGCGAAAATCATGCACACTGCTCTTGCTCAGCAGCATAATTTCTTATTCAAATTGACAGACGTTTTGGTCCCTCTGGACCATCATCAAGAGTGTCTTACTGTAGGACCATTTCAAGATGGGTACAATAAAAAAAGGTTTACCTTACACAATTTTCCTCATAATTCACAGTTTAATGGAGCATGTAACATAAAAAAATGTTAAATATATATGTGCTTCAAATAGTTGAGTCTTGAAAAAAAAAAAGAAAACAACAACTTTCCAACTTGTTTGTCATTGTAAAAGTAGCAATCTCCAGAGACTATAGACAATTATGCAGATACATTTCACTACTGTATTAGTCTTAGTACAACAAGGCTTGATGTACAGAAATTAAGTGTGGAAGAAATACTAAATGTTATACTTGTGTGTAAAATGAGCAATACCACAATAAATGCAATGTATTCAAAATATACTTGCAGTCCTAAAAGTAAAACTAGTTCTCATTACGCTGAATGGCCCGTTTTCACAATCATAGTACTGCATTGTAATTAGTAACACATTAATGTGTTCATCTTTTAATGTTGCAGCAAAGGTGGGGCTGATTTTAATTACTTCATGTGATAACCTATTCATCATATGAATTATGTTTAGTATTAATACATCTGCTAAGTAACTGCTGTCAAATAATTGTAGTGCAGTAGGCCTAACAAGTACAAGATCGACAGAGAAAGAGAGAGAGAGATAGAGAGAGAGAGAGAGAGAGCTAGAGTACTTAAAGGGCGACTTCACCACTTTTTAACATATCTTCATATAATAGGTCCTCACTAATGCTCATGATAAAATGATACAATTTTTTTCTACTTGGTCTGTGTCTCATAGGAGGGCTGTGGACAGTCCAGAAACCTGTCTACCAGTGACATCAGGATTTCTTTTTCCAAAAAGATTACAATTTTTTTATTCAGATTTTTATTAAGGTGAGAACAATGGGATCTATTATTGCATTGCAACTTTCCAGGAATACAAAGCCTGCAGTTTCTATTAGCTTGGATTCCCCATCGATGATGTCACTGGTAGACGGTTTTCTGAACTGTCTACAGCCCTCCTCTGAGACACAGACTGATTAGATTTTTTTTTTTTTACCATTTTATCATGAGCATCAGTGAGGACCTATTATATGAAGATATGTTGAAAAGTGGTGAAGTCGTCCTTTAACCTACCTCAAATGTTTACTTAGTACTTGAGTAATGCTCTTAGTTACTTTTTCCACCACTGTAGAAATAGGCTATAATAACAATAATATACCATGATGAGATATGTATGTCCTGCAGGCGTGGTCACTTGATCATAATGACATTTTCAAACAAAATCAATAAAATAATTTCCAATTTGAAGTCAGTCTATTAGAGAAGATTGGTTATTTTACTCTGCTGCTTGCATGCACAGTGGTGTAAAGTAACTAAGTACATTCAAATCAAGTACTGTAATTAAGTAACATTGAGGTATTTTTACTTTAATGTAGTATTTCCAATTTACAATACTTTTACTTCTACTCCACTACATCTCTGAGGCAAATAGTGTACCTTTACTCCACTACACTTATTTTCACTTGTAACAGAGTATTTTTTATATTATGGTATTGCTACTTTTACTTAAGTAAAAATATCTGAGTACTTCTTCAATCACTGCTCTAAAGCCTCAAGCCCCCTCCCTCCCTTCTCGGTCTCTAGCCTAGTACCAGAGAATCAGTCAGACGCGCTGAGATGGGGAATAAGCCACACACTCCGCCAGCAATATGCACAAACTGCAGGTCAGGGATAACATATCATTCATCCAGGAAATCTGTTATTTTATCACATTAAATACGTTTCATGAGAACGTCACGTCACTTACTGGACTTGATCTTCACCTAATAGCCTACTACTGGCCATCTCCATCTAGGATCCGCCTGGACTGAAGAAGCGACTATAAAGTTCAACGTGAGTAGACTCATCTAGACTGCGATGAGCCAAATAGTTACTTTAGAAAAACAATGACGGAGAATGCATTTTAATGCAACATTAGTGATGCCGCGGATCTTGTTTTGGAAGACTTGTGTGTTTTTTTTAGTTACAATGTTATAACTAACACTTTATATAATCAATCAATAATTGTACAATTGCCACTTTCCATCATTTTATCATAAAGGAACAGACGGCGTCACGGGCCAATCATTTATTCTGTGGTTAAAGCTTCATTATTTCAGGATCTTATTATAGCTACTTAATATGCTTTATACTTTAGACTTCAAGAGCAGCCCAAACATTTACTCTAACATAACAGATTAGGCTCTAGTACTCGTTAAGTTATCATCATTATCGACGGACATATAATCACATCAGCTCCTGATTAATCTGTATGAAGTGGACTCCTTCCTCAGCTCCCGTAACAAATGGTGTGCAGTGGTCGGTGTTATTAACATTAACTGTCTGCCAGTGACTGTGAACCACTAAAAATAGATAGGACTTCGGGTCGTGGACTTCAAAATAAAACCCACGTTTACTATAGACCTGTCTAAAAAATAAAAAAGATAGGAATAAGTTTGATCCAAAATGCAAATCAGCATAGTTTTAATGGGAATATATAGTAACAAATAAAAATGGTTGGTTCTTTTTAAAATGGCATAATAAAGAAGTAGTTCACGGAAAAAAATACTTAGTTTCTATCAATTACACACCCCATGAAGCCTTGAATTTATGGAGAATTTGTAGTTTTTTTTCTCACATTCCTGAACCAATAATTTGATGACTGGTGGAGTCTCCGACAGGAGACTCAAAGAGTCTCTATGAGTCTCCTACTGACCGATGACCCGGTCATCAAATTATTGGCTTTGGAATGCGACAAAACAAAAATAATCTCCATGAATTCAAGGCTTCAGGGGGTGTGTAACTGATTGAAAATAAGTCATTGTTTGGGTGAACTACTCCTTTAACAACAGTCTATGGCTAGGCTATTTGTAGTAGGCTGGCTGACAGACAGGTTGCATTAGTCTTGCTTTAGTTGCTGGTATATAAAGCTTTTTTTTTTTACGTTTTGGTAAAAGAGCAATAAGCTCCATCATTTTGCTGTTTTTCAGAAAGGGAGAAGAAGAAAAAGGAGGCAGGCAGGGAGAGGGAGAGCAGGGAGAAGAATCTGTAAAGAAGCATTGTCAAAGACAACTAAAGAATCTACATAATACGCTACACACAGCATAATAAGACCAGCAGATACAGTACAGTGTGCAAATGAGGTTAACCCATTAAAATCAGGAAAAGCATCTGTGTCATTTTAGATTTTTGCGTTGCCTATTCAAAAAAAGCAGATCTACATGCTCACAGTGCGTCACTTCATGCCGTGCTGCGAGCTTGTATATCTGCTGCTTGAAAAATCTTGAAAGTGTGTGAACTACTGATTTAGAAGCCATTGTAGAATCGGCCTCAGGTCTTAATGTGCTAAACATAAGGTGCAAAAAAAGCCCAAAATGTACATGTAAGAATCCACATGGCAGGCCCATAGGTCCACAGGGAAAGTGAAGTCTGCATACTGTGCATAGAGAGGAACAGATCCACGTGAAGGAAGGAAAAACTATCCGTTTCAACTTAAGGAAAGTGTTCCTGTTGATAGACCAGCCTGGTGCCAGGCGGTGATCAGGCCTTGTTCAACAGCAGAATAAATAGTGTGGGGGGGATATAGCGTTTCTACGACATTACTACCGACATAACAAATTTGGTGAAATGAAATCATCTGTATAAAAGGATTTGTGCCCCCCCTATGGGTGCAAGTGAAAACCCTTTTGGCTCTGTGTTGTTTAGAGCAGTGGTTCTCAACCTTTTCAGGCCGGAACCCCCCAAAATAATCATATTTGAACTGGGGACCCCCCCCACCCTGACATGAACTTGGAAAGTAGGAGTTGGGGCATTCAATTTAGTTTGACTTTGGATGTAGTAACAGTCTTTTTTCTTTTCTTTCTTTAAAAAGAATAATGAATTGTCACTTCACTGTCATTCCCCCCCAAAATCATATGGGGACCCCTCTTTGGAGGCCCCTCAATGTGTGATTCAAATTTGGGGGAGTGTCTTTCTTGGCCTACTGGAGGTGTGCATGCAAACTTTGATACCGATCGGTCCAGCGGTGTCTGAGATTACCTGAGCACAGACATGGACGCACCCACAGGAGCGAAAACTTTATTCGCCTCCTGGCTCTGCGAAGACAATATTTTGGAGGAAAAGTTGATCTACCTCCTGTCAATGTGTGGCCAGCTGTGCATGGTCACTTTGACGAGGCTTTGTAAACTAACCTTGTAGCAAGACATTTCTCCCTCACTGAACAGCTGCAAAATATCTCAGTGTCATTCCCTTGGGGAGTAACAGACACTTTCTTGGCCCGCCACAAGAGATGGAACCACAAGGATCTGTTTTATGTAGCGAAGATAATGTCCACTATAAACATTTATATACGAGCCCTGAATGTTGTTTATTATTTTGTTTATTGTGATATTATTAGCCTCACAAAGCGGTCTACATTCTGTCAGTTGGTGTTATGTTATTTCTGATTATTTAGATTAGATTAGATTCTAGTTGCCAGTTTTTCCCCCCTTTTTTTCTCAATCAGCATCAGGTGGTTCAGAACTTCAGACTGAATTCAGGCCTGATATGTGTCAAAGTACCAGGTGGTTCTGCGCCTGTGTTTCCGTTTGACATTTCCTTCCTGTTCCTGCCCCCCCCCGCTGACTTGTGCTGATGGAAGGTCTTTCTTGACAGGTATAGAGATGACCTTTGGATCAACCCATCCCTTGTGGGGCTTGTGCACTGGCCAGCTTCTGAAGAACTCTTGACATTAGAGCAATCGAAATAACCGGCGCTGGGGAGCGTGGGATGTTTATGTTTATTGTGTATTGGAGGCAAAAGGGAGAGAGCTACAGTATGACAGAGGACCTAAGACTCTAATTAACTATATTCTTACGTCATACCCCCCTCCGAGTGTGACCAGCTGCTGTGTGCATATGGTCACGGTGTATAATGAATGTGTAGGTGTTTGCTTGGGGTTGTAAGTTGTGGGAACCTATCCCTACTCCCGAACCTTGTCCACACCCAGACCCAACCTCAAGCAAGCCTGCACCCAGCCCTGGAGATTTTCCTGGCAGACAGGAAGTGGGTTTTAGGTTGCCCCCGAGTTTGCTGAACAAATGTCTGGAGCTGCTTAGACGCCAAAGCTGTGCTTCTCTTGGCATTACGTTAGGCGGCTTAGGTAATGTTAAAAGTATGAGAGAGAGAGAGAGATGAAGAGGGAGAGAGTGAGTTGGAGCGGGGGGTGGGGAGAGAGAGAGAGTTATGCAGTATCAGATTGTTTAGACTTGACTCTGGGGGTCTACCACTACAGGAAGAAAGGGATTCTGTAACGGAGAACAGTTGGGACGTGGGAGGAGAGGACAGAACGATGCTAATTTGTTGTGGTAACAGCTCTTTGTTTCTATTGCAGCAGATACAGGGTGGAAACGTTCAACCTGCCTGGGATGATGACAAATCACTGAATTTTCACTCGAAGTGGACACAGTTTATACTGTACTCAATAAAATGAAGACCAGACCGCCGATGTACAGCGTGAGTCATAGTGCATTCATAAATCATAACACTCCAATATTTCATCATGTGTCATATAGTCCTATTACTCATAGGCCTAATGCTTTAGTAACTACTGGCTATTAAAAAGTGGTGACAGTTCAGTTTTAAGGTGCACTCTGAATTATGTGAATTAGTGAAAGTTACATAGGAGTTACATTTATTTTCCCTACACTGTAGGGCCTACAGCATTTAATTTATTTGTACACATATTACTGACTCCCAATTTGAGTCGTAAGACAAAACCAGGTAGTCACAGAAGGCATCACAATGTCATCTTACCTAACATCTTTCAGGTGTAAAATAGATGTTTTAAATTGTTTTTCATTTGTTACATTTAACCACTTTCAACCTGGTGTCCATATTTGTTTTGAGGCAAAATTTCAAAAGATGAAATTGTTTTTCAAAATGTTCAAATGCGATGCATTGTAAGAAGAAGTATATAGGGCATAAGTGGTTAAACTATGATGATTTTAACCATGTGATAGATGATAAATCAGTAAGCTTGCTTCCCTGTTATCATGTTTTCAGCTCTTTCCATCAATCAGTCTTTAAACTGGCAAGTCCCTTTCATAACATACCTGGCTATGATCACTTTTGATTTGCTTTGTGGGCATGTTTATGTGAACCTGTGCCCTCAGGAAAAGCTGGGGTGTGCTACATCCTGGTGAGGTGCATTAAGCTGTGCTCAACGTAAAGGGACACCAGGATTAGTATTGGTATGCCTGACATTACCTGTATTTATAGTTATAATCACATCATACTCGTTACCCTAAAAACCCTCACCACAAATGCACTATGAAAAAACATACTCTCTCGCCATGCCTTGCGGCCTGGCGGAGACAATAACGACATTTAGCCTTTATTAATCTCACCACGCATTACAGTAGTTAGTGACTTCATTGCAGGTTTTATCCCCTTTTAAACGCCTATCACTCATGTGAACCCCTCCTGGCATTCATGAGTAAACAGAAATAGCAAGCCAGTAGCTACATGTATAGTGGCTTTGTGTGCAAACAAGCTTCACAGTTCATCACATAGTATATCAAATAAGCTGCACTGACAAGTTGTGTCTCCGAGCGCTTTAACATAATCCACAGGCAAACATACTGGTTTCAGATCAAGAAACTACATGTTTCAGACACACCAAGAGAGTAAAACCAAGCTGTTGTTACCAACCAAAGCTCTGTTGTAGCCTCTGTGTATTGGAGCCATTGATTAGTTTAATCGATAAGCAGCAAGTGATCAGGCAGAAAGTCTCCCCTGCTCAGATTTAATTAACTGTTCTTCTAGCAATAGGAATGAGTCAGTCATTCTGTATCATTGCCATTTTAGGTCATACTCTAGGTGCTATTTAAAAAACATAAATATCCCAGTTTTAGTTTCAAGCAAACCAAACCAAGCTACCAAAAAAGGCTTACTCACTGTGTACTGGTCTGGAATGTAGCTAAATCTTTTCGTAAATATTTTTTTTGCATTGTTTTGCCAACTGAGATGACTGGCCAGTGAAATAGAGTCAAACAGAGTAAACATATTATTTGTAATCCTTTGTTTGAGTTGGTCTCACCCTTGCTGTTCAAAAGTATTTGGTCAGAATGTGAGGCACACTGCTCAACCTTACCATTTGCATTTAATAAGATTGTATTTAAAAACATCAATAACAGTAGTACAGTCATGCACTGTCAAGAGCCAGACATTTTATTATTATTATTATTAACATAATCAATAATAACAGTCCTCACAACAAGTCCATCCTCCAAGCTAATTTCCACACAGCAAACTCCTCATTGTTAATTTAAAGGAGTAGTTCACCCAGAACATGACTTGTTTTCTATCAATGACACACCCCATGAAGCATTGAATTCATGGAGATGTTTTTGTCGCATTCCTAAGCCAATAATTTGATTACCGGCGGAAAGATGCTAATGTGTCCGGTAGTCAAAAAAGGAGACTCTTTGAGTCTCCTGCTGGAGAGACCGCCGGTCATCAAATTATTGTCTTAGGAATGCCCCAAAAACAAAACAATCTCCACAAATTCAATGCTTCATGGGGTGTGTAATTGATAGAAAACAAGTCATTTTTTGGGGTGAACTACTCCTTTAACTGGATTTTACTGTGCAAGCACTCTGCCCCCCTCCCAGTCATGACAAGAGAAGACATGTTTCTTCTATCTATAGGACTGTAATGAATGGTACAGTATACTGCACACACATATATCGTATGTTAATACCTTGTTCACCATACCATTATTTTATCATTGTGCCCCTGTGGCCACTGCATGACCACCCATGTTGCAGCCGGACCCCGCCCCACCACCACCTTTCGTCTTGGCTCAACATTCAACTGTTTAACAGAAGCAGAATGTTTCACCTTCAGTCTGCTTGTTATGGTGGTTTTAAAGCACTGACATGACCCTTGACAGAAACAGCATGCAAAGTTGCAAAACATACACACGCACAGCCTGCTTGCACACGCTTAAAGCGCACAGTAAGATTCACGCACACACACGCACACGCACACACACACACACACACACACACACACACACACACACACACACACACACACACACACACACACACACACACACACAGTTCAGTTGAGGACCACATCTGCTCCCCATCTGCTCCCCAAGGTGGACTGTGGTGACCTGATGGAGACAGACTCCACCGTTAGAACAGGAACACTCTGTCAGAAGAGACTGAAAGTGTCAAGCATATTCTGCTTCGTTCCAACTGTCACGGTCGCTCCAGTAGGGGCGATCGCTGAATGGACTCGGGAATCAGATTTCCGATGTAGTCATACATCATTCCCTTCTGACAGACTCGGGAAAACTCAACCGATCCCAGGGCACGTCCTCAGTCTCGGCAAAGGGGATGAAACGCATGCGGATGGAATGGAAATCAAGTCCAGCAGCGTTGATGAGATGGATGAATCCTGCTTCCTGAGAACTTTGTGTTCTCAGGGAGCATTAAAATTTCCTGCCAAGTTTTCATCAAAAATGTCTCTGTGAAAAGGACTGTAACAAGGGAGAAGCCCTCAGGCTGAATACCTTCCCATATAATAGTAAATGGTTGTTGAGTGTTGTCCTTCAGATTGCTTAAGATCTTTTTTCTCCCCCGTTGAGAAACGTTCTCCTGGTTAGTGTCTCCTCACATGAAGTCGCTCATCTCCCCCATCGACATGCCTAATGCCTCCCCATCTCACTTGGGATTCTGGGATTCTGCCAAGAGCTGTTCACAGCGTATAGAGTACAGGGTCAGGATATGTTTATACAGCCATTAATATGAAGATGTGATTAAAACTTGTTTTAGCGCTGAGTGGTATATGTGTGTGTGTGCGTGTGTGTGTGTGTGCTCTGTTTAAGTTGAAGATGGAACTGACTGAAACAGAGGACACGAGAGGATGTTGTAATGTCCATTACAACATATCCTCTGCTCTGCTACTATTGCAGTCAGATACGGTATGCTATTTTCGCCGAATGTTCAACCCAGAAACGCAAGTTTGACCATTTTTGAAAGTATGAAATAAGGTTCAAGTGATTAAAACCAGGAAAAGACAACACTTTTGACATCACATCACAATATTAAAATATGCAAAATCCCAGATGATATCTAATCACCTATCACAATATTATATCAATATATTGCTAAGCCCTAGGGTCTAGACTAGAGGATATGTTGTAATGTCCATTACAACACATCCTCTGTTACTATTGCAGTCAGTCCCAGAGAGACAGACAGACAATCAAAATTCAGTCCTGTTTCTCTTCTCCCCACAATTCATTAGTGTTTCTTCTCTTATACGTGTCCTCTGAAGACATTCTTCACATTTTGTGGAACCAATTTCACGCTCAGGTTTCACAGCTGATCGGTCTCTGCATTAGACAGAGGTCTGAATCCCCAGTGAGAGCATGTTTTGCATATGGAAGGAAAATGGAGGAGCTCTATGGAGATGCACACTTGAGGCGTGCATCACATACCATTGTAGCAGATATAGAGATTGTCCTTGTGCCAGTGTGTGTGTGTGTGTGTGTGTGTGTGTACCTTGTGCATGCCAGAGAGAGGCAAAGACAAAGGGTATATGACAGCGAAAGGCAGCGTGTGTGTGTGTGTGTGTGTGTGTGTGTGTGTGTGTGTGTGTGTGTGTGTGTGTTAGAAAGAGACAGAGAAAAAAGAAAGAGACCAAGATAGTGCGTGTGTGTGTCAGAGAGACCGAAATAGAGTGTGTGTGTGTGTGTGTGTGTGTGCGCGTGCGTGCGTGCGTGCGTGCGTGCGTGCGTGCGTGCGTGCGTGCGTGCGTGCGTGCGTGTGTGCGTGCGTGTCAGAGAGAGACCGATATAGAGAGAGAATGCTGTTTATGTCAATGGGGGTGTGTGTTTACGTAGCATGTAATTGCGTAACATGCACCCAATTTAACACCACACACACAAGCTTAATGAATAATTCAAGCGACTGCAAGGAAGCCGCTTTAATATACACAGTTTCACATTAATTGCGACAACCTTTACATAGCCAAGTCAAGAAACGTGGAAAAAGGGAATTTGAAACCACTGTGTGTAATGTGTGTAATATGGCAAAATAAATCTGTGAATAAAAGCATGCATAATATGCATGTTTTTATTCACAGATTTATTTTGCATATTTTAGTACATATTATGTACGAGCTAAGTGTATATCGTTGCTGCCAGGTAAAAAACCTTGTATATTTCATTTTTCGTAAATGAACACCCTAGTTTGGTGTACAAGAGTGTCAGTGTTACACAAAACTATCAAGAATATCTAACAAGCTCAGCTATTTTCAATAATGTTTAAATAATTAAAATGTTTTTGAAAGTGGTTAAATCTATCTGTGGGTTTTATAAATATTAAACCAATGAAAAGTATTAAGAGCTTGTGTGTCTAAATAATAACTACAATTGATCAATTGGAACATTTCCTGAAAAGCAACGGTTTTGAACATACTACAAGGTTTCAACTTGACAGTGACGATATGTTGCATTGCCTCTGTGTCGAATGTGTACGTAACGTAACCAAGGAAATACGGCAGATTGTTTGCAAGGCCCCCCTGTGAGATTCCTCTGGGCCTACAGAGAAAATGGGGATTTCCATCCCACGTGCTTCACCAGTTTACATAACCTCTCCGTGCACTGACATCCTCCTACACACTGATTCATACTCCAAATACGTTTTACAGCAACAACATCTTTTAACAACTTAAACCCTATGTCGCCACTGTCGGGCGGAAACCTTGTATGTCCAAAACATTTCCTTTTTCATTATTATTTAAAAAATATTTAAACGGGTAGTGAAAATAGCCGATCTACAGTACAAGCTCACACAACGCGTCGCTTCGTGATGCATTGTGAGCTTGTGTGCGACACTCTTGTATGACAAAGTAGGGCATACATTTACAGAAAGAACGTAAAAAGTTGAAATACAGAGATACAAGGTTTCTGCCTGACGGCGGCGACATACTTAGTTGACCTGAATCCTCAGGGCTCTATACTAGGCCCGCTCCTATTTCTGCCCCAGAATAGGGATGCTACGGTTTATATGATCAACTAGAAAAGTACGCTCCTCAGAACGCAGGTCTCCGCCAGGCCGGATTGCCTACTCAGGGCTGTGAAATTTGGAAGGCATTCATAGCCAATTGGAATGGAATCTGAAAGATTTGACCGATTTGTGTGCGGTTTGGATAAAATCTGTAGGAGTAGACGAGAAGTAGCAAAAACTGTGTTTTGAAGAAAATGCTAAATGGCAGACAATCTAGTGTCATGATCCAAGGTATCCAGGGGAAAAGATTTTAAATGACCTACGTTTCAAGAGTTATAGGCCAAAATGTGAAGTTGGCTGTTATAGCGTCCCCATGAGGCCAATTTGAAACATTTGGAGTGGGGGTTCTTCCTCGGCCTACTGGGATTGTGCATGGAAATCGAACGCTGCTGCCTTCATGATTTGCGGCATTTAGTGCAAAACGGCCCCTCCCGCAAACTATGCCTTTATTGATAAATACAGGCAGCGTAGAGACAGGAAAAAGTGAGAGAGAGCCGGGGAGTGACACAGCAAGTGGTCCGCCCCACCCAGGAATCAACAACGGGCACCCCTGAAGTCAGTGTTCGTTTAAAGAATTCTTCCCCAACTCACTAGAAAAACAACCTTGGGTGAAAAGACGTGTGAGCAGCATTTCAGATCACTGTAATACAACAACAGCAATACCAACAATAATGATTATACTGTAAGCTGATTTATCCACGTTTTTTTTTCTGAGATTCTGCTGAGTCAATCTGACGTGCCTTTTGCTTCCTCATACCCCGAATCAATCATAGACCAAGGAGGTCCTCTAAAGTTACTTTCTCTCACCCTATTTTCTCATCTTTTCTATCTTTCTGCTCCTTTTTTATTACTTTACCCTTGGCTCACACAGTCTGTCCTCTCCCATCGCTCACTGATGTCTCCCGCAATTTGGCATTTTGATCATGAGCAGCCATTCTTTCTAATGAGTAGAGATAGTAGTGCCAGAAGCCAGAGAATGGTGTCTACCTGAATTGAAATGTTCTGTATATGCAGTAAATTGAATGAATTGACACTTACTGTAGGAATATGTATATATACTAGACAGCGCCCCGCCTAATACTCGGGCCATGCTTGTCGTGAACGATGCAATTCGGGATTACATGGTGAACGTATGTATGTCCAGCATAAGTCCCTGATTGGCCATAAAAGGGACACAGACAAACAGACGGGTACTCTGACAAGGGGTGCAACAGGTATTGTGGGGCATGCATTCCCAACTTGCATTATTCCCTACTTGCTTGCGTGGTCCCCAGGTAGGTCTGGTATAAACTGCCTTGTGGGTGGGCATCACAAAAGTAACATGCCTATACTGGATCTCATGCCCATATATCATGGGCATGATTTTCGTATGGCTGTTAAGCGGTTGTTATTTTTCATTTCAAAAGAGATAAGTCATTATTATTATACCGTTTTATTGATACATTTTAAGGGACCCTAACTCTACACACTACTACGGAACTTGTCTTGAATAGTGAACAGGTTACCACATTCTCTACACTGGTTATATATATATTGTGAAGATTATACGTATAATTCAATGAACAACATTATCTTGTGGCTTCAATTTAACAGGCCCCATTGGTACATATCACAGCAATTGAGTTTCATTTCAGGGTCCAGTGGGATTGTTAATTCTTTGAACAAGCTCAGAAAAAAAGATACAAAAGAGAAATATGATACCGGTTGAGGAAGTGTGTGGAAAGTGCCTTAAAGATATTTTACTGTTCAGTGTCTGGAATTCATCAGCGCACAGCTCTAGAAATAATCATCTCTGGTTTCGTATCCACAAGGTGGGAAGGGGGAAAACACATCCACTTGCCATACTGCTCGTCCACCTGTATCAATACATACTTGGCACCAAGTGGAAACCCTTCATCTGGAAATGTATATTTTCAGGTAAAAAAAAAATACAACCCTCTATGGGGCTTTAGCTCACCAAGAGTGACTGTGTTTTTAGTTTTGAATTACAGACTAACTATTATGCTGTCCTTGAAAGACTCTTAGCTGAGCTCGCCTTTATGTGTGCTATATAGCCTTCACGGCAAAGCAAGGCATTTCCGTGAAGCAGCTAGGCCTCACACTCTGTGGCTGATGCGTGTATGAAGTGACCCTTGCACACTTTATGGGTTATTCACTCACCCTTGCCTCACAAGTGGAACAAAGTGGCCTCAAATACCCTTGTCTAAGAATAACAAACCAATGCGAGATTCACCTCAAAGCAATCTCACAGATCGCACAAGATAAATTGCCACCCCTTGTGCTTTAACAACCGTTTTGAATGCCATTTGATATATGTATTTGGTTTCACAGGAAGATCTGCTGAAAACCCGGGACCACAGGATGGCAGCGGTAGAGATAAAACTACAGAGTGCATATTATGACATCTGGACCTACAAGGGCTTTAGTATTTTCCCACATGTGACACACGTCTTCTGTAGATGAGCCTTGATCTGCTTCCTGAGACCGACTCCCCGCTGAGTTTCCCATTCCATCTTCTACATGTCTACCCTGACCCCCTGTCAGTATGCCAGTATCAGACTCTAAGTATGGGGGCTGTCTCCAAACGGACAGCAAGTATGGCCTCCGTTGCTCATCGGGGGCCGAGTACTACAGGAAGAATCCCGCCCTGGTCTGTGTTGACTATGGCCATACAAACCTTTCCGCAGCCCCGGAGGTTAAGTGGCTCCCTGTGTGGTCACTGAATAATCTGAAGAACGTAACAAAGGTCAAAGTGGTCAGCTTTCTATTAGGCTTGACACTGACCTTCCTAATCATGGCTTCCTATATCTTGACCTGGGACAGGAAGGGACTGCCGCTCCCACCTTCACCCTTTCAGCTTAGGCCCGTGGTCGTCTCGACAAGTACTGCGGTGTCTGAACTCCCCTCCGAAAAGAATTATGTAGACATGAGACTGCTGGCAAAGATCATTGATTCAAAACTTGAATATATGCCCAGGAAGGTGCCTGATGAGAGGGAGGTAATCACATCAGACTCCCAAGTAAGTCTGTGGGGAATGGTATGATTCCCGTTTGTCCTCTTTCATAAATACTCATGCATGAAGTATATTCATTTGTAAGAAATAATTATTTTAAAGTGTTGACATACACAAAAGTTCCTGTTGCCTATCTTTCCACTTCACAGTTGTTCTCGGCGATACCTCGCCGCTTCCTGCCCAATATCAAGAGCCCTTGCTGGCTGGAGGAATTCTCTGGAGAAGCTAATGTGGATCCATACAGGCAGAACCGGTTCACACTGCGCTCCAAGAGCTTCAAGACTGTCTGTGACTATCTCAGAACGAACTTCCAGGGACACTTGTACCACAGAGATGGTAAAAAGTATCGTCTGCGCTGCTTGCCGTACTTCTATATTATCGGCCAGCCCAAATGCGGCACAACCGATGTGTTTCACAGACTGCAGCTGCATCCAGAGGTCAAGTTCACCACGATGAAAGAGCCACACTGGTGGACCCGGAAACGGTTTGGTTAGCCATTTATTCCCTCATATCTCTCTATCACCTTTGTTGACTCAGATCATGTTGAAAATATTATCTGAGGAACTATTCGGTCATCATGCTTTTGGTTTACCATAGAAAAGTAAAATAAGAGCTGAAGAGAAGGTGAGAGGAATCCAGTAAAATGTGCAATCAGATAAAAAACCTGAACCAAGTTTATTCGTCATGTGAATTTGCACATACTAATAAATACCTGACTTGGTATTTGGTGTTCATATACTGTAGGCTCCAAGTAACATTGGAAGAGTACACAGGACAGCTGTATACAAACACATCGCTGTATAGTTTTATAAAACAAAGTTTATGGACAGAAAATCTTGGTAGTAATACATAAAATCCAAGCAGAAATATGATATAATGAGCACTCCAGTATCGTGATAATCAAGTCTGACAAAATACTGGACTTATTTTTATCTCTGTGGATATATTCTTAAGTCTGCAAGTGGTTAAGAATTTTGGTTGGCTGCGTGGGTGGTGGAGAGGACCAAGACCTCTTGTACTTAGTGCTGCTGCTGTGATTCCACAAATTTAGTGGTTTTCAGAGCCATCGCTCTTGTCAGTTCCTTTGCCTACCGACACACATGGCACTGATAGCAATTTCTACCATCCACAGTAGCAGTAGGCTCAAAGTACCGGATAAAATTATTGTTTCTTTATTATTGCCAGGCAGCTAACCACACCCTCTTGGCCAAATATTTTGATCCAGGTAAAAAAAAAAAATGTTAGAGGGAGGCTCATCAATGTACAATTTGGAACTTTGAGTTTCTCTTTTTTTTTTATGAGGTAAAAATGTGAATGATTGAAGCAGAAGGTAATTGAGAGGGTGATTTTGCTTTCCTTGTCTTTGTGATTTAGGGTACATCCGTTTTAAAGATGGCTTCCAGGAGCGTTTTCCTGTGGAAGATTACCTGGACTTATTTGACTTGGCAGCCTATCACATAGAGGAAGGCATGGTAGGAAATTCATCTGGAGACCATAGCAAGCTCCAGCTCATCACAGGTAAACACACGTGAAGGACAACTTTACTGACACAGCCTTGTGTGTGTGTGTGTGTGTGTGTGTGTGTGTGTGTGTGTGTGTGTGTGTGTGTGTGTGTGTGTGTGTGTGTGTGTGTGTGTGTGTGTGTGTGTGTGTGTGTGTGTGCTTGGATATGTGCATCAAATGAATGTCTCTGTTGTTTTTATTTGGTATGCGCTGACAGTGGAGGACCTTTGTGCAGCCAGAGACAGGAGCTAGCCTGACCCTGATTTTTAGTTTTTCCTTTTACCGTATTGTCAGTCCACGCACATTTCCTCAATGGATTTCCAGCTAATTGGCAGCAAGCTACGCTGCACAGCAATGCAGATCGTCATTTTAGATGAACGAAGGGGGATTTCATTTGGTTTAAAAGTTTATATGTTATTCTCATTCTTTGGCCTTGGAAGACAGTCCAATTAGTGTGTGTCTCCTACAATCAACAACCTGTCACACCTTCTGTCCCTGCACACTTTGGGCTCAGACAACAGCTGTCACAACCTCCGCATTAAAATAGGCTTTCAGAGCTTTAAGTTTGTAACCAGAAAACCATATTAACCCATAATATCCAGAAAGAACTTCCATATGGCTACCATCAGTAACTTTTTCTTCATTGTTATTGGCAGCAGCACCTCAGTGGATCAGATATTTTAAACTAACTGATATTCCTCCCCTCTGTTTGAAGACACACTATAGATTGTACAGATGTGAGTGTCCAAATACACATAAATTGTTATTACTAAATATTATTAATTCCAAGAGCAGCATTGAAAATAGTCATGAAATTATTTAGCTCGAATGAAAATGTAGTATAAACAAAGTGGAGAATAATCTTGTGGTTTTGTTTAAAGTATTCACCAGATTGTCATTATATAGTGTATCTGATGCTACACAAAATATGTAGTTATACTAGAATAAAATGTGTAGTTTCATATAAGCATGTACTGTATTATTCTCAATGTCAAATGCAATTCTGTGTCGGACACAACAGTATGTCTAAACAATATATATCGTCGCCGATCTGTATCTAAGCCTTTTAACATTACTGCTCATTGCTACGCATGTGGCTCTATCCCATTTTAACAGTATATTTCCAAACTGACTGGTTGCTGCTACCCAAGGTAACTCCACATTTGACAATTGATTGGCAGGTGAAGCTAGCGCATCCACTATGTGGGACAATCAAGCCTGGAGTTATCTCCACGATGATGAGCAGGAAATAGAGCCATCTCTCTTGGCCCAGGACTTCATCCACGCAGTCCAGCCCAATGCCAAAATCATCGTCATGCTCAGAGATCCAGTGGAGAGGTAGAGAAATCAACTCTGAATCAAACCAGTTATGTCTGTATTGCTATTGGGCTAAATGGAAAATAGGATGGTCTCAAGTGTTGTTCTTTGGCAGTACAAGTTCTGCTTTAAACTGAATCTGTAAAGACGAGCTCAGTTAAGTCGGTTAAAGGACCATACTCGTGTCAACATGTTATTGTCTATTGATACAGTAGTTTCAGGCTTACTATATCGTACATAATCATAGATCATTTTCCCGTTATCAGACCTCAGGTCTTCTGCTTTCTTTGTTACCAAACTTAACTGAATGATTGAGTTAATGTTGGATAAATATCATTATACGGTTAATAAGTCATTGATTTGATTTGATTTTCTCCAGGGAATATTTTGACTGGACTTTCCAAATCAATCAGCGCTTTAATATTAGGATATTTAGTGTGTTGGATTTGACTCGTAGTCAGTGGACTTAACATGGCAGACTATCAGTTTTGTCCTTTGACCACTTAACCGTATCTAGGCATGTAAACTGGTTAGGGGTGAAAAAGGTGAGAAGGTTGCATGAGCAGGGAAAACATGAACTTGCTAGGGGGTCTGGGGTATGTCCCATCCCGTAGAAGACTGCTGGCTACACTGTATGTCATTATGGCATCATAAACCTTTTTGTAATGTGCCAGCAATGCATGGTTGCACGTGTTTGCATAGTTTATTTCTTTGTGGCAGAGAATGCAATTTGCATGTACTTTTTTTTATGGATTTGCTTGAAAACATCCCACACACATGACTCATTCACTTTGAGTTGGCATGCATGCATCACTCTTTTTCTTTGAGTAGGCATGCATCACTCTTTCGCTTTGAATAGCCATACATGTATCACTCCTTCGCTTTGAGTAGTCATACATTACTCTTTCCGTAGCCATACTTTATTCTTTCACTTTGAGTAGGCATGCACGCATCACTCTTTCACTTTGAGTAGGCACACATAGCTCTTTCACTTTAAGTGGGCATGCACCAGTCTTTCGCTTTGACTGGCACACATCACTCTTTTGTTTTAAGACCCCCCCCAATCTAATTGGATTTCCACAAATTATGTACATGCTCTATTTCTGATTCAAATTGCTAATCTACAAGCTCACATGACGTGACTTCTATTTTCAAATTATTTTGTTTTTACATTTTTATTACATCTGCTCAATAACATTTTTTGTTAGTTATGTGTCTTTTCTAATGTGTTAACTTATAAACAACCTTTAGTGATCCTGTAATCTCCGACCCATCATTATAACACTTTATAACTCTGTGCTCACAGGCTGTATTCTGACTACCTGTACTTTAAGATGACCAACAAGTCAGTGGAGGACTTCCACCTGAAAGTAATTGAGTCTGTACGCTTATTTCAGTCCTGTGTGTCTAAGAGCTCCCTACACGTCTGTGTCTACAACACTACGCTCTCCAACTCCATGCCGGTCAGTTAAAATCAAGGTTTCTTCTCCTTTATAATACTTATTTTAGTACACTGAAAGGTCGTTCCATAAATGTATTTTTGTTTTAACACAAACAGGCCAAAAACCATCAACAGTTGACTATGGCAGTAGACATTGACCAGGTTTCTCAGTAGAGAGATATACACAGAATGTGAAACATAAATTACATTTACACTAGTAATATACAGAAATGTGCGTTATAATGAGAATGCATGAAACATATCTTTAGGTGTGCTTAACAATAAAGATGCAAACAAACAAAATACTATTATGAAAACCTCATGGCTTTTTAAGGTATCAAACAAGGGCTGAATGGAGAAGAGAGAAAAAAAGTAATCTTTTGTTTGAATATTCATCAACAGTTACCCGATGGGCCAAAACTGCGTTAAAACAATCCTAGTTTCACGATAAAAATGCCTTTTTCAGGTCTGTGAAAAAAAATAAGTCAAAGAAGTGAGTGAGTTGTTGCTATGGAGATACGTATGTATTTAACTACATTTAAAAGTTAAGGTCTGAACAGGACATGCAGCTTGTCCCAGCACGGGGAAGGTAGACAAGCAATGGATTACAGACACGTGTAAAGTCCCGACACGTGTAAATGATAATGTCCCCATTTTTTCACCTTGTTCAGCAGCCTATATGATAGTTGCTCATAAGAGGCCAGTTGTCCAAGAGAGGTGAACCAGAAAGACGGTACAGGTGCAGATGGGGCCTTCCAGTCCTTCCTATCGATCTGAGAGCACCGCAGACCCTGGACTCTATTTTAAAATAGGCTTGAAAACGTTTTTATTTCGGATGGCATTTTCGTGTTAAATTGTTGTTTAACCACATTTGTTTTTAAACCCTGCTTTTTAACCTTATATGATTGATAATGTATGTTTTACCATGTGGCACTCTGGGATTCCCTGTGAATGAAAAGGGCAATACAAATAAAATGTATTGTTATTACATTTATAGCGTTTTGTGTCCACGAGCCATAGTCCCTATGCCCTGTGGACACGGCCAATTTCTGGGTTCCACTGTGCAGTCTGTGGGGGCGTGAAAATTCACCGGGGGGACTCTAAATGTCCTCTTGGCCCCCCTCTGCGTGTGGATACCACTTGTTCACCCATCAGTCCCACGGATGATTTTTGTTTCCTTTTTTTGTATTTAGGGTCCTTTTCTGCAGTTCAAGCATAATTCCACAGGGTAGCGGGCTATTTTCCAAAACTATTGGAAGTGGACATGTGTACACAGCCAGCATTAACTCAATGGAAAATGTACTCTGTGTACACCGTGTACAGAGGGTTTCCAAAGGGGTCCATGGCTGGTTCCCAAAGTGTGGTTCGGGGACAATATAGCCTAGACATGTTCATGTAAAACTATTGGCCGTGGACACAAACTTGTGTAAAACTATTGCCCGTGGCGTGTACACAGTGGTTGATCTCAAGTTCAAAGGGGCTACAGGGCTGACAAGAGCCTAGTACAGCATAATAGAGCCTATTAGAGTCTAGTATGGCTTAGAACATTCTAGTGTAGCCTATTCCAGCTGGACCCAGCCCTTTATAGCCTGGTACAGTCATCTAACTACCCCCATACCCTAGGCTATTCTCCCACTGGGCTGGACTTGGGTGTGCTGGAATGTGCTGGGCTGTGCTGAGCTCTGGTGGGCTGTAATGGGCTCTGGTGGGCTGTGCTGGGCTCTGTTAGGTTGTACGGGGCAGTACTATACTATAGCCTAGAAATTAGAATGACCAGTCCTGTTATTCTCTCCAAACTCTCATGTATAGCAGACCAATAGTCCTGGATTTTTGGACAGCTCCAGAGCATATGTACTAAAGTACCATCCCTATCCTGACACCTTCAACGAAAATTGTACATACTTTTAATATTTGTTGAAATGATCTGATAATTATTAATAGATAAGCTGTAAGTATTTTGACAAATGAAGTTGTTAATGCACCTTTCAACCGAACCTAGCAAGTTCGCACTTTTGGGGGTGTGACGTGCATGAGACAGATGTTCTTGCCATGTCCTAAAATCATACTTCACACCCATGTCTCAGAAATGCTGAGGAAAGTCTTAAGGGCTGTTTCCTTGCGCTGCTGTGCATTATTAAAAGTGTTAGACATTTGCGAGTGCTGATGACTTCATTTGCTATTTTTGTGCCTTTTGGCTCGGCACCCATCAAACAAGAAGACTTTTGAGTTGAGCACATCAGTTCCCTTGTTTCTTGTTAAGGCCAGACTTATCAGGAGGTGAAAATACGGCAATAGAGATATAAATGCGAGAAATTATGTAGGCATAAAAAGGGTACTTTCTCCATGAAGGCAGGCAGGTAGGTGCTCGGGCACTGGTTGGCTCCTACAGTATGTGTGCATGTGCCTGCCTGGGCCCATTTCTGGCAGATCTCAGCGACAGTGAGCGCTTCCTGTGTCATTTTATGCAGTTATCTCAGCACCTCCTGCAACTGATGAAAGGCCTTTGGCATGTCTCATCCCAAAGGGACGCCTGTCCCTTACTGTATGTGTCAGTTGGCGTAAGTCCCACATGAACAGTGACATGAACCAGGCCCAGGAAGCTGCTCCAATGTTCTGGGTGACTGGCCAGTCTTTTACTACAGTGACTTTGGCTGGGTCCATCACAACACCCCCCCCCCCCCCCCCCCCCCCCCCCCCCCCCTCATCGCGTGACAGTGGAACACAACAGTGTCTTTATCCGCAGGAGGTTACATTTTGAGCCCTCTCTAATAAATGGCCTCAGACATGGTTCCCTCGGAACTGCGGTATGGTGTACCTCGACAACCTCCTCACTCACACAGCAGTTTCGAAGGACCCTGGTCAGGAGTCGGACCTTCTCCATTAGCTGTCTAAAACAGTACAATTCTTGATGTGAAAATTTTAGTTTTGAGAAATTGAAAAATATTCTGACTTTGTCTTTCAACAGTGTCAGCTAATTAACTTAATCATCACCTTTCTATCTCTATTTTGCTTCCATATTAACCTGTTATTCACAAGTCTGATTTCAGGAAATAAATTAATAAAAAAAAACAGGGAGGTACATTATTGAATCGTGTATAATTAAGTTTTTTGAGAAAATATATTAGATGATAAATTATATCAACCAGTTCTGCCCAGTTCACCTGTGGTACCACAAAATAATATATCAAATCTATCACAATGTATCCATACTAATTCAGTTTCTTGCATTATGCAAGAAATTGACAAAGCCAATGGTCCTATGATTGTATGTACTTCCTTTGTACATTTTGAGAAATGGGCTGGGGTGTTTATTAAAAATAATTAATCAGCGGCTGTAACATTGAAAACATGCTGTATTATGCACATGCTGTATACCCTTGTATTATAGCACCCTCTGTAGGTCACACGATATCAGTGCAGATAGAAAATGCTGTACTCAGTAGTTGTAGTTTATTTGTTAGCAGTTTATTTCAGTGGTTCTCAACCAGTGGGTCCGGACCCCCCATTTGGGGAGACCCCAGATGACAGTGAAGTGACATTTTTCAATAGCCTACCTAAAAAGCTACCAAAAAAAAGCAAAGAAACCGACCATTATTGCATCAAAATGTATCAACAAACTAACTGGTTAAACAATGGCGAAATTGTCAAATAATATAAGAAAGAGGCACAAATTGTGAAAAATTGAATGCCTCAACACCTACATTCTACAAGTGCTTCAGGGTGGGGGGTCCCCAGTTCAAATATAATTATTTTGGGGGGTCACAGCCTGAAAAGGTTGAGAACCACTGGTTTATTTGACATGTTTTAATTGTCTCCACACAGGTAAGACTGAGCCTGGGTTTGTACATCGTCTTCCTGCTGGACTGGCTGACAGTCTTCCACAGGGAGCAGATTCTAGTTCTTCGTCTTGAGGACTATGCAACCAACCATAGACTGACAATGAAAACAGTCTTTGACTTCCTGGGAGTTGGTATGTTCATAGAAAATGTCTGGGATAAAAATCAGTGAGGGCAAAACATCCACGGCACATTTTATGTGAACCACACCGAATCACACTCAAGTGCTACGAGTGAAACCAAAGCTACGATACGGCTTGAAATATTATATATTCAGTGTAACGATAGTTCATGTAGACACGGAAGGCAGAATGTTTATATACTTCATTCACACTCCCCGGACGCCCCCATTCGCTTATTCAGTTGTACTTCTTTAAGGCAGAACGTTCAACCTCTTGGCATTCTCATTCGCTACAAGCCAACTCACTCACGCCCTTATACCCACAGTGCAACACTGGCGGGTCATTTAAGCAGCTTCTGCTCTCTGTTCACTCTACATGCTTAGCTGTCATTGCAGACAGCTGTAGGTTTCAAATTCCCTCCACCTCCCCGGCCTCCTCCCTGTGGCACTTAGTTCGTATTGTTATAGGTTGATTCTGTGTATTGTACCGTGGTTCTATGGATTATGCTATGATTCTGTGTATTGTACTGTGTTTCTATGGATTGTACTAGATATGTGGTAGTTTAATTAGGCATTGAAGGTTCAATGTTTATGTAAAACCGTATTTATGCTCTACTCTGGGGGTTTTGTGATTGAAGATCTGTGTCATGTTTGCACAGGGAATCTTTAATATCACAAGAGCAGAGTCACACCGCCAAACTTGAATGCAATATCATTGCATATATGGTAATGGTTAATAAATGGTAAATGGATAATTAATGGTCTGGTTATTTCTGAGCTGAAGTGTCTAAATGAACTTCATTTATAACATGAAGTATGCATTTCATGTCAGCGTCTTTTTTTCCCTCTTCTCCTCTCCACTGTTGTCAGGGCAAGCGGAGGGAGCGTTGACCAAGAGACCCATTTCGAACACCCGGCGGGCGGCAGACAGGAGCCTGGGTCCCATGCTCCCCGCCACCAGAGACCTGCTCAGGGACTTCCACCAGCCCTTCAACCTCAAACTGGCCAGCGTGCTGGACAACAGCGCCTTCCTCTGGACTGACACCTGAACGGAGGTGTATGTCACAGTGGTTATCAACCTGTGGGTCTGGACCCCCAGGGGGTCCCCAGATGACAGTGAAGGACTTTTAAGACCTTTAATACCTCAAAAAGAAAGAAAAGAAAAAGACCATTGCTGCATCAAAAGTAATCAACAAACTATACTATAAACACTGGTCAAACATTGTCCAAATTGTCAATAATATAAGATTTTGAAAATAGCCGATATACAAGCTCACAACACCTCGCTTTGCGAGGCGTCGTGAGCTTGTAGATCTGCTATTTTCACAATATTTATCTGTGGAACCGAGCATTGAATGCGTCAACTCCTTCAATTCCAAGTGCTTCTCAACTCCTACAATTCCAAGTGCTTATCAGGTTGAAGGGTCCCCAGTTCAAATATGATTACTTTGGGGTGTCACAGCCTGAAAAGGTTGAGAACCACTGGTGTATGAGATGGATTACGGTGGGAGAAATGTCTTACGGACAGCTGGGGCAGCGGCAAGAACTGAAAAAGGGCAACAGGTCTGGATATGGAATGAGCTACAGATGGAGAACTCTTAGATGAGTAACAGGGTTCAGAATATGGCGTCTTGCAAAGTCTCGCCCAGAGTTTAAATAACACTGAGGATTTTGCTGTGTAGGGAGTCTGATGGATTTTAGTTTTGTGATATTTATTTGCCTTTAAAAGAACAAGAGCGACTCAAATGAATGTTAGTCTGAATTACTGTGGCTGTTGGTGGGGAATGCCTGTATCTCCTCGCATGTTTACCTTAAAATAAGGAAAAGACACTCGAACATCTGACAAGCTAATGGATGGACAGAAAGGAAAAGGAATCACCGACTGCCAACTCATACTACAAGTCAGAAAGAAAGTAATTAAACTACTGGGAAGAAAATATATATATACACATGGTGTATCCCCTGATGAACGCTGTGTGGCTGTTGACACGCTGGGTTTGCCATAATGGTACAGCTAAATAAATAAAGGCTTTTAAACCACTTAAAACCAATATATTTTGCTGACCGGGGTCCCCCAGGGTTCTATACTCGGCACCCAGCTTTTCTTCCCTAATACCTGCTCAGTGGCCTTGTGGTTAGAGTGCCCACTAGGACGAACCCGCGATAATCGTGTTCGTGCGGGCCGAGTCGAGTTTAGGTCGTTGATCCGTGGGTTGACCTGCCCACCCGAAGCTTACCCGAAACCGCCCAACAACGCAGGTTGTGGGTCGACCCCACTAGTGTCCACCCTGAGATTGGGAGGTCGGGCGTTCGATCCCCAGCTGAGTCATTCCAAAGAAGACTATAAAAATGGCTTCCCTGCTTGGCCCTCAGCATCAAGGATTGGATTGGGGTAAGTCCCTGCAACATACTAGTGTCATGGAGGGTGTACTTGTACATCAAGCTGCCTCACACTAAGGAAACAGAAGATAGGCTCCTGTCCTATGGGCCACATGGCTCAGGAACGTTGGTTCCCAAGGCTGTTTTCTGTTAACTTACTACTTTTCCCCTCTAGAAGAAATCTCTTTGCTGAAAAATAGCCGCTGTACAAGCTCACAATGCACTGCATTGTGTTGCAACGTGTTGTGAGCTTAGATCGACACATCTTTTCGCCTATTATGACATGGCCAGAATAGGGATGCTAGGGTTCGTGTGGTTACATTTCAAACTTAGGAGATTGTTTACCTTAGAGTATTCTTTTAAAAAAATTGTAGTTTAATAACTAATTTCTTTCTCACAAACCACACCTCTCAATGAGCACCTCTCCTTTTTAAAGGATTTTCAGACAAGGCAGCTTTCATTACAGTTTTACATATTCAGTCATTGGCTTTTTGTATTTTAAAGATGCTCATATGATAGTATTCAGGTTTGCCACTATGCAGAATGAATGCAGAGTGTTTGATGACCACAAGTCAACGTATGAGCTAAATAAATAATGATTTGACACACATCAAGATGTACAGTATATCGCATTATGTGATGTTGTCAAGTTCATTTTATACCCGGTAAACGTGCTTCACTTTTAAAAAAAGAACAAAAAATTAAAAATAAACGATTATGCCCAAACAGAGACACAAATTCCAGCCACCATCCCCATCCACCTGCATACAAAATCATTTGCAAAACACTACCCATCCACAAATTCTCTATTGTGCTTGTGATCCATTCTGAGATTCTTGGATCAGCCACAAGAGGGCAGCTTAACCAAAGAACATGAACGACTATAGACTGCCTTATACACTCGGAGTTACAGACCCATAAGGGTCCATTTATGCACACAGTACACTCTCAGTGTTACAGACCTGTAAGGGTCCATTTGGTTGCAATTGTACACTCTCAGAGTTAAAGACCCATAAGGGTCCATTTGTACAGTACTCTCAGAGTTACAGACCTGTAACATTGAGAACCAGGGCTCTAAAGCAGTGTTTCTCAAATGGGGTTACGTGTTCCTGTAGATGTATGCAGTGGTACAACAGGGGATATGTGAAAGAAAGTGGGAAATAGAAAAAAATATTTTATGTTATGTTTAATGATAAAACACTGACAAACTTTGTGAGACCTACTTATCTAACTTGTTAAAACAAATTAAAACAAAAACGTGACTCTCACATCTCTTATTGAATAGAAAGCAATACTTCTTTGCCATTATGCCGTTTTATTTTGAAAATATTGACGTCAAAATTGGACTTGAGTCATATCTACAATCATATGCTTGTACCTTGTATGTAAAATGGAAAAATAAAAACAAAGTGTTAAAAAAAAAAAACTGGACTTGAGCTGAAATGTTAAAGGCCACGGTTTTAAAATAAATCTACTCAGGACGCATCAAGATCTTGCTGCTTAGTAAGTGAGCAGCCATGGGAACCAACGGTCGCTGACCCCATAGGTCAGGAGCCTATCTCCTGTTTCCTTAGCTGAGGCAGCTTGATGTACAAGTACATGCGTCATGACATGGACATGACGCTAGTATGTCGCAGGGACTTACCCCCAGTCCAATACTTGATGCTGAGTGCACTCATTTTCTCTCCGTTATATTCTTCAAAAGGTGGGTCATCATTCATTCTACAGTATATGGCGAGCAATGTTTTTTTTCTTTCAGTTTTGTAAGAAAATATTGTGGTCGAATCATGTGGTAAAGGGGATAGGCTACTTGAATTGAGAAATCAGGGAAAGGGGGTTGGCTACTGAAGCCAAAAACTACTGCTCTAAAGAACCAGTTCTGGAGCTGATGAGCCCGATTAATCTGCCTTTTTTGGTGTGCGACACTGGCAAGCAACCGAGTATAAATCACCCTTTGCACGAGATGCTGTTGCCCATAGCATGATGAAAGTCAATTATGGGCAGAGGCCAGAACACATAGAAACCTTAGTGCTTGGGGGGGCTATACTGTAAACAGTGCCATTATGCAATGTTGTCAACACGTGGTGATGAGAACACAGGTCTAAATGAATTCCTGGACGTAGTCCAGCAAAGTCCGACTTATTTGAATTTCATGAAGCTGCTTAATCCAACAAGGTGTAAGGAGTATGCGTGTGGCATTTGAGCTCCGCTAAAGTAGGCCTACGACACGTATTCCTTCATTTAAGCACTGTCATCTCGCTTGTAAATACGAGCTGTTGTGGTGTAGTGAAATGTCAACGTGTCACAGGAGCAGTCGGTGGGAAGGATGAATGTGGTCTTTATATTCTCCTGGTACTTTGTAAGTTGGTCTCCTCCATTTTCATTACATTGTGAGTCAAAAGAATTCACAGTGCAGTAACCACCAGGACAGAAGACAAAACTATGCAAGTTGAATCCTTCATCCTTGCCCATGGTGCCTGACTGGCTGGCATGCATGAATACGTTAACTCAATAACTTACTGGAAAAGAATGTCACAGCTTTACCCTCTTAAATTATGATCATAATATTCGGTTTAGTTACTCAGGCAACTGCACAATCTTATAATTACTGTCGCTTGAGAAAATTGCCACACTCAAACTGTGCCATACTGATTGGTAGTCTATACTACTGATTTCCATTCAAATGCCAGGTCAGGTGTCAAATGTGTCTATTTTGGGAGTATGGCCACTGATTGTTAAACTGATTCAAGTGATTTATTCAAGTGATTTGGGGAGGCTGATGAAAACAATCAATTGATTACAGCATGTGCATTTACACTCTTAACTGGCTTCATAAACAATGGCAGGGGCTCAGGGTCTAAGGAACATCACTAGCCTGGTTCTAGACCATAGACCCCGCCCACTCTCTGAGTGGACTGCCAGTCTGATAATCAGGCTAGAATCACGACTGCAGTGGCAATTGGTTAAAGAGAGGTTGCCAGGGATGGCTCTCTTCTTGTGATATTGACGGTAATCCTCCAGGATTGGACAGGCGGAGGAAAGAGATAAGGTGTCTTCTGACTTTCTCTCATTTTATCAAGGACTTATGTGAAGATGTGTGTGTGTGTGTGTGTGTGTGTGTGTGTGTGTGTGTGTGTGTGTGTGTGTGTGTGTGTGTGTGTGTGTGTGTGTGTGTGTGTGTGTGTGTGTGTGTGTGTGTGTGTGTGCGCACGTGCGTGCGTTCGTGTGCATGTTCACATATGTATGCGTGTGTGTATATATACTGTATATATATATATACATGTTGTTTTATGTGTATGTTATGTTATATGTATATGTTTGTGCATGTGTGTAGGCGCCCAGTATACTATATATATATATATAGTATGTGCTTGTGGGCTAAGATGACATTAAGTATGGTTATCGTGTCTTAAAGACACTGCCAGTCAGAACCTGTTAGTGATCTATGTTTATAAACCTCCGTATTACCAACCAGATAGTTTAATATTAGATTATAATTAGTCCATCCATCCATGTGGGCAATTCAGGTGTCATAGCAGCATGTAAACAGCACACACACACACACACACACACACACACACACACACACACACACACACACACACACACACACACACACACACACACACACACACACACACACACACACACACACACTCTTAAAAACATGAAGCTCTATTATACATTCTCTGTGAGCTGATCTGGTCATTTGTAGAGCATATCCACTAACTGAATGGCTTCAAACAGAAAACAGCACTAAAAACCAAAGGAAAAGCTGTTTATGGTCTCAGAATCCTGGATCAAGTTCCGCTATAAAGGACAAATTGACCCACTGTTCAGTTTGCTCCTTGATCTGGATTCTCTGTGGTTTTCAGGGGCGCTGTGCTGTCCACCATCTACCAGAGAGGTTGTCTCTTAAAATATTAAATGTGACAAAGTTCTATAACCACTTGAACCCCAGCATGCCTATTCTGGGAGGAACATTCGCCAAAAATATAGCAGATCTATAAGCTCGCAAGGTGTTGTAAGCATCGGCTATTTCAGCTACTTATGTGCTACACTCTTGCGACGAAGTAGGGCAAAAAACATAAAAAGTTGAAATATAGAGATACATGGTTTCTACCCAACGGCGATGATATGATGAAGTGACTGAGACAGCCACATGCATGGGGGCGGGGAGCATTGCTTCCCGCAAGGCCTATTAGGTCCATTTTCCTCATGGCCACCCAGCAGTAGCAACAACAATCATCGTCATAGGAAGGCAGCCTGTATTGCTTCCCACTTTCGGGGACAAATGCGGAGAGAAACTGTAAAAATGATTAACGTCTGTCTGTGTTCCGCTAGGCCTGAGCAAACTATAAGTTCAATTCCAGCCAGAAGACACTCATCCAGCAACCTCATTTGATAACACAATAGACAGTGCTGGCACACTACTGGGGGGGCGGCGGGGTATGCCGTTGGGCACCGGCCTACACGGACATGCATAGTATATTACATAAAGGCCATGGTGTCATTATGGTTATCCATATGGAATATGGTTGTGCAAAGGTCAGTGCCATGATTTGTTGCGAGATTCCAAGTTGATATACTGTAGATATAATTCTATTCATGCATTGTAAACATACTGCATCATAATCTCCTTACACTGTATAAATACAGTTACAAGAACTTATAAGTACTGAATTATGCTTTATGACAATAATAACACATTTTATAATGACTTAAAAGGTAAAGAATCACACACTGTCCACCTCCATCCAACTCTACATTGAAAGGACCAAGGAGCCCCCATCTCTTATCACCACCCAAGCCTATAGGTCAGGATGTGGAGATGGTGGACACCTATAGTCCAAGTTCCTGGAATGAACAGAATGTTAAGACCACACAAAGGTTAAACTGGACAATCTGGAGGTGGTTTGCGGAGGGAAGGATGAGAATGACGCTGAATGCTATCCTGATGAACCCTCTCCTATTGTGTGCTAGTGGGGATGAGGAGCACATTCAGCCACAGACTCATCGTCCCCCCGGCACAAAACAAAGCGACTCGAACAGTCCTTTGAGCCAAGCAGCCAACAGGCTCCAAACAAAGCCTGACCCCAATATGTTCCGTTCTGTTTTTGGATTACTGACTCCTGCTTGACTTTGGCACATTTTAAATGGACTACTGGGATGTACACTACAGAACCATGGCCGATGCCTGTGGACGGTAACTGCTGTAAAGATTTATGTGTTGATAGAGTGTATATTTACTCTTCATATTCACTGTTGATGAACTTTGCATAAATTATTATCCAGATATCCACTCTTGTAGGCCGGATGACATTGTACATACATCAATAGTATGTCATTTTCCTGACTATTTTAAGTCAAGGTAGATATAAAAGTTTGCATTTAAAAAACATGGTTTTCCATTTTATCAGACAGTGTATCTGTTAAAACTTTATCAACATTCTAAAGTTTCAACTTTGGTTGGGCATGTAGATAAAGAGAGTTTGCGTCATTATTAATCTGACAACTACGGGGACATACTCCAGTCTCAAAGCCATGAAGAGAAATTGTCATTTTGGACATTAAGCCTAATTGGACAGTCAAACCTGTTTGATCCCTGACAAGTTGACATTAAACAGGCCATTAGAATAGGAGCGACCATGCAGCCTTTTGATATCACACTCCAACCACCTCTCCCTGCAGAGTGGTTAAGTTGTTGACATTACTGTAGTAGGTACAGTATAATCAGTGAAAATGTTAATTGTCTCATTTCAGTCTGTGATGCCATGATTAAGTAGGCTACTGTATAATGTACGCCAGTGGTTCCCAAACTGGGGGTCCCCAAATTATTTTGGGGGGTCCCCAGATAATTAGCTTAATTAGAAATTAGAAAAGTTTGGGAACCCTTGTTGTACGCCATTGCTCTTATACAATATAGCAGTATTGTTTCAGGTTGAAAAAAAGGTGTTAACAAAGTGGAATTCAATTGTAGCTTAAACTAGATCTTTTCACTGCAGGCTAAACACAGGATTGGAGAAAAGCCATCACATTTGGATCGAAAAATGTGATTTGTGTTTGTTCATGTGTGAATCCCAGCTGTCAGACACCACCTATTTTATAAAACATGATCAAACACAAGTGCTTTCCCTGAACTGCGTCTACCTGACTGACTGCCAACCATGCAGATTTTTTTGGTGTTTTTTTTTTTGTCATCTGCTCACTTTGATTAAGTATAGTCTTCAAACACGCACACTGCACACATACAGGTTACTAAACTTTGGGGGGCCGGGAAACCATGGCAACTCCTGTTATAGTTTATTCCCAGGAGGAGAGGAGTATACTTGCTCATGCAGATTGGGTCTGCCAGTAGACACTTTTTCTAATCGTCTCTGTCGGGGGAAACCTAATATGTCCAAAACCATACATTTTCATGTTTCAAATTCAAAAATAGCAAAAGCAGCAGATCTACATGGTTATGGATCTGTTACTTTTGATGCTTTTGTGTGACGCTGTAGTATGATCAAGTAGGGCATTTACGAAAAAACACAAAAAAGTTAGAATATGGAGATAAGAGGTTTCTGCCCGACAACAGCGTTAGAATATGGAGATAAGAGGTTTCTGCCCGACAACAGCGTTATCTGATTCATATTTGAGTCAGACTGTTGATTGGTGTCCAAACGTGAACCAGATATAACATTTGCCAGACCCAGGGGGTCGGCCTACATGAGGCTTTGTCGGTCGGTCTGTCCCTCTTATCCTCTCTTTTCCTCTGCACACATGTCATGCGAAGTCCGGCCATTCAGATTTCAACCACTAGGGGTCTGGCAGTACCAGGTCTCCTGGTTCCCTTGTTTTTAGCGGTGCCAACAGCTCTATATCTGACTTTGTCTGTGTGTCCGTGTGTCCGGGTGTCCGTGTGTCTGTCCGGGTGTGTGTCTGTCCCATAAACAAATATTGATGACAACATCAATACGGGGCTCATCAAAGGCACCGCTTCCTTCACACAGGGTGTGATTTTTATACAACATCAAATCAATAGTAGCCGTTCAATATTCATTCTCTTGATAACATGATTCATGCCAGGGAGCCATCTACTCTTTCTAGCTGATAAACTGATTTATTTTGAATAATGCCTATTTTATACTTAGTTGTGCACCGGGTGTTGCACCTAAAACAGCAAATCTACAAGCTCAATACGCATCACACTGCGACGCGTTGTGTGCTTGTGGATAGGCCACGTTCGCTATTTTTTAAATAAAATTAATTACAATTGATGTGATTCACACATCAGTCAATGCGATGCAATGCGTTGTGACCTTGTATATCTGCTACTTTCACTACTTTTGTTTTACACTCTTGAACGAAGAAGTAGGGGTTAAATTTACAAAAAAAAACATAAAAAGTTGAAATACATGGAGATACAAGGTTTGGGGTGCTCCTTCCATTCCGACATCTCGCCACTCCGACTAGTGGCTTCCGCGTGCGGTTAGGGTTAGTGTGAGGGTTAGGTATAGGGTTCGTTAACGTCGGAAAGGCGACATGTCGGAAAGGCAGCATGCACCCACAAGGTTTCTGCCCGAAAGCAATATCTTCATCCTACTTTCCTCTCATTACTGAGAAACATGGCCAGTTGACTGATGGTTTACATGAGGAGTCTGTTCTTCACAGCAGGAGATGATGTTCCCCCATCATGACACCCCCAGTCGCCTGCTCTCTGTGTTCACAGAGTACTTGGGAATGTTTTTTGCGTGGCTGTCATTAAGGGCTATAATTATTTTCCACTGGGGATGTTGAGGCTGCATAATGAGGACTCCTCATTGGCAGGTGAAAAGAAGCGGCAGGCGATTCCATGTGTATCGGAGGAGGCATGTGCTTTCAATACCATCCCTATAGGACCAACCAGTCCTAAGACCAACCAGTAGGGGTCAGTACTGACACGACCACACAAGTATGTGGGGATATCGGGAATGGGCACACTAAATTGGGCGAACAAAAAAAAAATTGGCATACAAACAAAAATAAAGAAAAAGAAAAGAAAGAAAATCCTTTCTATAAATCCTTTATCCAGTTGTATAAACATTATACAACATAGAACAGCAGTGTTCTATACAGGATTCGAACCAGGGTCTACGAGAGACCACATTTCTACCACTGAGCTGAGACGGAATGCCTGCTTAGGTCTCTGAGCTTCAGGCAGTACCACTTGTCAATCAGTAGTGGTCCTACCCGGACACAGGGTCTAAATGACTTAATAGAAGAGCAGGGAGACCTCCTCCAACCACTGCAGATGTACTAGTTATTTATCATAGGCTACTCTTCCATTCAGATTGTATTTTATTCAGGATTGCAGCTTTAAAGGTAGTATTGCAAGTGATACCTTTTGGTTAAGATAAAACTTGTCTACAGTATGTAAAAAAGTTAAAGATCCATATTCCGATAGTAATCATTGCTATAGAATGTTTGTTTTGATAATAGGGGTCTCCCCATCTTTCCAGGTCTTTAATAAACTGAATCCAATCAGGAGACAGTACCCCTTCATCAACCTCAATTAAATAGTGTTCCAGGTCATTACTTCCAATTTCACTTGTCTATTAATCTGTATCCTGAGTTCTATCTCCTAATTGGATCAAATTGGTATGCCAACCTGAAAATGCATTTTCTGTTTACTAAAGAGCTAGAGAGACAGGAAAGCCCCTGTTACTGAACAAACAGTGATTCTCACTCCACCTTTTCATTTAAAAGGCCCCCCAGGTTCACATGCATTAGGCCACAGACCCCCATTTGATACACACTTTTATCTCTAGGACCCCAATCTACACTGTAAAATGTTAATTTAAACTCTGAGAGTGTACAAAAGAAACCCAAATGGACTCATAAGGGTCCATTTGGTTCCATGTGTACACTCTCAGAGTTGCAGAACCTTAGGCTCCATTTGGTTCCTAACTATCAGTCATTTAGCTGGGGAACCCCTGGAACCCTCTCAATGACCCCTGGGGGTCCCCAGACCCCACGTTGAGAATAACAAAAAAATATCACATACTGTAACAAAGGCAAGACATAAAAGCTTTAGCGCATCTGTTGTACAAAGCATGATTTGTTCAACATTGTTGTATTGCTATAATCTTGCTTTAGGTTATAAATATGTACAGGGAAGTCTTCTATTATATAAGTATCGGTATGGTCTGTAGAATCATATATACTGTATATATATAAAAAATACCTGATATCTTCCATGACACTATCAAGATGTTCTATAACCCCTGTTACTATAATAACATATTGTACAAATGTCTAGGGATTCCTACAATGTCTAAGTTGTGAGGAAAAAAGGGGAATAATTGGAAACGAAAAAGGCGAGACCACATAAGACTAGCAGTCAGCAGAAAACACCCTCTTGAGTCTTGACAGAAAATCCCAGGCATAAGTGACAGCAACACATCAACTTGGCAGATGTGTCTCAGATAGAGATGCCCTCACGCGCACACGCACACACTTTTATTGCTACATTACCCTGAGCTGGTGCACACAGTTGTACCAAGTCTACCTCTGTCTCATGCTGGGAGGGAATAAAATGACCCTTTCACTCATCATTATTCAATCACACTGTTCCATCTAGTTCATAACCATCTGCATACATCTTCACCTCTCGTATTTGATTGATTTTTCTTCTGATTGACTTGTTTCTTTTCAGTTTTTTTCCCTTGCTGCTCTATCCTCTCTCTGTCCCCCCTTTTTATCAGCAGAAATTGTTTCCTTTCCTTTACACCTGTAAATCTGTGATGTGACAATATATTTCTTAATTGAACTGATTGATTGAACTGTGTTCCATTTGTTTTCCTAAACGCCAGTACTGTAGTCAGGCTCATTAATTATCAGAGGAAGCCTGCCTTCCGTCAGCATATTGCTCGTTCTGACAGCCCAGCATGCTGAGATGCTCAATGTGTAGCTTGTCCACAGTTATTGGGGCACGCCTACAAATGCTATCAATCATACAGTTTTGCATAACACGATTTTCCTTAACCAAAGAGAGTTTGATGGCAGGGAACCGTTTCTTCTGATAAGCATAGTTCACCCCCAAAAAGAAGATCCTTTCATTATCTACTCATGGACACATCCTCATGCCAATTGTCAGCACTATTGAGCATTTGCACTTGAGAATAATCATCCTTTTCATCTTGTGAGCTCGCCTGTCCGTTTGACCTTTGTGAAAGAGGCCTAACCGCGGTTCTCTACAAAGGGACTCCATTGACTCCAAGCCTACATGCTCTGTTGAAGTATCACCCAATGAAATGACCTGATGGATTTCCCCCTAAACCACATCTTCTAAAGGTGGCTTAAATAATGATTGCGTGGATCAGGTTTATTCTGTGCCTTTGTAACAGAGAGTCCCAATCCCCCTCATTGGATTTTGTCTAGCCTGTATCTCTGTAAGATAAGAAATAAGAAAAAGTTCCCCAGCTTCTGTGCAGCCTAGGGCATTTTTGCGGTCATGTGGTCTGCATCTAGAATGGGGATTTTACCTCTAGCTCAAACATCATGGCTTCAAAATAAACTTAAGACCTGAGTTGATTATTTATCAACAAGTACTATGTCTTGTGAAACAGAATATATAATCATGGGGAATCATGGGGAGATGGGGAGTGACATGCAGCCTTTGCTGCATGTCACTCCCCATCTCTCTCCCCATTTTCCTGTCAGCCTACTGTCCTATCAATAAAGGCATACTGTAAAAGCCACAAAAAAAAAAACACCAGTCCAAATAAGTATATTTACCTCACGGGGGATTTCCCTGTACTTCCGTATTTCCGCTCCTAAGTAATACATTCTTTACAAAAGTAAAGAATAATCACTTTATGAGTAAACCTTAGTTTATAATGGCATAATCATCATATCATATTATGATATGATTATATATTCTGTTTCACAAGACATACGGTAGTACTTATAGATAATATAACTCAACTGGCTGAAGTCTTAAGTTTATTTTCAAGCCACGCTGTTTCATCTAGTAAAATCCCCATTCTATACTGCAGGCTGCCAAGAGGGCAGTCCAAAGACTACTTCTTCCATCAGTCACTGATTACATGACCTTAAAGTATAATGACATAGTTTAATGGGAAACGGGGGAAAATGGGTTGTATTCCCATTTAACAAGTGTCCATATATGGTCAATGAAGTATGTTCTCATCTTGGGTCATTTGCATGATGTCACCATATTCTTACACAACACCTCAATATGCCTGTCCATAATCAGTGGAGGGTGTTCGTTATTCAACCTGCATTAAAATAACATCTTTGAAGGGTGTTATTTTAAACCTCTTTTGTGCAGGTTTGGACATGCCCCTCTCTGATCTCTATAATTGTGCGATGGGATTTTGAGCAAAGTAGGTCTTCCTGCTACTGTACGTAAGTGGTTACATCACCTGCAACATTCACATTAGCTGGCCAGCTAATGGAGGGTAATGAAATGAGTGAGATTACCCAACGACCCTTTACAGATACAGACTCTGCAGATGAGGGCGTGAGGGTGACGTGTGACGATGCAACAACATGCAAACAGTTTGCATCCAGCAAAGGTTACTGGAAAGATCCATACATTCAGTACTTTGTGAGGTCTGTGGGGGAGCGGAAGGCTCCTGAAATCAATAGAGGGTACTATGCCCGCGTGCAAGGAGTGAACCACCTCCTCGATGCATTCATCAGAAAGACGGAGTGTAACTGTCAGATTATCAACTTGGGTGCTGGTCTAGACACCACATTCTGGAGGTTAAAGGATGACGGCCTCCTACCTAAAAAGTATTTTGAAGTCGACTTCCCTGCGGTGGTGGCCCGGAAGATCCACGATATAAAGACAAAGCCATCTCTTTCAAAACTTCTCATCGAAACCAACTCCACAGACCCCTTACTATTAGACAGCCATAGCCTTGACTCGGACCGATTCTGCATCATTGGAGCAGACCTTCGAGACATCTCAAGCCTAGATGAGAAACTCAAGAAGTTCCAGATCAACCCTGAGCTGCCGACGCTGCTCGTGTCAGAGTGTGTGCTGGTCTACATGACCCCTGCCCAGTCCTCCAACCTAGTGCACTGGGCTGCAGACAACTTCCACACTGCCATGTTTATCAACTATGAACAGGTGAACATGACAGATCGCTTTGGCCACGTGATGATAGAGAACCTTCAGCGTAGACAGTGTCACCTGGCAGGAGTAGAGGCCTGCCAGTCTCTGGAATCCCAGAAAGAGCGATTTCTAAAGACTGGTTGGGAGCATGCAGATGCTCTGGACATGATGACTGTTTATGGCGTTCTTCCACAGGAGGACATAACAAGAATTGAACATCTGGAGATCCTGGATGAGAAGGAACTGTTACACCAACTCCTTCGGCACTACAGCATCTGCTGGGCCACCAAGGATAAACTCAAACTGGGTCTGTCACAAGTGGCGTTTTGATTTAATTTCAAACTTTGTTTATTGTTTTATTTTGCACATTAATAATGTAACACTTCTTCATATTTAGTTCATGGAACGTGCCATAGAGGGAAAAGGCAAAACATATATGCCCATATACAAGGAACCACAAAAAGAAAAAGAAAGGCAACAAAGCGAAAAAGGAAAAGGAAAATCCAGCACAAAACAAGAAAGGGGGGGGAGGAGTTTCATTCAGAAATAACTGGGAAAATAATTCTCTGTATAAGCCAGGAAGGGATCCCATATCTCATTGCATTTCCTAACAGGGCCTCTCATTGTACATCTAATTTTCTCGAGCTGCAAATAATAAAAGAATCACACCCTGTGTGAAGGAAGCGGTGCCTTTGATGAGCCCCGTATTGATGTTGTCATCAATATTTGTTTATTGGACACACACCCGGACAGCCCCGTATTGATGTTATCATCAATATTTGTTTATTGGAGACACACCCGGACAGACACACGGACACACGGACACACGGACACACAGACAAAGTCAGATATAGAGCGGTTGGCACCGCTAAAAAAAGGCGGAGTTGGCGATTTCAACAATGTTACAAAGGCTATCAGGTCTGCTTGGGATTTGAGACAAGTCGCGTTTTTAGTGTGAAATGATCACAAGCTGCTCAAACTAGCATGTCATTGGTGTGTGTCACAATCAACAAATGGCAGAGGAAGAGGAAAGAAAGAAAGGCATATGGAAGGAGAAGCTGTCTCCGTCAAGCCTGTCCTGTCTGGAAGCAGTAAACGTATATAGATTCTCTATAAGGCTCTACGTCCTCCCGGTGGGGGCTCCTCACTACTGGCAGGTGAGTCAGCAGGATACGACAGCAGTGACAACACAGACATTTGTGTGGGGAGGAATTAATTGGCATAATGACTAAATTGGGGAGAAGGCCGGTAAAAAGCACAATTAAAAAAAAAAAATACATACTGAAATATTAGTCACAACTGCCACGTCGTAGGTATGTCACAGACGACTAACGTCATATATGATCAGTTAGGCATTTTTCTTTTAGCAAATGTGTCATGTGTTATGGTGGTTGTATAACACAGCAACATTGCCAGTAATAACACAAGGGTTGTTTATCTAATTTATCATGATTTGTTATTAGTCCTTGAGTGGAAATACCCACTTATTGGCTTAATCAGCTCCCCTACTCCTCTGTTACCCAAATGCCTTGCTGAAACATTCATTTCCACAAAAGATCTGTTTTGAACTCATGCTGCACTGTGATGTACTGTACATAAAGGTGTTTATGTAATGTCTTTGTAAGGTCCCACAGATCATACGGATGCAAGCCTCTTTATTTCAGACCACCATTTGCATCTAGTAGTGAATACCATCTGCTGAGCTTGTTGAGCAAAAACATGCTCCCTTTATTGAATCCTGATGAATGAATACACAGTAGAATTGTGATAAAAGCCTTATTTTATCCATTTGTACCTCAGTGTACAAATGTAACTACATTTGTACACTCAGTTACATTAACACTCAGGATTTTACAGTGTAAGCAGATGGATCAGAATGACTCATGCTCATTAGTCCTCCCATTAGTTGTTAGTAAGTTCCAAGAGCAGCTGGCACAGTGTAGTGACTAAAATCATCGCCACTTGAGGAGCATCTTTTGGGACCAAAGTGGCCTTGATAGTGTTTTCAGAGCAAAGTGGAGCTGACCTAACTTCAGCTGTTAATGTTAAAATGGTTGCGTTTAGGCATTAGGTTAGAGCTGTTTATGTTTAGACATGGGTTTACCATGTTAGCCAAAGAGATTGTGTGGTCTGAAACTCCCAGATTCCAGCTAGTAGAAGTTGGGTACCGGTATATGTTCTGGAGCCAGAACAACTAGAACAAGAACAACAACTAGAATTTTGTTTTTTGACACAACCTACGGTTCAAGAGTTATAGGCCAAAACGTGAATCGGACAGTTATTCACGTCACCATGAGGGCGATTTGAAAATAAATCAGTTTCACACCGGTCCAGCTCTGTCCGAGATTACCTGTTCACAGACTGACTGACTGACATAATCTCTCGCTTTGGGTAATTTGGGATAATTACAATCAACCAGACAACTACTAAAAAAAATACGTAAAATAAAAGAGGCCATACAGACCCTCAAGTGTCCAGGATGGCGTTAGAGGAAAGATAGGTTCACTCAAATGGTTAGGGTTCCTCATCCAGGGAGCATGAGTGCACCCAACAAGTTTCATGGCAATGTGCCCATTACATTTTGAGATCCAAGTGGACTTTTCATAGCCTGGTAAACCCTCCCTCCGGAAATCTCATTTCCATTTGATTTCAGGAGTGAGTCTGGCCTGAACGCCCATTCTGCAATATTGGCTATGTACGCCAAACAGACGAGCCTATCAGCGTCGTCGCACATCGTTCTGTGATTGACAGCGACAGTTGGCCAATCAGGTGGCGAGTTCGAGTGAGCCCGAATGGCACCGAGTGCAGCCTGAATACAGCCGACAAAACACGAACGGCAGCCATCTTTTCTGACCGCTATTTTCTCCGCAGTTTTTTTTACTTCAAAAAGCACTCAAACTTCTATTTTGAGGCACAGAATTGACTTATAAGATATCGTTTGGATAGAATTTAGTTGTTAAACTTCATATATGTGGTCAATTAATCATGACAGAACCTATTTAAAAATAAAAATTCAGAGAACCGGCCGGGGCGGGCAGTGACACACATATATCCGAATAAGGCAACCTATTTTGGGCATGGCCGTCTCAAAAGTCCCGTTGCGTCACATAGTCTGGAGGTGGTAAAAATGAACTGCTGATTGGCTGAAGGGGAAAAACGATCATTGGCTGAAGGGGTTGTCAGTCAACGGTATTACTCCCGCCCAACTCCAGCCCACAGCCAATATTGCAGCATGGGCGATCAGGCCAGACTCACTCCTGAAATCAAATGGAAATGAGATTTCCGGAGGGAGGGTTTACCAGGCTAGACTTTTCAATAATGGAGAGATCAAGTTGTTGTAAATGAGAATTGAATTGAATAAACATTTGGCAATTAGACTCTAGAAGTGCTCACACTTAGTGAACGACAGCAGAGATCTTCCTTATTGAATTTACGCTTAGAGCTACATTTCAATAATGGAGAGATCAAGTTGTTGCAAGTGAAGTAAACTTTCAAACATAAACATGCTATTTCATATGTAAGATAATTGATTTAATATTGTGTCACAGTACTGGATGATTCTGAGTTCTGAAGTTAGCAGCCCAGGTGAGGTGACAAATGGAATGTGTGGGGGTCTGGGAAAGTACAGAGTCAACTCCCCTTGATTTGATTAACCAAAAAGATGCTCTGACTTAAACCCTTGGACTTTTGGACTTCTCTACTTTAAGCTTGCTTTTTCCAGGAAACCGGTATTAATGCCCGCCCTTTGGATCGAAAATATACTATTGAATAAAACATTTAGGCAATTATTGAATAAATGACATTTTGGCAATTAGACTCTGTTAACATTTAACGTACATATGAAACGTACATAGGTATAAGATTTGCTTTTAATAGGGAGAAGACGATTGAGACCTGGTGGAGTTAAGGATGGAGGTGGGTTGCTGGTTGCATGCTGGAAAGAGAATGACAAGTGTCAGAGGCAGTGATATTTAAAGGCGGAGTTCGATTGCCTGATTGGCTGACTGCAGATTGGCAGATTGGCTTGAAGTGCTCACACTTAGCTGTGAATGACAACAGAGATCTTCCTTATTGAATTTACGCTTGGAGCTACATTAGTTTATATAAGGGTGGCGCTAGAGGGAAGGCAGGTCACCAAAATCAGTAGGGTTCATAATCTGGGGAGCATGAAGGTGCGCAGCAAATTCCATATCAATCCACTGATGGGATAAAAATCTATTTACTTAACATCGTCATGGATGCTTCATGTTTACTCTTGAGGTCTAGACATTCCTGCTGCCTTCTATGAATTTTGATTTGGCAGCATTAGGACCTCCACAGCTGTGATTCACACAGAATCACTCTCTGAATCATACTCTTAGTGTGTTGTCACTCTCTTTCCCTTTCTCCCTCTTTGAATATGCCTTCATAAACATATCAGCAATGTATTAACACATTAAATAGACCATATAACTCCTGTCTTAGCTGTGCTCCATTGGCTCGCTGTCTATTTTAGAATACATTTTAAGGTCCTCTTATTTGTTTTTAAATCTTTACATGGGCTGGCTTATCTCACTGAACTTGTGGAACCTTACTCCCCTGTTAGAGCTCTGAGGTCTGCTGACAAGTTGCTCCTGGAGGTTCCCAAAACGAGACTAAAAACCAGGGGTGACCGTGCCTTTGCTGCCCCCACGCTCTGGAACAGCCTACCCCTTCCCTAGAAGTGCTCAGAATATTGGGGTTTTTAAAATCTCTCCTCATGACTAATTTATTTTCTCTAGCTTTTAATGTTGTATGAATCTTTGTCTTTGATCTTGTTTCATATATTTAAATGTTTTTGCATGTCCTGTGACTAAGTTGCACAGGACTGTTCTGTTGCCTTTCATGTACAGCACTTTGGTCAATTACGAGTGTTGTAAATGTGCTATATAAATAAAGTTTTATTTGATTTGAAACATTGTGCATACAACATTTCTGGATTTAGACGCCTTTTGCAAAGGGAAATGTTTCATATGCTTTATCTAAATGGTTTAAACAAGGAGTTGGACATCAAGCCATTCCTGTAACGTGTCTTGTCTTTTAATATTGCATTTTCATTCAGTATAGCTGTATGATTCTCTGTTTAGTTCAGGGAACTTAGATTCTTCTTCTATATGTGACAGGTATTTTGTATGGACACTCTATGTCTGTGGTTATGTGGGTTTGTATTTTATATAATTATATTCCTGATGGCCATATAGGAACAAAGGCTTCTGATGCAGACTATGTGTCTGATCTGTGATCGCAAATTGTGGCGGCTGTCTCCATTCACAAACTGATGTGAGCTCTGCCTACTATCCCCCCTATATACAGTATACTGTAGCATTTTTACGCACTGTTCAGTATACCTGACGAAGGCCGAAGAGGCCGAAACATAGTTTTTTTTAACCTCTCTGTAAATATATACATTATTTTGGGAGCATTAAGATGGTGTACAGACCTTCTCTTTTTCCTTACAGTTTATCTATTTTGATTCAGCACCCGTCGAAATGTTTTGCACCTCTTGACCGCTATAGTCCACAGATAAACACTGCCTAATACTATAGCAATTCAAAGGAAAGGTGAATTCTAGCTCTATGTTTTATATCACAGTGTAAAGCCCAGGTTTGATTAAGTTCTTTTAAGGTCCCTTGTTGATTTGAACAATACTTTTATTTAAAAAAAGAATTACGGTGCTCAGTCTGCTCACTGACTGTTTGAATTGTCCTCAGCAAAATATTAGTAGTGAATGACTCAGATAAGAGAATAAATGTTCTCTGTCTATTTAAAATGTCTTTCTCTATTTTTTGTATTTTCATTTGGGACATTGTTCGTCCAAGCGAGAGACAAATGTCGAGAGAGTAGGGGAGTGACACGAAGCAAATTGTCCATCTGTCCGGGAAGCAATTTGTCACTGGAGGGAGCACTATGATGGTCATGCTGTTGGACTTTAAAAGCATTCCACCTAGGATTTGGCCAAATGGGCCATGCCACACACGGGCATATTATGAGTTCTGTACTTGATTGACCATTGCCATTGTCTTGCAAAGACATACACTTCCAGGGGGTGGCAGTAAAGATGGTTTAGTCTTTCAATAAAAATGTTTTATGTGTGGTGTGATCTATGCGTTATGTGAAAGCAGTCTCTTCTTAATGCACCAAATTAGTAGGGGTCATCCTCCGAGCAGCATGAATGCGCTTGGTAAGTTTCATGGCAATCCACCTATTTGACTACTTGGATCAAAAGTCAAGTCGTCTCAGTCACGTATACTTCAAAATGATATCTGCACGGTTTTGTGTCGTTTGAACCATGTTGTTATTTATAGGTTTTGGAAACGCAACGTGTATATCTCAACAGTCAAATTTGCATGCACAACTCAAAACATTTTATTTATACACACACGTGTACAGCACATACTGTTTTTCTGTACCAGATGGCTGCATGTCCCATCCTGTGTGTGTAATGTTCATGTCATAATGTTTGCTTGACATTATGCTAACAGGCATACAGCATGGAGCAAGCAACGCCCTTATGGTGGACTACTGTGTAATGAAGCATAATCAGTTTGATAAAATGCTAATTCTTTAAAATATTGATGCATATCCTATTGAACACTGAAGGCTCTGAACACTGAAAATGCCAAACATACTGTACAGTATTGTACTGTACATTTCACAGCAGCAAAACGTGCAATCTATCTCAACAGAAATTCAGTTGTTGGGTTGTTGTTTTTGTACAGTGCAACATGATTTGCCTGTGGGCTTTGGGAATACCATGACATTGCATACCATGGCATTTGGGCTCAGCCTGCTCATGATTCATATTCGCTGCCAAGGGCCAGTCCTGTTCATTCTATTGCCAGAGAAATGGACAAGCACGTCAGGCTGTTACTCCTGCTCCACTTGTCCCTTTAAAGGAAGAAACCCACAATAGGAGTGGGGTGGGTGGTTGAGGGAACAAGCCAGCTGATGACATGGTACAATGGAATAGACAGAGATAATCTTCAAACTCCATTGAAGAGGAAATCATACCATTCATTTTACAGTATTGTAGACAACTATCTATCTCAACTCAACATGAATACATATTTTCCCATGACCCACATCCTACAAATATCATGTAATTCAATATCGTTTCAAATGACAAAAACATTGTGTGCATCGCATTGCTCATCAATTCACCCTCCTCCACCAGAGTCGCTTAACCACGTAAACCCTATACTTAGTTAACCGGAGTCCCACAGGGCTCAATATGCCCCCTCCTGTTTTAGTTCTACACTAAATATCTTTACCGACAGTATTTATAAGGGATGCTTGTGAGCTTGTTTTTCACCAAATGTTTGCCCCAGGGACACTAGGGTTCAAGTGGTTAAAAATCTTGGCCAAGAAGAATCTCAGGGGATGTGGTTGTCCAAAAGTACAATTTACATTGAATCTGTTAAAATTCTTTCTGGACAGCATGACAACTCTCATATATCTTCGCTTCTGTGCCACATACATGCTTGCACACACACGTTTTCTCTTTTAAGCCCGGAGCACTGTTTGTCATGATGAAGTGTATTAGGCTGTAGCATGTTGACTTGGAGGTCAGATGGCATCATAGAGGTAGTGGAGTGTGCCAATTTCTGCCAAAGTTGCAAAAATGTGGTATCCATAGAGAATATACAAAGTGAAACATTTTGTCATACTAGAAGTACTTCAAAAAGGGTAATGGAATGCCTTACACTTCACATGACAGGCATTTAGCTGAGGCACTTATGTGTAGTGACGTACCCCATATAGAAAGGTTTTATGTAATTCATTAGGACTGTTATATATACTACTAATTTAAATTATAGGTCACACGATTAACCACTTAAGCCTGCAAGGCTGCATATGAAAACCTGTCAGTTTCTCATTCACCAACATTACAATGAATCACTAGTTAGGGGAGTAGTACTCAGAAAATGCTCAGAGATAATCATTTAAGACAGAAGTACCTGTATGGGGACAGACATGGACTAAGAATGAGTGTTGTTTACTACATAAACAATTTCAGCAAACCACGAGTATCGCTGTAACAGCAAAAACCTTTAAATGATTTGAGTGCAATGTTTCTTTGTGTGAGCTATTGCACATCTACTAGGGTCTACTCTACAATGAGAAATCTTTCATAATGGTCTTATGGGGGCCAATTTTGCCTCTGCTAATTGGGGGAGCTATACTGTGCCACCGCAGGGTGGGTGCTGACTGTGAAGTCAGCCAGTGTGCCTGCCTTCAACTGCTCTTTCTTCCCCCACCTACGCAGCTTGGCTTAATCACAAGGTTCGTGCACAACATTATTCTGCAGCAGGTTTGTGCCTTTCGCCCACTTGCTGAATCTAGCTGGGCAATGAGGTATACTCACTTTCTGGTAGGGGTTGGCCGGTGGTTAAGACGGTTCTTGGTTCGATCCAGCCCCTGGCTTCACGTCAAAGTGTCCTACAGTGAGACAGTGAACCCCTAACAGCTCCTGATGAGCAAGTTGGTGCCTTGGCAGGCTGGCTGCCTGCCTGTATGTGAACGGGTGAATGTTAGGGATGTACGTTTAAAAGCCCTTTCAGTGGTTGGAACATTAGAAAAGCACATGTAAATGCAGGCGAATTACCATTTTCCATTATCCTACAGTACTGTCGCAGCTGCCTGCCCAATAAAGAGAATGCGGGGCCATGCACCCCTACTTTCATCTCTTTTCTTCAACACCTTTCTTCCTTTCCCATTTCCCGCAATTATACTAGTACTTTCACTCTCCATAATTTACTTGTAAAAGAAAGTCTGAGCAGCATGGAGCAAAGAAACTGTGCTGCCATCGTCAGCAATGGCAGAGGTGGGCAGATACTGTAAATGTCCTAAATTAATTCCATATTTTAATGGCATGGTACTGAAGGGGATCAGAAATCTAAAAGAGGTGCTCCCAAACTTTTTCAGCTCAAGAAACAAAAGAGAAATTCATTGTCTCCCCATAGGACCCAAGCTTACAAAAATACATTATGAACTAGAAAAAGTGCTCCTCGGAGCACAAGTCTCCGCCAGGTCGGCTAGGTTATTATGGCCTCCTGGTGGCGCTATAATAGGCCAATGTGAAAAGGGTGCCATTTCTTCTGAGGCCTTGCACGGCAATCGGACACTGCATTCATGAGTTGAGGCATTTTGTTCCAAAAATGTGGTTTGCTAAATCAGACCAGCTGGTGGCGCTATAACAGGCCAATGTGAAAAGGGTGGCATTTCTTCCTCGGCCTAGTGGGAATGTGTGTGCAAAATTTCACAGAAATCGCACACTGCGTTCATGATTTGAGGAATTTTGATCAAAACGGACCTATCCTGCAAACTTTAGAAGCCAAAGTTAGCCAAGTAGGATAGAATATGAAGTATCGGACACATCCATCTTGATCACATGACTATAGAGAGACTGTGTACCGATTTGCGTGATTTTTGAACAGAATCTGAAGGAATAAGAGCAAAAAATGTGTTTTTGGAAACTCAGCCTCCTGGTGGCGCTCTAAAAGGTGTGAAAAAAAAATGCACGGCCAATCAGGATGGAATATGGAAAATCGGACAGATCCGTGTTGATCACATGGCTATAGAGATACAGTGTACCGATTTGTGTGTTGTTTGGAGAAAATCTGTAGGAGTAACATTAAAAAATGTGTTTTGCAAAAGTCGACCTCATGGTGGCGCTATGACAGGCTGATCTGAAAAATGTGGGGCAGAGGTTCTGCTGTGGCATCCAGGGAGTGTGTGTGTGCAGTTTCACAGCGACCGGGCCAACGGTGGCGGAGATTAGCTGATCACAGACAGAAGGACGGACGGACACACACACACACACACACGGACGGACGGACGGAGGGTAAAACATACTCTCTCGCCATGCCTATCGGCCTGGCGGAGACAATTAACCACTTAAGCCCCATTCTAAAACAAATATGAAAATAGCAGATCTACAATCTCATAACGTGTGTGAATTATCAAAAAAATAATTGTAGGAAGGGTAAAAAATATATATTTACTTGCGACCCATAAAAACTGGTCTGCAACCTAAAAAGGGTCACAACCCTATGTTTGGAAACACTAATCTAGAACAGTGTTCTATCCGCAATGTCCCCCACATTTTGGGGTACTCGTGTTCTTGCAAACCACTGCACATTTCTTGTGCACGTTGCCAGTCCATCCCTGGTGGTGAATTAACACACAAAAACAATTCACAAAATATTATATTTTTGGAATTTTGTGAATTATTTATGGAGTGTAATTTTGTGAATTATTTATATGTCCCACATTTTGAGGTACTCGTGTTCTTGTAAACCACTGTACATTTATTGTGCACGTTGCCAGTCCATCCCTGGTGGTGAATTAACACACAATGTAAAAAAAAGAATTCACAAAATTCCAAAAATATTCGAATTTTGTGAATTATTTTGTGTGTGTTAATTCATAATCTCAGACCCCCGCCCTCCATATTTGGGAAAAAACTGATGTCATCAATAGATCCCGTCTTGTTTTTGGCATTTTTATGCTTTTTATTACAGATAGGTACTGTGATCAGAGAAAGGAAACAGACATAAAAGGGAGAGAGTGTATTAGAGGATCTCAGGTCGGATTCGAACCAGAGTCAGCTGCAGGAACTTGTTTACATAGTATGAGCTCTTACTCTGTGATGACTGGGGCACCCCCTAAATGAATTCTAGGAATATGTTCCTCCAACTTTCTCTTTTACATTGTAATTGTGAAATTGAGGTCTGCAAGCTTTGTCTTCAATTAGAGCATAGTTAAAATTAAGCATTCCAATTTAAACACCCAGATTCTGACAGCGATGAACAGAAACATATGAATAAGCATGTTAATGAGGAAAACAAAACACAAAATGCTCAGCATTTATTTCAATAAGGTCACAAACGTATTTAGCCAAAAAACAAACACTATGTTGTCAAAAAATAAATATACTTTATGCCACTGAAAGGCTTCACACCCACACAGGAAAAGTACAGACAACACACTGACTTGCCAACATCATCAAAATGTATAATTTCTTACGACTTTAGAAGTCACACTGTCAATTTGTGTGAGGAGAAAATGTTATTTATATAAGTCACTGGACAGCTGCCATCACATTCAAATAGTAAATCACCCTGTTTTGCCTTGTCTAACAATACAGCATAGTGCTAAAACAGAAAAGAACATTTCCAATAATACAGCCAACTGCGTATCAGGCCTCATAATCATACCTAAAGGACCATACTGGTGTCAATACATGTCATCGTCTATTCATAACTTTGGCAATATATTGTACATAAACATAACAACCATTTTCCGTTAATCCATTTTCTCCATACTAGTCATTAAAACATTACTAAACTTACTTTAATTAGTCATGGACATTTGAATTATGTTTGTACAACACATCAATCTTTTCACAAGGGACTATATTCAGCTACACTTTTCAAATTAATCAAATAAATCACACAATGATATTTAAGCTGTTGGATACCTATCTCAAGAAAGTTTTGAGTCTCTGGGTTTTTGTACTGTACTCAAAATAATGGAATCGAACGGCTTTCTAAAACCCTAATATGCTTCGGAAAAGGTTTGGCAGTAATGTCAAGTATACCGTGAGTGGTAATGAATGGGCAAAACATGAAGAACACCTTTATGGTCCTTTAAACACTGTTCTGTATACCACTGACTCGCTTAACTTCTGCTCTGAGATCAAGTGAAAGAATCTGATTTGTGTGTCAATCTGAAAAGTGTCCCAAAACATACACCGTTTTCATTGTATCAGTTACTTCATATCTGAAAGGCACTTTAGGATATCAGGCCTTTGCAGCTACATTGGAATCTCAATCCCACCAATACGTTATGCTGATCTGCATACAAGAATGTATCATCATAATCTATTCCCCATTTCTTTTGTCACATATCGTTTGGAATACTTATATCTAGCAAAAAAATATTGGCCATTGAGGTAAGATAGCAGCTTGAATTCTAAAGAAAATAAGGAATAGCTATTCAATCCAATATGTTATGTTTAACGATACTGTCAACAAACTAGCTTCTGGAATTGTCTCCTTAATTAAAACATGATGTGGGCTAAAAAAGACAATTTGCAATATAAGACTATCCTCCTACGGCAAATGTCAGTCATTGAGAAAGATATCGTATTGTGCTTGTGTTGACATTTGCCATCCCAAATCCCATTAGCGATTTATACAAATCGATTCAGCTACAAAAATTGGCCCATGCATTTTCCAACAAGTGCAGTACACAGTAAAAATCCTCACTCTAAATGGAAACCCTTCAAAAAAATGTCTCTGAGTTAAATTAACTGACGATTTTCCACTCTGTTACAGGTCAACATCCCAGCACAAAATTACAATTATGAGAGCTTACTAGAATATGTCCTGACCCCATGATAAATATCCTGTTAGTGGTCAACTGTAACTGGGCTGGAAAATTGGCAGGGTATACTGTAAAGTCAGGAATGTTAATTTAGCTCAGTGTAGAAATTACTTACGGGTTCATTTCAACTGGATCTTACTGTGTAATGTACCTTAATGTCTCTTCACTGGACAGGTGACTAGTTGGAAGGTGGGTGATCAGTGATAGTAGGGTTGGTGATATTTGGGTTGGTGATAGCTGGGTTGGTGACATTTGGGTTGTCGATTGCTGGGTTGGTGATAGCTGGGTTGGTGATAGTTGGGTTGGTGGTAGTGGGGTTGGTGATAGTTGCGTTGGTGATAGTTGCGTTGGTGGAAGCGGCGGGGTTGGTGTCGCTCTTTGCTGTACCGTTCTCCACCCTACGAGAGGCAGAGTTTAACGGGCTCCTCTTCAGCACCTTGTTAGCGAGCTGGCTACAGGTCTTCCTGTATTGGTGACGCAGTAGGGAGTAGACAAACGGGTCGCTCGCTGCCTTGCTGTAGGCCAAACATTTCGTCAGCACACCCCAGTGAGGGCTTATGGTCCCAGAGGAGAAGAGTTCGACAATTCTGCCCCCACACAAAAGACAGAAAGACAATACATCATACACCATGCGCCATGCGTGAAATGCATCATCACTTATCAGTGTAGGGTAGAATGGAAACGAAAGCAAAAGGAAACCCCAAAGTCTTTATGTTGAAAATAACTATTTCACTTCACTGAAATGTCACAGCCCTGTTTAAGGGAGCATTAATTCATGATAGTTCCTATATTTTTTGCTATACAACTAGAGTACATCCAGGCACTTGGGGACACTGTTCTTACAATAACTTTGCTTGCTCTTGAGCCAAATAGGAACCCCTGGCTCTGATGAGAACTCTCATAATCTGACATTTTCATATCGGTAATCTAACAAATTGTGACAGGTTTACACTTCTACTATGGGGAATACTGATATGAGTCACCACTATAACCTCTGACTCACCCCCCCCCCACCTCCACTGTTTCTCTCCGTTTCTCTTTCTTCATTTGCCAAGGCTCACTATCAGGGAGGGGAAATCTACATGAACTAACAAGCTATCTCATTACGAAGAGGATGCAATTAAACCTCCTGATGATTATGATGAGATGTGACTGGCAATAAATATCATCAGTCTTGCTGAGCAATGGCCACGATAATATCCATAAAGAATTACTGAAGAGGGCTATTCTACCTCTTGAACAAAATCATCAATCCCAATCATTTGTTCCACGAACCAAAATACCGGGTGAGCATACAGAGTTCATTTAAAATGACACGTAAACTCTTGATTAATCAAAGGATAAAGTACACTCTAAATGTTCAAGCACGCACACGCACACACACACACACACACACACACACACACACACACCCTTGTCGCAGCAGACGTCTGCTCACCTCACCTTGTGATGACATATGGGGTGAAGCACACCACAAAAGTGCCAATGAATGTGCTGATCTTCTTTGTGGCTCGCTGTCTCCTCCGCCTCTGTTGATCCAGGCATTTCTGCCGAACACTGCCAAAACGACACGTGTGCACCGTTATCTACCCAGAGGTTAGATAACGCAGGGGTACAGCCAGGTGTCATTCAGATGAAGGTGAAGATGAAGATGAGGGGGTGACAGATGGGGAAACACTGCGGTGCCCTGGACGCTATCAGGTGTGAGGTGCACATCTGAAAGACCATCTCTTCCACACGCAGATAACAAGCATGCTGATTGATTGTCCAAAATGTTAATTGACTCCAAATCAACATTGGCAGATGGATGACATAATGCCTAAATCAGGGGTCTTCAACGTTTTTCAGGCCAAGGACCCCTTGGAGAGAGATGAAGCAGAGACCCCCCACCCACATATTGTATAAAATTGGGTTGCAGATTAAACTTTTACATATATTTCATAGATAGCTTGATCATCAGTGTTTTGGTGTATGTTTTTTGTTTATTTCAGACATTTAACCACTTAAACCCTCAATACTTAGTAAACTTGACCTTTGGCTCTGTACTTGGTTTACTCCTTTTTCCCTCTACACCAAACCACTTTGCCGAAAATAGAGGAAGCTTGTAGAATGACTATTTTCGGCTAATGTTCCCCTCAGAATAGGGATGCTAGGGTTCAAGTGGTTAATGTAAAAAAAAATAATGCTATCACACAAAGATTTGCTGGTCCCCCTTTAGTAACTCTGTGGACCCCTATGGGTCACGGACCACCTGTTGAAGACCTCTGGCCTAAATTATACACCCACTGTCATACGACAAAGTATGAATCTGGTGACTGGGAGAGTTGCTATTCCTTGATGACACATAACAATGTGTGTAATGTGTATGATGATAACTTTCACAAGCTTGACACAATTTAACACATCAGCATCAGTGGGAGATCATATGAAAAGGAAAGGTGGAATGTTCCAGAATGAATCATCTCTGGCTAATTTTGTTTTACCACTGCAACTACACTGCAACTATTTTCATCATGAATGAGTTTCAATGTATTTATTTATTTATTATTATTTTTGAAATCTCTGATGCTACAATAAGGTAATCAAATACAAAATGATGGTACAAGCATCAAAGTTATCTGAATTCTGAACCCAAACATACTAGGCTACATGTTGAGATTGCTTAATGCTCATCCACCCAGCAGTCTGAAACATAACCTTTCATTAAAATAGACCTATGGACAAACTAACAAAGACAGGCATTCATACAGTAGTTTGGTGAAGTTATAAATAGCATTAGCAAGTTTTACTTGGCAGTAACACTGAACCAATTATTCGATTCATAAAATTGTATTCGATTAATTTTAAATTCTGCAATTATTGTTTAATTTCACCCCTAGGTAAAAAAAAATATTGTTACATAGTTTAGGGAAAGGAAAGGAGTATTGTTTCGTGATTAGACCTACCCCTAGCTCAGGGATGGCACATTTGATTCCAAAGCAAACTTGACTTGACTTGAATAGTCGTTTGTGTCAAGCTTAAACGACAAGTCCGGACTAAAATAACATACAACCTTTTTTCCTACTTATATTGATCCCAAATGATGGCCATATAGGGTCTATTTGCAGAATTGTCCCTGTCATCCAGTTTCCCCAGCAGAACCCATAGCACAGAGCAGAGCCCAGTGGTGTGTTCTATGGTGTTACGCTAAATATGTGACCTGCAGAACATTTTCGTAGCCAAGCGTAGCCATCCAAAACCTTCCGAGAAAGTGTAGGCTATCTGATACGCAGGAGGAGGGGCTGGGGGCAGCAAGAATGTAAACTTAAGTTCAAATAGCCTTTTTCATGCGGTAATGTGGCGTCTGAGGTGAAGGCTCATGTGTGACTGTTGTCTTGAGGTGATAATGACCGCTATTTTTTTTTGGAAGAAATTCATACATTAACTACTTAACAATAGAGCGGTTATTTGTATCAGTTTGGATAGGTTTATCGCATGGGTCCAGAGATCACGTGTACCGATTTGTGTGAGATTTGGATAAAATATGTGGGAGGAGGAGCAAAAAGTGTGTTTTGAAGAAAATTCAAAATGGCGGAAAATCTATCCATACGCAAATGGGCGTGGCCTATGAGAGTTGCGTCATGACCCAATGAATCCAGGAGTAAAGATGTTTTCATTTTATGACCTACGGTTCAAAAATTATAGGCCAAAAGGTAAAGTGGGCTGTTATAGCGCCACCATGTGGCCGACTGGTGTAATTATTTTACTGATAATTTGGCAATAAACTATGAACCTCCCCTCCAAGTTGTTTTAACTCTAGCTTTTATGGTTTCTGAGAAAGAAATACTTGAATTTGACTTTTTTCATTTTCCCATTAAAGTGGATGGGGAAATTTAATGCACTAATAAATCAATACAGTGGCGCGGGAAGGGGGGGGCTACGGGGGCTGCAGCCCCCCTGACGATGGGAAGGGATTTAAAAAAAAAAATGTTTTATTACATTTAAATTTAATTAAAATAATTAATAACGTAACCCTAACCTAACCCTAACCCTAAAACCGAAATAAAGGAAAGGAAATAAAGTGCCAAAACCCACCCAAACCCGCACATTTTTCGACCCGAACCCGCAAAAAAAGCGCGCGCGCGGACGGGACGCATCCCTGGCTATTAAGTACTTCCCGCGCGCCTGAATCAATATCAACCTATGTAACCAATCTCTTAGCAAAATACAAGCAGTCTATTTCCGGTGAAGCCGGTCATTTTGACATATGGCACGAAATTGGGAAAAATAAACTGTGGGCGAAATAGCGAATACGAAAAACGTTTATCTAGAATAAAGTGGGAAGAGTACTATAGTGCCCTGTTAGGACAACCACACTAATTATCAATTTCAAATCAATGGAGCAATTATTTTTGATTTCTTGTCCACCTTTGGAGTCACATCATGCCAAGGCAACTACACAACCCAAACCTCTACCAAAGTGGTCTTGCCCTTTAAGTAGAGATATGCTTAAGCCTTAAAGGGTAAGACCACTTTGGTAGAGGTTTGGGTTGTGTAGTTACCCTGCCATGATGTAACTCCAAAGGTGGTCAAGTAATAAAAAAAAATTGCTCCATTGATTAGAAATTGATAATTCAAAATATGCTCCTCATTGACTTACATTGTACGGTAAAACAGCTCTCAAAGTCACTCTTTTAGCACATAAATGAACCCAAACGTAGCTGATTCAGACAATATAGAGCATCACCAAACCCAGTACTGTTTATTTTTTTATTAAAAATGTCAACTTCCTGTTGATTTTACTATTTGAAGATCTGGATCCGGATCCGCCGATCCAGTCCGGGTTTTCTACTTATTAAAAATGGCAAAATCAACAGGAAGTTGACATTTTTATTTAAAAAAAAAACAGTACTGGGTTTGGTGATGTTCTATATTGTCTGAATCAACTTTGTTTGCGTTCGTTTTTGTGCTAAAAGAGTGACTTTGAGAGCAGTTTTACCGTTCAATGTAAGTCAATGAGGAGCATATTTTGAATTATCAATTTCTAATCAATGGAGCAATTATTTTTTATTTCTTGTCCACATTTGGAGTTACATCATGGCAAGGTAACTACACAACCCAAACCTCTACCAAAGTGGTCTTGCCCTTTAAGGGCTCCACTCTATGTTATGGGTTCTGCTGGGGAAACTGGACGACAGGGGCAATTCTGCAAATAGACGACCCCATGGCCAGTCATTTGGGATTAATAAAAGTAGGAAAAAAGGCTATATGTTATTTCAGTCCGGACTTGTCCTTTAGCATGCTGCAATGTGGTTACAACGCATACAAAGTTGGACCCAACTCGGGGAACTGAAATTAAGTTCACAGTCAAACATCTCAGACACCGTATGAATGCATGCCACGAAACATAGCTACTGTAGCTACCTGGGATGAATGTCCACGAGGAGCACCAGCGTCTGCATGGTGATCACATCGATGCGTCTGCAGTGGAACCTCGCCACTTGCAACACTTTGAGGTACGTTACGCACAACACGACCAGGGTGAGCAGGAACGTGAGGGAGTGCAAAAGCACCGTGAAGACGGTGTACTGCGTCCTGGCGCCGGCGGCCGCCGCTCTCGCGTTGCACAGCGTGCACGACGCGTAAAGGTGATGGTACCCGACCCAGGAGAGGCAGGCGGCCACCGCCGAGAAGCACAGCGAGTGGATCCACGTGTATCCCAGCGCTAGCACCGCGTCACGGTGCCGTATCCGGGAGTGGTAGCTCAGTGGGAACACCACGGCCACCCACCTGTCGATGCTCAGCGCCGCCATGCTGAGCATGGAGTTCGTGGTGAGGAAAGTGTCGAGGAACCCCACTATTTGACACAAGCCGCTGCCTCCCGGGTGGCCCGCGGTTATTATCCCGGCCAGAGTCAGCGGCATGTTGGACACGCTCAGCAACAGGTTGCAAAGCGTCAAGTTCAGAATGAAAAGCCCCGGCACTTGTTTCCGGATCTGCGGGTTGTAGAGGAAGCAGATCAGCACCACCACGTTGGACAGCAGCGACACTGCGATGATCCCCGCGACCAGCACGGAGGCAGCGATGTCCGCTGCCCAGTGCAGCATGGTGCGCTGGTGGAGTACTGAATGCCCAAACGCTCGCCCCAAAACACAGTTGCCCCGGGGCAAATCCGGCGACCTCGGAACGGTCGCCACCAGGTATTCCTAAACGTAACTTCAGTCTATTTGCCTAAACCTAACCTGAGTTGAACTTGTTCCCAAACGTAACCTCGGTAAAACGGTGCCAAAACCTAACTTTATTCCTAAACGTAACCTCAGTAAAACTATGCGTAACCCTAAACTTATTTCCAACCTTATATTTATAGCAAAACAAATACACGAACACAAGAACTGCTGGGGCAAGCGGTCCGCGAAAAAAAAAAATGGGGGCGAGCGTGTTTAGGGGCGATTCTTCCGGTTACCTGGTGCGCTGGTGGCGTCCTGCTCAGATAGCCAGACTTCTCATCGCTATATCAGCCTCTCTGTGAAGTAGCTTCGTACACTCCAGTTACAACAACATATAGAGATCCAATGCATTGTCACTCCAAGTTTCAACTGATGGCACGGTGGCGTCCCCAAGACAGCGTCCATGACTTGGCAGCAGGAAAAGCCTCCAGTTTGTGATCACATTAATCGTAAATGCAATTAGGAAATCGGCTTGAAAGAAGGCAAGGCAGGATGTGAAGCTATGCGGTGGATTTTCAAGCAACCCTGGGATCTGCCATGGTCGCAAAGCTTTGCGCAATTGCGCATTGAATTGATGGACAGCTTTGCAAACACACACAGATGTGTGTGTCCCACGCTCTGGGTCTCTCTCTCTCTCTCTCTCTCTCTCTGCTTGTGCTCATGTCGCTTGAGCCTATCAGTGCGACATACGCTCATGCACACGCATTTGGCACTCCAAGTAAAGCCAAAAATAGACTATTGGATAAAAATAGAAACAGGCGCGATTGCGTGGATGCAGGTGCTAGACTGACGTCTCAGACGTCACGCTGAACAACAATAGCATTTAATTTAGGTAATAGCCCACACTTGGGACATGTCCTGGAAGTATCACAGACAACATTCTATTAAACATATCAACATCAAAATTACAAGTTGTCTAAACAGTTTTTTATTTGAAAATGAATATTGCTGTTTTTTTTGCATTCTTCTGGAGGCCTACTTTAGTTTTTACATTTCACAATGTCTTTGAATGGTGAGAAATGACATTAGTAGCCTAAATATTGCAATTGTTAAGCCATAGCTAGCTATTGCCATATAGCTACATTTCTTAAGAGGCAAATGTTTTAGTTCTTTCTCAAATTCAGTGAGAGAGACACACACACAGCGCGAGAGAGCAGAGAGAGCTTTTCTCATTTAGGCTACTGATGCTTGACTTGTTCCCATCCAAATTACTATGGTCCAGTGCACAGAACAGAACCATCTCCCCCAGCACACACAAAAAAAACACAGTTTACAGCCTCCTCTAGCCAGTGGTGGAAAGTAACTAAGTACATTTACTCAAGTACTGTACTTAATTACAATTTTGAAGTACTTTGACTTTACTGGGGTATTTCCAATTTTCAATACATTTACTTCTACTCCACCACATCTCAGAGGCAAATATTGTACTTTTACTCCAATACAGTATTTGAAAATTGTCGTTTCTATAGTTACTTTGTAGATTTGAATTATTGTTAAAAAACATACATGAACCTTTTCAGTCCTATTTAAACTTTGGCTATTTGAAAAGCCGATCTACAAGCTCAACACGTTGCATCGCGACTGTTTCCACCACTGTCTCTAGCTCATCTTAGAACATCTCTCTGCCTACCATGGCCTGTGACCTGAAAACTGTCTGTGTGTGAATTATAGAGAACTACACTGTACTTCTCTGTGTGTGATCATTTACAATGAGCAGCTTTGACTTGGTCACATTGTTCTGTGTGTGTGGCATCCCTGCGCGATGCTGCGCGATGCATTACTCATGCAGTACGCCAGTTACTCCACCTGTCTGAGATCTGGGCTAAGTCCTTATAGTCCATTAACCAGACCTACTTTTCACTGCAGACGGCACATTCAGCTGTGAATTAGTACTGCAATATTACTCTGCGGAGTTGAAAATTCTAATTTTGCCCCATTTTCAGCAGTCAGAATATGACAACTAGAAAATAGTTGAATGAAAGACATCTGAGAGGGCATTTTCCTCGGGTTAACATCCTGAGTATTGAATTAACTCTGAGAGTGTAAATGTAACCAAATTGACCGTTATGTGTCAACTTGGTTACACCTGCATTTCTGCACACTCTCTGAGTTACAAATGGATGAATGAACGCTGATTATTTCACTGTGCACAACGCAGTTGATGCCACATAGTTTAGACAATCTTAAGAATAGGCTATTTGAAAGTCAATTTAGTCTACTTTTCGGGGCTATCAGGGGAACACTTAAGGCAAACACAAGGGTTCTCCTCACAATTACTTATCCTAAACAGCAACTTTGAAGGTTATTACTAGTTAATATGGTAAACACTTTATGTACAACAATTTATGAAGTGGGAGGAACTACCACAAGCACACCCAACAAACACTTGATGTCTCCTTGTGGAAATAAATGGTAGATTCTAATACGTGGTGTTCCAAGCAGCTGTAAACCAACACCAAGTATGACTTTAAAGTAGCATATGAAACAGGCCTTGGCTGCTAATATTTTTGAAAATACTTCAGATATGTCTGAAGGCTATGCTTCCACCCCAGAGTCACTATCCAAACTTCATCACTGTTATATGTGTGCAGACAGTACATGTGTTTGTGTGAGTGAGATGAAGAGAGATGCATAAATTAAAAATATATTAATAAATAATATTTTTTCATGTCTAAGCAGCTACTTTAAGTTGAAAAAAACTTGAGTGAGAGAGAAAACGCACACTGTGGAATCAACCTTTCTTGCAAGGTATTATGAGCAGACCAAGTTTTCAGTAATACAGTATGATTCCGGCCATATATTTTACACTTCAACATTTCCTCCTAGGTTTGACCACACTGTGATTACAGAATAGACTCACTTATCACTGTCACAGACCACCATACACACGAGCATCTGTTTAAAAATTCAATTAACATGCTCAGTGAGAGAAATCACAGTTGGTGTGGAAAAGTTGAAACTCATCTGGAGAAAAATCATTTAAATCAGATTAGGCCCAGGGCCAAAATTAAAAGCATCGATATGATCTACAGTATGTATGGTAATTTATTGGAAGAGATTTCTCCACTGGCCAGCAATACCACAATCTCTTTGTTATGGGGTGGGGGGTGAGTCATAGGGCCAAGTGGCTGTGGAGGGTTTTTAATTAATTCCACACAAGATTAATCCATCTTTCCTTGGGATTTTCTTTCACCAGAACTTCCACAGCTTCAGATATCAGGTTCTACACAATGACGGGATAATAAAGCTCATCATCTTCTATCTATATCAGTGGACAGTAGTATAGTAGTGGACAGTAGGATAGTATGTGCTGCTGCTGATTGTTAATGACACCTTGCCCTCAAAGAAAATAGAAAAATGGCTTTGTAGAGAGTTGTATTTTAATCATTCATGTATTTCTAGTGAGAGTGTGCTGAGGCTTACATCCTTTCAAAAATATCTACAAACACATTCAAAGGGCCTAGCTCATAATACCTTTCTTAATGTATACATCTCGTTCCAATACAGCTCATTGATGTAAAACACTGACCATCAACTGAAGATATAAATAGATAAACCTGCCATCCAGTAATATAGTCACTGTCAACATTTATTCAGTATAGTTATTTCTTACTATATAGTACATAATAAAGAACACATGTTCTTCAATTGCCGCACTACAGTGGATACAAAATATATGCAAATCAGGCATCATCGTCCTTACAGCTTCAAGTACTGTCGCTCACATTGGATTTCGCTTCTCCTAAGTCCATTTGGAAGTCGCCTATGAACTACCACCAAATGCCAACTCTTTCTCCGCTGTGTCACCTTTAGAGTATAATGATGATCCCTTATGTAAGATGGCATTTAAGAATCCACAGGGACCGATGCACGTGTTATATCTTTGGAGCATCTCTGCCCATCTGATAGCTGAATCCCTTGGTAATTTCCTTAAGGCATTCTACCAGAGACACAGTATGAAAGTCAGCCAACATATAGGATCACTTCACAGGAGGAAGGGTGGTGAGACTTGAGCATGACTCACCATCCTAAGGCCATCATGTTCAGTGAAGATATGATTCTGAACTAAAGATATTAATCTAACCTTGAGGCCAGCCTGGATAGAGTATTTTTTCCACTCACTCTATATTTCATGTCAACATCTACTTCAGTAAGCTGTGTTTTGTCATGTCCCTGTTGTGTGTGCATTATGCAGAGCCCTGGTACAGTGCTACAAGGCCGATCATGCTTAAAATGCGAAAGCAAATGCATCGAGAAAAACGCGCTCCAAATTCAGAAATAATGCAAATGTAAAAAATGCATACAATTATCATTTTATTTCATTTTTTTTTTACATTATATATATATACGGACATGACTTGCTACTGATCTTGTGGGCCACTACTCCCTGTGCATGTTAATTATGTTCATATACATTTACGTGGTATTGCATTTTATCACATACAGTATCCAGCCTTTACTTGCCGTGGGACAGGGGAGTGATAAAAAGTGTGTTTGTAGTGATCCCCATGGGGAGATTACTTCTATGCACTAGACCCATCCTATTAGGAGCAGTGTGCAATCCCTGGGGAGCACACAAGGAGCAATTAGACTAGAGGATCCATTTCTTGCTCAGAGAAACCTCAACACGAAGCCTGAAGAAGCCGGGGACTGTACCGCTAATTACGATTCCCAATCCCAGATGGCCACTCTATCACCTGAGTCACTGCCATCCCAAAAGGACAGAGAGGATGATATGCCATATGGGCTGGTAGAGCTCAAATCAAATTCAGCTGCTATACACGGTTGCTAGGGATGTTATGGTAGAATTAATGGCAGAGGAGGCACTGGATTTTATCCAGGCGCAAAGGAATCAAAACTCACAGCAGAAAACAGCGACCTTCAATGGTTCACAGTAGGCTGTCATCGTCGACTAGCCTAATAATTGGTTGTTTGGCTCTGGGTTGACTAAGGATTAGTCATGTTATGTAGTCTACCTATGCATCATTCTCAGAACCCGATGAGCCTGTAGTGTAAAGCAGCCAGGGCAAAATGGTAAACAGATCAGCCTAATAGTTCAGTTGTTGAGTACGTAACCGTAAGCCAGTAGCGGTGTTCATAGTTGTAGTCCACGGAAGAAAGTGAAAAAGCCAGGCCTGTACTTAAAAAACACGTCAATGAAATATTCAGTCAATCAATCAAAGACAAGAATAATGAACAGTACCTGTTAAATGGACAGTAATCTACAGAATTTAAAAATAAGAAATCATCCATCCAGTCCACACAAGTGAAAGAAAAGAGAGTTAAGCTGTTGAGCACTGGACTGTCTGTTTAAGTTAGCAAATGTTATGTTTATGTGTGATGGCTTAAGTAGGAGTGCTAAGGCAACACACTATATTCAGTATGTCACTTATTATTTGTTTGTAACCCTGTGATCCTCATCCTCAAGCATGATAATTTGAGGGGGAGATGTCAAGGTAGTGGGAAATACAAGTAGACAGAGAGAACATGTGGGGATCAGAATTCAGCCAACTCAAAATACAGTATGTTAAAGATGGGAGGAGCAAAGGTGGTGCCGGTACTGCATGTGTGATGACATAGATCCTCTCTGTTGAGATTCAAAATGTGAGAAAACACAATTCTAGCACATTTTAACCACATTGAGTGGTCTCTAAAATATAGTCTCTAGAATCTCTAGATGACACAAAACAACAGAAACTGGCGCTAGATCTTTAACTGATATAGTCTCTCTCTATTCATTCTTATTTAGGATGATTAATCTAAATGTTTTGCTTCATGGTTGCGCCTGCCTCACTCTGATAACCATGTACCCACCGCCATCACTCTATCTGGTGGCTGGCAATGTGCTTATTCAGCACCATGGAGAGAGGCATGAAAACAAAGCTGTTTGGTCAAGAAATGGTCAACTATTGTCACCCAGTATCATTTGCTGAAATGACCCTGCCAAAAGTTGAATCAAAATCAGACAGACAGACAGACAGACAGATTTTGTTTTACTCTGAAAATCCTATAAAATCAATAGGGATTTGCATGATTACAAGGCTAACAAGATTAGAGTTGTTAGGGTCAAGCTTTGTGGTCAATAAATACTGTAAGTCAGTGGAGTGTCCTCACTAGTATAGTCATACGAACATGCAAGTGTGATTAATGTATCTCTGAGCATGTGCACATGTACTGTACTGTATGTGCATGGGAATGGGGACTCATGCCTGTGGCCGAATGAACGCACGCCTGGTTGACACAGCCCCAACCGGCTTATGCACAATTTCAGAGGCTGTCTCTCCACATTAGCCTTTATTTGTTTGTGCTCACACAGCCCTCTTACTTCTGTATGCATGGCCAGTCTGCTGCTCTGGTACCATGTCTTCTACTTTCATTGGCTGGTTGACCGTTATTGGTTCGCCATCATTGGTTGCTGCTAGTGACTTTTAAATCACAAGAATATGAATGTTTACACTTCCAACAAAGTTACCATCATCAGACTGACCTTCTCTCTCTCAATCAAATTAGGAGAGTATGAAATGCTTCCTAATGAAACATGGAAAGGAAAGTCCACGCAAACAGTGGTGTCAGTGGTATAGCAGAGAATAATGATCTGTCAATAAACCTACCAATTCATAGGAATTGTCTCTCTCCTGGTGGAGATAGGTAATGGCAAAGATCCCCAAACTACAATAAAGATGCTGTGCATTTAGTATCCAATCCAGTAGCCAGCAGGGCCGGAATGAGACGATATTCAGGCCGGTGGCTCCCCCCCCCCCCCCCCCCCACCCCCACCCCCCCCCCCACACACACACACACACACACACACACACACACACACACACACACACACACACACACACACACCATATGGAGTTGTGAACAAAAACTTCAGACATCACACATTTAACCAAACCAAGATCAGCATAACCGCTGCAAGCACAACACAACCAGATAAGCACACTGACAAATCAGAATGGAAGCAATTCATTTCTGTTCACATTGGGACGATTATACAAAGAGGAACCGAGTGTTTCCTTCCTCATTGGCACAGATTCGCAGCTGGACCAGGACGATTGTGTTATGTGTACAGATACTTTTTTTTTTTACTTAAGTAAAAGTATCAATATCGAAATTTAGAAATACTCTGTTAGTGAAAGTCTGTTATTCAAAATGTACCAAAGTAAAATAACAAAAGTATTGGCATCAAAATATACTTTAAAGTACCAAAAGATTTAGAAGAAGGCCGATGCACACCTCAAAGGTTGGTGACAGGTGTGTAGGACAACCAAAAAGGTGTAAATGCTCAGAAGGGGATCTCTGATAACAAATCAAAGAAAAAGGTCCCTTACACTGTCTAGATCAGTGGTTTTCAACCTTTTTCATGTCAAGGTCCATTATTTATTCGGCATTTGAGCCACAGACCACCATTTGTTGATTTGATGATTTTGTCAAAATAACAATTCTTTATTTCTACTACAATCTCTATTTGTTTTGACGTCTTGTAAATTCAGTAAGGCAGATGTTACGGGTCCATTGGTTTCATCTTACAATCTCAAGAGTTAAAGATCTATAAGGGTCCATTTGGTTATCAACTCTCCATCAGTTAGCTGGGGACCACCTGGAAACTCCTCAAGGACCACCGGTGGTCCCCGGACCACCGGTTGGGAACCACTGGTCTAGATAGAACTTGTGAAAAGTACAGTAGGCCTTTTTGAGTAAATGTACTTAGTTACTTTCCACCACTGGTTGCAATGCACCAACCAATTGTCTGACACATCTTCCATGAAAGTTCTTTGGTCATAGACTTCCCGTTGCCCTTTGGCTACACTTTGTAGAACACCCCACCACTCGCAACACACACTATTTTCTAATAACATGCCAGTGCCAAGTTCAGTGCTAAATCATAACAGACTGACCCACTTGTAGGGGATAAAATGAGAGAAATAAAGAGCAAGTCTGAATTAACCCAATGTACAGCATGTTATGTCAAAACCTCAAAACATCCACACATCTATAGCTTGATAAATCATGAAGAAGGTATTAACCTCCCTCTGACCAACAGGCATAAACACACGAAGAGGTGTTGTCACTCAGCCAACCACGTTAAACCAAATACAACAGCCATCCTGTCACAACTCAAAACCTACTACAGCAGGGGCGATTCTCTGGATTTGCCATGTACCATTTTGTACCATGTGATCATGATTTGTTGCCACCCAGACTGTGGGCCCCATACAACAGCAACAGAGCAATTCAAATAGGCTAGGCCAGGGGTCTTCAACAGGGGATCCAGGATCCCTAGGGGGTCCTCAGAGTTACTACAGGGGGGCCGCCAAATCTTTGTGTGATAGGATAATTTTTATTACATTAACCACTTGAACCCTAGCATTCCTATTCTGATGAGAACTTTAGCCAAAAACAGCAGATCTACAAGCTCACAACGCCTCTCTGCACGAGAGGTGCTGTGAGCTTGTGATCAGCTATTTTTGGCAACGCGATTTGGTTTAGAGGGAAACATTTGCAGACTAAGTACAGAGTGAAATGTCAAGTATTGACGGTTTATGACTTTATGTGGTTAAATGTCTGAATATACACATGATATGATCATGAATCCAACACACACAGATGAGTGCTGTCAAACAAGTGTATGATGAAGCTATCTATGAAATCTATGAAAAGGTTTAATCTGCAACACAATTTCATACAATATATAGTGGGGGTCCCTGCTTCATCTCTCTCTCGGGTAAGGGGTCCTTGGCCTAAAACACGTTGAAGACCCCTGGGCTAGGCCTATTCACAGCATAGCACAAGCAGTGACAAGCACACAGAAAAACAGGGGGCCTACCATTCTGTAGTCATCTTCTTGACATCTGTGCAGCTGTTGTCATCTTCTCGCTCCCACAGGACTGTTTGTGGCTCTCAAGCCTGATTTTCACCTGCATTTGTTGACAGGTAAACTGACAGGTGACATGAGTTGCAGATTCATGTGTTTCGTATCTCTGATGCCCTCCTCACTTCCCATACTCCAAAAAGATGGTTAATGTCCAGGAAATGGAGTTACCATTCTGCACATTTTATTCAGTCTCAACAGGATAATATAGCATGTTGCCCCATAGCAGGGCCTAGTATCCAAACTGGTAACCGCCCACTTGTCTCATTCCTGAGCAACCTAGTCAAGTGGGACAGGCTTAAATCCAAAATGTAGTGACTGGCGAAAAGGTCAAACGCACTGAGGCAGGCAGAATTCATTCTGAGGTGGCGCTCCCAAGGCCAAGACAGAACAAAGCAGCAAGTTGCTTGATGTGGCAAAGGAACAGGGAGAACAGGACACAGGACACAGGACACATGTGAACAAACACTGGTCAATCAGCACAGGTGGGCTGATTACACTGACAGCACAGCAGGGACATCTGGTGGACAGGTAGGGAAGCCATATTATAACTATGAGGAAAGCACAGGATGAGACCAGAGATGTCAGTAGTCAACCACTTTGCACAAGCACGTACACACACACACACACACACACACACACACACACACACACACACACACACACACACACACACACACACACACACACACACACACACACACACACACACACACACCACACACGCGCACACACACACCACACACAGTCACACACACACATGCGCGCGAACACGCACAGGTAAATATTACCTGACCCTTGCAGTAATTATTAGGCTATTTGCATCCCTGGGATATTTTCAAAGCCTTGACAGCTTGAATTGATAAATAAATAATAAATAAAATGTATTTTTTCAAATGCTTTCATCAAAGGCTGTCTGCGTGGAAGTCGATAAAAGACATCTATGATAGTCTTGATCCAAGGCTAATAATGTTATTAGGTTATTTTGATCCAATTACTGAATGTCAGTCTCCAGGTTTTATTCAGTGGTGTCCAATGTCCACCACAAGACGGTATGGCGATGAACCCTGTGTCAGATCATTTTGATTGAATACTTTATTAACAGTTTGTAATATGTACAGAGGTACGGTTTACAATGATTGTTAAAGGGATAACACAAAAGGCCCTAGGGGCTTGTTTCCATTGTGGCCCTGTGTATTCAATTCATTAAGATCAATGGTTTTAAATGGCTATATAAGTGTGAAAATAATAATAAACCACTTTTTTTTGCCGCTTTCGGCAATCAATAAATCAAGGAGGGAAGTGAGAGGCAGAAGACAGACAGACAGACAGACAGACAGACAGACAGACAGACAGACAGACAGACAGATCCAACACTGCAAGGTGCTTTCTATTTATTTATCATGGACAGGCTCAGAAAGGTTATCGTTGGCAAGAGTGATGCGGTGCCTCCATCTAGTGGATGGAATATGTTGATAGACTGATCAGATTACTTTGAAGTAGCCTACGAAATGGATATAATATGGGACCGCAGACCATGTACAGCGTGGGTGAAGAACAACAATGTGCAAACACAGAAGCAAGATCTGTGAGCTGTTTTGACAGAAGAAGGATGTAAATCCAACAAATGCAATTTTGTTTTGTTTTGTAAGCAAGCTGTCTACACATTAGCCTATTGCCTAATTCCCTTTAATTATACATACAATGCTCTTTGTGTTTTAATGTTTTTATTTGGCACTTACTTTGGCAATGTAAACCTACTTCTAATGCCAATAAATACATTTGTGTGTAGGCCTATGAAAGTAAATAATCCATTATATTCTATTCTTGATACATCACTGGGCCAGTATCATATTTTCTTTAGTTGAGCTGCGAAATGATGCAACTATTGTAATGAGTCTGTGTGTCTGTCTGTCTGTCTGTCTGTCAACAGAATTGTCTGACAGAATGGTTCAAGGACCTTTTTAATCCCTAAAAAAACTGCATTAAAAGTAGTCAACAAACTATACTATAAAAACTGGTCAAACATTGGCCAAATTGTCAAATATTATAAGAAATAGGTAAAAATTGTGAAAATAGACGATCTACAAGCTCACAACGCCTCATATTGCTAGGCGTAGTGAGCTTGTAGATCGGCTATTTTCACAATATTTATCTGTGGAACCGAGTCAAACTAAATGTAATGCCTCAACTCCTACATTCCACGTGCTTGTCAGGGTGGGGGGGTCCCCAGTTCAAATATGATTAGTTTGGGAGGTCACGGCCTGAAAAGGTTGAGAAGCACTGGTGTACCAGAGGGTGCTGAAGCTGCTTTACTTTGCATAAATCCCGGATGCTTGATGCTTTATATTGTGCTTCATTCATGTCATCAACCTTTAGTCATTTTCAAAAATGTTCATGTAGTCCACACTCCACAGTCACAGTCACAGTGACAGGAAAAAAGGCAGGGAATCTATTTATTGTAGCACATCCAGGTCTTAAGGATATCATTTCCTGTTTGAACCAAAGGAGGGCACTCTCTACTCTCAGTAAAGACTCCAGACCTATGAAGTGAATAGTGGTGTGTTGAAGTGGTGAGCTGTCAGAGCTGTCAACACCTATTAGGGTTCTCTCATTAAGGCAATGTCAGTGGCACTCCATAAGCAGTCAAATGAACACCTGTACCACCGTGAGGCCAAGTCAACAAGTGAACTTTATCAGGTCAGGCCACTATGCTCAGGTTAACCTGCTGTAAAAATGAACAGAGACAAAACCATACTGTTATCTGTATCAATGATCTATAATGTTTACCAAGCTTTATTTGCGTATACTATAATTAGGTCCTTTGGCGTGTGCAACAGGATGTTGCAGATGTTCTTCCAGTCTGTTATGGCAGTATGCTTTTCTTTGGAATTGTGTGCTGGGGGGGGGGGGGGGTCACAACAACGTGGGGGACACTAACAATCTAAACAGGCTGTTGAGGAAGGTGGGATCCATAAAGGGGGTGGGAAAAGTGGGTACAGCGAGGAAGCTGGACGCCGTCTTGCGTCTTGGCGTCCAATCCCTCCCTCCCACCCTCCCAACCAAGTCAATAAAGTCAGCCAGTTATCTTTTAAAATGCAGCTGGAATTAGAGTATTCATGTTCAAATGAGAAATGTGAAAGCTCTATCCATATCTATCTCCATCAGAATAATGGTCCTCTCTCTCTGATCTCCACCAAGCAGACAACTACTGCACAGCACATTCAGTACAAGACGGCTGCTAGAGTTCTAACAAGATCCAAAAAAGCTGAACACGTAACATCAATTCTTAGATCTCTGCACTGGCTTTCAGTAAGTCATATTATTTTAAATACTGGTACATCTCTGACTTTCTTTTACATATGAACCCTCAAGAAGTCCAGTCTCCTAACTGTTCCCAGACATGATGAGGCAGTGTTCAGTTATTATGTCACACTAACTGTAGCTGGAATAAACATCCAGAGGATCTGAGACTCGTGCTGACTCTGACTACTACTCCAGAACTTATTCTAATGAATAGAACGTTATAACCAATATGTATGGAAGAGTATGTTAAATACAATATAACTAGCACATCTGCAGTGGTTGGAAGTGGTCTTCCTACTCTTCCATTGGTGTCAGGTAGGGCACATGCATTACTAGTGGACAAGTAACCCTGCTTGTAGCTCATAAGCTGTATTCCCTCTTGAAGGAGTGGTAGATATTTTGTTTCTCATGTGGGAGACCGTGGTTCGAATCCTGGGTGTTACAATTGTAATTGCCTCTCTCTAGAACAGGATATAAAACGTACAGAGTGTAGCTTTATTCAATACTTCATCGCTGTCGGGTGGAAACCTTGGATGTCCATCACCGTTCCTTTTTTTATTACTATTTTAAAAACATTTGAAAATAGTGAAAATAGACGATCAACAAGGTTGATCAGCGCGTTGGGAGCTTGTAGATCTGCTATTTTCACTACTTTTGTGTGACACTCTTGTATGATGAAATAGGGCATTAATTTAAAAAATGGAGATGCAAGGTTTCTGCCCAACAGCAACGACATTTTTGATTGTTTCTTTTGATGCAAAATGTTGAATTTTAAGTTGTGAATAGTTGATCACTTGATTCTGATTATTTTCATGTACCTTCATAACTATAGGGTATAGTATGTATA
>NC_139950.1:34428387-34465887 GCF_963454915.1 Gymnoscopelus microlampas | reverse complement strand
GACTTGTGACAAAACAAAGGCTTAAGTCTGGAGTAAGTTACTTACTCCATTAATAATTTAGCCTAAGACAGGTTTACTAAGTCAAAACACAAATTGGCCTAAGTCGTTTAGTCCTCTTTTGTTACATAACTGACAGACAGCGTTATTTGTATGTCAATAGCCATATATTGCTATGCACTTTTTGGGTGAAATTATTAAGAAATATCATATAGTTTGTTTTGATTTTTCTGTTTTCTGAAAAACTTTGTTAAAAAATGACATACGTTATTATTTTAGCAAGGTGACGATAGGACAGTTAAGTCCATCAGTTTTGCTGCAGGCAGCATCATATGCTCCCTTGCAAGGCCTCAGAGGTGAAAGGCACCTTTGAATTATCCTGTCATGCTAACCCACTCCTCCTCCACCTGTCTGCTACTCCAACCACCATATTACTAAGGTCCCAGAGCTGAGACCTTGGCCCTGCTAAGCTGTCTTGGGGGAGGGGGGATTTGATTGCACAAGCAAAGATGACTTTGAGTTTGAATGGGTCACTGCCGAATCAGCTTTAACCACAGTCGGCTGGAAAGGAGTCAAGTGTAGGGCAAGCACCTGGGCAAGCTGACCTTTAGCTGGGAAGAGGAAATGGAGAGAGAGAGGGGAAGCTATCAAGCTTTGTACTGGCCAGACAGGCACTGTTTCAAAGTCTGAGACTTTTTCGGCAATGTCTAAGTGATGCACTTAGCTGAGGAGGACTTATAGTCAACGTCATTATTTTCTGACACGCGGACTAGTGCTGCGCGCAGTGCGCAACACCATCCCTCGACACACTTATTTAATTTACTTTACCTGCTGCTACAGTATATCCTGAGCTGAAGTGCTCAGGATATAGAACAGGATACTTACGCATGCTCTCTCAAGTTTCCCCAAAATTGGTCACCTCTGAAACGTGTGAGATTGCGCTCTCTCAGGGGAAGGTATGGAGAAAAACGTGTCTGTGCCAAGACATCCCCGCTAACATCCCTGCTCTCAGCACTGGCCGTATGAAAGGAGCATTGTCTGTTGCTTCACGCTCCATGGCCAATTGACTTCTTTTCCCATTAATCAACTGCACTGTTTACCTAATCTTTTATAGCATTTCAAAACCATTAAAACCAGGGGGATTATCCTAGTGTTTCTGATGGTGTTCCTTTACTTTAGAAAAAGGTACCATGATAACGTTCTCTCTCTCTCTCTTTCTTTCTCTCTCTCTCTCTCTTTCTCTCTGTCTCACTCTGCTTATCTGACTTATCTGACTCTTATTATCTAACACTTTTTTGCTTTCTCATCCCTCTTTCTTTTATCTTGCTATTTCTCTCTCTCTCTCTCTCTCTCTCTCTCTCTCTCCCTACTTTATTTTTTTTCCTATCTCTCCAAGGATCACTTTCTGCATGAACTGAACTCCTTTAAAAGTGCAACCTTACCGTCTCACCGCAGGACAACTCTACCCCCCTAACCGAATAAATAAAGTATTATTGTCCGATTAAAGCAGATTAAGCAGATGGAAAGGGAGTCGATCTGAAATTGGGTTTAATGCGGCACTTATCTGAATTCTTGACTGCTTTAATAGTGTACACTTTTGTGTCTTTGAGCAGGAAGTGGGTGTGGGTCTGAGCGGGGTACATTTCTGCAGGTGTATCTTACTGTAGGGCTAAAGGAGGAAATTGTGAATTGAGTTGCACTTAAAGCCTCTCTTTGTAAAACAAGTCGCAGCGCTATGTGAATTCTCATGCCAGGACACTTGGACAGGGATTTGCTGGTGGGGTGTACTGGTTGCACGTTGCCCACGCTGCACTGCAACCGGTCCAGAGCCTGATGTTGTATATTTTGCTGCTTTTCACTGCTTTTAAGTCCCATTACTGTGGCTTTAAAATCATAGCAAAACATTTGCACGATACGACTTTTTGGACCACTCGCAAGCTGTTACAGATCTTGAGATGATACAATATGGGTCTTCCGCCGATAAATGTATACTGTACATGTGCACATTTTATGTTCTTTAAATTCTTATTCACCATTGTTTTGTATATTTTAAGTCTGTATGTATTTGTGTGCAATAACCTATCAATCGTGCGCTTAAGCATACGTGCAAACACACACGAAGTACATGCACATACTGTATAGTATATGCGTGCACGCGCGCGCAAACATACACACATACACACATACACACACACACACACACACACACACACACACACACACACACACACACACACACACACACACACACACACACACACACACACACACACACACACACACACACACACACACACACACACACACACACACACACACACACACACACACACACACACACAGAGCCATCTAGGAGAAATGCGGGGCCCGGTGCGAAGTCGCGTACACGCGCGCAATTCTTTTGCGGTTTTGGGCGGATATTTTTTTGGGTGGTTATTTGCGGTTATTTCTTTTTATAACTCTTAATACATGTGATCCTGTTCACTTAAAAAAAAAAAAAAAAAAAAAAAAAAAAGCGCGGGGCACTGCCCTCCCTGCGGCCCTGCACACACACACACACACACACACACACACACACACACACACACACACACACACCTGAGTCACTCATATGTTGATGGAGCGGCTGCCGACGATTTTGTGGTTTAATCTGTATTTAGAGGGTCCATCCGGATGCCGTGGGGGCCATCTTATTATAGGAAATGAGATGTTGTGAGGCCCTTTTCAACAGTCACTTACTCTGTATGCATTCCTTTATGTCCCCTGTATACTGGATAGCAACAGTGGTATCCAGAATGCGTCCCAATAGAACGATGGCAGACAAAAGACTGCTTTACTGGTACACGTTACAGTGGACATGCCAGCATGTCACTCTGACACAACTGCAAAGGTTACTAACCTCTGAACAGAATGGGGCCCCCTGCGGATCCACCAAGTTCTGAGCCATTTGATTGGAGATAGCCGAGGAATCTAGAACCGTAATGTTTTAAAAGATCGACCGGCCCCTCTCATTACAGCCGCGGTGAAGGAGGGTGAGGGCGGGGAGTCTGTGGAAAAAAAGAATAATAACTTCTTATTCAGGTGATTTTTGACTTGCCAAGGAGTTGACTGTACGTTTAGATGAAAGGGTTTAATTGGAAATGATAACCTGCTGACGGAGGGGATCTGTCTGCCCACGAGCCCTGGCTGTCTGTCTGCCAGTACTGCAACAATATCCACAGGGAGATTGGCAGATAGAAGGCGCTGTCAACGCTCCCCAGCTCAGGACTGCTCCCACACAAGCCCTGCACTTGTGCTCGCTTTAGCAAGGCTATGCAGCAATGTGGATGTTGGCTCTGCATGCGTGTGTATGTGTCTGCATTTGAACATGCGCCTGCAACAAATACATTCACACACAAAGCACTTGTAGTAGACACAAATGCATATGCACATGCAGCATGCACATGCAGCATGACACGTTAATAAATACACACAAGCGCGCGCACGCACACACACACACACACACACACAAACACACACACACACAAACTTAGTTTGTCCTACTTACGCATACAGATTTCATATTTATCTATATGTAGCCACTAGTCAACAACAACTGAAGTCATTGAGTGTCTGTGTGTATGCGCATAAGTGTGTTTGTGGTAGGTGATTGCATGCATGTGAGTGCAGTTGTGTGTATGCGTAAGTACAGAATACAGCGTGTGTGTGTGTGTGTGTGTGTGTGTGTTAGCGAGCCTGGAGACAGGCTTTGGGGGACCCCTAAAGCCCCGACGACTCTTGGGGCCATCACAGCAGTTCAACACAATCCGGGACATCAAAGCCACTTAAATATTTTTCATTCTTGGGGCCGCAATAAGCAGCACGATATGACAGACACACAAAAGGCCCACAGTTTCCTCTTGGCCCCTGAGGTAGTGTTGACATGAGTAGAAATTAACTTATCACCCCTGTTTTAAAGTCCAGACGGCTGTCAGACAAGGCCCAGTAGCAGGGGGAGGGGGGGGGGGGGGGGGGGGCAGATTGGATGCTTCCAAGGGAACCTCTTCATATACGTATAGTGCTCTCTTAAATCCCGATATGTCTCTCTTTGTCCAAAACAATGAACATATTCACTCCACCTGTCACAAGTAGATATTTTACGTGTATGTTGTACAACAATGGTACATTTGAATATTGCATCCATAATCAACCACTTGACCGTTTAACTGTCAACCATTGTTGATTCTTCCTTATACAGTACCTTGTATAAGGATGCAAATACAGCGACATTTGATCCCTTCTGCACTTTAATAGTTCACCTGAACATTTTTGTCTTTAGACACTTACAACCTGGCTTTCAACCACTATTAACCTATTTTGGGCATAGGTGAACATAATATTTATGTTCACTTTTTTCTTTTTTTAAGCAAACATAGAACCCAACTTAAGAAGCTTGGATATCGGCTGTTTTCACTACTTTTCAAACATTTTAGAAAGTATAAAATAGGGCTTACGTGGATAAACGTGGACTTAAACATAAAAAAACAAAAAAAAAAGGAAAGTGGACTTCCACACACTGATGTGACATGACCCCATCAAGGGCGAACCCCACCCAAAGCCCTCCCCACAGAAACAAAACTTAGGCTGTTCCTGGCTTTAAAGGGGGAGGAGGGAGCCGCTTGCCATCAGAGAGCCACCATTTAATTACGACACACAGGAAATTATCCCTAGAATGGGCCCTGTGCTGATAAGGGGTCCAAGCCCGCGGGATGACAGCTCCAGAAACCTGAGAGGACTTATCGCCCAAGAGGGTGGGTGGGTCGGGGGCAGATTGAAATGGAGGGGTACTCACGTCTGGGCACCCCGACAATCTGATTGGACTGTCATCCCCGGGTCATAATTAATATATTTATCAAATTAATAAGTGAAAAGAAAATCTCTGCGTTGTCGACGCTATCACAAAGAAAGCCCCCCCACCTCTCTTCCTCGGCCCCCACGGGCACACAGTGGCCAAATTCATGAGGCCGCCGGTTTCCCTTGTGGCTAATAAGGGTTGCTGTCAATATAATGGGGTAGGGGGGGCACAGTGAGCCGGCTCTTTTGGAGGCCATGACAGACAAATTGCCCCCACCCCCCTTTTGCACAGAATGGAAGAGAATTTAGGGGAAGAAAAGAAAAATGTCATCCACCACAACGGGCATCATGTCTGAAGTGTTGTCATTGTGCAAGGAGGAGCATGCAAGAAGAATGCCCTGGTCATATCATATCATATCATATCATATCATATATGTGTTGGTCAGACATGCTACAGTAATTGATGCTGTATGTTCATTTATTTAAGAAATATCCAAATATTGAATTCACTGCTTTTCAATCAATGGACCTTCACGGATGAAGGTCCACTGACCAAAATGAATAAGCACTTTATTTATTTTTTAGTGCGTGACTGTTCCTTCATTTTGTACGTTGTAGTACCTGCACCTGAAACCTAATTGTTGTTTTTTTATTGCTGGTTTGAATCATTATATTTAACCATTGCATATTATATAATACTGCATTTGTGTTTGAAATCAAGCGTGCACGGTATGGAGTTTGATTAAGTACCGCACTTGTGAATTTAATAAACTTGTTGATGTTTATTTTATTTGCAAGAGATTACAGTTCCCTCGGCCAGTGGTTTTCCATTTGTTTGTGCCCAAGGCACATTACACATTATAAATAATTGATAACAACAATAATAATTGTAATAATAATAATAATTCACCTTTTTGTATACAATTTGCCTCTGTTTTGGGTATAGTAAAATTGCAAAACAATTCATTACTTTTGTCTACAGTTGTATACTGTATATTGCAATAATGTGTGTGTAATAATGTGTGGTTTTCACAAAATCCCAAGTCACACCAGTGTGCCACAGTCTGGGAACCACTGCCCTTGGCGACGTACTCTCTTTCTGTCCTCCTCTACCAGTGCACATCAGTTCTCTTCACTCTCCTTTACAGCCTAGATGGCAGTGTTTAGCTGTACTATGCTTTATCCACTTCAGATGGACAGATGGGTACCTGCAGGTCAACATCATGGATGAGTTAGGTTGTTATGAGCATCATGGGACTTCAGATAAACCTTTGTTTGTACTTTGTATGCGCAAACTTACTAAATTTTGATCCGCCTACAAAGTATATAGAAACCCTGCCCTGAGTGCCCTCATATGATGGCGATCCAATGGCCAAATACTGTACTGTATATGTGTGTTGGAAGTAAAAACTAAGCGCCATCACAAAAACTCTTTCAATAAAGAAAGGGTATATCATTATAGGTAAAAGTTGTTATAAGTATTAAAATAATATTTGTTTTACTTAAATGCAATAAAATGACCCACACACTGTCTACACTTGCAAAGTAAGGACAACTTTAATTAGGCAACCTTTCGGTCAATAGACCTTCTTCAGGCATCTGTTCTTTCATTAAATAGCAAAAATAGAAGATCTACAAGCGGACAACTTGAATGCCTTTTCATTAAATGCAGTACCCTCCGCAAGAGTTAGCACCCATTCTTTGAAAGTCAGTGTGATCAACAGTTTGGATGTACCCAGGCTTTACTGGCCAATCCACCCTCCTATTCTCTAAACAAATGACTGCTCACGTCCACGTGGCGTATGTAAAGGAGATACTACAGTTACAGTAAACAACACCCAGCCCACTTCTCTGGAGCAATGAAATCATCGCCATCACAGAGAGATTAAGTTGATACAGTTATAACAATCTAATGGCGGCAGGGGCAGAGGCACTGAGAGACGTGACAAGAATAGGTTTGGTCATAAAGGTGATCTGGTTCCACATGTCCCAGTTACCTCGGACAGCCTCCCCTGTATGCACAACTATTTTCGTTAGCGCTACCCTAAGACTTTTGTCATGGAATGTACACAATATAGATTCCCCCACGGGGCAAGGTTATTCATTCTGACCCCAGCTTGCTGCATCCTCTCCGGCACAGGTGGTAAGTCACAGTGGGGATAGTTTTATCGGGCATTCCAAAGGTAAAAAGAAAAAAAGGGGGAAAAAAGGAGAGGAAAAAAAAACAGGAAGGAGAATTGTAAAGGTAACACTATCAGCCGCTAAAGTAGTCACAGGAGTATCAATTTCTTTAAGCTGCGCCGAGCGCGGCAGAAGATTAAGATGTGGATTACTGAACATTAACTCCACATCACATGGAACACGCCGTGCTGTTACTCTCCGGAGTAAAACATGCCATAGTCATCCTTCTGTAACGGGATGTCTGTCATAATTTATCATTGCTGTATTGGAGATAGATTGTTCTTTTTAAGCATTGCTAATTTAAACTAACCATTTGGACCCTGAGAGCTCATCTGTAACAGTAATATAGTTATGCTTTTGTTTTGATTTACGCTTTAGTATCTGTTACCTTTTATTTGGGCTTCAGTTAGGCCTGTATGACTGCCATGCGCTGGGTCAGTAATGCTCATTGTGGATGTGCTACAGGAAACTAGTAAGGCTTTAGATATCTTTAATGCTGGAATCATGATAAAAGGTCTTTAGTACCTCAGACGATGCGTATGGACAATCTTATGTGAATTTAAAAATGCTCTTCAAGACCGGAATCTGATCCTGCAGGGGCAGTGTTCACCTTTGACTCTCGTACTTGACCCTTGACCTTAGGAATGAGTCCGTGGGATTCAGACATGTCCAGACTCTGTCATGCATCTCCGCTTGACCAAACTCAGGTTCATCTGAAACAAGAATTGGGAAACGAGAGAGAGAGAGAGAGAAAGAGAGAGAGAGAGAGAGAGAGAGAGAGAGAGAGAGAGAGAGAGAGAGAGAGAGAGAAAGAGAGAGAGAGAGAGAGCGAGAAAGAGAGCGAGAGCAAGAGCGAGAGAGGGAGAGGGAGATGGAGAGACAGAAACATTAAGAGGAAAAACAAGAACCTCAGTAACCAATCATCCAAAAAGCTAAACCATTTGCCTGATTCTGTCAAATTTTAATTCTAGTTCTTGTATTGAGAGTGAGCCACACATCCCCCAAACCAGACCAATAACGTCATTCTTTATTCATCTCATTTGTTCTCAGCTTTGTCTCCATTTGAAATCCATTACCGTGGAATCAAACACACAACCACCGATCAATAACTCCAGTCAACAAACCATGCTTGCTGTGTGTCAGATGTCAATCACCATTAGTTCTGAGGCCCTCCCCCTCCCTGGGGTCCAACCCCCCCCCCCCCCCCCCACAGAATCCACTACCGCTATGTGTAAGTGAGTGGGGCAGCACAGGTGCACACAGGCGCACAGTTACACAGACTTCCCCTGTGTCCCTCTCAGTGTGCATTGTGTCCGCCGTCTTTGGCCCCCAAGTTCTGTAAGGGGGTGATAGTGTGTGTGTGTGTGTGTGTGTGTGTGTGTGTGTGTGTGTGTGTGTGTGTGTGTGTGTGTCCTGCCTTCAAAAAGGCCTTTGAGATCAACCTTGTGAAACACAGGCCACGGACCCCCCCTCCCGACCCCCCGCCACCACTGTCCCACCTTCTTGTCGTCGTTGTAAAAGAAATATTCCTGTTTTCACCCGAACCAGGGGAATAGGTAGGCGAAGACGGGGGGTGGTGGGTGGAACGGGCGGAAGAGGAGGGGTATCTACCCCCCACCCCACCCCACCGCACCCCACCCCAACCTACAGACTCTCTTTCAGGCTCTTGGTGCGTGTACAGAGAGAGAGAGAGGCCTGGACGGCTGTCCCAAAGCGTTTCGCTTCTCCGAGCATGCACAAGACGTCCATTCATGCACACACACACACACACCCTCCCTGAGCAGGCACCCCCCACCTCGGCCCTGCGACTTCAACCCCCCCTAACCCCCCCCCCCCTCCTCTCTCCTCAGCTCCAGCTGAGGCAATTCAACTCGGGCCAGAAGCAGGAGACCTTTAATCTAACAGAATGTAGCAGGCACCTGAACTACTTAACCGCTGTGCTTGTTGGAGGGGGTGGGCGGCGGAGGCTAAGGTAACTGGCGTGTAACAAAAAGCCCCGAACTTTATCCCTGGCCGGGGATGAGTACATTTCCTTTCTGTTGTTCCCAACAAAGGCCAGCAGGCACAAATGGTCTGCTATCTGTGTCACCGGGAAGTGGAGAGCAATTTGTTTCTATTAAACAGGACGGTCCTCACCCCCTACCCCCCCACCACCACCACCACCCATATTGGTTCTGTTGGCTTTTGTCCTGCAGGTAAAGTGCTGCCAGTCAGGAGCTTTCGTTGGGGTTCTCCTGGAACAAGAGGGGACTTCAGGGGTCCTCGGGCCCCCCTCCAAAAATGTTTTACCACTCAAGCCCTATTTACTTTGTACGTCATCCAATAAAGAGTGAAATTAGCCGATCTGCAAGTTGAGTTTGTAGATCTGCAATTTTGGAGAACATTTTTTTAAAGATTTTAGAATATTTGCCAAAAATAGGGACGCTATAGGGTTAACGTGGTATGTTTTTATTATTGTGAGAATCTATGGGTGCCATATGGGCAAATGTCAAATGCACAAGTGCATGAACACACAAAATGTGTTCGCCCGTGCTTGTACATCCTCACACGTGTGCGGTTGGGAAGAGCCAGAACACTTGACTGCAGCATACAGGGGGATGTTGTGCTGCTGCACCTGCTGTTCATCTGTCCTTTCCAGTTCATGATGGGGTCACAGTGACGCAGAGCAATCCAACCCCTCTCAAACACACCCACACACCCACACCCCCCCCCCACACACACACACACACACACACACACACACACACACACGTGCAAACACACCATAACCTATCGGCCATGCCTCCCTACACTACACCACGTCTGTGGCAGCTTGACCCCTGTGATTTATTCAGACTCCTGCGGTGGGTAGATATACAACACCAGACCTCCGTAAGTCACCCACACTGGTTCCAGCGCTACGCCGCACCAATTCCACCACCCTGAAATAAGCAAGAAGGCTGCCCTCGCAAAAGGGTGTTTCTCTTTTTTATTGAAACGCCGGTGTGAACCCATTCATTCCGTCCTGTGCTTCAGATATGACGCTTGGCGAGTACGGCCGTACATCAGCCGGGAACACCACAAATCAAGCCAAGGGAATCGGGGGCCATTATTTTAGTGCAGTATAAATGTATATACTGCTTATGAAGGGAAGCAACACAGTTATGGCTGGATGTTTACAAGGAGAGCATATGTCACGCATTTGTGCTCTCTACTTTCTTTGTTATAATACTGTATACTGTGCCTGCCATTAGATTTCTTGTATGTTTGGACAGTTCACACTATTCCTCTCCTCTCCTCCTGTTAATTAGTAAGTGGACACATATGGTTCAATTCATTTAGCTAATCAGCACCTCTAAAAGGTTGAGAAAATCCCTCCTCTCTTTCTCCTCATCCCTCTTTCCCTTCGTCTCTTCCCTCCCTCCTTTTCTGCCACCCCCCTCCCCTCCTCTTCTTTGTATTGACGCCCTGGGACCCCATCTGGGCCCTTTGGAGGCGTGAAATGCACAGTAATTATTAGTAATCATCACACACCATCAGAAACGGATCCTAGTGCTGTAATTACATGATAAATGTCTGCCTAACACATGCCCCCTATTTAGCAGCCCCCTGGAGACCACGGATAATAGACAGCTAACAGGGATCCACAGAATGGGCCTTTCAGCACTGGCCCATTGTCTACACGCCAATACACCCTCACCCCCTTTTGGCGACAACACAGACCCCAATCAATCCCCTTCTGAACCCCCCAACCATCCATTGTGAGCTTGTAGATCGGCTACTTTCAGTGCACAACACCGATTGCAACAAAGTATATCAAGCCCTACATGCACGCACGCACGCACGCACACACACACACACACACACACACACACACACACACACACACACACACACACACACACACACACACACACACACACACACACAGCCCTCATCACTGCTAAGCAGACAGCAGCGTCAATCATCCTTGTTACAGTGCAATGCTAATGGATGCCAAACAATGTCATAGGAGAGAAAAGGGGTTTGTTCCACCATTTGTCAGGTAATGGTGACTTCATTTAATGTGGTTGCCTTTAACCTCTGAGTAAAATGAAGTGATAATTGTCATTATTATCATCTGTGCATATACCCCACCATTTATCATCCTTTTCAAAAAGGCACTGACTGTTTGTGAGTGTATATGGACCATGTACAGTAGCAGACCGTGGTCTGTACAGCATATGTTTTAGCATTATACAGCACATTTGGGGAGATCACACAGTTGCATAAATACATCCTTCCCATCCCTCTGGCTATTGCAAGATTCCAAGAAGAGATACCAACTCAGGCGACAAAGACCATAATATCCACTGTTTCAATGCAAATAAGGATGAGGTTAGCAAACAGATGTGTACTGAAATGACATGCAACTTTGCTTTTTTTGAATTTATTGGCAGCGAACAACACTCTGCTCTTGTCACGAACACTATTCGTCCGTTCGTTGCAGCTTGCATCGAAATATCAAAGAATCAGATAGGCATGCAAAAGGAGCACGTTCTTATCTAAATGCATACTGTGATATGAGGAATTGTGTTTGTGAAAACAAGGGACATTTGCCTGAAATTTGCCTAAGCAACCCTCTAAACAATGACCGAGTCATTGGAAATATTGTATTCATTAGCCAGGGTAGGCCGTGGAAGCGTTGGCCGTTAAACAAATTAGATTTTATACCATACCCTGCTCACTGGGACTATTTTTGGCATGGGTATTTTGACAGGTATGGTTGTTTATTCCCCACCTCCATTTCTTTTATCAATACATCATGTAACTGATTTACTGCACAGAGAGGTGACGGTTAGTACTGTGGAAAGCCCAGCGCAGTTGTTCCCATCAATTGACCTCCATTTACAGTGAACAGGCCCTGTTTTAACAGGGAAAAGGAGTTTGAATGCAAAACAACTTGTTGTCATATCTCAGGCCAGGAGTTTGCCTTAATTATGTTGGTTCTTGGTAAACGTGGTTGGACAGTACTTCAGTTTACCTCCAGATGGCAACAGTTGGCCTTCACGCTGTTTTAGGCAGGAAGTTCTCAGAAACCTGAAACAAAACACGTGCACACACACACACACACACACACACACACACACACACACACACACACACACACACACACACACACACACACGCACACTAATATGTTACACAAGGTGTTTTCCCTATTATATTATAATATTGATAGATTCTATTCTTTAAGGTCATGAAGGTCACCACCACCTACTGGACATGGTACTGATGAATACACACGCACGCACGCGCACACACACACGCACACGCACGCACGCACGCACACGCACACGCACATGCACACGCACAAAAAGGCACAATGTCCGCTGCACACTTTGCAGGCCTGTGGAACGCCTCCCCCCCACACACACACACACACACACAAAAAGGAAAAAAAACACATTGTATAAGAACTGCTTTGTGCTCAAACAGACCAAGTCCCCTAATTGATACCGCTAGCCAGTCAGTCAGTCATTTGGCGAGGTGTTAATAGCCCTCAGCAATGCCCTGAGTGACAGGAGAAAACATTCCTCCTCCGTACGAGCTGCCTAGGGATTGGGATGGACGGGGATGGTTCTCATTAACCAGGGGGGTGGAATGCGTGCCGATTGTTCAGCGCTGTGAAGAGAGGCTTCTCTTCTTGCACAGAGGCCACGCTTCTCCCTTAGCAAGCCCTCTTTAGCGTCAGCGAGCCGAGTGTCACAGTCACGGATAATGGAGACTCGGTCTAAGGGACGTGGCATTCCATCGGGACCTACCCGAGCAACGGAGCGGCAGACGCAGTGAGAGACAGAGAGAGACAGAGAAGTGGCGTTGGGGTGGAGTGGGGCTTGCATTTTGCTCCACTCGCTGCATAGTATTGCTACAATTAGAGGGCTGGCAAGGCATACTTGTGCTGGCTAAAGAAATCGTGTAGTCTTGGAAGTCTGACTGTCATGCAAGTGCCTGTCAAGGCGGGTTGAAAAGTGAGACAGGCAATAAAATGGTTTCTTGTTTGATCTCGCTGAAAGCGTTAAATAATGGTAAAGGGCGAGTACAGAGTAAGTGCTAAATATATGTGACCGGTGTATCATATATATACGTTCCCTGTCGTGCATCTATAAGGCACCACCTATCCCCATCCACTATTGCAGTAGGCGCTGGAGCTTTTCTCTGTCTGAAATCTTTTCTGTGGATTGTATTGTATTGTGAGAGAAAACTCTCACAAGAATACATCAATACATCTCAGTCCTTTGAGTCCCACACCTGTGCATTCTGATGGCGGACAATTTGAAAAGGGTGAAGATTTTTGAACAGTAATTCAGCATTTACATTTCCACATCTATTTCTACAGCACATCTCAAAGTCATTCAAATTCAGTTTTGTGGTTTTTGGTGTTATTTTCTTTGTCTTTCAGTGATAATGCATCAGAACTGGATAAAAAGTGGATAAACACTGCAGCTAATATGATATAACCGAAACAACACAGTGAATTCCTCAGAGTTAATTCATCCATTTGTACAGTCTCTGAGTAAAATTAACAGTTTTTACTGTGAAGGGTAAAATAGGGACAATGCTCATGTGTTTGCTGCAGCAACCACAAGCAGCTACAGTATGTCATTAATCTTAATGCATATAACTGCTAGCCATTCCCCTGACCCATAATTTACCACTAATAACTGCTGTGGGCAGAGTGATTATGGCTTTTCATTAGCAGCGACAGCCTTTGCTGGTGCTATCCCAGCAAAAGGGCCCTTGCTCTAATTGTTAGCCATTACAAATATAGTACATTCAAAAGTAAAAGGGGGGGTGGGGGTGGGGTTATCACTCCTGCTCGTGAGCTAACTGCTGATGGTGATTGAACAATTAAACTTTAGCAACTCAATTACCTCTCTGCGACAACACGGCTATGAGGCATCAGAACATCAGGCATTATGGTAAACATGGCTGTCAGGAGTGCCGAGGCCTTGGACAACATGATGTATGGGCCTGTGTCTTTCACCAGATGGTAGGAGAAGTAAACACAGCAAACAGAGCAACTCTAACAAGATTGTAGCCTACCTGACAAGATAATACAGTTCTGAGATGACAGCAGTTGACAAATAAATGACAAAAAAAACTGGGTTCATTATAATAGTAATTAATATTAATGATGTTCTGCATCATACACATAGTATGAGGATTAGTATTAATCAGGTAATTCAACAGACACTACTGTATTAGGGTTCTTCCTGTATTGGATTTTTCAGTGAACTTGTCCCTTATTAATTGCCGACCAATGAACTTCTAATTAACGATTTTTCTCATTGTGGGGTATATGTACGCGGGAGAAACCGGACCCCACAAGCACTGCCTCAGCTTGCGCCTCAGCGCAGAGAGGCCGACAGATGGCGGCTTGAGTAAAACAAAAAAACAGCGGAGTAAAAATCTAAATGCATTCATCACTACCAAGTAGGAAACCCACTATGCAGCTCCTCATTAAGTGGCATTAAAACTGTGAAGGTTTATAATTATCAAATAAATCCTCTCTCACATGAATGAATTCATCTGCGTGCCATAATTCTCTCACTCTGAGCGGCTCCGATGGTGAATGAGCCTTTTGTGCACCACAGTGGGGAAGGCTTTTGTTAAATTACACTACTGCATAATGACGCTGATCATAAATTTGCATTTTGAGATAGAGATGTGCGCATGTGCACATGAGAGTGTGTACCATATGTCTGAGTGCATACCACTCACTTTTGTGCATGCTCATGCATTTGAAAGATAGAGAATTTAAGCAAACACATGTGTATCTTCATGATCAATTCACTCAAAGTACATGAAGCCCAGGCAGGGACAAATACTGCAGTCATATGAGTCAGTTTAGATTATGTTTTTTAACAGGCACTGTACCTGCAGTTGTGCAGTTACAGTCAATCCAAAACATTTGACTGAATGGAAGGCATTGGTAGGCCAATGGTGGTTTGGTCTTTAACTACTGTAGCTTTGGAAATATCAGTGATATGAAGAAGTAGAAATAGTGCTGCTCGGAGCACAGGTCTCCGGTAGGCCAGGTAGGTTATTGTGGGCCAGCAATGTTTCGGAATTCCGTTCATGATTTAAGGCATTTTGTTCAAAGCAAACCACTGCTGCAAACTTTAGATACCAATCTTAGCCAATCAGGATGGAATATGAAAGATTGGACAGATCCGACTTGATCACATGACTATAGAGATAATCTGTACCAGTTTGCTTGATGTTTGGACAAAATCTGTGAAAGTAATATTATTTTTTTTTTTTTGCAAAAACAGGCCTACTGGTGGCGCTATGATAGGCCAATGTGAAAAGGGTGGCATTTCTTCCTTGGCCTAGTGGGAATGTGCGTGCAAAGTTTCACGGCAATCGCACGCTGCCTTCATGATTTCAGGCCACTCCTGCAAACTTTGGAAGCCAATCTTAGCCAATCAGGATGGAATATGAAAAATCGGACAGATCCGCTTGATCACATGACTATAGAGATACAGTTTACCAAGTTGCGTGATGTTTGGACAAAATCTGGACAAAAATGAGTAATATCATATATCTGGTGGCGCTATAACAGGTCGATGTGAAAAATGTGGGGCAGAGGTTCTGCTCTGGCCTCCAGGGAGTGTGTGTGCACAGTTTCACGTCGATTGGGCCAATGGTGCCGGAGATTAGCTGTTCACAGCGGACGGACAGACGGACGGACGGACGGGCGGCCTGGCGGAGACAATTAAATCAGTCTTATACTGTATAGATCTTTGCCTGAGGAAAGATAGAAGACAGAAACATCCACCTTATTCCGGTATTTCTGCCCAGTGTTCTTAACTACTTCGCGATACTGTCAGCTGGCAACTCTGTGTGCAGACAGGTCAAAGAAGGGTGCATTATAAACCACAGAGAGAAGTTGACCTCAGGAGTGACCCCATTGGTTAAATATGAGTTCACACTCCCTCTGTCTCTTAACCCCTCTCGCATCCTTCTGAAGCCAATTTATATTTTGCCACACAATAGTGTCAGACACTGAATATGACTCACTTGCTACACCATGAGATGTGCAGCATCAACTCGCTGCCGTTCTCTATCAAACTGGCACTTAAAAGTATATACACATAAACACATGCACACACACACACACACACGCACACGCACACGCACCCCCCCCCCACACACACACACACACACACACACTAAACACTAAACACAAAACATGACATTGCAAACACTAATACAAGGCTTACAGGATGGCGATATTAAATTCAAGTTTCTATTCATTGCTGGAGAGTAGCAGGTGTGTGTTTCATTACCAGCCAAAGAAAACGCAACTCCAGTGTGGGCTTCTTAATGTAGGGGTCTTGACCCGCTAATCAAAGCAGACAAAGAGGCCAATCTAAAGACTGGGCCCACTTCACACAAGGCTGGAACCTTTGCCAATTAAAACCTGTTTGTTTGATGTGACAATTAACAAGGGGCTGCTCGGTCATTAATCTCAATATGGGTTCATTCTGCTCCCTATTGAGTTGTCCATCTGGGTTGCATCTACTTGCTGATGCTTGTCATAAACATGCATGGTACAGGGTGTCTTGCAGAAACAAAGATGGACGGGTACAAATGTCCATTTGTTTGCCTACACAGTAGCTAGTATATCATTAACTATGCATGGGATTCTGTATGTGTAATGGCACACAATAAACAATCATAAGGATGACAGGACACCTGTTTGTGTTGTTTGGATAGAGACCTGTTGGTTACAAGTGATGATTCAAACTTGGGGTGGTCATCATAACCTGACATTTACCACGGGAGAATGTTTTCACTTACTTCAACAATGGGCAGAGCTATATGGAGTTATGCAGAACTTGTTTGCATGGAATTGACATTCATGAGCCAATGGCAAAGACCACATGTAAATCCTAACTGATGTAGTCAGCTGTTCAACAATGGACCCTGACAGACATCAAGTATTTGCAGATATTGAATCAGTAACATTTCAATAATATTTACCTAACCACAGCTGTTCTTAGGGAATAGAATTACCAGAACACGTATGGTGTTCTAGAGTCTATGCTAGTCACCAACAAAGGCTATTCTGCTTTGCATTACTCTTGGCACTACGCCAACAAATGCAGTCGGCGTACGTATGCAAAGCCTATGGTGAAGGTTATGAGGAAGATATAGCTCTATAAACAAACCAGCTACTTTCCTCAACACCACCAATACCCCTAGTATGATTTCTAAGTCTGATTCTTGAATGGAGCTCGACAGCCAACTGAAAGCAGTGCCTTTTGCGGCCACAAACAAACTGGGAATTGTCCTGCACTATCAACTCCACAGTTGGATGTGACAATGATTATTTTGTGCAAATCAACAAAAAAAAGTAAACAAAATAGCAGAAGTAGCAGATCAACAAGCTCACAACGTATCCCTATTACCGTGGTGCTACTTTTGCTATTTGTAATATGATGAAGTACTGTATTTAGGGTTTAAAAAGGGATGAAGGATAAGAAGACACTTTTGTAGGGTGTCTTTTTGGTGTGGTGATGACTCTGACTGATCTAGCAGCAGTCAGTCTGTATCCCAAAACCCCTGCTCTTTCCCCCAACCCCTCTATTTTGAATACATGTTTTGTATCTAAATATATTCTTAATTTGTATGGACATTTTAACTATTTCTCATCTATTGTGTTTATAAACATCTATTCCGCAGATTGAATTTCCCTTCATATGAAATCTGCAACATAAATAACTGACTTACAGTATTACGTAAGTAGTATATGCCATAGCATGCTTCTGTGAAGTAAATATGAGTGGACTAAGCTCACAAAAATAACAACAGACATCAGGAAGTTAATTTCAACGTGTTTGTAATCATCATGGTATTTGACTATTTACACATTTGTTACAAATAATATGAGTTAGCGTGCACATGATGGAGGTCATGGCAATGCCTGGGCACTAGGTGGTGCCCCGTATCTTCTACAGGACTGGCTCGGCACTCCAGCTCTGTTTGACACCAGAGTGAGTGAGTCTCACAGACTGCACTGTGAAGCTTTATTCCTAAGTAACTGAATATCAAATTGGGAGCACTGATGTGTTATGAATGAAGAAGATTGCCTGTCAGCTTGTTTATATGTTGTTGTTTTTTTGTAAATTGCAAAGATGGAAGGGCAAATTCACAATGGATTGCCAGAATATGCAGTGCAGCTCTAGTTAAATAGCCTGCGTGGCTCGTGCACTAAGGCATGAGCACGCACACAAGTATGCATGCACATGCACGCTTGTGCACGCATGTTACACATGTAGAATGCGCATATGCCAGATGCACATACAGGCACATGGAAATACACTAAGAAAACCTACTTGCAAACACACACACACACACACACACACACACACACACACACACACACACACAGAGTTACATAGGCCTACTCAATTTCTCTCTCTACCCCCCCCCCCCCCCCCTCAATACCTCATAATAATGTGATCTGTAGAGAGAAAACTAATACAGCTTGATTAAAAGGGATTCAGGTGATGAAGGCTCCAGTCTTGGTGCTCAGGGCCTCCAGTTCCTACCCAGCCCAGGGCAGCAGCTGGAAGCATAATTACATGGGCTGATTTATACGTCATTAAGGGCTCCATATAAGTCACCCCTTTTGAAAAGAGCAGTTAAGGTACTTATACTTTTCACCAAACAGCGGCAATTCCGTATAAAATGAATGTATGTCGCTCCTCTGAGAGCATATGGTATATTTCTCACCTATTAATAATTCAAGTTGAATGAGCAAAAATTAGTTGGCCCGGTTACCACCGCGTTTGTCCCGCATTAATTTCACCAACGTTTTGTAAATGGGGCTATTACGCTAAAAACAAAGCACGGCAAATGACCGTGGTTTGCCATACTTAGAAAAGAGAGGGGCTCATTCTTACACCTGTCACTTTCAAACAGGGTACCATTACCGTTCCCAGAGAGAAGATATCACACCTACCTTGGAAGCTATGCCTTCCTCTGGAAAAGCCTTTCTTGTGTCAAAATAAAAAACCTTTTTTTTAGATTCTATTTGTTAGCATTTTGAAACAATGGCAACACATTTGCATTTATATTGGGCCATTTATGATGCTTGTATACGATTCATTCTTCACTTCCTTTTTATAATACACAATACAGCTACTCAGTTTCTTTTAAACTCTTTTAAGATTCAACATAACCGAGGTTTGATTGAAATCAAATGAAATCCTCATTATTTCAGGGGTCGGGTGGGGTGGGGGTGGGTGGGGGGGGGTGTATAGGCTGCAGAAGTGAACAGGTGTTCTTTTGGACCTATCAAAGCATACACGTTTGAACAACCCTTGACACCCTTAGATACACACGTTTTTACAGATGCACACATATGCACGCATGTACACACACTACACCCATACAGAAATGCACAGAGGCACAGGTGCACGTGTGGGTGCACGTGCACGCACACGCACACGCACACACACACACACACACACACACACACACACACACACACACACACACACACACAGAGGTACATTCACCATCACCACACAAGGAGCAGCTCAATGGGGCTGAGCACATTGTTGCTTTAACCTTGTGCACCAGTTATCCCTCTCAGAGCTCCAAGTCTTGGCAGCTAGCTCTATTGGCTTTTTGTCATGGGGCTTTGCCTTGTACAGTGGGGGTATGGGTGGCGTGCGTGTGTGTGTGTGTGTGTGTGTGTGTGTGTGTGTGTGTGTGTGTGTGTGTGTGTGTGTGTGTGTGTGTGTGTGTGTGTGTGTGTGTGCGTGTGCGTGTGCGTGTGTGTGTGGGTGGGGGGGTGGGGGGGGGGTTAACCAGAGAGAGTGAGAGGTAGCGAACAAAACATTGAGAGAATAATCCCCTCTTTCACGTCGTTCTATCTGAAGTAGTGAGCGTGAGCCGCAAGCAAAGGGGAGGCCTATAGAAGGCGTGTTGAGGCCCCCCTCATCTTGGGGTCATTAGGCCCAGCAGATCATTAGGCTCTGGTGGAGAGGGGGCACATGGTACAGGGACTCGAGACTATCCTGCCCCCCCCCCCCCCCCCCCCCCGCCCGCCCCTCAGCTGCTATCACCACTCCACTCTTCACCAGAGCTGTATGGTGAGTAAATGACCTGACCTCCACACCACCCCTCAAAACCTCTGCTGGAAGCTTGCAGTGCAGTGCATGTATGGCTGGCTGGTGGGGTGAAGGGCTGGGTCAAAGCTGCAGACTCCCTTCACTCTCCCGGCATAATGTGGACGGTCAACCACTTGAACCCTATAGCGTCCCTTTTCTGGACATGCCATAATAGAGAGAACATTTGGTGAAATTAGCAGATCTACAAGCTTGTACCGTAATGAGTGCTATTTTCAGCAAAAGAGATTTGGTGTAGAGGGACAAAAGGAGGGGGCCCCAAGTATAGACCCTTGGGGGAACCGGTTGGTCAACGAAGTATAAGGGTTTAAGTGGTTAATAGGGTGAAGGAGAAGGAGTGGGGACTCACTTTTCTGTCACCTCCCTGACCTCCACACAGACCTGGACGGGTCCCCTCGTCTGGAGAGACTTCAGATGAGAAGCGGGGTCAAGCAATGGCTCGTTCAGCGGCAGCCTACGTGGCAATGACCCAAAGCAGAGAAATCAAGTATTTCAACATTCACGCATGCGGATGTGAAGGTGTTTGTGTCATTGTGGTATTTTATATGATGAATTCCGTCCCTAATGGACCCATTAGCGTACAGGAAGAAACCAGTCGTAGAGAGGTCATATCTCAAATGGTTCATCGTCATAAATAAATGGTCGGTGACGAGTGAGGATTCGTATTGGCTGATACATTTATAAACTCGAGTCTCTCTTTTTCTCTTGATCTCTTTCCCTCTCTCTCTCTCTCGCTTCCTCTCTCGCTATCTCTCCCTCCGTCGCTTGAATGTCACCACTATGTGGAGGGATTTAATGTTGCTTTTAACCCTCACTGCCTCATAATTACCTTGACATTTACCCTGCATTCAATCAACTTCTTAACAGCAGATTTATCGCAATGACTTTTTTGGATTGCAGCAGGAAGCAGTAATTATGCACGTTATTAAGAGTCTCTGCGTTAATGTAGTTTTACACGGACGGCATTCAGCACGGCCCTGTTTTTTCACCGTATGGAAGGGCGCAACGCTGGCTGCCCTGAGACAGAGTGACACAGGAAAGGACAGAAATACTATTAGGCGAGGTATCAGATGAGTTGGGCTTTTAGGAGTGGAACAGAACAGGGTAACACTGCCTCTCCCTCCTTTATTGCTCAGGTTATCTTTCCACTCAAACAGAGAGCGTCTCCTTTCAAACCCCAATGGTTCTAATCAGCCCCCCGCCCACAGGAGTGGCCCAATTCTCTCACAACTTGCTACAAAAATCCCTCATGAAAAACTATATAATCTCCTACCTTTCATTTTCAACCTTCACATGTGTCTCCTTCTCTAATAATCAAAAAGTGCTATATATTTCATCTCGCAATTTACTTCCGGATGGTTCGTTTTGCACTTTTTCTGCCACATCGGTCACGGGAAAGAAATAAGCGCTGCCGTGGTCTATGGAAACGAGCCCAAAAGTGCACCCAAATAAGCCCAAAATCGCTTATACAAACAGTCAGACCTGGCAACGCAGCCTACGCCAATCATGCGTGAGATATCTACAAGCTATGGGGCAGAGACGCCACCGTATCTTAGCAACAACTACAGCGCTCACTCTCATTGGTCGTGTCACGCTAAGAGCAGTCTCCAGACAATGGCATCGCAGACAGCTTGCTGTTACTGCTGTAGCCATGACAGTCAGTCCCAGCGACGACGGACAGGGCGCTGTGATAGCTGCCATGTCGCTAACGCTAACGTGGTTGTCATGCCTGCAGCGGCTGTGCAATCACTTTGTCAACAATGCACGTTCGTGTGGTGAATGTCAATATTGCTGCTCAGTTAGTCCATTGTAGATGGTGTATGTTTGTGTGTGTCTTCTGGAGAACTATGTAGCTCCACAGCAACTACAGTAACTAACGTAATGGCAGGACCGCCCCGTGCAACGCATGTTAGGCTGCATTATGGTCATGTAGTAATTTCAGATAATTTCGCTCCGATTACAGCAGTGCTTATCAACCCTTTCACGCCGCCCCCCCCCCCCCCCCCCCCCCAAATAAACGTACTTGATCTGGGGACCCCCCCCCCATTCTGTTTGACTCCGTTCCACAAGTACATATTGTGAAAATAGCCGATCTACAAGCTCAAAACGCCTCACGTTGAGAGGCTTTGTAAGCTTGTAGATCGGCTATTTTCTACATGATTGCCTCTTTCTTACATTCTTTGACAATGTGGCCCATGTTTTCATAGTATAGTTTGTTGACTACTTTTGTTGCAGAAATGCTCATTTCCTTTACTTTCCTTTTTTTATTGTCTCCGCCAGGCCGAAAGGCATGGCGCAAGACTATGTTTCACCCCCTGTCCGTCCGTCTGTGATAGCTAATCTCTCACATCGTTGACTTGATCGCAGCAAAATAACAGCCCGATGAGTCAGTGAGAGCTGGATAAACGAGGTAAAATGTGTCAAAAGGAGTCTGTACGGCTGTCGATAAATGAACACATGACGTCGGTGGGAGAGGAGATATTGTGTCTTTTGGACAAACAGCAGCGTCGTGCTGATGTTTGTTGTGTGAAGCAGCTTAATGTCAGAGTGTTTGTGTTGGAGCGCCTCAGTGCGGCTGCAGAGTTCATGTGCAACCTCTTCCAGAGAGAGACAGAGACACTAGAAACTCTGCTGGGGAAAAAAAACACTGCTGGGCATTGACTTTCATATGGACATTGATCTACACACTGCAGGTATATCTGCTACACACACAACATCAAACTACACACTGCAGGTATGATGCAGCGTTTGCATTACAGCCAGCATGCCAGCGTAGTTCCCATATGGTTTCAAGGTGGGCTAAACCATATGGACCCCATGTCAGCAATGTCAGCGGCATCCACTTCAGTCCCAACTGCGATGCCCATGCAGGCTATAAGTAGCTTCTACCTGGCCCTTAGGTGGGCCCCAACTACCCATGTTTATGTGGGACCAAGGCGGGTCCTACCTGGGTTTGCCCATGCAGGCTTTAACTGGGTTCTACCTGGGCCCTAGGTGTACCCTAACCAACCACAGTGCAGTGCCCATCGCTCCAATTGTTGTGACGTCAGGGCTCTCAATACTGCACATTGGTGGAGGAGGGGGGGCCGCAGGGCGACCGCACACATCGCTGAACCAATGGTAGCCCACGGATGTTTCCTCTGGGGATTTACAATCTGCCCCTCTATGCCACATATCATCCGCACTACAGGGTCTTCACTGACCGAGCCACGGCCCCACTGACCCTCATGACGCTACGCCACTTATATGAGTTGCCAAGTGGCCGCGGGCGCTACGTGGGCGTGGCCGCGGGCTAGACGCGAGCCCCCGCGTAGCGGGGGCGAGCTTCTAGTTATCACAACTGCTGGGGAATTGTCGAGACGGGGAGATAGGAGTGGCAACGATCCATCCGGGACTCGTTCATCACCGGGCGCCGCCAAACCCCCCGACTGGAAATTACATCTGCATCTGAATTAGTAACATTATTCGCCAATTTAGCTCAGAGTGAACATTGTTCCATTGAAGATGGAATTAAATTAGAAAATGAGTGAGTCTTTAATTTTCAGATTATAAATCAGGGAATATAATTCACCTCGCTGTACCTTAAGGGCAATCACATTATCCTAAGCGACATTTTATCCCCGGCCCCCGCGAGTGATCTCGTCACGAGGCGCAGTAACATACCGATCACGCTTCCAGGGAAGGCAGGAAATACTTCTTCTCGAGCAGAATTAGACATAAAATATGAGTGTCTCCTGTCTGCTTGAGAGCTTATTTTACATCAAATTTGATGGCCCTTTTGAACTCATAAACATTGCACAGAATTACTTGGTTCAAGTGATATAGTTTCCCTTTTCGGCTTTCAATATATGATACCAGTCCTGTTTGGCTGATGGCCAGGCATGAAGACTACACCTGAATATTCTTTTTTTTTTTTTACTAATAACTAAAAGTGGCTTGGGCTGATGTCAATGGTGCATCATGAAAATGGGAGTTCAACCAAACACCTTGGGACCAGTGAGGACATTAGTGAGGTGGCCTCAATGTTAGGCATTTGGAAACAAAGTTCATTTGATGCCAGCAGCCATTTTCTATCAGTATTCCACTAGCCTTTGTAGGGCATGGTGCTTTGAAAGTTCTGACCAGGAAGAAATACCCTCTGAAAAGATTGAATGTGTGACTTTTTAACTGAACTTTCCTTCCTAGTCTCAACGGTTCTATAACATTACAGGGGAAATGCTGCTTGATTGTAATAAGCAACTGAGCAACTTATGGTTGCACATAAACTGGTCAGATTGTGAAGAATGGATCGACCTTTTACTGCCAGCCAGCTTACTGCTATGGCCCAAAACTCCTGGCCTGTTCATTTCCAAGGCCAATGCCCAGACCTCATTAAAAATGAATGCACTCCTTAAACCCCAACACTAGGCCCTTTCCATTAGGGAGAGAGATATGAGGGTGATAAACATTATTTGTGATCGGATATGAATCGTGCAAGGATTGGCCGCAATATTGGGAGTCACATTGAAAAGCGATTGTGCCTGAATTCCCCCATGCAGCTTCAAGTCATATCACAGCCATTATAATTTGAGTCCCATTCATTTGGGCCATTGTTGTGCATTATATTGAAGGTCCTATCAAAGTTATCTAGACCAACCAATTTGGATTTTTGTTATTCTGTCCCACTTGGTTGATTTTAAGCTGATCAGGATATTTGCCTGGGCATTCTGAATGGCCTTATCTTGCCTTTAATTACCATACTCCCATTGTTGAAACAAAATTCATCTAGTTTGGTGCATGACGGCGTGTGTGTGTGTGTGTGTGTGTGTGTGTGTGTGTGTGTGTGTGTGTGTGTGTGTGTGTGTGTGTGTGTGTGTGTGTGTGTGTGTGTGCGTGCGTGCGTGCGAATATAGTATGTGACTGCGTATATGAATATGAGGGTGTGTACATGTTTTTGAGAGCACATACAACACACATACATGTGTGTTGCGACAGAGATAGAGAGAGAGAGAGAGAGAGAGAGAGAGAGAGAGAGAGAGAACGCATTGGGGTGTCTTTTTCAGTTCCTCACTATAGCCCTCATGTCACTGCCTCCTTGATATAGTGGCATATTTTCATGGAAACAATGCTTTGGTGGTTCCCCCATAAAAAGCAATAAACCTTGACAGGCTATTGGAGATTCACCCCTGAGCATTGCACAGACAAGCTTCCAGACATATACATTTAATATTCCGTTGAGTGATTGATTTTATGGGACATGCTTAACGTCATCATCAATACTGCCCTTTGGACCTAAAGACCAGCTTAATCGGAAAGGATTACTACTTGTCATACATTAAACATGGTAAGGTGCCCTATAAGCATTGTAATGTGACAGTATTTTCTATTTTCTAGTACACACATGCTGTTGTGCATGTATGCATGAGTGAGGCCGCGCGCGTGTGTATAAATGATTGTGCATAAGTGAGGACATCTGTGTGCTGCACGTACAAATGCACATGCACACAAACACACGTTTGCATGAACATCCACACATATCTTTGGTCCATATCCATAGAGCCAGGCTTATATTTTAATAAGACGCACACTTGTGAAATTGGACTACCAAATAAATGGACACCCCTCCCTGCACATTCTGCAGTATCTCCATGCTAGCAGTGGTTTGAGCTGTTTGAACCTGTTACACTGTTTGACCCCGGCACACTATAGTCTGATGTCCCCGTCTTACTTTCCTCCGAGCGCGCCGGCAGTCAGGACGGGATGATAATGGCCGCCCTCGGACACTCTCTGCCACAGGGCATGGATGTGATGGGCTGCAGCTCAGGCACATATTAATATTAATACGTATAAAAGCCGTCCGGCTGGCACGGAATCATCAGCTACGCACACGCACGCACTCACACGCACGCACACAGAAACACACGGGCATACTGTACTGTACGTGCAGAAGGAAGTACGTTATGCGCAGACATTTGAGGATGCAAACAGGCACGTGCGTGTGGCTGTGCGCTCATGCACACACATACATGCGCATGCATGCACACTTGCACAAAGACAGGTAAAAACCCCATTATGGATGTAACTGCTCGTCATTTACGGATGGACCCTTTCCCAAGGTCAGTTTGAAACATTTGCCAACAGGAAACCTACACAGAGTGCTGGTTGTTCACAAGGTTCGGGGAAAACAGGCATTATGTAAATGATTCTCTTTGGAATGAAACACACACAGATAGAGACCGCGTGCTAATGGCCATGATATCAGCCAAAGCTAATGGTTGGCTGTGTGTGTATGTTTGAGTGTGCGCATGTGTGCCGGTTTTGTGTTTATGGATCTGTGTATATCACATGAGCCAAACCATCTATTTGTTTAAACCCCGCAGTGTGGGAGCACAGAGGACTGCAAACCGTGTGACCAGGAAAAGCGTTCTCTCTCTCTGTGGTTAAATTACAAAAGTGGTTTGTTAAACGTCCAAGAATACAGAGCGATACAGAAAGCCAGAGAGTGTATGTATATGTGTGTGTGTGTGTGTGTGTGTGTGTGTGTGTGTGTGTGTGTGTGTGTGTGTGTGTGTGTGTGTGTGTGTGTGTGTGTGTGTGTGTGTGTGTGTGTGTGTGTGAGAGAGAGAGAGAGAGAGAGAGAGAGAGAGAGGCCCCCTCCATTCAGTGCCAACGACACATCTTTATCCAGGGACTAGATACTGCAAAGGTACACAATGTCACCGCTGTCTCTCCGCCAAAAGCAGGCCATATTAACAACCAATTGTCATTTGCATATTTATAAATTGGCCCATAGTTTGGAGGTATCAACAGCATCTCCAAACCCTCTGAATTAATGGAGCACACAGGAGACAGTTTATTCGGCACAAATGGAAAGCAATATTTGAACTCAAAGTGTGCTGATTGGTGCCGGCGCAGTGTTTGCGTAGCAGCCATGACGTTCAAACACAAGGGCGAGGAGGAAATAAAAGCAATATGATTTGGAATTAAACTTACTGAGGGATATCTGGGCCAAATGAAGTGAACAGGTGACAGAAAACCAGATTTCAATGTCAATAGGCAGATTGCAGCGTTGGGTAACCACTGAAAAAGAAAAATCAAATGGAAAATCAAACGACATTCTAGATCATCAGTCAGGATAAGAGGTGCGTGTACAAGGTTCACTGAATAAATTGTAATGAGATGCTTCGTACTCTGTACTTGACAAACATGACAGGTTTGCAGTATGATCTTTGCAGTATTATCAGAATGCTTATAATTTAACAGAGATAGGCAGAAACACAGACTTTTTAAAACTTTGGAATAATGAATTAACAAAACGGATCACGTCAATTTTAGAAATAGTGAGGACAAAGGCTTCATGCAGTCCAGTGTGCCTTGTTGTCGGGGGCCTTGGAGTTTGATCTCCCACCTGGACATTCTCTGTGCCAAACTGGCCCTTTTAGACTCAACACAGTCAATATGAAAGGATAAAAGCTTCTGACTGCATCACCTATTAGGTGGCACAATAAAGTCATATTCTAGAGAAGACCCACCTCGTCGTATTTCTTTATCATAGCAAATTAAACGGCAGTCCCCCGCGGTGTGCTCTGGCAGGATACTTGACACTGTCACTCCAGCTGGACAAAGACACATGCTGGGATCTGTGATTACCCTGGAAGCCCCACAGCCCAGACCCCCCCCCCCCTCCCCAGTCACCACCACCACCACCAAAATGATGGAGAACCGAACAGAACAAAAAACAAAGAGGGGATGGAGAAGAAGATGAGACACAAGGAGAAGAAGAGGATGAAGTAGTGAACTGTAGGGGGAGAGTAAGATACAGTAAGGAAGAAGAACCTGTGTTAGGAAGACAATATAAAATACTTAATTTATATTTATATGTCCAACATCGTTTAATTGGAAAGAAATAGAAAATAAGAAAAAAGGTGGGGAACCCGATCTTAATAGTTGTATGGAGTTGTACCCCCACACTGAACAAAACTCAGGCTGCCTCCAGGGATGGGAGGGGGGGGGGGGCAGTGGTGGTTAGGGGAGGGGGAGGGGGTTGCGACGGTGTCAGGGTCATATTTCACCGTCAGCCTGAGTTGCCCCAGCAATATGATGGCGGGTGACAAATAACCTGCCGCATGATTGAAATCTGACAAAATAACACTGTGTTTTATAATAACGTCCCCCAGCAGAAATATGGCGGCTGCAAACTAAACAGTGCTTCATCAACCCCCCCCCCCCCCCCCCGCCCCCCTCCCCACTTCATCCCGAAACCGCCCCAGTGCCAGTCCCAGTGGTTCCCCATTAACGCGGCAGATCATTGTGTTTTTCCCCCCCGCCCCCACCACACCCCCACCACACCTCCACACCACATCCCAGCTGACCGGCCGAAAGTGACAGGCCTGGCTTGCCGCCGTGACATTGAAAAATATTTGCACTGACAAGGCCACAAATCACGCAGCGACAAGTTTTAAAACTCAATATTCACTCAACGTGCATCTGCTATATTCTCGTTAAAAGTGTAATATGGTAGTCCCTCTCCCCGGCGCGTTCTTTTATTATTACCGTATTGACAGCAACTATAATAAAGTTGTGCTGTTTTGACGCCACGGTGGGGAAGCGTCGGGGACGGAGAGAGAGATTGAAGGGAGAGGGGTGGTGGATTGGTGGTGGGGTGGGGGGAGAGAATAGAAGAGATGGTTGAATGCTCACACTGTACTGTAACAAAAGTGCTCCATTTTCATGACAGAGCTTCATCTGACATGTTTAGTCTGATGGTCTACCTGCAGGCTTCCTTAGTATGACCCCGAAAACCCACATAATATGCCCAAACCCAGTATAATGAGCAGCCTATCACACGCGCAACACCTTGCCTACCCCAAGCGTCTTATACACTATTTAACCTCATTTTGAACCTCGTCATGCACAGCTCATTGCAGTAAAACGTAAAAACCCCTTTATTCTGCTCGAGACCTCCATGCCCCATGCATGCTCTACCGTACTAGTGTCATCGGAGCCAAAGATTATCCTAATATCCCCTCGGTTTTAAGCCTTGTCGACCATGTAGGCCCCTAATGTGTGCACAGTGCGCACCAGTAAGTGTGCTTTAGGCTCATTGTTAACATAAGGCCAAATCTGTAATATAGCACGGACAATTAAGTGCACAATTTTTGTATAAATGCAAAATCCCTCACTGTGAATTATTTAATTCGCTCTCTACAGTTCATTTAATAGAGCCCTTTTGGCGGGCGGTTTGAGTCACAGAAAACTAATTTCATTCTGCTCCTTGATTTAATTAGATTTTATGATGTATGGTATTGCTAATTCGGTGGCTCACCATGCTTTGTCGGCGCCTGTCCCTTGCACTGGCGGCGAGCTGTCAGGGTCCCATTTTTAACGGTATTGAAAAATTCAAGCTTTATTATTGCCCCCTCACTCATTTTCTCCCATCAGGGAGAAAGTAATGAGCTTTTACTCCTCTCCTCTTTTACTCTCCTCTCTCCTCTCTTCAACACGCTTTTTTTTTTCTTCCTTTCTTTCGTTCTTTTCTCTTTGTGGCTCTCTTTTTCTCCGTCCCTTCCCCCCTTTGAAAACAACGACAGAGGATAAAGAGCAGGAGAAAGAACTGTAAGAGCGGGGAGGCAGAGAGTAGAAATGATGGAACCAATGAGTGCAATACAAGTGGGGAACAGAGAATGAAATGAACAAATAAGGCAGCAAGGGAGAAGGGGTGGGGGGGTGATAGAGTAAGAGTGGAAAAAAAAAACAAATAAATGTGCCGGGGAGGAGTGGAACGGCGGCAGCATAGCTGCTGATAGCTAATGTGAGTCTCACAGAGAGCCGTTAGAAAGAGAGAGAAAGTAAAAAAAAAAAAAGAAGAGAGAAAGCACAAGAGAGAACGAGGGAAGCAAAAGGGATGAGAAAGTGAAAGAGGGAGAGCTCAGGGAAGAGAGAGAGGGAGTGTGTGTGTGTGGGGAAGGGGGGTGGAGATTGTACCATACGCTTACAGCGCTGCAGGCTCGCCACTCCAGCATTAGCTCCCTGATTCATGAGTTAAGTTTCCCCAACTGCCAGTGGCTATTAGCTTTCAGTTCCTTTGGCTGTCATTTAGACTCCAACGAGTCTTTTGGTTAATGCACTGTTTTAATGAGAGTGCGCCGCACGCTAATATATTTGACTGTATGAAAGGTCACAACAGGCAGCTAAACAGATCTGGGGAGGTGGCACGTGGTGCACTGGCAGCGTTGTCAAGATGCAAGACAGGCAAAGGGGGGCAAACTATAGGGGAGGAGCGGGAGGAAGGAGAGAGAAGAGGGGTTTGAGCGTTAGCCCATCAGCCAGCCCACTATGGCCTCTCTATATTCCATGCATCATCTTTCTCTCTCTCTTTCTGCCTCTCTTCATGTCTCTCTGTCTCTTTCTTCCTGTCTGTCTGTCTGTCTGTCTGTCTGTGTCTCTCTCTCCCTCCCGACCATTTAGCTAATGTGTAATGGGCCTCTGGAACTGATGGGCTGCCACTCACCTTAACAGGTACGCCCCATCCATCACCAAACTTAAGAGAGAGAGAGAGAGAGAGAGAGAGAGAGAGAGAGAGAGAGAGAGAGAGAGAATGAGAGAATGAGCGATCGAAAGAGAGCTTGAGATAAACAGAGACAGACAGACAGGGACATAATACTTGTAAAGCAAGTGAAAGGAAAGAGAGCGGGAGATGGGGAGAGGCAGGCGGTGCAGAAGGGTGCAGATATCTAGGAGGAGGAGGAACGTGTTTCATTACCCATATAATCACCGGTCTGATTGCCACACAAGCAATGTAGGTCCATCTCACAGCAGCCTCTGAGAATTTATGGTCGTCTGACTTTGAGATCCCAGCCAACCCACTCAAACAACCATTCCTCCCAATCCAGATATGGGAGCCAGCTGGGGACCAGCGAGGAAGCTGCATGCAGTCCTGGTTCCAGAACTATGGAGCACGGTTGCATAAAAGTTTACAGAGAATAGACTTTCACAGCACGGTGCATCTGATTCCTTGTTCAGATGCGTTCACATTTTCTCACACACATTTGATAGTCTGTGTCTTGGACCTGGATTTGTACTGTAAATACAACCTCTGTCAACAGTTAGTCGTCTTCGTGGACAACCAACTCCTAAATCTTGGGGGGTCAGCGTCTGCTTTCACATACACCAACCCCCCCACCCAGGCCCACTGCCGCAAGAGAGTTCTGACCGCGGGGAAATGACGGTATTATCCAACATTATGACAGCCCTACATAAACAATAGTGCCCTCCGCCCTCCTTTCTCCTCTCTCTTTGTCAACACGACTCGACCAACCATTCCGTCATGGGAGACCCGTAAGGGCCCCCTGTCTCAGCAGACGCACAGCAGTGCCCCGTGTGTCTGGGTTTGGGCCCCAAACCCCGATAATCTAACAGTAATCCATTCAAAACTAATCAAACATTTACAAAGGTGCCATGGTGAGGAGAGGGCTCTATTCATCAGCGCCCTCCATCACTGGTACCTCAGCCAGCCTCGTTGCGCTAGCGGCGTCTCAATCTACCTATGCAAATGAGACACTGGCACACTCGATGTGAGCGTAGGGGTGGAGTGGAGGGGGTTGGGGGATCGGGGGATTGGGGGATTGGGGGGGGCTGACAAACAGACTTGTGTACAGAAATTATAAACAAATATTCATCCGTTATGCCGAGTGGCGAAGGGGCGGAGCTGGCACACGCCGGATGGGAAGTGCCTGACGGCAAAGCTGAACCCAAAAGCGCCCTCCTATTCCCGGCCCAGCCCGATTACTCACCGGGAGGTTGGGGTGTGTGGGGGTGTGGGGGGTGGGTTGGGGGGGTTGGGGGGTGGCGAGTGACAGCGTTGTCAAGGTGAATTAGCAGCATATGTCAAGCTTTTGTTATAAATCCTGGCCCTACTGTAACCCCCGTCCCCTGCCCCCACATACAATGTATGTACACGGCTGATGATATATCAACACTGCTCGCCGATTAATAATTCAATACGGGTGATTCCACGTGGGGAGTGGTGGGGCCGGTGGCAGGTGGGATATGGGACAGGCCTTGCGGTTGTGGGGTTGAGGGTATTTTCTTTTCTTTTTTTCTCTTTTTTTTGGGGTGGGGGGAGGGGGTGGGGGGGTGAGAAGTGGCTTCCTTTCACTGTAATCCGCTCCCAGTGCCTGTAGGCCCTGGACCCTTTTTTCCTCGCCATTACCCAAACCATTTGTTTATTGTGCAGTAATTACAAACCTTAGAGCCTAAAGGCAGGCAGGCGAGCGCAGCAGACGCCGTAATGATGGCGACATTCATAACAGCACATGATAACTGCGGCGGAGTCGAACAATGAGTTTATGTCACAAGATATCAATACAGGGCCTGAGAGCAAAACACCTGGTGGTTATTATTTCAAGGTGATGGTGAGGAGTCTTGGTGGAGACTGGAATTATGCACTTGTTTCAACAAGAGACTAGTATTGATCTGTAGAACACAGTATTCCTTTCTTTTTTCTTTTCTTTTTTTCAGCGCTTAAGTCAGGTAATATTGTGCATTTTATTTAGCAATTTCATGCATGTTTGCTCCATGAGGTTAAAAACCACAAGCTCTCCTGAAATAAAAAAGAAAATTCTCTCATTTTCATCACTCCAGAAGCCAACTAATGCTCCCCGTGTAAGACTGGCAATCCCTATTACCGCTGGATAAAGTGTACCCTTTTTTATTTGAAATGAAAATGTCAGTAATTTCTCTGAGATTGATGACTCCTTACATGCGGGCCCAATAAATGAAAAATTGATGAGGCTCAGTTCTCTCTTTTAATATTTAAGGCAATATTAAAGTCCCTCTTACATCTCATGGAAATAGTTTTATTTAAAAGGAATAAGACCATTGGGCATTGTTTACTGAACACCTCATGCATGTTTTATGCACGCCGGTGGCTCTTGGAAGAATTCAAAGACCCTTGAAATCGTTACTGTTTCGCGGTGAGTATAAAACGACTTAAGAGGGAGTCGAACAGCATTGCCAATGTTGTGTAGTTGCTCCTGTTTTGTTGGGTGCGGGGTGGTTACCCCTCATGAGGCGTCTGGCCGCGGACAGCGGAGGCAAAATCAGAGGGGGTGGGAGGAGTGGCGCACAATAAATGGCAGAGATTTTATTTCTTTCTATTGGGTCGTAATGTGTGCTCGGCGAGGAAATTGATGTTTAACGCGGCCGGGCTAGACGAGCGGGATGAACTGCCATTTAAAACAAAGGCCTGTGGGTAGAGAGCAAAGGCGGAGGAAGGAGGGAGGATGTTAGAAGTAGGACATGGAGAGGAAGCCGCTCTGAATTGTTCTGCAGGTTTAAGACAAGCCAGAGGCGAGGAGAGTGCCATGCAGAAGCAGAAGATGACACCTCGGCATTACCGGCCATATTGTCTCGGTTTAAATAGTTCTTTAAAGGGATTGAAATGAGGAAGCTTAACCATGTACGACACACAATGGACCCAATCGACCAAAGGGGCTCCGTACCACAGAACAAAGCCTGTCCTCTCATGATTGTATATGTGATGTGCTTTTCATACTGTATGCATAGAAAAGCGGAATAATCCTGAATAAAGCTTTCGCCTCCAGTTAAATTACTGACCTCGAAATATTTCAAAGGCCAGTGGTGGGAACTTTGAGGAGACAAAGCACTATGTATCTTATGGCATATTTATGATGCCACTGCATTCATCTGGCTTTGTTTATGTTTCCGCGGCTGACATTTAGGTGTGGAGATTAATTGATAATTGATAATATTGCGCAAATGTGGGCGCACGCACGCACGCACGCACGCACGCACGCACGCACGCACGCACGCACGCACGCACGCACGCACACACACACACACACACACACACACACACACACACACACACACACACACACACACACACACACACACACACACACACACACACACACACACACACACACACACACACACACACACACACACACACACTAAAGCATTAATGCAGGAATAGGCCTCTGCACCACACTTATAAAATCTCCTATACAAGCAGGCCTCAGCAGCACAGACAGCAGCTCTAAGTTGAGGAGCCTATTACGTTGTAGTGGTGGTTAACAGGGACATTCGAACTGAGAACCAAGATACTCCAGCTCCCATTTGGACAAATTAAATCAAGTCCCATGATGCTCAATGTATCTGTTGCCTGGGTTACACATCCCAGCACACCAGACCCCTTGATGGAGGATGGAATGAAGCCTTTTATATCAGAAGCTTTGACAACAGGGGGGGGGGGGGGACAGACTTCTAGCTGCCAAGCGTTATCAAAGGCACTGGTTTCATTGCCTCGCCATATTTTTTGATTGATCTAAATTACACGTCAGTGAGTGCAGGGGGTAACATGATCTATGAAGAGATAGCGACTACTTGTACATTATTAAACTCTCCGCGCGGTCGCTCTGCTTTTTGGATTGCTGTAATTATGAGTGCTGGACGTACAACAAGTGGCCCAAACACAGCTGTTAGCCTGCCTGCATTAGCCGCGCGCTGGCTGCTATTAATTGTTTCTGAGCAGAAGCTGCATTTGGCAGAGGTTGGTATTAAGAGGGTCGTTGCAGACTTCTCTTTGCTGGCCTGTATATCCGATAAAAGCATAACGGATAGACATGCTTCTCCCCATGCAGGCTGGCGCTCAGGTCGACCCCCATCTCCCTATAGGAGGTGAGAGAAGGCACACGTTCTTCCAGCTTTGTGTCATTGTCATGTAGTTTTGCTTTCTTTGACTCACAAACATTTCGCCGAAGTGACAGCATGGAGGGGTAGGGGATGGGCACACAGGATGTTGCGCCGTTCAACTGATATTCCCCGTCACGTCTCATGTCTCTAATTTCGCGTGAAGGAAGATTCATCAGTCACCGCTGCTTTATATCTTTTAAAGGCAGAATTCCAGTAAATCTTCCTGGCTTTAACAGTAACTGCCCCTGGCCTTCTGACACCCCATATATCCCATCCTGTATGGAAGAGGAGAGGCACACAGAGAGAGAGAGAGAAAGAGAGAGAGAGAGAGAGAGTAACGACAGAAGAGAGTGCCTGGGTGGGTGAGCTGAGGGACCTCTGTGGGACTGGCGAGGGTCATGTGACTCACGGTGTCCGACACTGTGGCACCAGCCAGGGTTTGTGGCCAAGCACTGCTGTTGTGGTGACAGAGACGGTAAACAGGGCATATCGGTTGTACCGCAGCGCCTATCTTTACCTCTCTGTGCAGCGTTCAGCATCGTGTCCAAAGGATGTGAGGATATGCAGGAGGCTGTTACAATATAGAGCCCGAGTTATACTCGCGTCGCACGCCGAAAATAGCCGATCTACAAACTGACAATGCCTCGCAGTCCAGATAGATCTGCTATTTTCAGGCCGCAGCTATGTATGAATCAGTAAAGGAGTAGTTCACCCCAAAAATTACTTATTTTCTATCAATTACACACCCCATGAAGCCTTGAATTCATGGAGAATTCTTCGTTTTTGTCGCATTCCTAAGCCAATAATTTGATGACCGGCGGAAAGATGCTAATGTCTCCGGTAGGAGACTCAAAGAGTCCTACAAGAGACTCAGCCTGTCATCAAAATTATTGGCTTAGGAATGCGACAAAAACTAAAAAATCTCTGTGAATTCAATGCTTCATGGGGTGTGTAACTGATAGAAAATATGTTTTTTTGGGGGGTGAACTACTCCTTTAATGCCCGATGTATGAGAAGGGTATTCGAAGACAGCACAACAAAATTGACATGTTATAATCAGAGTTGGGACGATTACATTCAAATGTAGCCAGTTACTGTACAGATTACTCATTTGCTGCATTTACTTTCTATTGATTATGGTGTAATCCAAAGCTCAGAAAGTAATCAGATTACATTACTAATTGTGTTACTGATCACAATTACAGTACATGCAGATAATTAGCAATATCTTACCAATTACATTTAGAATGTAACCTTTCCAACCCTGGTTACAATTGCAAAGCTCTGATGGTTTGACATCATGGATTATCATCAGTTATCACAGATCAATATTAGAATCATGATCATTGTCATTCTATGAGTTACACTACTAGAGAATTCAAAGACCCATTTGAGTCTGCATACAGTACATGTAAACAGCAATGTTTGCTTTGTTGAAGCAAATTAAACAGATTCCCCATGATGCGTTTGTCTTTGTTTACATGACGACACAACCACCAAGGTCCTCCACTTGCCATCCTTATTTCCTAGGTTTTACCTTTTATGAGGACTGTTTGGGAGCCGAACAGCTGTAGATGCAGACATCGAATACGAATTCATACAAGGCAGACATAATATCAGGCAATATGGAGGCGGACGGAGAGGCTATTGAAATGCTAATCGACTGCTGGGGCCGCGGCAGCAGGGAAAAGAAATTGGCCAGGATGACAATGCAAGTAAACCACTCCAGTTTGTCAAGAAGGCCATGCTTTGTCACAGAAACTGGGAATGGATTTCAATACAAGTGCCGCTAACGCACTAAAAAAGAATGATAATGATCAAAAAAGGGGGAGGAAAACGAGAAATAAAATAGTGGCATGCTGCACGACTCTGGTGTTAAGATTGAGAAAAGCCTGTAAAGTTGGCATTTTTTAGTTTACTACTGTGTGTTTTCCGAGGGGCCCTCTTATGTCTGCTGGTTTATGGTGGACCATGAATGTGAGGGATGTTTGGCAGAGACAGAGCGTGCGTGTGCGTGTGCGTGTGTGTGTGTGTGTGTGTGTGTGTGCGCGCGTGCGCGCATGCATGCAAGCGTACATGCGTGTAAGAGAGGGAGAACAAAAGAGAGAGAGGAACTGAAACTATGTATTTGTGTGAGCGCGTGTGAGTGCGTGTGTGTGTGTGTGTGTGTGTGTGTGTGTGTGTGTGTGTGTGTGTGTGCGCGTGTGAGTGCGTGTGTGTGTGTGTGGTGTGTGTGTGTGTGTGTGTGTGTGTGTGTGTGTGTGTGTGTGTGAGCAACAGGGGCGAATAGAGAGAAATTACGTATATAGTTGCATATGCAAAGCACCTTTGCATGTTCATGTATGCGTGTGCACGGACATGTACGAATGTGCACTCACTCGCTCTCTGCGCTGATGTGCGTGCGTCTTTCTCTACAAAGTGTGTGTGTGTGACGTATGTGTGTGCGTGTGTGCGTGTGTGTGTGTTTGCTGGTGAGGTTGGCACGCTCCACCAGGACTGCAAGGCCTCGCCGACCGGACCCTCAGCCATAATAAATTACCTACAAGTGCCGCAGAACAATAACACACACAAAAAATGCGAGTCATCCATTCTGCCACCATTTACAAGAAATCAATATCAATAC